>NC_139238.1:38552596-39190922 GCF_977018435.1 Lepisma saccharinum
AAGTTGACCACTTAAAACGCTCAGCCAGCGAGCCGGCTAAAGAGGGAAAGAAAATAGATAAATGGTGAAGTAACAGAGACGAATGAAAGATATAGAAAATGACAAAACGGAGAAAGGTTTATAGCAAGGAAGGAAGAGAAGATAACAAAAAGGAAAGAGAGAGAAAGAGAAACCAAGTGGTAAAGTTGATTCCTTCTTAATGCACGGTGCTATAAATGCGCATAGTAGACACTTGGTACAGAGACCTAAACGGTCTTATAAAAATAGAGACGAGATCAGAGCCCGTCGAGATTTGTCGAGAGGAGACGGAGAACGTTATAGACCTCTGAGAAGAGATCTAGCTTTACTGTCCGAAACTTTGTATGGCGTTTGAAACATTTGCCTAAACCCAACGAACGAGAAATGTGATAGTAGTACACCAATAAGCAAACGTTCTGCACTCGCATCCCTAGCCATCTACAATGGGACGAGAACGAGGCGGATATTTTCAACTCGAGACGACACCGACACTTTGTCAAGACTCGTGTGGGCGGTGTAAGATTCTGCACATTCTTGATTTCTGTCATAGTGGGGAGACAGGGGAGTCCCAGAAAATGTCTCCCGTGGCGGTCAGGCGCCAGGAACACCGCAGCTCACATGATATAGACGCTTTTATAATTGCTTTTGTTTAAGGACCTCCTTGCCCGTAAAATGTATATATACGTACGTTCTCCCATGCATGGCGTGTTTGTGGTGCGGCAGCTTTAATTTTGGAGCCTGTGTCGGCCACGGTATCGAAATGGTTTAATATGTGGGATATCGGTTTTTCGTAATGAACCTTCGCTGGTCCAGGTGATATAGATTTGACCACGCGTTTTTTAAGCGTCTTGATTCATATTCCAGTTTTTAGAGATAACGCCAGGAGCCATGGTTGGAAAATTCTCAGAATTTATGAGGGAAAGGTCTGTAAGGCGAGGTTTCCAACTCGCTTTCCTTACCGTACGCCCTCCATTGTTGTTGGAGCAGTCGCACATTACGCTATTTATCAACATAGCGTTCCACTTCATGGAACTTTGGAACGGATGGGAGAGGATGGGCTCTATAGGGGATGTCTGCAGCGGTCGTTCACCCAGGAAAATTTAGCTAATTTTCAAAAGACAGTTATAACCACACAACTACCCCAATTCGTGAGAGACAGAATTCCAACCCTGGGTTGGGATGACCTTCATTTCGAAAGGAATCTTCTGCTCTCATTTCTGGCTAAGTTCTGTCCATCACAGCTCTCGGTTCATTCGCCTCTCTACGCCAATAAACTTTAACGCATCTTGTCGACTTCCGTGGCGGCATCCCGGGTTCGAATCTCAACCTGGACGTGACTGTTCTTTGTGAGTGTCCCTTCATCAATTTCATCATATTAACACTCTTCATCATCGCTATTAGCCAAAAGAAAGAAAGCGACGCTAAGTAACAATAATCAAAATCCATTCATTTCCTTCTTCCGTACTCTTTCCAAACACAGCAGGAGTCCTTAACTCTGTGACACGTACGTTAAAGATAGGTCCACAGATCAAAACAATGATACAAACATTGTTATCTCGTTCATGCGAACATTTTGCCATGGCATGTGTCAGAGGCCTATATTTTATTATAATTCTACCTTAAGTAAGTCATTAAAATAAATACTTCAACGGTTGGTGCCAGAAGCGAGACGGGAATGAGAATATACTGGTGAGTGCCCTAGAGTTTCGGTGTCGTTCATGACTAGGTGTATGATATTTGAAAACTACCAAAATTACTTATGTAAACTACTTTTTCAGAGATATACTGATATCCACCTTGCTATTTATAGGTGGGTCATTTGTTTTGTTCACGGTAGTAGTGCTACTTGCTCAAGGTTAATCCATTATTATCAACAGTTAACATGTGCAGCGTGGTTGCATACATTTAAGTCAAATGCCATTTTTAAGATGTTTGTAGCGTCGAAACGAGAAGACGTTATTATGAAAATCTATGTTGTTAAGGACCTTTCTATTCGCTCGGAAAGCTTGTGCTGCGATGCTCTGTTGCTTAACACTATTATGAGACAAGACCAAGAACGAGACAAACTTGCACACACGAGACGAGATGGATCCCTGCCGGATGTGGGCTCGGGACAAATAACCTCCATTTAAATATGTTACTCGCATGTCTTTAATGAAGTTGCGTACATCCAAGGTGAACAGTGCTCTCGGTAATTATTCATTAACGAGCCCACCTATTTTTCATATAGTTTTCCAACGTGTACGTAATATTCATGTATTCATGTTTGTTCTTTTGCGTGTCAGAATAAAATATTCATAATTATTTTTCTTCTTTCTTTCAGGTGAGTTGCGTTACGTTATTCTTCTGGTGAAAGCATTTCAAGTTATGTGAGTATTCCTTCCATGTCACTTACTTTAATGTAGCTTATTTTTCTTACATGAACCCCTTAGGCAGGTTGGCAAACCCGCTTTGTAAATCGCACGCTCGAATCACCATGTATTTAAATGTACGAGGGGCATACTGAAAGTAATGAGCAACATTTTTTCATGAACCGAGTTTTGGTTTTATTAAAGAAAAACATGCTACATCATAATCTACAGACTTTACTTTTCAACAAAGTCTCCATTTCAATGCACGCGTTTCATCCACATTTCTGGAAGCCTGAAAATATGCTTACGGTAGAACTCCGTTCCAGCTGCTCGCAGACACTGACGCACTGCTTTCTGTATGTCCTCCGTTGCCTGGTATTGTTGACCTCGTAACTGTTCCTTCACAAAACCAAACAGATGGTAGTCGGGACTGTAGGGAGGGTGAGGCGGAAGTTTCCACAACATTTTCCCAATTTTCCCCCCTGGTGAACTGAGCAGAGTGCGGGCGTGCTTTATTGTTTTCAAGGATGATTTTCTTCCAGGACATTTATCCCGCAATGCACGACGGAGCTTGTGAAGTGTTTGGATATAACTGCAAGCATTTATGGTTACTCCAAGTTCTAGAAATTCGACAAAAATGCACCCCCTCTGCTTTCCATGTGGCATTCCATGGAGGCAGTTCGTGGGCGACTGCTTCGGCTGATCTTTAATGTTCGTGTTTCCACCTTTAAAATGTTTTACACATCTTATAACACTGCTAGCACCCATGCATACATCTCCATGCGCACGCTAAGTCTATTCTGAATTTCAGCATCAGGAATTTCCTCTTTAACAAGGAATTCAATCACAGCACGTTGTCGAAACGAATTTCACTGTGAGCCCTTTTTAAACAACTACCTGCGCTCACGCTATCGAAGCTAATGACATCACACTACCTCGGCACGTTCAGTCTGTATTTCGCGGCGATTTACTTTGCGTGTATTGATGGATTCTGATTTGTTTAAAAGTGTTGCTCTTTACTTTCAGTATGCCCCTCGTAATAATATTTTAAACAATGAATGAATGAAGTATTTTGATACTGAAATTAAATTCCGTGTAAGAAATTCGACATCCAGTCGACATTCAATTTTTACGGGGCGTATCCCTCCCCTGACCCCTTCCGAACGACATCTGCAAATATAAATTTCAATTATAAAATTAATTATCTCTCGATATACATGTGTGTTTGTGTGCTTGAATTATATCACATTTGCATACCATGGGAGGGTGGGGTGCCGCATTCAAGATTCTACACATACAAAGTGGCACTCAGTGGACTGCGAGTTGAAGTGGTGAAGCTCGTTGTATTTCAGGATGCAAATAAACTAACGTATTTCCACGCATAATCGTCGCAGATGTTGTGCCAAATTATTAAAACTATTTAAAAAACTGTGCTGGTATTGCCGCTACTTAAAAATCACTTATTACTAAACTGTAATATAAGTGGAGTAATTGGTTAAAGTACCAGATTTGTAGTAAAATTACGAAGACGAGAAAAGTACTTCCTAATCTCTCGAAACGTAGTGTTAGAATAAGCATAGTTTAAAACATTAGGCAACGGATAATGTTCAATTTATACTCGTTCTGATATTGAAAGAAAAAAATTGCAGGAAGGCGACGTAAAACAATTTAAATACACATAAACTTAAATTAGCCGTGTTCCCCTGAGAAGCCAGGGTTAGGTAATGATTTAATTTTACTTGTAGATCTACTTTAGCGGCTTCCTGCAAGACATGAAACGTATGGGCTCAGTGGGAGTAGCGCTTTCCGCTCTCCTAACCTAACCGCGCAGTTCACATTCGCGGTTCAGCGCCTTTTAGCTCTCCTCGCTGAAATGCCGGAGAGCTTTTTGTTTCCATCCGTCTCGAATTAGCCGCGGCGTTAAAAGTTGTAAATTGACGCGTCCGTCCGGAACGGTTCGCGAAAAGGGGCGGGAAAAGCGAAGCCGCTGACATGCATTTTGGAAATATTTATGCGTGCCGGGCCTTGCTCAGTCTCAACATTTCGCCCCGTCCTCTCGGAAAATTGAGCTGTCAAACAAAACAACGCGTGCGAGGGAGAAGGGGGAGGAGGCGTTATAGAATCACCAAAGGAGCATTTAGAGTCTGTAGGGCTAACTGATCGAGGCAAGCGCGTATTATTAAGGCCGACTGTCAATTTCCGTCTACATAATCCATTCACTTCTGAACCGAATGGCTTCTACCGGTTCTTTCACGTTCATTGTACGAGGGTTGATTGAAAAGTAAGGTAGATTAATTTCGGAACAGCTGATTGCTCGAATCTAGCTAGCGAGCCTGCCAACATTGTAAATTGTGAGCAAGAGGGTTACCAATAGCTGTTGGGTTGAGATGACGTCAGAGGCTCTCTTGTAGATTGTAGAATTTGGGAGTTGTCTCGCTCCCACGCTGAAAGATGCAGAACAACCATAGATGTTACGGAAATAACGTAACTTTACCTCTGACTCGGTGTTCCAACCATACGATCCAGACCTTGAACTGTACGCTAAACGAACGGTCCTTGAGATAATTCTAGATATATCGAAAGAAATGGACAATGCAGTACCAATATTTAACTGCAATGCGAAATTTTGATTCTGTTTTTGTTGACGACAATCAAATTTATATCAACTTAAAAAATCAATAATTACTTCTTTCAACATTAACAACAAAGTAAAGGAAACCTTCGTAAGGCTAAGAAACAATTGTCGGCCTGCACGCAAACTGCAACAATCTTCAAAGGAAACAACGTTCAAAACATATCGAACTATACGCGGAGTTTTGGCAGCAATTGCAGGATCGGATATTTATGTATTTAGGGGTTCAATCTTGATAACAATGCCTCCTATGTACTGAAAGTATATAATACATGTAATGTGTCGTGTGTGTTAGCGTAAGTTAAATTAGGTTTACGGTCCTGAAGACAAAAATATGGTTCACTTGATATGGATGTGCGGTTTTGACACATTGAAATGGCAACGCTGCTCTGACTTTATATAACTCCTACGATATTACTGTAGATGCCAACACTGCCGCGCTACAAAGCACTCGCTTATTTTCGACATCTACTTTCGATGTGTGAGAATAGTGGTAGCGTAGAACTACAGTGGGTAGCTTACAAGCAGAGACGACTTTTGCAATTGTGGTAACGAAAATACGTTAATTGTTGACCGCAAATCGATATAAGTGGATAAACTGATTCATAGTGCAATGCTCAGTTGCTACGAAACGTTTCACTTCATTTGCTTAAATTTATTACCCCCCCCCCCCCCCACCCTCTTCCTCCCGTTTTGACACCCAATCGCCCCTACTGATCCTGCCCGTTTTCATGTTGTGAGGAATTTTGAGGCGCGCACAAAAGAAACCTCGATACATGTAGACTATTGACGTGGAAATTCAGCAAGGCGCTAAGCGCACTGAAATCGGCGTTGATCGGTTTCATCTCTTTAGAGGCAGAAAACGAAGATTTCTTCTCGTCTGCGTGGCGAGGCGCCTTGGTGGGCGATAAGATTGAAACAGGGCGTTGCATGTGTGTTGCCTTTATGGCATTCTATCACAATACAATAGCCAGGCTCGTTGGAGAGTGAGGCAAGACATACTTTACGGAACGTCTCGTTTTCACTCTTGGAGGCTATCGAGCGCTCCTTGCTGTGCGAGTTTCCCGCCTGCACCTTCCACCTCAAGGTCAGTAAGCAGCAGAGCAGGAGTGGGGGGAGTCGCTTGCGTTGTGACTTTAAAAAATGTTGTGAAGTAAGGATCCTTCGCCGCCACAGAACCACCACTTGCATTATTACTCATGAATCGGATGATAATTTTCTTACTTCACGAATCCTCCTCCTCGCTCATGCCTTCCTCTTAATCTGTCTTATAAAGCTACAGTAGCACCGCTCGTTCTGCAGTCTACACGTGCATACGAGAGCGCTCTTCCACAAATACGACTGGTTGTCCAGCTCTATTTACTGAAGAAGGTGAGTATTTCAATTAATTTTAATGGTGTTTCAGAAGTGTACCCTTTAACCTTAATTGCATTGAGAAACATCCCGGTAACAGTCCCATGATTTAGTTGAAAACTGTGCAGCATTAACCAGGTGGAAGTCGCGATTTATTTGTTTTCGCGTCCCAATATTGCCAATGAAAATTTTTCGTATACTGTCAGCGTTGCTTATTCATCCACTGTGTATTTCCATGGAATCGATAGCTTCATTGCGGCAACATGTTACAATACCACTTTATATGGTAATGCATAACGCCTATCGAGGAACTGTCGGAGGCGCGTGGGTGGGCGCTGGGGCAGCGTCAAGTAAGGGGGTATCTTAACGCGGTTTTTCAAGCCTCCGGTCTGGAAACTTGTCTAGGAATTTCCGGGCTTAGTTGGCGTATCTTCCGGTTCGGCTTGTTGTGCTTGGTCCCAAGGTCGTGTTGTTCGTTGAAGTTAGTGTATAGTGCAGCGAGCAAAGTCTAACCTACCGGAATAGACTCCTCGTCTCTACGATTTCTCCATACAGAACCAAAAATGTGTACATATTGTTTTAGTCAATCTTCGTGGCGGAGTGGTTAGCAGAGCGTGCTACGAAACCCGGGATCCCGGTTTCGAATCCCAGCCTGCCATGTGTGTTGTTTGTGAGTGTCCCATCCTTAATTTCATCGTATCATCACTCATCCTCATGATCGTGATTAGCCAAAACTGGCAGAAGAGTGACGCTAAATAACAAAAGAGAAAGTAACACGTTATAGAGTGCATAAGCTGTTAAAGATGCACTTTTGATTTATCTGCTGTTCTGTCTGATGAACTAAAATGCATCATTTGAACAGATCATATACTATCATTTCAAACATACAAAAGTTACACATTTACACGTGTCGATTATGCATCAAATTTGATTTGATGAAATTTGCGTTCTGTGCAGTTCGGCAATAAAATATTGCTACTTCTTGCATCCTTCGATTATTTCGAAGGGTTATCGATAACTGTGGAACAAGCGACTTCTCTGTATTTCTTTAGCTCGTATATATTTTAATGACGATAATGGGATTAATATAGATAATGCAGTTCAGTATTATATAGTCTTCTCCACTTCCCTGATGTTTCATCTCTTTGGGTTCAAATATCGTTAGTGTGGCGTGTTACTTAATGAATTCGCCCATCGAGTGTAGGCTTGTGTAGCGTTTCATTTCAGGAAAAAGAAAACACCATAAGCTAACGAAGCCAGTCTATATTTTAGTAAAAAATCAAATAATAATAATAATAATAATAATACTAGAACGTTACGTTTCAACCCTCTATCAGGGCATTTCTCAAACTTGATTTTTTTTTAGTTTGTTTTAAAGTCTGAGAAAGACCCTGAGAGAGAGTTGAAACGTCACGTTCTTAAGGTTTTTTTTCTCTCTTCTGAAATATAGACTGCCTTGTTCAGCATATGTAGTGTTTTTTCTGTCATGGAAACTAGACTTCATGGTGTTAGGTTTCATTTCAGTACGGTGTGAAACGTTGCCAGTGACTAGTTCGTTCCCAAGTGAAATGTTTCGTGTCTCTTCTGTGTAGCATCTCCCTTATACCTTTTTTTAAAAACTTTTTATATATAACAATTTTGTCTCAAGTGCTACGCTTAGTTGTTATCGTAATGACACAATTTGAATCGACGTGCTAGGCAGGTCATAGTGTTTAAATAAATTATCTAATTATGCCAACAGATTTTTGAAATTTAAACCATATGAATGTTCAGGGTGGGAGAAATCGTTTCACAGATATAGATACAAGATTTGATCGTGATCGACGTGATCAAAGTAAGCTCTCCTCTGAACAAGAGGCTTCGTTTATTTGAACATTTCCATGTTGGAGTGTTAGTTGCCAACGTCCTTTCTTTGCGGCCTTTCGCAAGTATTTCTGAAATTCCATTGTTTCTCTATTTCCGTTTCTTTCGGGAGAAGTGGAGCGGAATTCGAGAGGCGCCCCCGGAGAGTGTATTAAAGCGTGCAGGTTGCTGTTCGCTCTGAAAAGTTTGACGTGTCCGTGTGTTTTGGTTTTTTTCTTAAATTATTATGCCGTTATCAGTGTTGTTAAAGGTTCAGCAATTGTAAATAAATTTCATTCCGGTCCATTAGAGAAAAACCAGCAAGCGCAAATCTGGAGCGTAAAGAACCTGTTTTATCTGTAAAGTATTTCAATTCGGTCCATGAACCTTTTTTCCGGATCATTTTAAATGCGGTCCAGGAACCTTTTCTCCCGGATCATTTTAAATGCGGTCCAGGAACCTTTTCTCCCGGATCAATTTAAATACGGTCCAGGAACCTTTTCTCCCGGATCAATTTAAATACGGTCCAGGAACCTTTTCTCCCGGATCAATTTAAATACGGTCCAGGAACCTTTTGTCCCGGATCAATTTAAATACGGTCCAGGAACCTTTTCTCCCGGATCAATTTAAATACGGTCCAGGAACCTTTTCTCCCGGATCAATTTAAATACGGTCCAGGAACCTTTTCTCCCGGATCAATTTAAATACGGTCCAGGAATCTTTTCTCCCGGATCAATTTATATATTGTCGAAGAAACTTTTTTCCGTGTGAATTTAAATACGGTCCAGAAACTTTTTCCGGATGAATTTAAATACGGTCCAGAAACTTTTTCCGGATGAATTTAAATACGGTCCAGGAACAGTTTTTCGGATGAATTTAAATACAGTCCAGGAACAGTTTTTCAATGAGGCAATAATCAACTTGGACCGAATTTAAATTATGCGAGAGAAAAGTTTCCCGGTCCTGTTGCGGAACCCAATAGAACCCATTGGAATGTATGGGTTCCTGGACCTTTAACAACCCCCACCTTTATAACACGTACAAATGATTCCAAACATCTGTCTATGGAGCGATTAGTTATTTGGTTCATAATTTCAACCTAGTACACGTCTACGTAGAAATTTCAGCGAAAAATGCAGGAGCGACCAGAACTTGAACCTGGACACACCCTGCCATTGTGTGTGTGTGTGTGTGCTTATGTGTGTGTACTCACAAACAGGACCGGGCAACTGTTAGGATACGCGAGGTCTTCATATTTTGAAAAGTGTATATATGGGCAGTATGTAGACATGCATTGCTGTTGTCATTCGAAACTACGGTTTTCTTTTTTCTGTAGTACGTTTAAAGCTAAGTAATCTCCAAGGAGTAACAGCTCTCTAAAGGCCAGAGCTTCAGTGACGTGTGGACAGCGCATGGAGTCCCATCGCCTCTGTTTTCTATGCCGATTACAAATGGAGCTATATTGCTAATGTACTATTTTTTCCCCTTCTAAATTATGTTAATCTCGCTTGCACAAAAAATGGGAGAATAAACGCTTCAGTAACATTGGATGTGTTTTGGAAGCGCAAGGCCTTGTGCAGTGGCACGCGTCTCACGCCCCTAACACCGGACCCCTCTCCCCTTTTTTATACAGGGCGTCTCAAAAGTCACTGAAAAATAATTGTAATTACGAGAAACAGGTTTAAGACCTGAAAAACATATTTATTTAAAATTGTATGCGTAAAGACTCAATGCTCCACTTGGCGACCATCGTTGTCGTCCCTCCAGAGCTCAAAGGGATAAGGCTAAACATTCACTTTCGCTTTGTGTCGTTCCCATTGAAGAAAATTTCTTGGGTTTCTCGTCTGCTCAAATGATACAATTTTGTCGATCAATCTTTCTATGTGTGTGGAAAGTCGCTTCAGCACTGAATATAATGTTGTTGACTAAATCGTCTCTTGTTCCACGAGTCTGAAATATTTAATTTAAAGGAAACAAAATAAATTGACATAAATACACCAATTTGCATTAAACATGCATATCTTTCTGACAGCACACCATTTAAAAAAAAATCCTAATGTCTCAGATATGCATAATGACTTCTGATATGCCCTCTGTATACCATATAATATTAATACAATATAAAATATGGTCGGGCCATGGTTGTGCAGCCAAGTGACGTTTATATATCGCCCGCTGAGACCTAACAATGACGTTCCTTTCGGACGAGGCAAAGAAATAAAGAGTATTTTTGCCTCGAAACAATCTTGGGATGGTTCCAAATTAAATTCTGTCCAATAAACATTGCAGAACAAGAAGGAAGTGTGTCGACGTCATAGACGAAAGGCGACTCCATCTCTTTATTTCTTTCTTGTGTGGGTGTGTCGGCAAGATATATATTTTTCTCCCCTCTATCCCCCTCCCTCTCTCTCTTTCGTATCGTGACCACTGATCGTTATGTTTCACAGCTAAATCGAATCGTGCCGTCCTCCGTACCAATGTACTGTTAGATGTTACCGCAAATTGTACAATATTCTACCGCTTGTAATGTAACGGCCCGTTTGTTAATGTACAAACTTTTTTTTAATTTAGATATTTTATTATGTATAAATATATATGTAGATATTGATTTTGATTGCAGTTGTATTTTTAAAAATAAATAATTAATATTATATTAATTAGTGTTGTTATGTAATAGGCGTCAGTACTTGGAAACTATCATGGTTGTTGGACGGAAATGCACGGTCTCATTTCGTCATTCGTCCAGTCAACTGTGTCCGAATATATTTGCTATTTTGTTATGAATATTACTAATATTAATGACGGTTACTTGTTATTCGCATTTTAAATAAATTTTAAATGGTAGGGCAACACTTTTCATGACTAGGCATTTATTTGGTGAGGTCGATTTCTTCTGAAATATACAGTAGCTATAGCCATTCTTCTGTAATATGCAACAATTTTTCTAATGTTCAACATGAAGAGGAGTCTTTTCCACTTAGCTATTTCAGAAGAGAATTAGATTAGAAGTTGATATACACTTTTCTAGGTTCAGTGTTTCATTGGCTATCAGTAAGATATTACATTTGAATATTTGCACAAATTACTCCTTGTACAGTGCAACTCGGAGCTCATAAAGTGAACTAGCAAGTAGTATGTGAAAGTATTCTAACATGCGGTATTGATATTCGGAAGAAATTGAACAGTCCTGTATACTTCGAAATTCCATACCTTTTACTGCGTCATCCTCTATGTTTAATCTTAATCCAATCATATTCTTCTCTTGTAATCTTAATTTAGTTCTAGACAAACTGAAAGAAACTCTGACTTCATCTTCCACACATCTTGATGGTTCTCGTCAAGGTCTGACTTTTCTTTAAGTTTGTCCGGAACTCTAAATATTACACCTCGGAATAGAATATCTTCTGCGAGACACCTCCATACAAGAGATGTTAAGTGGTTTTGAATATCCACTATGCACTCGTCGTGCACTAGCAGAAAAAGTCTTCTTTAAGTTTTGGGTACCCATGCAACCAACCCGCAATGTAAAAGTCGTTCAAAATTTCGCTACAAGAATCCCTCGTCTCCAACACCGACCTCCGTGGTTGAGTGAAAGGCCCAACGCGCTACGAAGTCAAGTGTCCCGGGTTCGAAACCCGGCCTGGGCGTGTGTGTTCTTTGTGGGTGTCTCTTTATTAATTTCATCATATCATCCGCATCGTCGCGATGAGTCAAAAGTGGTAGAAAAGCGAAGCAAAATAAACCAAGCCAATCAATCTTCTCCAACTCTTCCGCACTTATATATACCCTGTTCCAGCCAACTGTAGAGCAGTGGCGAAAGCGCAGCGTTGCCAACCGTACGGTTCTGACCGTACATGTACGGAAACCAATCGTACGGACCTGGAGACAAAAATAAGGTCCGTTTGCCATGTGCGTTCGGTATTATCCTTTTCAAAAGTTTGCAACGCTGCATAGCGAAGGAGGAAATCGGGTAACTCCCGTCGCCCATAACACAATCCCGTTTCTGTCACTGTTCATTGGTGGAGCCGTCTCGCGTCACTACTTGCGCAGAGACTTGTTCTCGTTCGCCTGGTCTACAGTTAGCTGGTACGGAGTTTAGGTAACATTTTCTCACCAGAACACAGTTTCCGACAACCGTTACCAAGTTTTTCGCATATGCCATCGTGCATTGTCTGTGTTTTGTTGTTGGTGATTACAGTTTCAATATAAAGTGGGCGTTTGTGTGTGAATAAATAACAATTTCGGTGTGTCAGTTTTGTTTTACCCCTGATAAGACTGCGTGTGGAGAAGGCATCATCAAAGTTGGTCCCCCCTGTGGAGGAACTCGTATTTCACGTTTCAAATTTCATATCTATATTCCTGAAAATCATTTGAATTAGTCACAAAGTTATACATTTTTCGTGTAGAAAATTCTTCGCTGCTTTCGTAGACGTCCCCCAATTTAGTTTCGTTTGATGCGTTTTGCGGTGGGTGGGTGGTGAGTGAACGAGAGAATAATTGGCGGAATAGGCCGTGTGCTTCTGTCATTACAGGGAAAGGCGGGGGTGGAGCATGGGGTTGTATAGGGGTGGAAGCGGGCGCCGGCAATCTAATTACGCCCCAACCATAAACAGGAAACTTCGGTTCGTGAAGTTTTCGGCGAATGAATTATTGGTTGTGCTCCATGATGGGCTTGGATGCGAATTGTAAATTCGTCCTCGCTACATAATATTAGCATTTTTTCCGTACAAGATGAAGGGAACTCAGGTTTCTGCACAAGAAATCCAAGTTCGAGATCTGGGGAGCATATTTGTCATTGGGGTAAAAGATCGGAGGTTTACGTAGAAGAGATACTGGTGATACTGGTTCTCAGTATGATTGATTGATTGAGTTGGTGTTTTAAGTCCACTTTATGCACAGTAAGGCTAATTGGGACTGGACCTACAGTTTAAAGTGGGATCCGGACCACTGTGTTCCTCCACCGGGTATCGTACCCGGGACCCCTTGATTAAAGGCGACGAGGCTAGTTCTCAGTATGGATATTTTTCCTAGTTATTCTTCATCTAGCAATTACTAACTCAAGAGACAACGAAGCGAATTAAAGTAACGTTGGATATCAATAGTATTCTGCCCTTATCCAGCCCTTTTTTCTCCTCTCTCTCCCTCCATCATTCTCACCCTTCCAAATGTGGAAGACCTCCTTGTCGGGAGTAGTCAGCGTAACGTGCTACAAAGTCAGAGGTTCCATGTTCGATCCCTGGCTAAGGCATGTATGTATAATTGCTCTTGCTCCATCATCCATTCATCAGTTCATTCATCTTCATCGTAACAATTTACCCAAGAGGTAGAAAAGCGACGTGAGTTCAAAGAAACATATCCTATGGGGAGAACGTTAAACCAACCTTTTATTGTTTGTATTATTCAAATGAGAATGTAAGTTTTTTGAGACTTTGACATTAGCTCATCAGGTCTTTACCTAAAGTTTAAAATGTTATCCGAACAACTACGTGCCTCCATCGGGTAACGAACCCGGGACCCAATGAAAATTGGGAAAACAGTGCTCAAAACAAGGAATATGCAAGCACCCCTCCCCCTGTAACCCTGTATGCTTATGAGCATAGATGTACATCACAGCGCGCTACAATTTCATCATATCATCACTTAGCCAAAAGTTAAAAAAAAAAAACGAAGTAAAATAAACCAAGTCAATCAATAAATAAATTTGAACATATACCTACATAAATATGCATATGTTTTCTTTGTATGTGTGTGGTGTTTATACGTGTGTTTGTGAATATCAAAACAGAAGTAGCCATAGTCGGCTATCTTGTAATCAGGGTTGTTAAAGGTCCAGGAATTTTTAATAAATTCAATTCCGGTCCAGGAGAGAAAATCAGGAAGCGCAAATGGGTTCTGGACCGTAAATTCACTTTTTATCTGTAGAGTATTTCAATTCGTTCCAGGAACCTTTTTTCAGGATCATTTTAAATATAGTCTAGGAACCTTTTCTCCGGCTGACTTTTAATACGGTCCAGGAACCTCTTTTCCGGATGAATTTAAATACGGTTCAAAAACCTTTTTTTCGGGGTCAATTTAAATTTGTCCCAGAAACCTTTTTTCCTGTTGAATTTAAATACGGTCCAGGGACTTTTTTTCAGATCAATTTAAATACGATCCAGGAACTCCCCCCCCCCCCCCGCATGAATTTAAATATGGCGCAGGAACCTTTTTTCAGGATGAATTTAAATGCGGTCCAGGAACCCATATTCCAGATCAGTTTAGATAGGATCCAAGTTCCGTATTGAAATGAAACAATACGTAACTTAGACAGAATTTCAATTGTACGAGAAAAAAAGTTTCCAGTGCTGTTACGGAACCCAATAGAACCCATTAGAATGTATTGGTTCCTGGATTTTTAACAATCCCAGGGTTGGTTAAATTTGAGGTTTTTAGGTATTAAGTCCCCTTTGTTTAAAGAAAGGCTAATCACAACTGGACCTAGAGTTTAAAGTGGGATCCGAACCACTATTATAATTTGATATGACTCAAGTGTTTAGTGTTTAACTATTCTCGTCTTCATAATTTGCGCTTTGTTATGGAAAAGTTATGGAATGAATTGGTACTCAAGAATTTTAAAACATCTTCAAAGGAATTGAAGTCGATGTAACTGTCTCTTAAAATGTTCATGTTATAACGGCAACAGTTGGCTTTCAAAACATTCTCTGTATATTTTTTCTAAAGACACCAAGTGTATATTGTCAAAATGCTTTGTTTGTAGGTTAGTAGAAGGGTTTGCACTCCACATGCCCTTAGGAAACATTTCATGCTACAGTGTCAAGTGGTGGTAGCATTTTACTTGAATACATTAGGAAAGAAATGCAATATTTTACAAAGGTTTAAGGTTACTCTCTAGATACGCCTATAGTTTACGAATTGAACCCTCTTTAATCTTGCTTTGTAAGGCATAAGTTGTAGCAAATACACCCTGAACATTTTGTGGGTTGACCTCGTACACACGTAGATCACTAAGCTCTATCTCTCAATGCACCACATAATAATGTGAGTCCTTCACCCTATCATAAAACATCGTTAAATAACCTAAAACATGTAGAAACTATAACAAACGCATTATTAAATCACATTGCTTATTATAGGATCCATTCGATAATTATAATTTGGTTTCCTAAAAATTCCTATGACACAGCGAGCATCATGATACCTCCTCCCCCTCTAGGCAATTTTGCACCGACAACTCGCATATCTCAATGCAAGGAGACTTCAGCACTGTTAAATACAGAAATTCAGTTTCTTTTCTACTTCATGTCACTGGACATTGCCCGTTTTGGATACTCTTTGGATTGTTCAATGGTTTATCAACACAATATGATGATACGAAAATTTATGAGTGGACCATAAATACAGTAAGTCTAAGTTTAAGCACGCATGTCCCAAGAGAACCATCGATCGTTAGTTCTTTCATTATGCTACCTATTCTTTAGTGCTTAAACGAGTTGAGAAAGTGTTAGTTTTACGTGCAGTTTTAAATCGTAGATTGGTCAGGACAAATCGAAACAAACCGTTATTTTCAAAAGTGAATTATTTACCACTCATTGCACAATTATTTGGAATCACATGTGATTCGCAAAGTCATGTCTGCGCATCTGTCCCTCCGTCCTTGAGAACAATCGATGTATCACAAATTACAAGAGCTACGAAAAGGTTGGTGAACTTATAGGCATACCAAGGAATAGCTCAAGGCACCATAAATTAGTTCGATCAATCCATATGGCTCACCGTGAGGGACATCAATTGACCTAAAATGGCCTGTCAATATATCGACAAGCAAAACAACGTAAATGTCCAAAATTTTATGAAATTTCAGCGTGAACTGGTGCTTTAACAAGACATGAAATATTTCGATTGCCTGCCCTTCGCTCTGTGACAGTAAAATAAATGAATGTCAAAAAGCTATGAATTTGTAATGTAGCAATATCCTTCAAACTATTCACGCTTCAAGTACGAGTGGACCCCGAGTAAGACATCATTGTGTCTGTGTTAACAATTTCATCAGTTGCGGACTACATACACCCCCCCCCCCCCCTGGTTTGAATCCGCCATTGGCTTCGAGTGACTTTTATTTTGGTAGTCTGTTTCTTCCTCGATACAGACAGTCCAGGCAACTCGGTCAGGTGATCAATGAACCTACGTTGGCCTTGCAAGGTACCGTGGATCAGCATAACTCATACACTAACGTGGAGTCCACTACACGGCCCGTGAAACCGAGCAGAAGCTTGTTTCTTGTTCTTTGAGGGAAGGGGGAAAGGTACAAGGAATAGGAGGGGTGGCGAGTTCCAGTGCCTGCCTGAAGTGTTTTGTTGCTGTTATTTTCGTGGGTCTTTACTTTTGCTTTTCAATTATTGATTTACTTACACTTTATCTACTAAGAATTTACTCATGCAGCTCCTCACACTGCACTAATTTCTTCGTTAGTTAGATATATACCCCTTCAACGAGAACAAATCTGTAAAACATATAAACAGCTTCCATTTCTTACATAGCTACAAATTAACGAACTACCATTAGTTTCGATCAAAGTTCTCTCTCCGCCCCCCTGCCTTCTCTCTCACACACTTAAATAAACATGTATATTTATACACTTATACTTATATATGGGGCTGGATCTCAAAGAGCTGGTGTTATGAGAATTATTATGAGAATGAGACTGAATGCTAAATTTCTTGTATGGAAAGGTCTAAATTAAGTGGGTAATAGTTCCAACCTAAACTATTACCATTCTATAACTAATACTGTATAGAATTTGATTTTATTTTTGTTATTTAGCGTCGCTTCTCTTCCACTTTTTGTTAATCGCAGCGATAAGGATGAGTGATGATATGATGAACTGCCATGTTCATGCCAGGAATCGAACCCGGAACCCCTAGCGCCGTCACGGAGGTCCGCTGTTTGTTTGTTGTGATCAAGAACAAAAACATAGACAAGGCAATAAACGGGAAAGTGACTATCTCAGAGGCGCGACTAGAAAGGAGAAGGCTGAACGCCAAGAAATTGGAATTAATTTCCAGATCTTAGCAGAACACATTTTTATTTTAAAATGGGTCAATTTCAATGGGTGCCGGTATACAAAATTTCATATTTTTTTCTGAATCGAAAGTCATTTTAGTTACAAGCAGGGGTGTTAAATGTCCAGGAACCCATAAATCTTAATGGGTTCCATGGGGTTCCGCTGCAGGACAGGAACATTTTTTCTTGCACAATTTAAATTCCATACAAGTTGCGTATTGTTTCATTGAAAAAAAGGTTCCTGGGCCGATTTGA
Source organism: Lepisma saccharinum (assembly GCF_977018435.1). Lineage (NCBI taxonomy): Eukaryota > Metazoa > Arthropoda > Insecta > Zygentoma > Lepismatidae > Lepisma > Lepisma saccharinum. Next base: position 38,570,108 of record NC_139238.1, read on the forward strand.
ATCGTTCCGAAAAAAATATTCCTGAACCATATTTAAATTCATTCGGAAGAAAGGTTCCTGGACCGAATTGAAATACCTTAAACACAAAAAGGTTCTTTACGGTATAGTACCCATTTACACTTGCTGATTTTCTTGGAACTTGGATCCTATTTAAACTGATCTGGAATATGGGTTCCTGAACTGCATTTAAATACATCCGTAAAAAAAGGTTTCTGGATCGTATTTAAATAAAAAGTTCCTGGACCGTATTTAAATTCAGTTGGAAATAAGGTTCCTGGATTGTATTTAAATTCATCCGAAAAAAAGGTTCCTGGACCGTATTTTAATTGATCCAGAAAGAAAAGGTTCCTGGACCGTACTTCAATTGATCCGGGAAAAAGGTTTTTGGACCGTATTTAAATTGATCCGGAAAAGAGGTTCCTGGACCGTATTAAAAGTCAGTCGGAGAAAAGGTTCCTGGTTCCTGGAACGAATTGAAATACTCTACAGATAAAAAGTGAATTTACGGTCCAAAACCCATTTGCGCTTCCTGATTTTCTCTCCTGGACCGGAATTGAATTTATTAAAAAATCCTGGACCTTTAACAACCCAGATTACAAGATAGCCGACTGTGGCTACTTCTGTCATGAAATGGATATTCCCAAAACCCATAAAGTTCTCCATGTCACTCACAAACTTCCAATTTCGATCCTGTGGTAATTTCTTGATCTCTCCCGAAATTGACATTTTGGACAAATATTTATCCTAAATGTTTTCATTAATTAATTTCTGGGGGTTACTGCACAAATTTGCAAATAAAAGTCTTAGAAATATGTAGAAACGTAAAAATCCTGGTGCAAGTATATTTTACGACTATTGCGTGACGTTTAAAAGCACTGCATGTTAGGTTTCTCACTTGAGTGTAAAGAGAATGCTTCGTAACGACCTACTTACATCGCCGTCGAGTTAGGCAACACACACAACGCCATGCGGGCTAGCGAGCGTTTCATGATCTAGGTGTCCCATTTTTTTGCCGGTGGCTGTACATAATGCGTATTAAGTTAAGATGACGTCAGACGGTATAGAATTTTAACTCCTTGCCGGGTTTTTTTATTTATTTTTTAATTATTTTTTTTTATATACACACACACACACACACCACCATCCGCTTTTGATGGGCTGTTATGCCTCACTATTACCGTTTTTCGATGCATCGTCTTATTTATTTTTCGGCCCAGCTTTTTTCAAACTCGGAGAGAGAGTCGAATCGTTAGCGGAGCGATCTCGACAAGACTTAAACCTTAGAGCGTGGTTGCTTTTTCAATTTGTCAGGGTGCCTAATTCCCCGAAATGGAGCAACATGACAGGCGACGGAAGGCAACCTTTCGCTTCTCGAGGCGCGATGCTTATCCAAACAGATTTATTGATGAGGTAGGAGTAGCGAAAGGAATTTTCCCTCTGCTTAGCGAATCTTCGTCTTCACCTTGTGTGCCTAGGATTTCTCCCGGGACACATCAAAACAGCCTGGGGGAGGGGGGGGGGTTGGACTCACTTACTCTACTCTACGTTTTCAGATGTAGATGCTGCGTTTCATATTTCTCTCTCTCTCTCTCTCTCACTTTCATATCAGTGTTCCCACTGACCTGGAAGCACAGGAAAACCTGAATAATCGGCCTGTGATGTGCGTGCGTGCATATGTGTATGCCGACCTCAATGGCGGAGTGGTTATCACAGTGCGCTACATAGCCAGGGGCATCGGGTTCGAATCCCGGCCTGGGCATGTGTATTCTTTGTAAGTACCCCTTCTTCAATTTCAGCATATCATCACTTATCATCTTCGCTATTAGCCAAAAGTGGCAGAAAAAACGAAGTAAAATAAACCAAATCAATCTATCGATAAATAAAGAAATAAATAAATATGAGTGTATATATATACATAAATAATAATATGTGTGTTTGCAGATGCAATATCCATATTGTTTTATGTATGTTTAGGAATAACTGTTTTACTGTATTGTGAAGAATATATGTATGTTCATTGTTTTCTGTGCATTATTATTATGATACTCGTGATACGGTTGAGTGCAAGAAGTGACACGTTAAACAAGAGCTAAAGAAAATCAAGATTTTTTTTTGTACTTGTCATGATTTGGAAATAAATATAAATTCCACTTTATTCTTGAACCAACTTCTTTATGGGAGGTATTCCACATAAAAGAGGTGGATATTGTTTGTGTTAATTTACTTTGAATTTATTACAAAATTATTTTTGACATTTTTTTTTATGATTTTTTTAAAAAAAAAAAACACGCTTAAAATTGCTTTTGTTACCGTACATATAGATATGTTTATATATATATAAAGGCTTTTTCTAGTAAATGGCCCTTTAAAATTGTTGAACAGTTATGTAAATATACATTTTCCTCTTTCTGATACTGTATATATGAACCTACTATGGAAATGTTTGTTGAGCGTGTTAATGAAACTACAGTAAATTCAGTAAGTTTTATTACAGTGAAAATAAAACGTTCTGAATATACTCTATAATTTGTAACTTAAAAGATTTTTTGAAGTCTTTGTAGCTGAATTTTGACAATTTTTTAAATTATTCTCTGCAAAATATCAGCTGTCATGCTTATTTAGTTTAATGATGACACTATTTACAGTTTAACACGATTAGTATTTTGTATATTTTTGTACACAAAATGTTTGCTATTTTTGCCTACAAAAGTTATTTAATTTTATATCGTGGAGAAATTTAATTGGGTTTACAGTTTACATATTACACTTCCTTTCGTACGAGTTTCACCACATCAGTACATTTTTTTCCCTTCTTAGAGCCTAATAAATGCCATTCAATTATTACGAGATTAATGTACTTTCACCAAAGGTGATTCTGATATCTACAAAATCCTTATGTACATTATTCTATATATTATTTAGTGATTTAAATCAGTGATTTTTTAAAAAAAATACTTAATTTATATCTTGATTTAAATCGCGGTTTAAATGAACATGTAAAAATCCACCTTGCTTTGAATAATATTGAATGAACTTTCTCTTCAATAGCAACTGCAGTTTATCGCTCACATCCTTATTATTAACATATTGGAGCACCATAGACAGGTATGGAAATGTATGTTGAAAAACATGGGAACGTTAGGGACACGAAATTTCGTATCATAACTGACTTGGTCTGTGCGACTACTCTTGGTAACAAGAGCAACCTTTGAAACCTGTTCCAAGGTAATGTTATAAACAATGTAAAAACCCTAAACAATGAGAAGCACTATAGCAATGCTTATTAAAAAATGTAAGTTGATAGAATCAGCCTGGAACATGTCAATATCTAGTTTGGGTGTATCGCAATCGAATTAAAGCGGCCTGGAGCAGGCCCGATATCTCCTTTGGGCGTATTGCAATCTACTGGAAGTTGCCAGGAGGCCCGATATTTACTTTGGATGTATCGTAATTGAATGAAGGCGGCCAGGAGGCCCGAAATCTCCTTTTGGACGTATCGCAATATACTGGAAGCAGCCAGAAGGCCCGATATCTCCTTTGGGCGTATCGTAATTGAATGAAAACGGTCAGAAGACCTGATATCTCCTCTGGGCGTATCGTAATCTACTCGAAGCGGCCAAGAGGTCCGATATCTCCTTTGGACGTGTCGTAATTGAGTGAAAACGGACTTACTGCAATCAACTACAAATGGAGAAAACGCCTGATATTGTGTTTGAAAAATCTGGTTCTGTATATTTTTTTGATAACTAGATAATGTGTTATCTGTATTTGGTAAAATTCTAATTATAATGTGTTATCTGTATTTGGTAAAATTCTAATTATAATGTGTTATCTGTATTTGGTAAAATTATAATTATGCAATACATATGTTTTGTTTTTTCAACTTCTGGTACGATATGTAGTTTAGTTGTATTGTACTAGTATTTCTTAGTATGCATCAGTGCACGCTTTAATAGAACCATAGCTACTTCTGTCCCTTTTCGTAAGAAGCAATTAATGAAATTTCATTGATGCCTAAAACTCTTGTCGAAGGCAAATCCTTCTTCCTTTGAGCTTTGCATTTACTATACTTTTGGCTTAAAATTCGACTTTTCCCTCTTCGTTCTTAACAACAATTCTGAATAAGTTTTTCTTATAATACTGGTGTATGGTTCAGCAATCTATTGGAAGTAATATAAAAGTGTCAAAATCGAGAATATGTTCTGAACTGGAATATTTAGTTGTGTGGCGTCATGTTTATGAATCGCAATAAGTATCATTTTGATAAATTCTTTTATCAGCTATACATAATCAAGCGATTGAAAGAAAGAAACAATACCGTGTTTTAATTCTCCCACTTTTGGCTAAGCGCGACGATGAAGAGAGTATATGCTATTCATGTCAGTAAGGCACGGGCACTGGCAAAGAAATCTCCTGGCCTTTGTGGCGGAGTGGTTAGCACAGCACACACGCATGTTGCTCATTGTATTTGATGCGTTTCATAAATGAAATAAGTTCGTAACACTACACAGGATGCGTCTATCCGTATGGTTCTACAGATTTGCAATTTTTCAGTGTCAGTACAACCGTGACTATTCTCCATAGTTGCAAACATATAGGACAGAAATTGCTAGGTCAGTGATAGGGCACGATATTTTTTCCACAGCATACTCTCATTATAGAATCTCGCCAGAGATAAAAAATAAATATCAGTGTCAACCACAAGGCACTCCATGGGATTGCATACATTCATGGCTTGTCTCATCGAAGTGAAGTTCCTGTTGCACACGTTCTACCAGTATTAATGCAGTTTTAGTTGGTTCATTAGTTGTACGTAATGATGGAATCCGTACAGCATCTTGAAGAGTTAAGTCACATGGAGTAACATCTGATGGCATACGTAGGTGACATGACATTTTCTTGAATTGCACGCTGTAGGAGTTGTATCTTGTAGTGTGATATGAAATTTTATGGCACGCTGGCGTTGTAAACGCAAAATATGTGTCCGTTTGAAAACGAATGAATCATTTTGAATTGTATTTTAAGTTGGGGAGCCTCGAGGGTTGTGTTTCACTTTGGATTTGCTTCGGTTACCATGGCCTCTAAGATTTTCTGTTCCTTTCTCAACGTCTTTATCTCTCTTTCCTTTTCTCTAACTCTGGAATTCCTAAACCGGAAGATTTTTTTAGCGGAGCAACAAGTCATTCCATATGTCCATATTACGGTCAATATCAATCCACTTTTGGCTATGATACTTATTTCTTTCAGATTCATTTTAATATTGTCATTCTATCTTCGTCTGACCACCTTGCAGGTAGGTCTCTTACCATAAAGTTTCCAAACAAGGATGGTGTAAAAGATATATTCTCTTACATAGCCTACCGGCTAAGTCTTGATGTAATTATTCTTATATTCCATTTATTTTTGTCTATATTTCCATATTTTTCTTCTTCCTCCCTATCTCTGTCTGCGGTTGTGTCCATGTATGACTTTCTTTATCAAATACAAACGGTAAATTGGGCCTCCCGATGGCGCATTGGTATCGTCGTCGCCTTGTAATCAACGGTTCCCGGGTTCGGTACCCGGTGGAGGCACATAGTGGTTCGGATCCCACTTTAAACTGTAGGTCTAGTCCCAATTAGCCTGACTGTGCATAAAGTGGACTTAAAAGTCCAAATCAATCAACCAATCAATGAAATCAATCTGTAAATTATTGTGTTATAAGATTTATTGGCATTATTTAATAGGCTAAATATATTTCAACCCTTTAATTAATGTAATAAGACAGTTACTGCAAAAGAGCCGACCTCCGTGGCGATGTGGTCAGCATAACGCGCTACGAATCCAGACGTCCCAGGTTCGAATCCTGTGTAAGACAGAGGTTGCATCATTGTGCTTGTCTCATCAGTCCATCATCCATCATTAACCCAACAAGTAAAGAAGCGATGTTAAGGACCGAGATTGAAATAGAAGTTACCTTCGCAAGTGAACCGTATTTATACATTTACAATCTTGATACATGAATTATACATTTATGTTCATAAAATAATAAAGTATAAATAATCGGGAGAACCCATTGAACTTAATCAAGGGATCCCGGGTTTGATACCCGGTGGAGGCACATGTGGTTCGGATCTCACTTTGAACTGTATGTCCAGTCCCGATTAGCATTTCTGTGCAAAAAAGTGGACTTAAAAGAAAAACCTCAAACCTCAAAACCCATTGAACTTAAAGAGAGTTGACTCACTCACTCCCTGTACATTAGCGCGTACCATATATTAACTACGAAGTGCAGTCACTAGTCTTCCTTCGACACTCCGAGATGGACAGACCAGCGTTGCATTATAGGTTGGTCACGTTCCGGCCATACATCTTCCGATGGGACCACCACAGCGAGCTAACTTTGTAATTTATGATTTCAGATCACCTTTGTGGGTTGGCGCCGCGTCAGCTCGTATTTGTTACCATCGGTGGGGGGGAGAAGTTTGCTCTAAAAGGAAATACGTGTAGATTGGATGGCTGGACGGTGATGGGTGCAACTTTGTCGGGCTGGGCGTTCGTTTTGCAATTTGATATGGCTGCAAAAATTTTGGCAATATCGGAAGTGTTCGAAACTAAATGTGTGTCATTGGGAACTCCTTGCCACCTCCTCCAAAATTTAATATCCAGCGAAGATAATGAGGATTATTTGGATAAAAAGGTGAGAGTTTGTAGTGTAGGTATTGTGAGGTTTCAATGACTGTCGTTGCTTAGGACCGACTTTTGTCGATATGAAAACATAAAATCAGGTTCATAATATAGAATACCATAGGGTGTTGCATTGCGATATTTTATTCCATATATAGTCTTGCCATTGTTTTCGTTCTCTCTTCACAGATGAGTAAGAAACGAAAGGTATGAGAAGAACAAAATATGATGCATTCGATTCAAGATGCAAGAAATGAAAGAAATAGGGCATCTTCTGTTAATGCTATAACAACTTTGTCAGTATAATTTAAACTCAGTATTGGCACAATAGGTAACTATGGTGCTATGTTGAAAAGGAAATTTAAATTTACATATACTGATAACTTTATAATTATTATATTGATAAAAATGAAAAGAAAGAAAAAAAAAACTAGAAACAACAAAAATTACAATAGCATCAAATTATGCAATTATTTACAAGAACATTTATAACATATAAATGTTATTTATATGTAGAAAACATTTCTATATTATCTCCTTGTGAGACAGAGCAAGTTTTTCACTAAATATTTGAGTATGCGTCAGTTCTACATCTGAGCACACTCAACATGTCAGATTCCTCAATCAGGTCCACAAGATGGCTTCCTTCAATTTTCAAAACTTCACATTTGGCTTGTTCACATTCAAAATGTAGAAAATATTACACTCACTTAGTCTTATTTCTCATAACATTTCATTTTAGATAATGCAATATTCATTTACTAGCTAGTTAATGCTGATGCCAGCTGATAATAATTTCCTGCTCTCAATTATTAAACTAGGCACTTTACACCAGTTCCAAATCTTTCCTTTTTCGTTATACAGATTATTCCATTATAAAAGCATTTTCAAGCTTCTGTTATCAACAAAATGTCTCTATATAGTTTCAACAAACTATTAAAGATTAACTTATCAAGTATAATCTCTCAAAAGATCCAGATTTTTAATGATATCAAACCTTCACCAATCGTCACATTTTTACTTATGTACCATCCATCTTGAGATTCCTTTAAAAGTCACAGACAACTAGTATTAGAGCAACTAGTTCAAGCCAGATTTTTTAGTATGTGTTATCTTCAATTGTTTTTGTTTTATATTTTTGTCCATAAGTGCTTAACAGCTTGAATGTTTGTGTTGTAAATGTACATATTTGCTCTGTTACAGCTATTTTACTATGTATATCACAATATACTTATCTAATGATTACAATTACTATTTTTTGAATGTTGGTACAAAATACCAAGTATGACATCATATTAAACATTGAACAATTTTAAAGAGTTGACCTTTGTATATAAACCTTGATGTCAATGCAAATGTACATAATTTCAATAAATTTAATTATAAATTTGAATGTAACTTATCTTGCTTGCCTGAAAGAACACATATGATTGAAGATATTTGTTTTTTCATATTGTCAGTCAAAAATAACTGTTATGAATATGAATTCAGAATATTGCACAATTTGATAATTTTGTCATGATATACAAATTGGCTTTTTTAAACATCATATTTAATGAAATTAGTTTAAATAGTAATTTCAGACACTTAATTGCATTATATGAATAAAATTTTGAGCAATCATATGACTAAATTATTATAGATATTGCACAAATGTGGAACTTTGGACTTAGCCTAACCATTTTCAAATGTAGTTATGACAATGTATTATTTTTATTGTCATAATGCGGCAAAATTTCATAACGTTCCCAGAACTTTAGTTCCATCAAACTTCTTTCTTCATTTTCTGTGGTATTCCACATTTGAAGCCCTTTTACTTACGATAGATATGACATTTGTTTTTACGATATCAATTATTTCTTCTGTTCCTGTTCTGTTTTTAGGGTAACAGAATGGTAACTTAAGAAACATATCAAAGTGTAACATATATTTTTGTGGCTGAATTTGCGAAAAGTAGAATTGGTATTCCATAATTAGGTACTTTGTAGCATTACAGGATTATTGCTGACCTAGAAATCCTGAAACGCTGGAAAAGTCAGGGAAATGTATTATTATTAGTATTATTTTCGGTGACCAGAATGACCAGATGTCGCCAAATCACGAAACATTGGGAGTGAATATTACCATTGACATGCGTGTAGTGCAAGCTGGATCGATTTAAATCAGGTGATTTTTTAAAATAAAAAATCGCTTATTTAAATCATTTTCAATAAACAATTTAATAGAATAATGTACATAAGGATTTTGTTGATATCGAATCACTTTTGGTGAAAGTACATTAATCTCGTAATCATTTAATTGTCTTTATTAGGCACTAAGAAAGAAGAAGAAAGGAAACAAAGTACAGTACATGTACTGAGGGGGTGAAGCTTATAAGAGAGAAAATGTAATATGTAAAGTGTAAAGACAATTAAATCTTTCTTGATTTAAAATTCAATAATTTTTATTGGCAAAGTAGCAAACATTTTGTGTAGAAAAATATACAAAATACTAATCATGTTAAACCGTAAATAGAGTTATTATCATTGAACTGTAAATAAACATGTCATCTGATATTTTCCAAACTATCATTAAAGAAATTGTCAGCCAAAATTCACCTACAAAGACTAAAAATATATATATTTTTTTCTATTTGCTTTAATCAAACTATTCAAATATTTAAAATTGCCTTTTACTAGAAAAAGGCTTTCCACAAGACTCGGAGCTGCTGGATATAGAGCTAGCGATTATTTTTCGATGCAATAAGAATTTGACCTCATCTATTCCAAATATTTGCTCGCCTTTTAGCTCTGGGCGATTCTACTCCTCTCCCCCCTTTTTTTTCGTTAGTTCTAGTCCACACCGTGATAGCTGTCAATCTGAAGTTTACTGGGAGCTCCCTCGATCACGTGCCAGTAATTGTTTATGTGGAAGGAACCCAAGAGCAAGTCCACATGTCTCGGATCTATTTTCTAATCCTGGAGAACGCGTGGGTTCACCATATAAACTTGCTTTTCCCTCCGCTTTATACGCAAATGCAAAACGTCGTTGCGCAATCGAACCTCACCTGACCCATTCGGTGGGCGCTGCGTAGGGATGGTACCCGGGACGATATGCAGGACAGCATCGTCTCGTGAATCGCGAAGCTTGCCTCGTTCTCGAGTCCCAAATCATCGTACTCCGTTTCAATAAAGTGTGGCTAAGTTTAATTCTTCGTTATGATTGGATAGGCCAGTCGGGATTGGATCCGCCCTTTGAAATGTAATCCGAATCGCTGCGGAATGTGCCGACCACGGGAATCGAACCCGACACCTCTTAATTGCAAGCTTACACCGCTATCCATTACACTGTGGAGAAGGTCCTTGGTAGAGTACTGCATGTGACAACTTTGGCTCGAAAACACTCGTTCATGTCGAGTGTATTAGAATCAAATATCACTTGGATGTGACAATAATCACAGAAATATATGTGTAAAAAATTCTCCTTGGAAGTTTCAGCCCACAATCATCTATTCATTTTCATATATTGTTATGCATTGGTAAGATAGACTAAACTACATTTTAACACTGAGATGATGACTATGTTTACTTATGTTGCAATTTCGTTGCGTCTTTCACTTCACGTTGAGTGCTCACTAACCCAGACAATTCACGGTTTTACGTACGTGAACTACTAGGCTTCGAGCGTATACAGATCGTTTTGTCTGTTCGAGCGTTATTGACTCGAGCGAAGAAGCTGTCAATTCCGTATGCTATCTAGCGTCGTCCGCGCGAACTATTAGCCGATCGTGCTTAAAACGCTCATTGCAGCACTCTAATCTTTGGTCTTGTTCTCTGGTTGCAAATCCTCGTGTTGTATATGTATATGTGTGTGTATATGTTTCCGATCTATGGTGACGAAATTGCACACCTCTTGCAGCACCACCAAGCGGGAAGAGAACGAATCGGCCAGTCGTGTGGGCACATTGGACCGTTGACTGTGCGTGACACGTGTGGTCAGTGCATATCGGGAAGAATACCGCCGAAAATCAGTGCATATTGGGAGGGTTACATAACTGCACTTTCCAACGTAAACTACAGTGATAGTGCCATTATAAAACTGTGCAAGGAGCGTGGATTCACTGTGTCTAAAAATGGCATATCACGGGTGTTGAAAGGGGCAGGTAAGGCGAGGTGTGGAATGATTCCTGTGGGGCAGAAAGAGGCCAATCCCCGGCCTGCCACTAGCCGCACACCAACTACAATTCGGGACATCCGGGCGCTGGTCAACAGGGAGAATCCAGCCACACAGAGAAGTATCGCGAACTGGCTACAAACATCACTCAAGACAGTGCACACCATCATTCACAGCGATTTGGGTTTGGAAAAGCGACGCAAAGGGCTTGTTCATAAGCTCAAAACAAGGTGTCAAGTCACACATCTCGCTCAACCCGCCTCTTCCTCCAAAAAATGGCAGATGAAACTGGAATTCGTGCCATTCGTTTCACAGACATTCCAGTGAAGTCACCTGATGCCTCACCGATGGACTTTCGCGCCTTCGGCCTACTGAAACGAGCCTTGTCTCAGAGAAGACCCCGTACCATTGAAGGGCTATGGAAAGCCTGTCAGTAGGAGTGGTTGAGGCTGGGCATGACTACACTTCGTGCCAGTCTCCTACAGTGGAAACTTCGCTGTCGGGCAATTGCCAAGGTGAAGGGACATCAAATAGAGCACACTCGATGGTGGCGACATGTTTTTTCTTAAAGTAGGTGCAGTTTGAAATCGTCACCATAGATCGGAAACAACCTCTGTGTGTGTGTGTATATATATATATATATAATCTCAAGATCACGTGAAATTTTCTGCAAAATCAAATGCCTTATGTTCTTTACGGTTTAATATAGCCTCAGAATGTGCTGGTATGAAGGTGGAAGAAACTAAAGTAGAACTAAAATGAAATGGCGTACCAGTTCTTAGAATATGCAGATTATATAATGCTGTTGGAAATGTGGAATATGGGTAAGAATAATAATAAAAATTCATTTTAAAGTAACAAAGAAAAGACTTTGGAAAATAGCGTAGGAAAGCTAAATGTTTACGGCCAAAACAAGGACTCTGTAATAATCAAAACTTAATGGTAGATAACAATTCATTTAAATCAATTTCTGAAATCGGCAAGTTTAATTCAGATAACGCTTGTTAGTTTCTATTCATCCTGTCATATATCATCAAATATTACAAATGTTAAAGTGTACAAAGCAATATGAATGTGTAACGTGGCCCCTACACTAAAATATACACGTAAAATAACAAAATAATAATATCTGGAGTTAAAATAAACGAAACAGCAGTGCACAATGTAATGAATAATCTATATTCATCGCCTACGGGCACGTATCTAGAAAATTCGAGAGGAGCCCGAACCAAGTGTCTTAGAAATTATAATAATAATAAATAATGTTTAAATTAAAACAATCAAGTTATAATTAAATTAAATATTAATTAAATATGTAAATTCATTAATATTGCATTTTTATTATTACACTAGCTAATTACCCGGGTATTTATTTATCCCAATCTTCTATTAGACTGGAAAATAATGAATTCTAACTATAGTGTAAAAGGAACTTGAGTTGAACGGCATTGGGGGTGTCACTATTCATCTTAGCCACCCCAAAAACTATGGATTCCACATTAATATCGGTCGTTTTCGATTATATATTTACATGTCACCCCCTTCCCACCCCCATCCCTAGGGGTGCCAGGGGTGTTTTACCCCCACAGTATTTCTTTCGAGATTGCAAGTGATACGTGTTTGAAATTGCTCCAGGCGTTCGAGAGTTATGCTGGAACAAAAGCACATACATACACACACACACACACATCCATTTTTATACGAGGCGTATTCGGAAAGTAAGTACCGAAAGGGTGTAAAAAATAAAGTTCAATAGTTTCGTGCCTTTTTTTTATTTGCATTGCATTCTACAGACCTTAAACTACTTTTCTACGTAGTTTCCACCATTGTTCAAGCATTTGTCGTAGCGTGGCACTAGTTTTTGTATCCCATCATCATAGAATGTTCCCGCCTGTGACGAAAGCCTTCCATGCACTGCTTCTTCGACGTCGTCATCCTCGTCGAAACGCTGACCAGCAAGAAACTTCTTCTTCAGATGACTAGAGAGATGGTAGTCACATGGTACCAAGTCAGGGCTGTTGGCGGATGAACAAATTGTTCCCAGCCGAATAACATGATGAAATTTTGAGTTTGTTGGGCCGTATGCGGGGATTAATGTGTCACAGCAGGCATCTTTGTTGGTTTTCTGTCCTCTAGGCAAGAATTCAACCATTCTTGCATTGAGAAAACAAATCACAGACAGGATTTCACAGTCGGCGGGCCGATTGATTTTCTTGAACATTTCAAACCTTCAGAAAACTACGAAGAAAAAGCATGACCTGCTCCCACACGTGTCTGTGGCTAACTAATGGATGAAGGACGTCAGCGAGAACTCACACGGTCGCGACCGCATCGCTACAGCGGCAATATTTGCAAACGGTACTTACTTTACGAATACGCCTCGTATATTAGATGAATACTTTAAAAGATGGTATAAGAATATAACAGTATATATTTATTATCTAGTTTTCGTGTACTGAAAATCGCCAAATTTGTATAAAAACAGGGAAATTAATTAATGTTAAATTGATAAAGGATTGAATATTTATTGAATAATAAAAAAGTATGTTCCTGATTAATATTTTTTGCATATTCTCATAGGTAGTAGTGTGCATATATCTTATTTGGTACTGTCCTTCAAAGCAATATAATCCCAATATAATAATCCTTGTCTTCCAAATTCATAGGAAATAAATAAGCATCGATTATAGTACAACAAATGCTAAAAAGTACATTTTCATTATTTTATGTCCATACTTGGTAGGTCTTTCGCGAGGGTCTGGACCCCCTGGATCCCCTATTATATACGTGCTTGATCGCTTGATATTATTATAATAATTTTTAAAAAGAAGACTACGGTACGCAGCCCATTGTTGAGAACAGTGAAGTTGACAGTTTCCTTGGTCGATAACCTTCTGGTTAAAACAAATACAAGTTACAGTCTTTGTCGAAAATATGTATTTTTTTTATTTTGTAACAAAATGTTATAATTTTACTAAAATTCATTTCATGGAAGTGAAAATACGACGTTTTGGTGCACCAAATGATATTATATTTTTGGAAAATTACTTGATGTTAAATAATCACCCCTCTTATGAAACTTCTGGACATTCTGCACCGTCTTGCCTTGTATAAAAAACCTCTTACGACAAGCACAGGAAGCAACTTCCCCTGCCCTGCTTCTGTTCCTTTGCGAACTCCAGGGGAATATATATTCCCTGAGCTCGACTCGGAAAGAGGAAAACAGACAGACAGTGGATGATGCACGGCCTGTTATGAAATTACGGAGCTCGCATAGCATTTTTTCTCGCTGAGTGTTTGGCTTTTAATTAAAACGCTCATTACACGTCGCATATTTTCCAGGTAATGTGCACTCGTTGCTACCCTCGGAAAAAGGTTATAAACCAAGCTAAACTGGAAATGCGTGTTCTTATTATATACGAGAGGTTTTTTTTTAAACAGAAAAAACTGAAACGCAACCGAAGAGAGAGATATTATTCTTGTTACAATTAATGTTGTAATTAGCTTTTGGTGTTGTAAATTATTCAGCAATATTTGCTTGCAAGTTTTTCTCTACGTGTGACAACACGGTTGGCAAATATGTCTGTTTTGTTTTGAAGAAACAACAAAAGTTATTTTCTGTTGAACGTACTTTATAAATTACAAACCGTGTTTTTCCTCTACGTGTGATAACACGGTTGGCAAAAATCTGTGTTTTGTTTTCAAGAAACAACAAGAATTATTTTCTGTTACACGTATTTTATAAATCGCAATACCGCATTGTAATCAAGAAGGGAAAACAAACAGGCTCCATTATTTTCATACCGAAAGCAACACTGTAGAACCACATATGACCGCTCCGTGGCCGATCTCGCCACCGGAGTTCCGGTGTTCGAGTCCCGACCTGGGCATAAGCGTCTCCTTTCATGAATTTTCAGCTAATCATCACTTACCTTCATCGTCGCGATTGTGCAGAAGTGGAAGAACGGCGATGCAAAATAAGAACAATACAAATAAACCCAAGAATAATGTTATGAAAGTGTAACTCGTGAAAGTTTTATTTCGCAACGCTCTACTCGCCGCATTGAGGTCTGGAAGATTGTCATATTTCAAATTGGCTATTATTCTAGGAGGGAGAGAAATGCACCAGTCACCGGTAATAAAGATAGTTCACGTATATCCTGAAATACTCGCTTCCCCGCAATGTGTCACGTGTGTTGCCTTACTAAACTACAATGACAGAATTTGTCATTGAAAATTTGTTATTGAAACCCACTTATCGCCGTAGATTTAGGCAAAACACACATCGCATTGCAGGGAAAGGAGAATTTCACGATATACGTGTCCCATTTGTATTGCCGGTGACTGTACATAGCCTGCGTTCGTGGTTTTTCACAAAGTTGTGCTCAGTTAGGCCGTTCGGGATCCAAACTACACTGCATTGTGCCTTTTAATTAGTATCAAATGAAAGTATATGAACTTTCATCCAAAAAAAATGTTAAATTTCAATATATAATTCATACGTGGTTTATACAGCACCGGGACAGGGGTTCGAATCCTGGCCTAGGCATGGATGTTTCTGAGGGTCCATTCATCAATTTCATCATACCATCACTCATCCCCATCTTCGTAAATTAGCGAAAAGTGACACAAGAAGCGAAGTATAATAAAGCAATCAATCAGTACAAGACCGTATTTGTGAACGGTGAAATTAGCAGTCATCTTTATACTCAGATAAACTAATCGGGACTGGATCTATACTTTAAAGTGGTATCACCTAGCACAGCACACTGCGACAACACCATGGGTCCCAGGTTCCAATCCCGGCCTGGGAATGGTAGTTCTCTGTGAGCGTTTCTTCATCATTCATCACATCATTACTGATCCTCATCGTGGCGATTAGCCAAAAGTGGAAGAAAGGCGACTAAATAACAAAAATCAGATCAAATTTTGATAGCATTGAATAAACTTCATTATCTTGAATAGCAAGTTAAGGCATCACAGCAACACAAGACTGTCTCAATCTTATTTTGAATGTACAGTCACCAGCAATATAAATGGGACACCTAGGTCCTGAAATACTCGCTTCTCTGCAAGGCGTAATGCGTGTTGCCTAAATTTGCTTCGGTGATAGAAGTTGCCATTGAAAATTTGCTATTATAATCCACATGTCGCCGTAGAGTTAAAGTATATCAGGATCTACAAGTGTCTCATTTTTAATGCCGCTGGATGTACCTTTAAGAATCATGGAATTTGTTTCGCCAAAATGTCGTATTGGTGTGGGAGTAAGCTTTTGAGAACCTACATTCAGCTGCCTCCTTTCGGTAGCGAATGAAAGGTCGTATCGGAAGAATTACATGGGGTGCCGCCACCCGTGTCTAACCTGACGGGGGGAATATTTTCGAATGCAGGGCGAGCGCCCTGTGCAATCTCCGATTTCTGACGCTGGAAGATGAACTCTACGTCCCATCGGCCGGGGGTCCTTCTAAAACGACCACCTCTAGAGTGGCGACGCGCGCTTTTAACAAATGTCGAACCCTTAGCGGGGACATACCCGAATTGCCGCCTATAAATTATTCCGCGCGAGAGGAGACAAGGAAAGGATTGCCATACGTGAGTGGGAGGGGATTTCCCCGCCTCCTCTTCACTTTCATCGAAATGGCGCTGGTGCCAACCCCTAATAGGCTCGGCTTGTTAGGATGTTACCGCACGGAGCAGTGGCAACTCGTCTCTTCACACACAGTGATATTTTTTCATGTCCCAGGTTAAAATGAAACGTTTTCAAGAGTACTTCCCAGCTGATGGTTGTAAAAGATAAGAATTGCAATAAAAACTCGGAAGTAGCGTTTTCCTGTACATGCAAGTGTAGAAGTTTTTGTGTGTGTATGTAAGAAAGGTCTGTCAACAGGGTTGGCAAAATTCGTGTTCTTTTTAAAAGAACCAAAAATGTTTTGAATACTTATTTTCTGAGAACGGTTGATAAGGAATCTGTAGATCATCTAACGAAGAACTGTTTCTAGCAGGGACGTATATTCTAGGCTAGACAGGCTATATGCGAAACCCGGGACTCAGAAGAAAAATCTATTATAAAATAGAAATGAAATATTTGAAATCCTTTCCTTCCTGTTGTTGTAATTATTTTCGTATTATATTATCGTCTTCGTAATTGGTCTCCCCGATGGCGTGGTGGACACGTCATCGCCCTGTAATCTGAGGATTCCGGGTTCGATACCCGGTGGAAACACGTTGCACAGTGCTTCAGATCGCACTTTACACTGTAGGTCCAGTCCCGATTAGCCTATCTGTGCATATCGTGGACTGAAAGCAAAAGCTCAATTCAATTTTCTTAATTCTGTGTGATATGAGATATGTAGCTTGTTTGGGGCTCCCCGATGGCGCAGTGGTAGCGTCGTCGCCTTGTAAGCAAGGGGTCCCGGGTTCGATTCCCAGTGGAGGCACATAGTGGTTCGTATCCCACTTTAAACAGTAGGTCCAGTCCCGATTAGCCTTACTGTGCATAAAGTGGACTTAAAAGAACAAATCAATCCAATCAATGTAGCTTGTTTGTAACCACTACGGTTAGGATTTTCATGACTTAGCATTTTTTTTGGTAAGGGTAATGTGTTCCCCAAACATATAAAAAAATCATTTTATAAAGAAACTAATTAAGTTAATGCGTTTTTTAAGGGCATATTTTGGCATATTTGGCCATTTTTGCGTGATATAGCATATTTTGATGGATTTTCGGTCATATTCAGCATATTTTTGGATTTTCAAGAAATATGCTGACATTTTCGTAGTGAATTCGTTGTTACTACCATTTTTACTCGCGAGTTTTTTGACTGCATCAAATTCTTTTTCATTTTTAATTGAAAAGTTACAGAAAGTATTCATTGTGCATTGCAACTCATCATGGCCCATAAAGTGAACTAAAAATAGTGTGTATATGAAAATATTTCAGCATAAGTTAGATATTGATGTTTGAAACAGTCCAGTTATACAAGGGTCGTTCAAGGTTGACCGGGATTTTCGTACGTAAAAAATCGATGAATAGCCGGATCATGATGAAACGTGCGGGTGACGTAATGTATTCCTTCGCGAGTAACTAGCGCCCGGCATGACGTATTTCGCGCATGCGCAGCAGTTGCAGCGAACATGGCGGCAGGCAGTGTGTCTGTGGCTGTGGAGCAGCGGTGTGTAATCAAATTTCTCGTGAAGGAGAAAGTGAAACCAGCTGAGATTTTGAGACGATTGCAAGCACAGTATGGTGAACAAACGATGTCGCGGACAAGAGTGTACGAATGGTGTGAGCAGTTTCGCGAAGGACGGGAGCTGGTGACAAATGAAGCGCATGGACACATTCGCCCGACTGCAGTCACACCAGTGAATATCCCACGTGTTGAGCTTATGATTCTTGAGAACCGGCGAGTAACAGTGCGGGATATTGCTGCCGAGGTGCATATCAGTGTCGGGAGTGTTGACACAATCATTCACGACCACTTACGCTTCCGCAAAATCTGTGCAAGGTGGGTTCCCCGCCAGCTGACATTCGATCAGAAGTGGACACGCAGGACGATCTGTGAACAGCTTCTGAATCGGTTTCGAGCAGAAGGTGATGAATTGTTGCAATCCATCATCACGTGTGATGAAACATGGTTCCACAATTCAACCCCAGAGACCAAAAGACGCAGCATGGAGTGGCGGCATAAAGGTTCCCCGCCCCCCAAGAAAAGCAAAACGCAGCCGTCCGCTGGAAAGATCATGGCAAGTGTCTTCTGGGACAAGAAGGGCGTTATCCATGTGGATTTTCTGGACAAAGGGAGCACGATTAATGCCCAGTATTACTCCACATTGTTGAGTGGTGCTGTACGAAACTCCATTCGCAAGAAAAGACCTGGGATGTTGTCTGGAAATGTCATTCTTCTCCATGACAATGCCCGCCCTCACACGGCCAATGTGACAACAACAACTCGGGTCGACATGCGCTGGGAAGTTCTGCCCCATCCCCCCTACAGTCCGGATTTAGCCCCCAGTGATTATCATTTGTTTGCACCCCTTAAAGACCATCTGGGAGGGAAGAAATTCACGACAGACGAAGCACTGCGGAGGGATGTCCTCCAGTGGCTACGACAACAACCAAGTTCTTTCTACGCCAAAGGAATTCGGGAGCTGCCAGAACGATGGCAACGGAGCCTCGGCGCGCACGGAGAATACTTTGAAAAACTGACATAGTTTGGTGTTTCTTCTGCTACCTATTTCCTCTGCAGAAATAAAAGTCCCGGTCAACCTTGAACGACCCTTGTATAAGGGCATATTTTGTAAAATTTTAGGTCATAAGAATCGTAGCCCTAGTAATCACATTGCCACATTTCAAAATCTGAAAAAAATGACCGAGGAATCCCCCCACCCCGCACATCTTTTGTTCATTCGAACGTTGCGGCATTGGGATATCCCAGCATAAGCCACTGGTTTCTAGCTGTAAAGTAAACACTTGACTAACTTAAAAAAATACATATTTACGTTACTTCTAAATCTCGGACATAGGCTTCACGAGAAGATTCGGTTTCTGTTGTCAGGCTCCATTATATCCCCGTGGTAGCTACTCTGTTTTCCGAAATCTCACATTCTGTTATGAACAAAATTACATTGACGTTAACAGCTTGTACGTTAAGTGCGGAACAAAACTGTTTCATCCATATACACTAGTCAATTATAAAAGTGTTTTAAACATGTCAACCTTGTCTGTTTAACATATCTTACAGAGTCATTTCCGAAGTAGCAATTTTAGTTATCAGCCTTACCCTCTGATCGTGGTCTCAGGTTCGATTCTCGGTTGTGCGGATCCAACTTTAAACTGTATTTCCCGTCCTGATTATCCTATCTGTGCATAAAATGTACATGAAACCCAAACCTAGTTTACTTTGGTTTAGAATCGAAGGTGGAACATCACCAGAGTAGTCTGAAGGAAGTGAAATCAATTAATCTGAAGCGCACACATATGGAAGAAATCCGTCACGTCCTGATTACCATCCGCACTCTCGGCGTTCTACAGTGAAATGTAGATGCCATACATCGAAAGGCAAAGTACAGCTTGACCAAGACAAGAATGCCTCCGGGAAACTCGCGAACTAAAGTGCACAGTCATTTGTTCTCTCTTGCTTCCGCTTCTTTCGTGCCTGTTGACAGTGCTGCACAGTTTGTCAGCGTTTAGAACAATGCAAACAGCTGGTTGCCTCGCCCACGCTCCCTCCGTTCGCGTATGGTTGAAAATTCGACAGGGGCATTATTGTCTTGGTCAAACTGTACATCAATGCTGGACCTTTTGACTAAAATATATTGGCCGTTGCAGACTTCTCGAAAGCGTCAGTAAGTAAGCCAGATCTGGAACTATACCATGTCCCACTTATCTCTAGAGCAAAAACCGCGCATAGCGTCAGAGAAACGGGGGGAATCTAGTGGTCAGAGCGAAGCATTACACGGTGCTCGAAGGCTGGCAACTGCATCTCCCCCTCCCCCGTTCCCTCTCGCGTGTTCATAGCCGTCTCGTGTCACTGCGCAAGGACTTTTTTCGTTGTCCTGCTCGAGAGATGACTGGGACAGAGTGTATGCGACGGGCAAAATAAATAGAAGTGAAAGTACAAAATTTGTTGATCAAGAAAGAGGTCCTTTACATCTACAGGTTGGCGATAGTTGTCGGAAATTGAGACCCGAAGTGTTGTCAATTACGTGATGGAGGTGGACCGCGACGTTTCCAGGTATCGGGAGTGGACAGGCGGGGAAACTAATTCCATCACCCTCATCGCCATTTCCGCGCAGTGTCGCTAATTACCTGAGCAATTTCGTGCCCCAAGTTTCGATTAGTTTCCGCGATAAAGTGATGTGATAGGCAAGTTGGTGCGTGTGTATTTTTGTTCCGGCAACGCGTCTCTTTTTTCCTCTTCCACGTCAGTCGTCAACTTCCTTCCAGCCCTGCGATACTGCTTCCGGTCGAACTGCTGTTCGTAGCTTTGCAGACTGTTCTATGTTAGGTACCGTTCCCGGTGGACACATATTGGTCAATGGGGCTCGAAATGACGTGATCATGACAACTGCTTTCTTGCAAAAAGCGTTTTCATGCAGAAACATAGTTCTACTGCTTAAGACCCACCTAGCTCGAGTGAACGAATCCAATAGGGGAAAGCCGCACCCCGTGACGAAGGGATTAGCACATCGCGCTACGACGCCAGGGGTCCCGGGTTCGAATCCCGGCCTGTGCATGGGTGTTTCATCATATCATCACTCATCCCCATCTTCGCAATTAGCCAAAAGTAGCAGAAAAGCGAAGTAAAATAAATCAAATCAATAATAAATTAGGGAAAGGACCTCCCGATGGCGCAGAGGTAACATCGTAACCTTGTAATTAAAGGCTCACGGGTTCGATACCCGGTGGAGGAACTTTGCTACAGTGGTTGGGATCCCACTTTAAATTGCAGGTACCGTTCCGATTATTGTACCTGTGCAAAAAAGTGGACTTAAAACAACAAATCAAACAAATCATACTTTCCCGGGAACCTCTGGAGCAAACGAACGAAAACAAGTCTCTGTGCAAGTACCAACGCTGTAGGGATCGACCATGGAACCCGTGAAAGGGGAAGTGAGTGCATGAAGGGGAAAACGCGGCTGCAACTACCAACCATTTGCAGCAGGCGCACTGTTTTGCTCCGCCCACTTGCTTGCTCGCCATTTCTACCTTGATCCACATATTTCCCTACACCGAGTGTACAATACTTAAAATAATTCACGAAACTCCGTGTGTTTCGTTTCCGTGAATTCATTTTTCCCCACACTCTTTGCTACGGCGACGTCACTACATTGGTATTCTCTATCCCCGAAATATGTGGGAAAAGATCGAATAGCTGCAGAGAAGGGGGGGGGGGTCGAGTGGAATAAGCGAAGCAGAACACGCTGCTGCGAAGGCTGGTAACAGAAGTCGCTTCGCCTCCTCCACGCAATCCCGTCCTTTCTCACGTATTGATTTGCGGAGCCGTCTCACTTCACTAGTTACCCAGAGACTTGTTTCGTTCGCTTGCTCCAGAGATGCCCGGGACAGAGTATAGTTTCAATTCGATGAAGTATTGAATATTATATAATAACATTTCCAATAGGCTACCCTAAAATTTCTTTGTTGAATTGTTGTACGTGGAACCTATAGATCGAATGCTAAGCTATTGTAAAGGACTATGTTCGAAGCTAAGTACTCTCATAATGAAACTTCGTAAGAGTTAAAATGCAGACACACGTTAATTGGTAAAGTATGCAAACATTGTTGTTGTTAAATTGAGAGGGCGAGGTTTGTCGGCCTCTGTGGTGAAGTGGTTAGCGCTACGACGCCAGGAGTCCCGGCTTCAAATCCCGGCCTGGGCATGGATGTTCAATTTCTTCATATTATAACTCATCCTTATCTTCGAGATGAGGTGGCAGGAAAAGGAAGTACAATAGACCATATAAATCAATGAAATTAGCGATTACACAGTTCCTAACTCAACATTAGTTTCATGGCGGCACTATTTCCATAAATATTGTTTATTTAAATATCTTGTCGTGTTTTTCATCAATACAGTTTTGTTTCCTTGCGGGAGTAAATGTTTATCACAGCGCACTACGATGCCAGAGGTCCGGGTTCGAATAACAGCCTGGGCGTCGGTGTTGTTGCGGGCGTCTCTTCATTAATTTCACCATATCATCACTCATCCTCATCGGGACTCGGGATTAGCCAAACGTCACATAAATGCGAATTAAAATGAATGAACAACTTCGTGTTTATGTACGTAGGTTAATCGATACTGGACCTACCATGCTTGGAATCTTGCGCGGAACTCCTTGAATACAAGGCGCGGCAGCGTTAAGACATCCGGGTTTTCTTGAGCCTTGCATGTGGAAAGGTTTATATTTTTGGAAGCATGGAGAAGTGCCTTTTTTTTTCCCGCCCCTCATACCCTTTCCGCACTATCAACATCTCATTTCCAAACCAGTGAATGTGGAGTTACATTACACGAAAGTCGCTTGCAGATTTTGTTGGCAAGAGGAGGTAGACCCTCATCCGACCAGTGTTGCCAAACGTGATTGCGAAAAACCAGCTAAATAGCTTTCAGCGATTTTTATTATTATTATTATTATTATTATAAATAAACTCCACAAACCTGTCATCTTGCCTTAGAGATGCTCACAGCCCGCTCTTGAACTGACATTTTAGAATCTAATACTATAGCGCTAAAGTGCTAAATGGCTATGTTTGAAGTCCTAATGAAACTCTGTAAGAGTGAGAAGGGACCAGATCTGAGACACGTTAATTATCTAAGCGCAGTGAGCATACATTCTGTTTGCTCAACAAAGTATGCAAGGATTTGCATAATAAGCAAAATAAATAATGCAACAATTTAAATGCATTCATTTTCTGTTTGCTACTTTACACGTGTTACAATGTAGTAGAAAAAATGTTTAATTTTTAAGAGAAATGGAAGTGCATAGGTACCACATTAACATTTTCATTTGAAACTTGAAAGTAGAAATAAATTACACAGAATATCTAGGCTATCTATCATAAGTAAGTAGCAGATTTTAAAAACCGCTACTTAAACATACACACACTTCAACTTTATTTTTTTTAATTTTAATCAACTAAATATAAGAAATTGTCCAAGTTTTGTAACAATATGCAGGAACTCGCTCATATATCCCTGACATTTTTTTTTACCTTTAAAATTGGGGAAAATCTGGTTTATATTGGAATTTTATCTTGAAGTTCGAATAGCTTCTGTAAATTATTTTTTT
Source organism: Lepisma saccharinum (assembly GCF_977018435.1). Classification (NCBI taxonomy): domain Eukaryota; kingdom Metazoa; phylum Arthropoda; class Insecta; order Zygentoma; family Lepismatidae; genus Lepisma; species Lepisma saccharinum. The sequence continues at coordinate 38,593,715 of NC_139238.1, forward strand.
TCATTTCATTTTTGTGTGCAGATTTGATAGCGTCTTTTTAGTGGCTATGAGGTGATTGAGCTATTTCTGCGTTCCAGTTGTTGGCAACACTGTTTCGACACATGAACAACGAGACGGCAAAAGTCCACTTAATCCCGTCCAGCGAATGAAGTGAAATTCTGCGGCGGCAGAGTGCTTTCTGATAAAGCGCCTGATATACAGGGTGTCATTTTAATGGCGCCCACGGACCACGGAAACGTGTAGAGGACATCAAAACAAACAACTTTTCTCAGTAACATTTTTCTCGTTGGTGCATCGTTTTGGCGCTACAGTCGTTCAAAAAAGTCCGTTTTGCCGCCTGAATGCTGGCAACCACACACAACATATGATTGCATTTGTGACGTCATATCCCGTCGTGAAGCGATGCGTTCCAGGGTTGGCAGGAACACACATATTCCGTGAAAAATGACATAGCTACAATCAGCCACATTATGTACCGTAACACAAAACATGAAAGCACGTTCTTTAACCTAACAGGAAGTAAACAAACGATACGAAAAATGGTAGAAAGAAAATAGAATTCAAGTGGAAGTGGTCATATCGAATTTTGTGTCAGCTTACATGTCAAATATTTGCAAATCTAGTTACCAATTTGGCATCTACAATTTAGTCTATCCACTTCGTCCTTCTGATACTAATTGACTGTGACACACTGAACAAATAACAAAATAGAAATGAAAGAACTCAAAATTCCAAAGGTAACACACAGGTTAATATAATGTATATTCAGGGCATTATGAAGCAAGTGGCGCAAAAATGTTTGAAAATACAGGGATATAAGTAGTAGTAATACAAGCTCTCCGGCAACTGTGTTTATCTATGCACAGGATACACATGTATTAGTTTGCAACTGTGAACAGGACAGTATATTCGCTACTGATTCATAATTACATTGCTACTGTGGTTGTACGTGGTACGTGTTTTAGCAGTAATGTAACAATGTGAACCTCGAATACTTCCGTTATCAGCACAAAAGTACCACAAGGCAACTGGACACAAACCTGTAGATATCAACCTTGCAACGAGATTTGCAAATATTTGACATGTAGCTGGGCGTAAACAGCCATATGTAAGCTGTAAGTCTAATAAAATCTATTGTTGTTGATATTTGATATGTAGGCTGAGACAAAATCCGATATTGACACTTCATTTTGAATACGTCTTTTTACCATTCTCATATCGTTGGTTCACTTCCCCCTTCCCCTGAGATGACTTCTGATCTTCTGGCTGGTAGGCTATGATGTTCGGTCTACTGGAGGCGTTTCTCGCTTCGTTTTACAGCTAATAATGTGGTTGGTAGTTTGTCATTTTTCACAAAATTTGCGTGTTACTTGCAACCCTGCCGTGTGCTGTTTCGCTGCAGGAAATGACGTCACAGATACGATGAAATGTTGTGTTGGGTTGCCAGCATCCAGGCGGCAAAACGGTCTTTTTTGAACGGCTGTAGCGTCGAATCGACGCACCGACGAGAAAAATGTTACTGAGAAATGTTGTTTGTTTTGATGTCCCTTATACGAATCTGTGGTCCGTGGGCGCCATTAAAATGACACCCTGTATATTTCTTTTCCGGTTTGCAAAGATCAAGAATGGACGGTTTTCTTACGCTCTTTTATGGTAATGGCGAGTCCATTTGGCTCTTGTATTTTATTGCCCGGATGAGTCTTTTTTAAGATGTAACCATTTTTTTGTTCGGGGAAACTTAAGATGTCGTTTCGCTCCCGTTTTGACTGTGTTTTCAAGGCCCAGTAATCCTTGAGTTAGTATTGTCGGAGCATTTCTAACTATGGTCCTCTTGCTTGTATTTCTAAGTGAAAATTTCTTACGGCCAGATATGATAATATAGAAACACCAGGGTGGCGAAAAGGTTGGAGCAGAATGGCCTTGCTCTCCTGAAATCCTGCTGGCTCACCCCGTCAGAATGTAACTAATAGGAAAAAGTTTATTGATAACAATGAAACTAAAGTGTGTAGTAAATGATTATATGAATTGAAAAGTCTCTGTTAAGATCACGCAACAACCGTGTGAATACCAAACTGCATTTTGATTTGAAGAGGTGGTCTACACATATTGTTGACCACCATTCAGTAGTGCACCACCACTGCGACATACACGTGTATACACTTCACGTGTATATTGTGCCGCTCGAACGCGTGCTCGTGTAGCGGCGGGAATCACGCCGCTTGCCGGTTAACTCAAGCGCGTTTGGTAGGTTTCGTCAAGTTTCTCATCCATTAGCACACCGCGGAACATTGCAATAGAGCTAACTCATCAACAGCGTGTTATCGAGAGGAGATCCATGTCGTCGGAACGTGGTCTATTGAGTTGCGCTGACATCTGTGGCGAATTGCGGCGCCAAGGGTGCCGGGTTTGAATCTCGGCCTGGGCATGGGTGTTATTTGTGTGTGTCCCTTTATAAATTTCATCATCTCTCTATCTTCTCGATTCGCCAAAAGTGGCAGAAAAGCGAAGTAAAATAAACCAAATCAATCAGTGTCTCGAGTTGGGAATGCCTGTGACTTCCTCGGCCTCTTCTCGAAGAATTCTGTTTGACGCCTCATTCCGATTCTCAGAACCCTCAAAAAACGGAAGCTTAACATGAAACTTGGTACAGTTACCACAAGTAGATTAATCTTGAAAATACCACAAATAAAATAAATGAACTACCTATGTCTGCTTGGTACACCTGAAGAAATCGCATAGTAAAGAAATTTTGTTTTACATCATCAACTTGCAACTCTCGAATCAGAAGTTTTGTTTCCTTTCTCTCAGTCCTTAGTATATTCTAGGAGAAAGTAACGTGTCGTTTTTAAAGCAGTTTCATCCCATCATCATTCATCTTCATCGTCGCTATTATCCAAAGGAGAAGAAACTGATAATACGAACATGGCAACCCTGGAGTTGAATGACGTGCATCCGGTCTGGACCAGGAGATAATGAAAATTAGCGTAGTAGATACATGGCTGTTGTTTGACCGCGGCATCATGTTTTTCCCTCTTCCAGCCTTGCTATCTCGCTCATATTTAAACGCGGGAACCTGGAAGCCAATTACCGCTTTCGTCGCTCGATCATTAGTCCGACATGGGAGTAACATGTGCCCGTGACGAGGTGTGTAAATTGTACTCGCTGGGCTGAATCGCACTGCGGTCAATCCATATCGACGTCCTTTGTCAGTTTTTTTGGTTTGTTTTTTCGTTTCGGCACCGTGTCGTTTTGTTTCATAATTCACTCGTTTTTTCATTGTGACCCCTTTGTTTGTGCGTGCTCAAAGTTGATTTGGATATTGATTGATTGATTGGAAAGTTGAGATTTGTCCAATATGGCTGTCTAGTTGTGTTTGTGACTGTAAATTTATTCTCCAAACTGTCTCTTTTCGTTGGAAAAAAAAAAACTACTTGTAAAGTGGGATTTGGGGATGACGTTGAGACGAGGCAAGGGAAGCCGTGTCTTGAGTATCAGGAGTTCGGTCTAGTCTCGTTCTCGTCACTGGCTCGCCTCCAGTCTCGAAGTATACTTTACGACGAATATATACAGAGTGTCGACGCAGAAAGTCTCAAAGCAAAGAAGAGGTTATTAAGGCAAAGAACTTTTCTTCATAGAATTTGTTTCTGTTGGACGCCTCATTGTGACGATACGGCTCCTCGGAAAAATGAAACAACTTTATCCTGAGTGTATGCAACCGCGTTGTACAAATTCGCAGCTCATACTCGAGCTTTCAAATTGCTGTTACCATAAAAACAGTACGTGGCCTACCTGTAAGTAATAAATTAGATACAGCTTGTTTTGTGTGAATAGGTCGCAGTGCAAAATTGATTCATTTTCCAAATAGATAGATACATTGTAAAAGGCACATACCTTGAAGTTATGTAGAGAGGTAGTGGGATACATTAACCATCTCTGTTATTGTGGAGGTGATGTGGTCAGCCCCACCCTCCTACTGTCTTTATCCCCCAGGAAGACAATTCTTGGAAGCTGGGGTAACTGGGGTCGCCCCATACACACACATTGCTAGAAAATCCCACCTAAACCCCCTGAAATCGATCCAAAGTATCCCGCGTGGGAGTTACAAGGCTTACCAAGTGGACCATCCGCGGCTCTCATCGTGCATTGTAGTTTCGAGCGAAACCAAAAATTTCAAAAAGTTATTTTTGTTTTGGTCTCAATCAAAAAAGGCTAGTTGCGCACATTCACTTTGTTTAACGCAGTGCAAGGCTCTTTATGTAAAACAAAATGCCATCGAAGAAATTGAATTCATCTTATCATCATTCACCCCCATCGTCGCGATTAGACAAATCAGCGACGCAAAATAAGAAAAATACAATTTGAATCTTTAAGAGCATGTATGATGCAATAGGGAAAGTGAAATTCTCCGAATTCTGCAAATTATGTGGAATTAGTGGCAATAGAAATGTACTTAAAATATTTTAAATGAATTAGAAGAAATTGGCTGTAGCTACCAAAGGTTAATTCTATTAATCTACAACGATACATTCACAGACGCAGTGCAGTGTACGTTACATTGAGAGGAAAAAAGAAGAATTTTTCCATTGTTGATAGTAGATATGCACAGATGGAAGTGACATCGCTTGTAACAGATTTGACTTTTTACAAAGAAGAACGTGCAATGATTACAGTCAGTGTAGGATATACCCCTTCTTGTTAGTCTATATTCTGGCTTCCTTAATGCTAGCTTAATTTTAGGCACAAAAGGGAGGGATCTTCATCAATGGACTTGTTGCTACTTTGAGTCTCCCAGCCAGTCCGCCCATGCATGCAATGTAAGAACAGTGAGGTAAAAAGAAGAAAACTATACGCCTATTAAGCTTACAAATACATAATATCTCATATGTTTATTTCATAAACTCTGTAAATTACATAAATAATTCTTATGATACTTTACCCATTCAGTTTTGAAATCAAAAGGATCACTTCCATGATAATATGGACTATATTAATACACTTAACCCTTTTGTTTTAATACATTGTATTCTTGTCTTGACTAGTGTGAGGGACTAGCTGGATGGATATAAATAATGTGTGCTTTCATAGTTACAGAGGCAGGATACTTACCTATGTGTTGGCAGTTTGTGGGTAGGCTGTAGCTGAAACGTTCTAACTCAATGTGACCTATATATGGAAGGATTGAGATCAATTTTAGCTTTAATCTTGTGAAATGTTATCAAGAGGGGTATTCAGATAGTTTTTACTTAGATTTGGAAGTTTGGTTGTTGGGTTCTCATTTTGCCCTTTTGTCAAATGATGTGTTGTGACTTTTGTACTGGTTCTACGCGGGTGACGTGTTAAGACAGATGTCGTGTGCTACGATTAGGTTCAATCAACTGTTAGCACTGCGAAGCGACACGTGTCGCGTGTCATTTGATGATTTCCCCAGCCGAATCTAGGCTTATGCCACTACGGTGCGAGACGTTGCTTTTCCTAAGTGGCATGTGTCGCTCGTCATTTCGGTCTGAAATCTCCGTAAGGCGTAAGGTCTAGGAATTTCCTCCAAAGTTCATGGAAACTGTAGGTTCTGATTGTGGTAAGCTTTCTACACTCCTGTTGACATAAAGTGGCCCATTTTATAATGTTGGACAGTTGAAGAATGTGCCACTTTCTGTGAACAGGGGCGTACTTTGCCGCCCTATGCCTACACTACACATCAGAAGAAAGTAAAAGTCACAAATACAGCGTGGTCCTAATGTCAATCAGTCATTGTATCTGTCGGTTTTGTAATCGAAGAGTTTCACTGTTTCGGACTATGCCTCTGTATTTATTTCGTCATTTGTCATTTCTTTTTGTCGGTCTTCTTGTCGATTGTCATACCCTAGAACTGTCGTAGGGATTTAGGTGTGGTCAGGTCTAAAGTTATCTTATTTAAACTGTTTGGAGCTAAAACGGATGATACCCAGAGATTCAATCAGAATCGAAGAGGGGGTTGTAATTGGCAATTAGTAAGTAAGGGCGTAGCCCGATCGTTAGCGCTCTCGCATTTGGTACGAATGGTCGCGGGTTCGATTCTCGGGTTTCATCGTTGGCTCAGCGTCATGAGTAAAATTGGGAAGTTACTTGAAAAGAAGCAGCACCACGCTCTCGTCTCGATAGCCAGAAAACATCGGCGTGACCAGGCTTCACCCAATAAAATAACTGCTCTGGCAGCCCTTTAGGGGGTGTTACGCCATGGAGATTAGTTTAAATAAAGGCACATTACCTCACGCACATTTCAACATGCCATGGAGGAATGTTGAGGTAGGGCCCCATATATATGTGGTGGTGATGAGATCACCACTCTCCGGCCGCCTTTACCCCACCACCAGGTAACCATTTAGTATTAAAAGCTGGGTGAACCCCAGAGCCTCTCCGTGCAGGGATATTGCTGACCTGATATCACCGTACCAGGAATCTAACCCAGCTCTTCAGCGCTGCAGTTAGACTGGATTACCGCATCCCTCGTATGTAATTAGTACTTTCCTAATTATTATATTTCAATTTTCGCTGTACTATCACCTGAAATAATAGTTTTTTCTCTGAATTTGCTTGACTGCTTATTAAGATTCCATAAGGTCGAAGTAAGGGAGTAGGATAAAATCATGCTTAAGACTGGACCACTCAAAAGGCTAAAGTAATCAAATGTTTGAACGTCAGTGCCATGAGAGAAGCATGAACATTGGTCGAATGGAATTTTGGAAAGATAATACTTTCTTTTGCAATATTTTGTAATATGAATTAAGAAAATTGTGTTTATGTGGCCGAAAATTTTTCTCGTTTCTGTTCATATGCCTTTGTAATACTGCGATTTCGCATACTATTTGCACGAGAATTGCTGGCGCACCGTGGTAAATTGTGGCGAAAATTGCTGAGAAGTACCCCTAATATCGTATAAAATTTCACATATTCTGCCTATGTCAGCTATATTATATGCAACCAGGGAAGGAGCGCTCTTCGCAATAAAGGTGTTTCTCGACTTTTATGCATCATGTTTTGTCTTCAATTCTGTCAACTAGTAAAGAGCACTTATTCTACTGCAGAAAATAAGTAATGTTCAGTAGACGCCAATGTGATTTCTACAGTTATTGCCAGCAATGTATATTTAAAGTTGCATGTCCACTTTATGTACTGGCTTTCTAATTCCAAAACTTAGTAGCAATGAAGTGTGAAATCTGACTTATCCAAAGTGAAATTTTAGTATTTTTACACATGGAAGATAAATCTTGCTCTCTTTATCATCTGTTGCTTCTGATTTTTGTTTGTGTAGACATAGGAGGCTGAGAAAATTTTGTATGGTAGGGTCTCTAATAAAGTTCTTGTATCAATTGCTAAAACGTTTGTAAAAATGTCACATTTGTGTTGCACTTCTACCGACAGGCTATCTGTATTTAATTTATTCAATTAACACTAACCAAGTTGCGCTTTCATTCTAGGATTAAATGCCTATTTCTTTGTAGGACTCCCATCTGATTTTCCCTCTTGATACACATTTCTAATACTTTGTCATATTTGTCACAGATCTAGTATAGTTATCTGGTTCATTTTTTCACAATGAAGTACAATGATACTACATAGCTGATGTTCCTTTTCATACTATTATAAAATAGCAAACTTACTGTCTTCTGATTTCTTTAGAATATTTAAAAAAATACGCGCGGGCGTGTGTGTACACAATAGAGAAAAATATTTGCACATTATTTCTTTTACACAGAATATTTTTTTTGCAAGGAATTTTATTCCCTATCTAACATTTTGGGGATACTAAATTACATTTACCCTTTGTGTCACATAACCTATCACAAACCTTTTTGGCAGAGGTCAAGCTGCAATGATGTGGTAATATAATACCAGTTTCTTAGCCTGAAATATTAGATAAGGAAGCGTAATAGCGGCACACTATGTTCACATTGGACAATGTTCAACTCCCAAGTTTATCCTTTTGGCGTGTGAATATTTCACCGAGCCACGGTCTTTTGCTAAATGTTTGTCTCTGAGTTAATAGCACCCAAGAACCTGTATAACGAATTTGTGCGTAGAATGTTCAACACTTTGTCTTCTCTTGATATATTAACATTTTGATTGTTACACGAATGCTTTTGTTAAGTCAACACTGAAGCACACTTGGATATGCAACGAGGGTACACGCAGACACAATATGTTCAGAAACTGACGAATTGTTCTTTCAAGCACCCTTAATCTGCTGTCAGTGTTATGTGAAAATATAGTTTCTTTATTAACCCTTTAACACACTGCATGTTTGGTCAATCGACAAGTGTCCCTGGTTGAGTGTGTAATTGCTTGTCTTGCATTGTTTCTCTAGCCTGATTTAAGCAAAGCTTTCGAAAATGTGTGTTAATGCTCTTCTGATTTAGATTATAGTTTTGTAGTGAGTCAAATTGAAGTATTGTTTAAAGGCTAATAGAAGACAAGAAAATAGTTCCCATTGTCCAGGATACTATTAATAGCTACATGATTGTAATATACGTATAGTGGGATTGCTGGTAGCATGTGATAAATGTAAACGTACTGGAACTTTAGTAGAAGAGTTGGTTTAATGAAAAAATCGTTCCAAGGCAACACCTGGAAAGTTTATTTAAATCGGTCTACTTTCTCGAGCCCTCAAAACATTCAGAAACCTCGTTGACTTTCATTCTACACAATCAGCGTCTGATGTACATTGAACAATTACAGTTATGGGTTTTAAGTTATTGTTTTGTGGTACCCAAAATGTATGCGGTTGAAGAGAAGTCCGTCCAAAAGATGAAACATCACTAGCGAGGTAAATTTGGACAATATCAAGTTAATGGTGGCATGTATGCAGATCCATTCAAATAGAACAGGCGATTTTTAATGGAATACAGATGTGTTTTGCCTTTGATCGAGCAGTGTGATTGAGGATATAATTTGTTGTGGGGATTTTGCAGGATTTTTGAGTTAGCATGGAATTACCATGTAAATCCACTCCCATTACTTGTACAAGTAGCAGTTTGTGTGTGTGTGACAGCCCTGGATAGGATTTGGTTACGTTGCCATCCCTCGTGGTAGGCCTTTGTAAGTTATGAGCGTACCCGTCGGGAATTACACATTATGAGTACCTCGGCCGGAAGAATTGGCATTATAGTACCGTTTGGACATCATTTTGATCCGAGCACAAAACCCAATCAGAAACATGACTCCAGGAACAGTGTAAGATTCATAAACTTCAGATGATCCACCACTTTGGTTAGATGTATTTTTCAGCAGATGTTCAATCACAAGACCAGACATGACATGACCATTTCATAGAAGGCGAAATAACACATTTACTTTGGTGGTTCCCTATGCTAAGGTTAGCACATAAGTGATTTGCCAGACTATACCACATGCAGGGTGTTTGAGGGTTTTTGGTAACGAATGCACTAAACGTTCGGAGTTGGAAGCACTGTTCCCTGTGTACTCGTCGTTTCCTGCCTGCGGTGAATCCACCCCTGCTCCACTCTTCATCAGCAGTCCTGTATGTCGAAGGAGTTCGGGTAGTTGGGCGTCTTGATAACGTAGGACGACGTCGAAGGCGTGATCCCCACCGACGTCGGTGTCCTGGACGCCGAGGGGGGGATGCTGGAGAAATGCTCGCTGACCGACCTGTACCGCGACGGCCTGGAGGAGCCGTGGCACTTGCACTTGAGGAGTCTGATGAAGGCCGCCCGGAAGGTCTTGTTGAAGATGGTGTAGATCACCGGGTTGATGGTGGAGGAGACGTAGCCCAGCCACAGGCAGACGTCCACCACGCGGTCCGAGACCTCGCACTCGGGGCACGCGGCGAAGAATATGTTCAGCACGAAGAAAGGGGCCCAGCACAGGACGAACGTGAAGAAGACGAGGCCCAGGACTTTGGAGGCCTTCTGCTCTGTGGCGACCGCGTTCGCCGCCAGGGATCGCCGCTTCCGCCCGGCTAGGAACCTGGAAGGATACCAAATAGATGGTTAGGAGTTGCAGCATATAGAATGGAATTAAACTAATTTGAGCTCCAGATAGAATAAGGGTGGGAACCTGATATGAACGGTACTTGCTCACGGTTGAAATGTACAGAGTTTATCAGATAGGGGTGTGATTGAGGAGCGAGGTCTAGGTTTTACTAGCCGTTCAAGACAAATTGCTGGTCGTTGGGGACAAAGGCCCAATACGGGTTTTAGTTTTCGGGTAGGCACTCCGGCCGTTCCGCTCATGTACGAGCTGAAATTAGACCCCGATATGTCAAATTATCTAGTACATCCTGGACTGCATTTTCCATACTAACTAGGCTTAGGCGTATCGATCCACACCTAGTGTAATCCTATGTGAGGCTTGTGTTGTGTCCTGTCCATGTGTGTTTGTGATTGTCCTTTCATCAATTTCATCTTATCACCTTCCTAATCCTCGCTATTAGTCAAAAGTGGCAGAAAAGCGAAGTAAAATATATCAAATCAACCAATTAATGTGCAAGATGAACAGATCTGCACCGGTCAGTCCTTGGTTAATTCCCATTCGATTACCTTAAAATCAATTTGTTAATGGTGACCGTTCATATGTTTCGTGACTAATTCATAAAAACCTTAATTTGATATTTTTATCAGATTGATTGAAGTGCAAAGAAAACGCCTATTTATCTCGGGAAAAAATATATCCTCGGAATGCGCATGCAGTCGCTGCGAATGCCTTTCCACTCATGTTCCACGAAATGACTTCATTATAGAACTTTCTCCATTCGTAATATCACTGGTGTGGTAGGCATGCAATGAGATATTGAATTATGATTCATTCCGGAGTTTATATAGTTTTTAGGTGTCTAGAGTGCTTTCTGCTTTCCACTGTCGTGCGTTCGTAGTGAAGCCTGCATGTTTTTACTGCCAAAATAGATTTTTTTAAGCTCACGTGATCACTAATGCAGCCTTGAGGACGTTTTGTAAATAACAGTTGATACCACCTTACGTAATTTCGAGATGTGTAGAGAATGTTCTAAAATATTAACCATACTTTTTATTTTCTTTCATTTGACTCACCCTCGTATATCTTACCCTGTGTACAATTTCAAATCGAGTGGCCGATATTTCAGTCACCCAACACAATGAAGCATGAGAATAAGGGCAAACAAATAGTTAGAGCAGCAAAAACAATTACGAGAGGTAGCATATTGCACTCAGTGAAATCTCCACGTCAAAGGGTTCTTCTAATTCATCTCACTTTCTCTCTTATCTTCCTAGGGATAGAGAGAGTTAGTGAGTGAATTTAGAAATAGTTTAACTTTTTTTACTATATAGGACATCAAGCCTTAAATTACATTAATATTGTTTAAATGAAATAACGTACGGCGCTAGAAATTCGACGTGAAATATCAGAAATACAAAAAAAAAACTGCAATGGGGGGTGGGGGATAACGTCTTAGTACTACGTACCCTGTTTTATCGAAAATGTAGGTCCAGTCCCAATTGGTTCTTACTTGTATGATAGTGAATATCAAACAAACTTTTACATTAGGATTTAGAATTAAAAACGTAAATTTTAAAATTACATGCAGCAAACACATTTCACACACATGGCATCCTTATTATATATTCATGTATGCAAGAAGAGGAACTAGGGTCAGCATACAGAGACGGCAAAAATAGTCCGAAAGGAAGTATGCAAGATAATGAAAATTTGCATATTGCGCTCAGACAATAGTAGCAGGCAGAGCAAGGAACATTGGTGTATAAATTCAAGCAAATTCTCTGAAGGTGAATGGTGTGGAAATTCTCATATGCCTCCTAGCGTTTGAAGTTACCCAGCTTAGAGCCTACGCGAGTAATATTATTTTCTCCATATAGGTGTAGGTCTTTCTACCATGCTTGAGTGATCTTATTAGTAAATTGGATTTGTTTTTTTACTTGAGTAATCGTGTCAAAAATAATAGACATTTTACAATTCTGCTGTAAATTTCCATTAATTTTGTTGTGCTCTAATAATTTTCTTTGTTCACGTGAAGATTGTAATGCTCTAGACACTTTAATCACTAACAATTTCCGCATTTTTTGATTTTGCCTTTGTTGCTTATGCGAATTTATATGAACAAGGGTAGGAAAACTAACTCATTTACGACTGTTGTGTCTCTCTATCATTCTTGATTATAGGGTTGAATGGATGTTAAAGTCCAGCGTGCAATTGTTTCAAAGTATTTGTCATTATTCCGGATTTGCCCTGTTGTTGTTAACGACTTGATGCAATTAGTTTGTGTGTGTGTCTGTGTGAGGTGGGGGAGGCTGTCTGAAAATGGTTGATCTGGAAGAATTGCTAAACGGCATCTATTATTATTATTATTTTTTTATTTTTTTAAAATACAGAATAACTGCTGCCTTCTTGAAAACCCGTAAGACCATTCTGGTATTTCTAAACCCGAAGGTTCATTATACCCAGCAACATAAGTCTTCCAGCTAGCCCTATCCTGAATCGATCCAGTATTCCCTATCTTTAACAATTTCGTTTAGGTTTATCTTAAGATTGTCATTACATGTTCGTCTTGGCCTTCCTACAGTCTGTTACCATCAAGTTTCCCAACAAGAACTCTATATACTTTTCTATTCTCTTTCGTGTATGCTACATGACCTCCCCACCTTAATCTACTTGATTTAATTTTTCTAATAATGCCATTGGATGAATATCGATAATCCAGTTATTTCAAACCCAGGAATATATTTGAAAACGGGATTTTCAGGGAACGGGTTCATCATCGCGATTTTGCCGAAAAGCGACGTAAAAATGAAAATTTAGTTATTTTCTTGGTATTGTATTGGTATTCAGGGATTCCCGTGTTCATTGGGCTGGTTTCGTGTCTCGTCTCGTTCTGGGTCTCGTCTCGAAATTTATACGTTGCTACCGCACAGTGTTTTACAGCGTCTAAATGTCATTTAGGCAATCAATCTTTCTTAACTTTTTTTTTTGTTCTGACACCCCGCGTCGACGCTACGAACCCTCAATATACCTAAGTATGCACGGATTCACAGTTGCCACTAATTGATTGTTACCTTCGTTTCGAACAGTAAATCTCGGTTTCGTCTCGTTTTCGTTCTCGTACCATATCAACAACTATAAACAGAGTCATGGACGTTCGGATCGGAGGCAAAGGGGCACGTCCCCCTGGAAAGTATAAACTTAAAAATTATATATTTCACACTGTACAGTTTGATTTTATTCATAATAATTTGTTAATTGTTAGAAGGACTATGCAGGAACCTAACTTTAATTTGAAGAGGCAACACCATTATGGGGTGATATACCTCATTTGCCCCTCCTGGGAAAAAATCCTACGCGCCTCGTGTTATTTTCCGTGGGAATGTACCCAAGGCACGAGAATTGAACAAGAAAGTTCTAGTTTATTGATTCAGGGAGAAGGTCTTTCTTTGCCACTTTGTGCATTTCGTAAATTATCAACCTCTCTCTTTCCGCGCTTGCACAACATCCAACTTTCGCTCTCTGCTAAATCGCACACCCGCCTCTGACGTCACCACAAGGTACGAAGAGACAAATGCATGCTATTTTTCACAGGCCCACGGTTCTCGTAAATAAAATATTTTTTGGAATTCCTCCAAGCTAGGTGAATATATGTGCGGCGAAAGGAGTTAGGGCCTTACTAGCAGGAGAGAAACAGCCAGCGTCGATGTGGAGAAGTGTGTAAAGGATGGTTGGTTTCTAGTTTGCCTTGTTGGATCGGTTAGAAGTGATTACTAGACAAGACTAGATTGGTTGTTATGCATAGCCACGTTCATAGTTGCATATACATTAATGTTTGTTGCCGATGTGTCTCACCAGCTCAACTCAACTGTCGGACACAATTTGTGCATACATGCATGTATGACACCGTCGTGGGTATGATGTGTTGGAGGGCGAATGTCTGGTTTTGTCATGTACTGAGTAATATAGGTGCTGGTTTTGCATTACTTGTGGAAGCAAATGGCTGAAAATTTAGTTTTTCGTGTACCTTACTGCAGAACCACTGTGAAATAAAAGTGGTATTTGATGCGAATTTTAGTTTACTATGATAAGGAACCTCATAACCTACTCACTTTAGTTAGACAGTCAATCTCTAGGTTTTCTATGTTTTTCCTCAGTCCCACCTAGCGGATTCTCATTTCTCGCAGTTAAATTAAAAATACGATCAAGCAACATCAGCTGATAGCCCGAAAACAGTCTTTGACTTTAAAAAGGAATCAGACAACAGTTCGTTGTGTGTTACATGGTCGTCGACGTGTGTATAGGTAAGGGGGCCAGTTTTGTAGTCAGAATACTCGAAGTGTGTTGTGTAAAAAGAAACGACACTGCTTCCACCTTGTGTGGTTTTATTAGCTAATAGATGGCGTTTAATTCGCGCAAGAGAGAAAGGTGTTAGAAAGTCTCTCATGTTTTTATTGGAGAGACTTCCCCTGCGAGTAGTGAATCGTCTCGCACCTGCCAGCGTAGCGACCAGAATAGCTTTGGCATAGTCACCGTGTCTTCGGGATATTAATGAACTCGGTTATTGACGCTCCGACTTCATTGTTCTGGGCCAAGGTCAGTTCATGAGGAGTTTAGGAGGAGCATGTTGGATGTCTGCCCTTCGCTTCTGATCTTCACACCGTAAGAATGACTCATCTTAAAGCAGGTGTGTGTGTGCAGGGTGCAAGTGTGACAAACTTATTCAAATGCTTCCGTAAAATCTTAGATCTTAAGATCATAGCGCAATTTCTGGCATGGGAATGTGAGGTTCCCTGTACACTGCACCAGGCCAAGATACATACAGGGTGTGGGCTATGGATCCACGCATTTTCGGTCTCAGCCATAGAGGTGATACGGTCAACACAACGCTGCCTGTACCAATTGATGAGAGCGGATAAGCTCCAGTGCCAACCATGCAGTTATACAGGGAAAAAAGTTGCTCCGGAAATCGAATTTGGTTAACGATCAAAGTCCCTACCTACCGACAGGGTTGCACATCAGAATGCAATAATGAAGTCAGTATAGATCTAAAATTTACTAGTTAACGAACTGACCTATTTTAGTTAAAATTGTTGGAGATTTAAGGTTCTACTATGTAACGTCAGACCGGAGCCTGTCTCCAGATATGATCATATGATGCTACTACTGATATTTTCAAATGATCAATGAAGGAAAGTAAGCTGGCTGATGGAACTTTTTAAGGCAGTTATTAGGAGTGAAATCACGGAAAGACGATGAAGCGGTTGACTAAAAGTACGGCCCAAGCTGATGATTACAGTGAACCAAATATGTGTCACCAGATTATCCTCTGCTTCCCACCATGGGCTGCTCCTCTCTCCGCAGTTTTTGCCTCTATCTTACCAATAATTTCCACTAGGTGTGTCCCAAATTTCACTGGAAAATATAGCTACCTCTAAAGTATTCCATAACTTCGATATTCACCAACGTTTTGGAACTGTTGTCTCCCCCCACCTGACCCCATTGTGATTGTGGCACTTGTACTCGCAAAGTTTTCAAAACACGCTATAATTCCCCGTATTGATTATTTTGTTTGATGGAAATTCTGACACACTTTTTTAACAGACTGGGTACATCTTCGAGGGGGCACGCTATGCTTAGGTAGGCTAATCATGACTGAACCCACATTTCAAAGTGGGATCCGAATAACTGTGACACCTTGATTGCGATATGATTACATTATCGGGTAGGGTCTATCAAGCGTGGAGAAAAAAAAACAACTATGCCTTTATCTGCGATAGACGCCTTCTATTTGCACCTGAGCCGAAGTCAAATATGGGTTTTGGGAGGAAGAAATGCGCCACCAAGGGACGATACTACCATGAAGGAGCCCGTACGGTGTGAGAGCGCGTTTAGTGGTCAACTTTTGATCTCATCACCGAAGTTCCCGGGTTTGAGCCCTGGCCTGGACATGGGTGTTCCTTGTGAGTGTGTCTTCATAAAACTAATCTAATGATCACTCTCCCTCATAGTCGTCATTAGCCAAACGTGGCTGAAAAGCGACACTAATGAAACATATATGTAATACACAACCGTGAAGGAGCCCAATGGAGACTCAATAAGGAACAGTAACCCAAAAATGACCAGGAAATGGAAAATTAAAAAGGTGGTCTTTGATTCTGCCTCAACTCCTAAACCCTTGGTGAAGTTAGGTGACTTACCTTAGATTGAGACTCGAGGGTCCAACGTTGAGCTGCAACCTCAGCGCCTTCAACTTGAAGTTCCTCGTCTCCCTGGCGATGGACTCCGGCGTCTGCGTCCCCTGGTCGCACCTCCCCCTCCCGCTGCAACCCCCGTTGAGGTACGGCATCGGGGGTGCCTCGGCGTCCAGGCCGTTCCTCGAGGACAGCAGCGCCTGGTGATGGTGACTCCTGGTGGAACCCTCTGAGCTGCTCCCGGACCCTCCGGCGGTCCTGTAGAGGTTGTGGGCCCTGTGTTTGGAGGCGGAGAACCTGCCTCCCACCCTGAACTGTCCCTCGGGGTGGTCCGCGCAGAACTGGGCCTTCTTTCGCAGCAGTTGCACCGTGAGGGCGTACGACACCACCATGATCACCATGGGGATGTAGAAGGCGAACACCGACCCGAATATGAAGAACTCCCTGTTATTGATGACGCACAGGTGGGGCTCGGGCATGATGTTCTCCGGGTTGGTGATGCCGAGGACCGTGATGGAGCTGGAGATGACCATCGCCAGCAGCCACACCAGCACGATCTTGAACCCGACAAGCCTCTTCGACGGGTGGCGGGTCTGCAGCGGGTTGCGGATGCCCAGGTAGCGTCCCAAGCTGATGAAGCACATGTGAATGATGGAGGAGGAGCAGGCAAGGACGTCGCACGTCACGTACACGTTGCACCACGCCACTCCGAACGGCCAGTACCCTGAAAAAAATACAGGTTCAAATCTTTGATAGATAAGTGAGTTTACATAAATTACCGAATGAGAATTTTTGGGGGTGCGTCGCCTTAACTGACCATTTTGCACCCTTCAATACAAACGGATGTAAAAAGCCCATTGACAGGGAATCGACCAGTCAAGAAAGTCAAGAAATTATGCTCATGGTCAATAATATATTATACAGGGTGACTGGTAATTAGATGTATTCCCTGAAAGGGGTTAAAGTAGACACAATTTGCAATAAATTTTACCATATGATACCCCGTCCGAAAATTAGTAGTTTTCGAGATAATCGAATTTCTATTGTTTTTTTTAAAAAAATGACAATTTTCCACATAAAGAGGTGAATTGAGAAAAAACTGCTCATTGTATGGAACTTATTTCAGCGTTTTCTGATAGCTAACAAATAAGTGGTTCGTTGAAAAAAGTTTTTCCCAAATAACAATCACATGTAAGTAACGGGTGGGTCTAAACTTACAAGTGATGATAAAAAAATGCACTCTTAGTTTACTTGGCAACGTATTAATAACAAAAATGGCATGACACGAACCGTACAAAATACTTAAATTACTTCCTTGTGTCATCTGCTATCCAACAAGGTACAAATGTTGCTAACATTCACATTTGTGTGCAAGAAATAATACTTCATTCATCTTCATGTGAATGGAATCAATGAACAATACAATTAAACAACATTACACGTCTTGCTCAAAGTGGGCACCTCCGTTACGAATGCAGGCACTCAGGTTTTTAGGGACATTTGTTCTATTAACTCGTGATGTGATGGTGTCCTTGATGTGTTGACCAGCTGTTAAGATCCTCTCCCTGAGCTATTCTTGCGAGTTTACCAGTGTCTTGTCATGTGGCTCCAAATCTAGAAGTCGCAATGCGTCAAATCGGGGGATCGAGCCAGCCAGGGAATCGGGCCGCCTCGGCCAATCCATTTCTTTGGGTAATTTTCATCCAGCTACTGTCGCACGCCCAGGCAGAAGTATGGATGGGCGTCATCAACAATAATTTGATCGAGCCATTTTTCCTGCCCCAAATTTTAAATGGCATCACTTATGAACATTTTTTGAGGAACGGGATGGCAATGTTGTTGGAGGATGTGCCTCTAGCTACAAGACGTGACATGATTTATCAGCATGATGACTGCCCAGCTCGATCCCCCGATCGATTTGACGCCTTGCTGTAACGAGTGCACTCACGGCCCCCGAAATGACGTGTCAATCATACCCCGGCACGGGGCCAAACGTCGTTATGTGTACGGGAAACCGGTCGTGACTCACGGTCCAGTTATCAAGTTCGGTACTGAGACGGTCGTTTATTGTCATACTATTGCGAGGCGGAGATTAATACCTTGAAAAGTTACACTGTTTTGTTTACCTTTGATATGTAGATTCGAACAATCATAAAACACTAATAGCATAATATCTGGTACCTGAAAAACGTCAAATAACAACACTGACGAACGGTAAAGAAGTGAATATATATATTGTAACAACAAAAAAATCTTGCAATCAACAACTGTTTACAAAGCCTCCTCACTCGCACAACATTCACGCAATCTTTCTTTCACACACATGAGGTATTTTTACATGTGAAGTATGGATACAAATCATGGATCTCATTGACATATCATTCCTTTTAATTTTTAAACCTTTATGTGAATTTAGGGCATTTGTCTGCCAGCTCCTGTGCTCTTTTAAATTAACTTAAGTGCCATCCCTCGGAAAGCGGTTAACTAAGACAATTGGGTCGGCGTGGTTAAATCTTTCGTTCGAATGAACGTATGCATCGAGTCGTAAGCTCGACATTATACAAGTTTCTCGGACGGGGGCATTACACACAAGCCTCTCTCGTCCAATGAGAACAACTACTCAATTACATAGTGATGCAAAAACTTAATTGGCTCCAGCTGCCGGAATACACTAATCAATCGTCGGCGCGAGCAAAAATTACCTAAAAAACCACTATGCAACAAATAATATTATTTCACGCACACGACCTTGCAATAAAAACAACTACGCTTTCCACAATTAAAAAGGACTCATCAGTCAACTATTGACAAATTAGATGGCGCGACGGGGCGGTCGGTTACACAAGAAATGGAGCACACTTTGACAATTTATACTAAATATTAAAGAAATGAAATGGAGCTTCTAACGCTGAATGCAGACAATTAAATTAGCACATCTGAACATGAAATAACTCTTTTTTATAACAATACCAAAAATTATCAGACGCGGGAATTAGTTTCGGGGTTTCCTGAGTGACTTTGCTAATAAGTGAGACTTCGGCGTTAACTGTACGGTGTTGATACTAACGACGCACGTTTACATGTACATGAGACCCTCTGAAGTATACTGTACCAGACTCTGCTACATGGCGTGGTCATTCATCTCTCCTGGACGCGGGACTTGCACACGGTTCCTTTGTGGCGAAATTGTCCTCCAAGGTCGATCGCGACGAAGAATAATTGCGACGATCTGTTGTACTTGCACCTCCTTAGTACTTCGGGCTTTCCTCTTGTCACTAGCGTCGGGTGTACGTGGTCACGCGCCGGTCGGGGTATCTCTAGTGTCGGGCATCAATTGGATGTCGATCTGCGATCATCTCTCTCTGGTAGCGGGCTTCAGTTGGAACGTCGAGCTGGAAAACGTCCTTCTCTCTCTCTCCCTGGTAAGGGCTTCGATTGGCGTCGTTCTGAAGACGTCCTTCGGGCTTTGGTTGGGACGTCGATCTGAAAGCGCCCTTCGGGCTTTGGGCAGTGGTTGGTTTTGGCGTCGTCTGGCTGGCTTCTGCATCGTTGCGGGCGTCAGGGGGAGCGACGGCCCCCTTCTCTATCGTCTTTAGCCCTCCATCATTATGTAGTCCGCGCTTGGCAAAAACAAATCACCGCGTAATCTTCACCAAAATAAGGCGCACACTGGTAACTCCCTATCTGCAAGTCGCTCACAGTACGTAAGGAAACAAAGTTCACAGACACAAAACAATGATCACGCGAGAGTGTAGCGCGGAGATGCTCTCTCTATGAAATCCTGGTAAAAACTGTGTCTGGGATGGTAGCACCGTATATTTAAGAGAGATTCGAATTCTTCCGTTGAAAATGACGCTCAAGTGGCTTGGCTTCTCTTTTGGAGGAGATGCGAATGACCTGTGTCCATTGTCTTGAAACTCGGTCACCGAGGCGTCTTCGATCCTTGCAGGCTCGGGCTCCAGCTGGTGTACCTGGTCATCCGTGAACATGGGTTCGACCGCCCGCTGACTTGAAGCCCGGTCTCGACGAAAATATTCCTTTCGTATCTCCGTGTCGGTGCAAATATGTCATGTCCTAAGCCGAAAAGACAGTTCCGCTGTCACTCAAGAAAAACCCTTCTCCCAACTCTCCACGTCTGGCTCGGATACAAGTTTATTCACAAAATAAACAACCTCACACTTTCAAGTTGGTGCATAAAATGAATCAATAAACCAAAAATAATTTACATCGAACTGCGTTTTACATGTCACTAGATACCGTGACATTGCGACTTTTACATTTGGAGCCACATGACAAGACACCGGTAAACTCGCAAGAATAGCTCAGGGAGAGGATCTTAACAGCTGGTCAACACATCAAGGACACCATCACATCACGAGTTAAGAGACCAAATGTCCGTAAAAACCTGAGTGCCTGCATTCGTAACGGAGGTGCCCACTTTGAGCAAGACGTGTAATGTTGTTTAATTGTATTGTTCATTGATTCCATTCACATGAAGATGAATGAAGTATTATTTCTTGCACACAAATGTGAATGTTAGCAACATTTGTACCTTGTTGGATAGCAGATGACACAAGGAAGTAATTTAAGTATTTTGTACGGTTCGTGTCATGCCATTTTTGTTATTAATACGTTGCCAAGTAAACTAAGAGTGCATTTTTTTATCATCACTTGTAAGTTTAGACCCACCCGTTACTTACATGTGATTGTTATTTGGGAAAAACTTTTTTTCAACGAACCACTTATTTGTTAGCTATCAGAAAACGCTGAAATAAGTTCCATACAATGAGCATTTTTTCTCAATTCACCTCTTTATGTGGAAAATTGTAATTTTTTAAAAAAACAATAGAAATTCGATTATCTCGAAAACTACTAATTTTCGGACGGGGTATCATATGGTCAAATTTATTGCAAATTGTGTCTACTTTAAACCCTTTCAGGGAATACATCTAATTACCAGTCACCCTGTGTGTATATATATATATATATATATATTTTACACTATAGTGAATGTACATTGTTATATATCTGTAGTGGGATTTGATAAATTGAATATTTGGAAATCTAACATTGTATTGAGTTGTGGTTAAGATTTGTTCACTGCTGTGTTTCTTAAGTATCACATTCTTGTATGCGTGAAGTTTAGTACACACATTAAATAATGTGGCCATGCCTCATCTAGGATGATGTCTGAAGCATTAATTTTTACCTGCATTAATAATTAAAGCAAGTCTAAATCTCTTTTAAAGTACAGCTTCAGCCTTCATCTTAACCAGCCGTGTGGTAGGGGTTTTTCATTGAATAAAAATATATATTTTCTTAATTTTCTAAGTATACCTAAGTAGGGGGCGATTAAATAAGCGTTACGATAAAAAGGGTCAAGAAAAAGCCATGAAAAAGTCAAGAATTTTGGATTTGTTATTTTGGTAAGACTCCCTTATTTATTTATTTATAAAAACTTCACACTACAGCCAAATGCCCATTTATAGTGTTGTACATACCATAATTACGAGTAATTGACATAAACGTATAATTCGTACATGACTCTCTAATGACATGAATATATATAAAATTGTATATACAAATTGTATATACACACACACAAACATACGTATATACGTGTACCATTCTTATTAAGTTATATATATATAAGTATATATATATATATATAAGTATATATATATATATAAGTATATATATATATATAAGTATATATATATAAGTATATATATATATATATATAAGTATATAATGCTGCTTAAACAACAAGATGATGGCACAGATTTACATTGTATTTAAAATTTAAGAGAAGAGAGAAAAGTGCATGTTTTTAAATGACCTGTACAGGACATACAACACGTTAAAGGGATAAGGGCACTCTTAAAACCTTCCTCAGAGACAGTGGAAAAGGCCCGTTGTTGTAATGTTTTAAGACACTTGTCATCATCTCCCAACATGGATGATAAATCGCTGAGAATGTTAAAACTTTGAGGAAATTTTAAATCCTTATAGTCGAGAGGGATGTGCCGAAGATTTAAAATTTTATTACAGACGTCGGCTCATGTGCCCTTTTTGCGCCCTTAAAAGTATACGACGAAAATCTGCTTACCTAAATCCTTACCTAAGGATTGAAAAGGAAAAAAAGTGTAAAAGCCCATTGAATCTGAACCAGCACAGGACATAGAAAACCAAGGTGGGTTAAAAAAAAATCACATTTAAATCATTTGAAAAAATTATTTATAGAATAATGTACGTAAGGATTTTTGTAGATATCAGAATCACTTTTGGTGAAAGTACATTAATTTCTTAATTATTTAATGGTGTTTATTAGGCTCTAAGAAAGGAAAAGAGAGGGGAAAAATATATGTACTGATGGGGTGAGGCTCATACAAACGGAAATGTAACATGTAAACTGCAAACACCCTTAAATTTCTCTTGATTTAAAATTCAATAATTTTTATAGGCAAAATTAGAAAATATTTTGTTTAGAATAATATACAAAACACTAATAACTATAATTTACAAAATTGCCTAAATGCAGCTACAAAGACTATAAAAAAATGTTTTAAGTTACAGTTACAGTATATAGTACATTCAGAATGTTTTTTCAATAGAATAATTATTACTGAAGTTATTTTCATAGTAAATTCATATCAGTATCAGAAACAGGAAAAAATTAAATCAAACTGTTCAAATCTTACACGACCGTTTATGAGAAAAAGCCTTTCTATGAAAACATATAGGATGTGTGGTGCCAAACACCATACAATCAGTTTTAACCGTGTTTTTTTTTTTAAAAAAAAATCAAAAAAGTCGATTGAAATAAAAAATCCGATTTAAATCTAAAAAATCATCAAAAATGATTATTTTTTTTAAATAAAAATCATGATTTGTATTCACCCTGTACAAAACAAATTGAAAAGGTAAGGATACATTAAATATGTCCTCAGAGACTGGGGACTGTTTTTCCGGCATTTTTGTTGTTTTGAAAGCTGATCTTGAGGCTGAAAGGCGATTGTTACTTAATTAGTTTGTTTTATTTTTCGATGTTCTGGCGTTAAATTTCAACAGTTGCTTTAGAAAAATGAGGCCATCTTTTGTTGGCGCATGCGTATTCATCTTGTCGCTTATCTAAGCTGTGGCCTTTGTGAGAAATATCTCAACATGTTATCTACAAACTGCTATGGGATATTGATACACGCACACACACAAGACAGCTTTGCTAGATATAGTAAAACACTTGTCTGTTTGAATTTCACCTAGTTGTCATTCATACACAAAGAGATAATTCTGCGGCGGGCGCACAAAGGGTATCGCAAAAAACCGTAAGAACTGAGCTTACATTCCTAGAAGACATATACAGTATCTCCTTACGTGCATGTAGCATAGAGTCACTGAGTCATATTATTTTTTCAGATAATGTTATGGCCTCGCGCATACTAAGACATATATATAGCAGAAATTATGTACATGCTACTGAAAACAGGTTTAAACCCAATTACCTTATTTTTTTTCTCTTGACTTACCACATTGCTTGCCCGCAGAATTCTTATAAAATTGCCTTTAACCTATGTATTAATCTGGTTCATTAAAATTACGACATATTTCCATTAAATATGCAGTGGTCACTGTTATCGTTACGGTAAACCGTCACCGTAAAATTTACAGGGTACTATTTTTAACGGTCTGGTGATTAAAATAAGAAGTAAAAATGGCGTCGGTAACTGCTTGCAGTGTTACACACATACAGAGAGACATTGAATCATGTGAAAGCCTGCATTACTGCAGTGAGATCGTATATAAGAAAAACTTTCAAATTTGAATTTGAATATTTTATCATGAATAAAGATAGTTAATCATTATAAATTGCAGTTATGTGCACCAAAAATATAACTAAGTACTGTATCATTAAAAGTAAAGGTACATTAGTTATTGTTAATTATGAAGTAGCCGTTAATAGTTAAAAAACGGTCCTTTTCATTTACTGTAGTTGGATACAACAGCGGGTACTTTTTAGTGTACTTGGTTTAGAATGTCGAAAATTGACGGTATTACACCGTAATTTCTAGTCAATTTTTATTGATTTGTTATATAGCGTCGCTTTTCTGCCACTTTTTGCTAATCGAGCGATGATATGATAAAAGCGATGACGGGACAGTCATAAAGACCGGGATTCGAATCCGGGACCCCTGGCATCATAGCGCGCTGTGCTAACCACGGAGGTCGGATAGGTTAATTTGTATACAGTGTGGACAGTTGAAAGTGGCAATATGTTCCCTCGCCCTCCCTATTGAAACCGGGTCACTTCTAGAAATTGAGACACACTGCTTTGTCCCGTGTCGCGCGCTTCGAAGTAGCAAAACAAGCGTTTCAAGAGGACAGACATAGTCGTTTGAGGAAATGGCCTTGTACAAAGAAGACCTCGGGGTCGTTCGGCAGAATCAAGTTCACCTCAAGTACGATGCTTGAGCATTGTGAGAACCCGCTAAGATACCTGGGGAGCAAACAAAAGAGCGAATGCCGGCGTGTTTGAACAAGTGCGGCGTTATCTTGTCAGGTGCGAAAGTGTGCAAAAGGCACATAAACAAACAAACGTAGGTTTTCACGCTTGTGGAAGCGTCAGTTACAGAGACTGGGGAACAACTCAATCGCCACCTCTGTGGTAGGAAACAGCTTCACATTTTCGGAATTTCGCAGGGGCGTACTGGCTCTTGTAGACGACAAAACACCTGGTAACAAACGCATCCTTCGCCTTAGTGCAATTGGTTCGCAGCTTTTAAATGGGGTGTCAGCAATAGCTAAAGGCAAAATCTTATGTTGACTTAGTTTGTTTGGCGATTATTGATTAGGGACAGATGAAATTCTTGTGTTGCTGCAGTCATAAACCTTGGGGTTTAAGAATGATAGAGAGTTAGTAAGTTTATTGGTGTGAAGTTCCATATCCGTGATTGCCATTTGCTTTGGCTGCTTCACTGCTGTCCTTTTGGCAGTTTGTATTCTGTGACCCCTGCTGGGAGTCCGTTTTGCGTTGACTTTGTGGTCTTTAGAAGGGCATGTACGTGGTGCGGTGACAAGGCATGGCACAGGCTTCTCTTAAACCGGTTGCGTTTCTGTCATGCACTGTTTCAGTCTTAATCTATGCACGCTGTTCTCTCCTCGAAAGCACCGCTTTAAGCTTAACGCCCACTGAGACGCAAAGAAATGCGGCAACAGATGCGTTTCCGGCGTGTCACTGGACGATAACCTGCAGAGTTCTGGCACAGAAATTCCGCGCGTTTCCCTATAGTGGGCATTGCAGCATTTGATTTCAATGGAATCATAAAAGAGAAGTTCTGTTTCCGCGTTTCCCCGCGTACAGTGAACGTTAAGCTTTTGAGCACTCCGATTTCACAACACCACTTCACAGTTCCATATTCGTTCGCCTGCACGCACTGCACTAGCGACAATGAGTACGTTGAACAGCTATGCCTTCCGAACTGGGAACAGCAACGCCCTTTATTGATCATGCGCGACGTGACGACAGTATTACCACTACTTTCTTTCCAACCCTCGTATTTGTGAATTTTTGACACACAGATAGAACAAACCAGTATTCCAGAATGTTAGATATAAATACCAAATTTCAATTCTGAGTAAACAACTCTAAGCAAGTTCATTTCGGTATTGACATTAATTTATATTACTTCGTCACATCACTATAGAATTTACTCTTATCTTCATGACGAAGAGGTTTAGTCTCTCCTTGTTTGCACAATAATATGGCCACGCTCAAGTTGAGTGCAAGTACCGGATTGCAGAGTCAATTTATCGCCGCAGATCTTCATTGGGGTACGTCGTTTGCAGAAGTGGCAAAGCGACGTAATTTCGCGATCAAAATGCGGTCTCCGCTTTGTCCCGAGCATCGTGTACTACCCTGCACGGCTCCGACGAGACAATAAAGGCTCCTTATTTGCACCGTACAATCGATTGAATCCTGTTAAGTCGTCCGAGAGGTAGTCCCGATCGTTTTGGGGTTGATTTCTAGCACTAATTACGCTCATTAAGCGGCTTAATGCAGTCCCATTAAGATTAGTTAAATGATCCGACATCGCAGGTGTAATGGCGCGGTTCCAGCTTTGAAGCCATTGCAATCCGGACGACGAGTGTCCCTTTGAGATACTTCGCTATGGGTTGGAGCAACTTGTCAATGTCGGACGTGGAGTCTATTCCACGCGGTTTGGCTTTTTTTTTAACCTTCTCTCCATGGCAGCTAATTAAGCCGTTGGTTTCTGCTCTTGTTTCCCAGAGATCCTGCTTCTCTTTTTCTTCTCTCTCTCTCTCTTGCTTTTTTCAGTTTCTCCTTCCGATGCCTCAAGGAGTCGCTTTTTCTCTCTTGTTGCAATCTTCTGTGCGTGGATATTGACGAACAAATTAAAGGATGCAGCGTTCATAAATGGGGATTAGGGTCCTTGAGTGTTGCTTGAAGCGATAAATATACCCGGTTCGTCTCCAGACGAGACGCGACTTCTTCGTTTTGAATTACTCTGTACTCTACCCAGGGAATCTCTGGAGCAAGGCCGCGCACAAGAACAGCGAAGAGGAGAGAGCGAATGGCTGAGCTGAAGCAGTACACACTGCTGCAAAGGCTGGTAGCTGCAGTCGCTTTCCCCCACACTCCACCATCCCGTTACCTCGCACGTGTTCACTGTTCGATGTGTTTCACTTGTTTTCGTTCGCTAGGTCCAGAGTATAAACGAGAGACGCCGACCTCCTCAGCGGAGTGGTTAGCACAGCGCGCTGCGACGCCAGGCTTCCCGGGTTGGAATCCCGGCCTGGGAATGGGTGTTCTTTGTGAGAATATCTTCATCAGTTTCATCCTCGTCTTGGCGATTTGTCAAAAGTGACAGAAGAGTGAAGTAAAATAAACTAAACTAAATTCAGTATGTCATAACTTTATCTTCGGTCTTAGCATGTATTTTAACGTGACCAATGGCTAAAGTAGTTGCTGATCTTGCATAGAAAATAGTTTGGCCACACCTGCTCTAGACGATGACGAAAATAGGTTTCTTGAGAGTTAACTGTAGATTACGAGAGGCGACTTGTAGGTAGTTAATTCTAGACCATGACAAGGTTCTTCTCGTCGACAATCATCCCAGAACATTATAAGGCTCGGCTCCTCGTCGACATGTGTTCTAGACCATGACCGAGTTCTGCTCGACGAAGTTATTCTAGACCACGACAAGGCTCGGATCGTCGGCAGTTATTCTAGATCTGTATGACACGGTTTGTATACCCTTATTCTAGATCGTGATGTGGCTCGTGGACACTCATTCTCTAGACGAGACAAGTCTCTGCTTCATCTACAGCTATTCTAGACCATGATAAAAGTATTCTTCGACAGTTGTTCTCGACTATGACGAGACTCGCCTAGTCGAGGATTACTCGAAGCGAGGTGCAGGTGACGTGTTGTGTGAGGATTTTCGTATCAAAGCTGAGTTCTTTGTCATCCTTTTGTCTGCGATGCGGTTTGCTTCATTTCGAAACTTTGGAATTCAAAGTTCATTTTTACACATACACCCCTCACGAAAGTTTGGAATATTGTTATATTAGACACAACAAGTTTCTAATATTATTATATTAGTAAGTGATAGGCACGGTGGCATATGTCGGCGAAGTGACTAGAACGTCCACCAGATACCATATGTGTTGTTGCATTCCAAGGCCGTGTCTATCATCTATATATTGTCTAACATATAACATAACAATATTCCAAACTTTTTGTGAGGAGTGTTTTATTTCTTATATCTGAACTCTAATTCAATGTTCTGATTTCCAGTTTTGGTCAGGGCATTAATGTTTTATTCTGTTTGCCCTTTCGTCCCTTTCATCTACATAACGAGGTAGAAGAACGTAATTGAAAAATATATTTTATATATATAAATCTCGAGGAAGACTTAATTCAGGTCTCTTTCAAATAAAAATCCTCTTTGACTTCAAACGTCATTCATAAGTCTGTAGTACTTGATTGAGACGAGCTTGGTCGTTGGAAAGTAATTCATCATCCCCGTCTTTCATAGTTCTTACCCCTTTTTTATTCCTAGGGCCGCGTCTCTCTCCGTCTGAGATTTCCCTCGCACGTCAAAACCATCAGTCTGAAGCTTAGGGCAATTTGCGGCTGCCCCAAGACTTTTCAATTCTTCCATTTCTTTCCTCCAAAAAAAAGGGGGGCGGAGAGCACGATGATTTTTCTGACACTTTCCTGTCAATTTTCGCCCTCGGCATCGCTCCTTGAGTAAAGAAAGCATTGATTTCTATCGAAGGGGCAGCCTGTGCCAGAACCGAATGTGAAGCTTATTTTAACGTTTTTTGGAGCGCGGAAGTAGATGGAATTATGTGGGTCAATTCTGGGCAGGGAAGGGTAATTTAAAGCAAGAGTTAGGGCTTGTGTGGACGAGGGAGAAAGGGAACAGGGCGGACAGAAACGCTGCAAATGGAAACAAGGGCATTGGGTGCATGATAGCGTATGTTTGTGAAGAGGATAGCATTTGTTTAACTTGGATCACAGGCGCCATAAAGGAATGAGTGCGCTCTCGTGGCTTCCATAAGAACTTCTTTCTTCCTCATTTTCTCACGCAGCAACACAAGGGTGTGTGCAGTAAACAACAATCTGCAACAGCGTGTTCTACATCAATGGTTTTCAACCTCCTTAAGCCGACCTGTGTGTTCCAATCCCGGCCGTGTCGTAGGTATTCTTAGTGAGTGTCCCTTCAATTTAATCATCCTCATCTTCGCGATTAGCTAAATATGACAGAAAAGCGAAGTTAATAAAATGAAGCAAATTAATCAACAAGACTTCGTGAGACCGCGACCTGGTAAAGTCAATGCCCGATCCCGAGAATTTTTCTCCTAAATAGCTTTCTAATTTTATAACTACATACACTTAATATGTACTCTTGAAATTAAGAAGTAAATTTTTACAACGGCAAATAGTAATAGTTCGATTATTAAGAAATATAAAATTAGGCCTAAAATACTTGTCAACCAGTGGATGTAATAAAAAGTTGTAGTTTCCTCAGGCCAAAGTTTTGTAGCAACAGACTATTTCACTCTACCCTTCGAGAAAGAAAAAGTCGATCTCCTCCTCTTTAGATGTGAGGACCTTCACACTGGTAGATGCAACAAGCAGGCGTCAGTCACTCTACAAGGCGACATTACGTTGCATGTGGTTGCAGTTCTGAGGTTATTTATTGGCAGTTTTGCGGAGAGACTTCCTGCAAACAGACGCAGAAACCACTAGGACCAGGAAGATTTGTTTATTTAAAGAAACGTAAGCATCAAACGGAGTTGCCAAACCTGTTAAAAATAAGAAAAAGAGCCAAGTCGCACCTTGAGACTGTAAAAAGTCAACTGAAGAAATTACTGTAAATTGTGCTCCCGAGCCTCGCTTTTTGTGCAAGGATTTCCTGTTCGATTCCCGGCGTGAGTCCCCAAAATTTATTGTTGACCCAGCGTCGTAAGAACAACTGGGGAGCTAGATGAAAAGAAGTAGCGGGCTCCGGTCTCGAAAGCCATAAAACAGCAGCGATGGGAGTCCTTCCGGTGACCACACGTCACCAAACGAAAAGTTGCTTGGCAAGCCCTCGCCCTCCGAGGAGTTTAGTTTTTAAGACCCTTTAATTCCCGCTGTCATGTAAAAATGCCCATGGCCGTTTTAAGTGTATTAACGGCTATTTTATAGGGTGTTCCGTATAGGACGCCGAATTTGAATCGAGTGTTATTGTTTTAGTTCGAGTTTGGCAAACCTGTTCTTACCAATGTTGGTATTTGTTGTCATGCCGATTAATGTAGCCTCAATTGTTTTGACTCGTTTGTTGTGGTTACGATATGGAACAGTTTAGGATTGAGCAACTTGTCCTCATTGTGAAGACTAAGACAGACTGACACAAGACGAATTCCAGGAATGGCCGGTCGTGTGATCTTACACCCTGTGATTTCTTCTTATGGGGGTTTGTGAAATCACAGGTGCACGCCAACAAACCACGAACCCTTTTGGAACTGAAGGCGGAAATCATACGGGTCATTGGAGGCATCGGGACAGACATCTGCGAGAGGGTTATCAATAATTTTGTGGAGCGTATAAATGCATGCAGACTCAATAGGGGGGTGGACATATGCCTGACATTGCCTTTCATACGTAAATAGGAGATGTTACTGCTTACATATATGTGAAATATAACTATTTTCATGATATTTTCCCTATTTGTATTTAATTTTCTAATTTGGCGTCATATACGGAACACCCTTTATAATTAATACTAATAATGTAATTTCAGTGATTTAAGTTTTTAAGAATATATTTACACTACACACAATTGGAATTTATAATCAATATCTGCCTTTGTGCAAGAACAAATATGTGTGTCTACGATTATTGTCACAAAAAAATGATATTCGATTGTATACGCTCGAAGGTGGGAAACTCGAACGACTACGAGCGAGCGAAAGTGGTCCCATGCGTTTATGTTCGACAGTGGAGTACAAAGGCGAAACAAAGCGTATCCGTGGCAATGAACCTTCGTTAATGCTAACACATCCTCTTTCTCCTCAAAAGTGACAAATGTATACTGACAGCTCGGAACTCTTTCCGTCACGCGAAGAATAGCAAAGGGTCCAAATCTAGCTCTAAAAGAGCCATGGTGGCAACAGTGTCAACATCCCCCAATTCGAATCGGCATCGAGAGTTGTTTTGTATGCAGAAAACCCGAACGCACAGATTGCGGCCGGAGAGTAAATACGGCGCGGTTGGGTCTGCTTCTGTTCGGCGGTGGCTGGCCCAGGTGGCGCGGTGGAGACGGTCGCTGCCGCCATTTGTTTATTTTTGGAATCTGGGCGGGAAATTGTCTCGAGTCAGTCACGTCAGGAGTGGTTTACTGATCCTCTGTCGTGAGTTAGTTTCTCGCGGATCCTTTTGCTCGAATTGAAAATAGCGGGGAGATTGGGAAGGTCAGAGTCGAAGGGCGGACATTCGTTAAAGCATTGAACAATTTGCAAGTGGGAGCAGGAGAGGGGAAGGGATGCTCAGGCACCCCGTCCGTCACATCTAAACAACTCGTTCAATAAAAAGAAAGAAAAGAGAAGGGACAAGAGGGAAATATAGAAGTGGAGAAAAGAAGGAAGAGGAAGAATGAAAGAGAAAGAGGAGGGGAAAAGGAAAAAGGAAGTGAAAGAAGAAAGGGTATGGAAGAGGAGAGGAGGAAAGCGAAGAAGTTGTGTGAAAGGAAGGAAGAGGAAGCTCAATCACACCAGAGATGGTATGAGCACGAGACCAGTTGTAAGTGTCTGTCTCGTTCTCGTCACTGTCTTCACTTCAATGTCTAAGGGAAATAGCTTTCTTCATAATATCTTTTTTCTGTTTGACTCTTCGTTTCAGCGCTGCGAACCCTTGAAAACCTTGATTTTTATCCTGCTACGAGATTTAAACCTAACAAGCTTAACCTAACCACGAAAGCTTTCCGCGCTTACGTCAGAAGATGAAATACGGCGCTTGAAAGTTTGGTGCGATGAGTCATACCCACACCAATCCTGATAGGTTGGTTTTCCTACTAACACAACGGTGCCATACATCATTGTCAACCTGATATCTCTACCATCGTCACGATTACTCAAAACTGTCCGTTAAGCGACGTACCGTAGTAAAACATAAGATATTGGTCTCTTCATCGAAGGTTTCTGGTTCGACTCCTGGCCTGGGTTTTTCTGTCTCAGAAGTCCCCGTAATGAATTTCACCTAATCATCGTTTATCATTACTGTCGCGATTATCTTGAAATGACGAAAATCGACGTAAAATAAGATAAATATAAATGATACCGAGCATACGATTTGCTTTACAAGCATCAGCACTGTATAGTAATTTCACTGTGTAGGGTACTCTCGAATTTCCGGCCTGCCAACACCCGGCTGAGTTGTTAACCTGTATTCTGTGTGAATTCACCAGTACCTTGATCATCTTCTACCGGTGATAGCATAGAACTCTTGTGTTTGCTCCAAATGTGTATGCTAAGATAATATTAAATTAGTTTATAATTGCTATGTAATTTCTGTATGTTTTCCTTCGATTAATTTAAACTGACTTCTTTTCTTTTCATTTCTTCTCACAGGTAAGATGTCCTTTCATCTTGTTCATGCTGTCTGTACTAGTGGTGAGTACACGCCGGTTTTTTCTCATTAGCTTAATGTTCACAAGAAAAGGTATGTACTTTCCGACGAAATGAAGATGTGGAAGAGGTAGTAAGGAAGAGAGAGAAACTAACAATATCAACAAAACTAGAACTTTCTTAATTTCTTAAATAAATTTGTGTTTCGGTGTATTTCGTGTAATTAGTGTACCGTTGCTATCGTATTGTAAGGCATTTTTTTTAAGCAACATCTGTACCGAGACATATCGAGCACGCACATGGAAATTTATCTGATATGCACCACGCTCCGGCCGCCTTTTTCGCAAAGGTTCTCCCAGGTATCCATTTGTTAGATAAGGTATGACCCTGGAATCGAACTCTAGTATCCTGCTTGGCAGTCAGGTGTCCTACCTATTGGACGACCGCGAGTCTCTAACGTACACATAATTTATGTTAACCCTTGTTTTCTTTATTTTAGTGTAGGGTTGCTATATTTCATAAGTGAATATCCGGGACGTCGATGACCGGAAGAATGTTGGGGAGGGGAAGGGCGGGCTGGATCCCATAATATAGTATTCATAATTATTTTAAATGGTCTAATTTTCATATAGGCTACTTAAACTTCCTTTTCGATTATATAATGAACTAAGCTACTATCTCACAATGTCGAAACTTTGTTTGGAAACTCAGGACTGAACAGATAGGCTGCCTGCTTATCGTAAGCGGGATGGATGAGAATCTTAACTGAAATTCAGCGGTGCCAACAGAAGGAAATAAAGGTAACATTATTACTAATTGTCGGCAAGTGCATTGAGCGTGAGGGCAAAGATCTCTGAAGCACCTTCTTGTAATTCGATAGCTCTTGCATTACTGAGAGGGAGCGGTTCAATGTACAGTTCGATTGTTTTGTGAAATGAGGATTATAAACTTACGTCTACACATTTAAATAGAAATAATGTTCATGAAAATATGGTCTTAATCATTTCTGTTTCCCTCCCGACTCCAGGAAATTAGTAAGAAACTTCACGGGACACCGGGATAAATTGGCAGATGAACCGGCCCCCGTGGCGGATTGGTTATCACATCGCGCTACGACGCTAGGTGTCCCCGGATCGAATCGTGGCCTGGATGTTTGCGAGTGTCCATTCATCATATCATCACTCATCCCCCCTTCGCAAATTAACCAAAAGTGGTACAAAAAGCGAAGTAAAATAAAGCAAATCAATCAATTATTAGCAGGGTTTAACTGCTAATGAAGTGGAAACAGTACCAATCATCAACCTAAGAGCATATTTGCTTGCTGCTACATTACCCAGTTTTCAAAACATCATGTTTACAGAAAACTCCTCTCCGTATTGATCTGGTTGAAACTGAATAAAGGAAGTGCTTATTCCTCATTTCCATAACAAAGAATAACGTATCAGGCACATTTAGTAAACAAAGCAAACTTCTCGGATCGTCTCAATACTGCTGCCATATAATTGTCCCCGAAGAACTTGTGAAGACTTTGAGAAGTCTTTCGGTTAATAGCCATTGTGAAGAGACGACAACGGGTGGGCCTATTGTGCGTCTTTCGACCCGCATTCTCCGCTCAAATAAAACAAAAAGGGCGTAATGAGATCATAATTAATGATAGCACGTCGCGCAGAAAAGGAGGTCTGAAAACAAGGATCATTGTCTGAACGAATCGGCAACGTGCCCGTTGGAGTCGGGACGCAAACAGGCTCTCTGAAGACGAAAACAGCCGACAACCGCGATTTAGATTCATTTGTTATCTGCAGAATCGGATTACCAAGGTGCAAAATAAGTTTAGGACGGCGGGGAGATTTGTCCCGCGAAGAAGAAAATGGATTTAATGAAGTAAATGCTGGCCTAAGAGGTTTGCGTCCTCTTCTCTTTTTTTTGGAAATTGAGCAGAAACTTGGGACCGTGGGGCCCCATCTGAGGACGCCGGAGACTAATGGTGCTCTCGGATTCCCTAAAAACCTCTGACATTTGTAATCTCTCAAGGTCATAAAGGCATGAAAGTGTTTCCAAGGAGTGGTGGTTTAAAGAATGCAGGGACATCCTTTCCCAATACCCATGCTATCACTGGCAATAATACGTATTTCATCTAATTCATTACGCCATCGGATGTAAGGCACAGCTTTAATATTGCTTCAGCTTTTGCCAATTTAAGGCGCGCAGATGCACATAGCTGTAATACCGGTACTTTATTGGAACAATACCGTATACCAGTGATGTCCCCAGGAACGGGGAATTTTGGATCCGAAAATTACGTACAAGGGGAAAAGGGAGTAACATCCAAAGATGTGCAACAAACAGAGAAATTAGGCGACGTTTAATTGTTTATATTTGACTCACGGTTGATTCAGTTTTTCCTCTTCTAATGGAATTGAAATATCGTCCTGAACCTGAAATATAGGCTTTCGTTTCAATCCCGAGGTCCGCTTGTTAATTAAAATGAAAAGTGTGAGAACTTTGAAATTATAAGATGAATGGTAAAGATTGAAGGTAAAGCAAATTTTGTCAATCTAATGTCTAAGAAAAGGAAATACATTTTAGAACATAATCCAAGTAAAAGATTTATTTGCTCCCAATTAACATCTTTGTGACATTCACCCATAAGCTTATTTAAAAATTTTACCTAAGTTGGTCCGTGAAATCGTTCTTATAGGGAAATTTAAGTTCGAAAAGGAAATTTTGGGGAATATGACGGAAATTTCCCTCTGGGCCGGGAACATCACTGCCATATAGTTACAATTACATTGTTACATTTACCATTAACAATGCTACCATAATCAAATTCCATTGAGGGTGAATTTTGTCAATACCGTTATTTGTGTAAAACATCGAGGAAGTAAACTGATTATTGAAATTGGCAAATACTCCTGATAGTTATTCCATTAATGTCATGGTATATGTATAGGAAATTGTCAAGCTGCTCTTTTATTGCGAGCCACGTGGTCAGCACAGAGGATTGAATCATTGATTGATTTGGCTTCTTTTACCTCTCTTTTCTGCTAGTTATGGCTAATCTCGAAGATGAAAGTGAAGGATGGCACAAAAAACATCAATTCCCTGGGCGGGATTCAAACCGCGGACCCCTGTCGTTGCAGTGCGCTGTGATGACCACTTCGCCACAGAAGGCGACGGCGTCAAGACTTGTTTCAAGCCATTTATCACGAGGGTTGATCAATACAGAAGCTCACACAGAGGTTTCCTATGTTTCCCTTGAAATGTACGTACACGTATGACGTTTCTCATTTGTCCCCCCATCCTTCCCGTTCACAATTGTGTAAGTAACAAGCCTCACTACAAAATGAAAGTGTAATTATGGGTATTTTCCTGGGACGCTACTGACATGCCAGTACAACCCTGAATCCAGTTATATTGTCACGTGGAACTCTCGGAATCCACTTGATGCACGTGCAGCTATCGGATATTGCGGTGCATTTAATCCAGCGCAGCTTCACAGAACGGGTGATTGCTTTGGAAAATTATTTAGCTTTGAACAGGTGAGAGGTATTATGTAAATAATTACGCGGATACGGTTAATCATTTCATTAAGCGAAAATAATGTACGGATTCGGTTAAACTGGTTCGAACTTGCTAGGTTTTAAGCGCTATATTGCCTTCATCAGGTTTCATATAATGTGACCCCACTTTTTTTCTGTCTCTGTCCTGAATCATTGTATTGAGATTGGCACTCAGCATGCAAATCCTATTGAAAGAGTAAACATGGTTTGGAGGGGAAAGGTGTGCGAATATTTTGAGAGGAACTGCTTCAGGACTTCATTGGAGCTGTTATTTTCTGAGGCTCGTAATCTGTGAGCCCACAAAAGAAAAGTCTCCCCTCTGCTATTCTGTTTCGTGTACGCAGGCGCAGACATGTCACTGCGCTGACGTTACAAGGAAAGCTCCTCCCACTCGCTTCTTTTTCGCTCATACGCGCAGCTGGATATGAATAGTTACGGCATGGACCAGTATGGTCTCCATGCTTTCCAGGTCGCTGTATTTGTTCGATATTTTTTTCAACCAGAATGAACTGGCTTCCTTCACTTGTTGGTAATAAGAGTGCAATCTCCGTAGCTGTTTTGGTGCCACAACATTCGACACTTGCTGATGTCTGATAGTCCAGTCTTGTCTATTCTTACACCTTGCCAAGAGTTTTATTTTCCATGAGCGATTCATTTCGATACATAATCTCCCTATCGTAGGCTATTTCTGGTGCTAACCTTACTCTTTAAGGTTATTTCGTTATGTTACCTTCCGGCTTTATCACTTTCCAACACTTCTGTTTCACATTTTTCGATATCTTTATTCTTTCATTGTTTAAGCCCCTTTCAGAACTAATTTCATCTGCTGAGGCCTTTTTGTCTTATAATATTCTTTGAACGCACTACTGTAGCTTATATGGCTTGTCTTATTTCCATTTTTCTGTTTTGCTTGTTTCCGTGTCTAACTTTCAGCTGAGGCCTTTCAGTGGTCGTTGATATATATTTTTTTAGTACGCTTTAGAGGTCATTCAGCGTGTTTTAGTGTCTTCTCTTCTTTTATGTACGTACTTGTTCAGCGGGTCGTGCCTCCACTGTTTGGCAGTTGGACCCGCATGCCGAAGAGAGCGCGGGCCATTCATTGTTGCCGGAAGACTTATCACCACCTTGACCCAATGTGCATTGAGCTGTCTCGAGGAACACTCGGTGGACCATTCTGCAAAGGACCGGGTTTCCTGGTTGGCAGTTTTGGTGAGCGCGTCGAGAGTCGCTCTGGCGAAGTGCCCGGAGACAGTGCGGGGATCGGACAGAGCTTAGAATTGCTCACAATGTTGACGCAGGTTTGTTTCAGCACCGGCCTCTATTTGTAGGGAGGTAGAGGTTTAACGGTTGGGTGACAGGGGCACTTGTTTCTTGGTGTTCCCGAGCAATCGGAGTTGTCTCCATTCTTGTATCTTCTACTCCTCGTGACTATCATTTAATTTAGAAAACTTAGTCTGCTTGCTTCTTTCATCTGCAGGAAGTTGGGAAGTTGTATTCTGATTGCATTAACAAGATGAAGGTAGACTGTATGGTGGAGTCGTTGCAGGTGGTCCCAAGACAAGACTGTGACGTACTGTCCAACAATATTGTTCGGTTTGATTGATTGATTTCTTTTTACTTGATTTTTCTGCCACTTTTGACTAATCGCGAAGATGAGGATGAGTGATGACATGACAAAATTTATGAAGGGACACTCGGACACCCGTGCTCAGGCCGGGATTCGAATCCGGCACCCCTGGCGTCGTAGCGCTCTGTGCTAACCACTCTGCCACAGAGGTCTCGGCACAATGTATTCGGGATTGTAGAATTCACGAAGATTTCTCCTGAATCAGAATTACTTTACTGTGGGACTTATTGCGATTCCTTCACTCATTCTCAACTTCGTGATTAGCCAAAAGTGGCAGCAAAGCCGAAGGAAAATATACCGAATCAATGAATCAAGTGTGTGTGGCGAGCATGTTGGGTAGTGACTCACGATCCTATCATTGAATGTACTGGGTTGAAGTCCTGTCCTAGGCATAAGATACAATAAGAAACTACAAGTACTCTGAACCTGTAGGTCTAGTCCCGATTTGGCCAGGTATAGGACTTGAAACAAACTCTTGTTGAGTCAGCAATGCTAAAATTTCCTTGCATAATTTTATATTTGCACTATTCCGTCTGCCATATTCATAACTGCCAATTCTCGTACCTTTTATTTGTTAATTTACCGGTGAAGTATTTTAAGGTTACATTGTTAAGAAGATACACGTTGATTTAGAATTTCCAACTCTGTTGGTGCAGAAACAAGACCCCGCTTCAATCACGAAATGTGACAATATAGAGTGTAATAACAGAAGTCTCGTCGCGTCCACAACTTATGAAAGAAAAACAAATGGACAACATCTTGTTTGCAAGCAAGTTCGGGAAACAATGGGCATTAAGTAAAACTTTCCGTGGTTGTTTTATGGGAGTTCGCCTACGGCTGTTTGTATATTCCATGGCATGTTTGTTCATCATGCCGGCCCACCTACAATGCATGCCCGATCTTGTTTTCCGCTCACGTACCGGCTTCATTTTTTGCTGTTCTCCTGTCCGGGAAGGCAAGAGTCGTTCCCGAAAAAAAAAGGCAGATTGGGTGGGTGGAATGAGAAAGTAGGTCCTCGGTTGGAGTCCAGCGGGAGCCATCAGGGCGAGCCCTCAAGCCGGATGGCCTCCAGACGTCACCCCAGGGAGCGAGAGAGACATCTGGCTGTTGGGGGTAGGAGGAGGGTTAGCATCAGTCGGATTACGCCCGCTGTCACTTTGCTTATTACGGTTAAATTCTGTCTACGTGTCTCTCTTCCTTTCTCCGTCTAGTCTCTTGCCCCCGTCTCTCTCTATCTCTCTCTGTGATGTGTGTTGCTCTACTCTGTCTTCGTTTAGCGATCGACTCGATACCGAAGGTTCCAGGTCCGAGTTCTGTCCTTGACAAGCAAGTTCCTTTGTGGGTATCATTTCATGTATTCAGTTTTTCATTCTCATCATCGCGACTAGCCAAAAATGCCACAAAACACCGTAACATAGGAAACATTAAAATAATCTTTGTGGGCACATGCGCAATCATATTTCTCCTTTCTTTGCATCTGCCCCTCCTCTCTCTCTCTCTCTCTCTCTCTCTCTCTCTCTCTCTCTCTCTCTCTCTCTCTCTCTCTCTCTCTCTCTCTCTCTCTCTCTCTCTCTCTCCCCCCCCTTACGCAGTGTGTTTAGTACAGCGCTCTACGATGCCAGAGGTCCCGGGTTCGAACCCCGACCTAGACATGAATGTTCTCTGTGAATATGCATTCATCAATTTCGTCATATTATTCTCATGTTCGCGGTTAGTCAAGATTGGCAGAGAAGCGAAGTAAAATAAACAAATCAATGAATTAAATCACTTCTTACCTCCCTCCCTCATTCTCACCTCTCATTCTCACCTTCATGCAATAGCTATGATCAAGGAGGAGTTAATGAAGATACTACATATTATTATTATTTATGCTGGTATTTGCCGTGTTATACAGTATCAAATGCTTTAGGTAAATCTTCAGAACGGCATTAACAAAAATTAACTGTGGCGAATTTGCCTCTACAAGCCACAGAAATTTTGTAGCGAAACTAC
This sequence comes from Lepisma saccharinum, assembly GCF_977018435.1. Lineage (NCBI taxonomy): Eukaryota > Metazoa > Arthropoda > Insecta > Zygentoma > Lepismatidae > Lepisma > Lepisma saccharinum. Next base: position 38,633,185 of record NC_139238.1, read on the forward strand.
AGCTGCGACTACAATTATTAAAATGAACTACTGCTGCAACTACATATGTTATTGCCAGATGCAGTAGCACGCTACTTCGGCTTACTACTGCAAATCACCATAGTTAGTTCTAATTCACTGCATTATTTTTTAGGTGATGCCAATGTTGATATATATTTTGCAACGCTGGTGGCAAGCCATCTACTAGTAAACCTCACAACGTGAGAAGCTTCAGAGTAGCCCGGAGAAAACTCTTAGCTCTACCGCAAATGGATGCGGAGAACGTTTTTTACTCGTGACTCTTGAAGAGTTTTCACATATTTTTATTTTATTCGATCGAGCAAAGCACGTCTCCGTTCTATTTGCGGTTTATTTTCCACAAAAAGGACGAATAAAATTGGCGTGGGCCAATTTGAAGATGTGATTGATGAATGAATTTAATCTACGTGCATTTCCGGCTCGTCTCCCTGAAGTGGGGTTTATTTTCAAATTGCTTGAAAGTGCGATATTGATCAAGTGGTAAAGGGAGCGAGTATACGTTGGGAAGTCATGCGAGGCTTTGTATGGATTCACCCCCCCCCCCCCCTTTATTTGTAGACGACACTACTTCTCGAAACCTATTAAGTTTGTGATGGATTGTAGACGAATTGGAAACTAATGAGAACGCTTTTGTTGACCTCAAGCACCCTAACAACCTCCCCCTCCCCAGGCATTTCCTAGAAAAACTATGGTGTATAGTATTTCGCAATCACTGCAGGGGCTTCAGTTACGCGCATTTCCCCGTCCAATTTTGTCCCAGGTTGGTTATAGAAAAGTCAGAAGCATCACCGCTCCAATGTTACCGAACGTGATGGGGGTAGCGGTTAACGTTGCGGACTCGCATCCGAAGGTTTTTCACTTCAAACCCACTGGTTGGCAATACCATTTCGAATTTCGTCAGTATCTTACGTCATCTGAGTCGATTGCTGGGATGCTAACATGAACGAAGGCCACGACTGCTTCGCTATCTGCCGGCTTTCGTTAATTGGGCGACTTTCTATCTCGTTACCGAGGTTCCAGGGTTCGACTCCCGACTAGGCAAAAGTGGAAGAAAACGACGTAAATACGAAAATTCAAATACCTCTTCCTTTCTCTCCAAAGTCCTTGGTCTTTTCACTTCCTCCGTTGCTGTTAATCTGTCGAAGAAAATAACAGCTATTTCCCGATTTACGAGGACTGGGTATTTCTTCGTGATACTATTAAAGCATTACTCATTCTCACTGCCCTCACGATATGGAAGGGCGATGTTGTCAATACACAGTTATTGCTATTTGCACCTTTAGTGATAGTCCTGTAAGAAAGCGCCGACCTCCGTGGTGGAGTGGTTAGGACAGTGCGCTATGGCGCCTTGGTTTTCGGGTTAGAATCCCGGCCTGGGCATAGGTTTGCAATTTCTTCCCCGCTCATCGCCATCCTTGAAGATAACCAAAAGTGGCCGAAAAGCTACTCCAAATAACAAAAATCAAATGAACATCTATATAATATACGTAGGATGAAACCAGAGTGCAATACGGGCTGCTGTGTATCTATGTCGTTTTGCGTCGCCTTGAATAGGCTATGAGGATGAATGACAATTTGATATATGCCGCGACTCGCACCCATCATGACGACCTTTTACTCAGGCCAATTGGGACTGATACTACAGTTTAATGTAGGATCCTAACCGCTGCTCCACAGGGAATCTAACCTGGCATCCCTTGAATACAAGCTCCTAGCTACTACGTTATTCGGAGACGATACCCTAAGTCGCCGACGCAAGATATTTTGTTAACGACTAGAACTACTAGGAAAGTTGTATACATGACTACGTAACAGCTGACATAAAATTTACCTTGAAAAAAGAAATAGCCACTTTGTACGCGATGACGCCCAAGCATGGTTACTCACTCTAAATCCTCGACCTTACTGAGTTGATTACATCGCCGCTCCATCCACAGTAACGCAGATTGCTGGAAACCCGCTCCGCAAGGCGACGTTCTTCGTGAAAATAAAATTGCAGGCGTTCCTTTAACGTGCAGGCATCCTCAATGGCTCCTTTTCAGGCTTAAGTACACGCAATATTATCTCCAAAGCTTTCTGATCGTATTGCATGTTTTTGTAAGCTTCCCGAGATTCAAAATTGCTTACGGGAGGTGGGGGGCGTTTACTTATAGATTTAATTTCGTTGCTTCTTTAGTGTTCTCTTTGGAGCGGGTTGTAATCCTTGTTTTATTGAGCTTTATAGCAGCCACCGTAATCAGCTTCTCTTTGTGTTACTAACTCTGGCAGCGCCAACGTACGGAGGAGAGGGAAATTGCTTTCGGTGGATATCAAAATCAGATGCTCCGTTCGTCTGCCTGGCACTCAAAAGAACTGCCAATTTTGCTTAAGAAGTTTTTCAATCCCCAGGAATCATACATTGTAATTGCATTGCCTCGGCCGCAGGTTTGGAGAGGAGGGAAGGGGGTGATCAACCAGCTTACGTTGTGCGAATGACGTACGAACATATTTCTTTCAAGCAACACTGTGAGCTGGAAAGATGCTAACGAAATATCCATTGCGTCGCGGCAATTTGTACGAGGTCTGTTGGAAAATTTACACAACTTTCAGCAAATAATTCGGCAAAATATGTTGACTGATAATTCCGGATAGCGCTCCAGTCCACAGCCTCCGTACTCGCCCGATCTTGCCCCCCCCCCCCTTAGCAAAAATCAAATAAACATTGAAACGTCGTTATCGCGCTGTGTGTGATCATGCAAGTCTGTTGCATAGCCGTTAGTTAGTTTTGGGGTTCCGGGTTCAACCCCTAGCAGGAGTTTGTCTTCATGATGACCATCTCCATATGGACTAACGCTGTAGCAAGGTTGAATGATAATGAAATAACTACAGAGGAAATGCATCCATTCCGTTTGAGCTTCAATTTTTAAGCCCGCCTTATGCACAGATAGGCTAATCGGGACTGGACCTACAGTTTAAATTGGGAGCCACTATGTGCCTCCACCGCTTAACCACCATTCGAGTACTGAAGTGAAAAGGCAATAATAAAGATTCTTCTTTCCTGGCACCACAGTCCATCACATATCCTGGTCTCCTTCAATAATAAAGATTAGGATAACAAATTTATACATTTTGGAAAAATATAAAATATACGAACTTTGAACATTTCCCCAAAAAGTAGGTTTATATTTGCTGACTTATTACAATCAATTTAAAGGTTACATGACAATATTTTTTTTGCTATGCTTCCTTTACGGGGGGGGGGGGGTTAAAGAAAATTATACGGCTAGTAGCGTCGAAACGAGGCATCATGCGTTAAAACGTAAGTCAGAAAGTTGTCAAAGTTGATGATGAGTGTACTTTCATTGAAAACCAATAACCTCTCAATCCATTTTCCTGGCCCCTTGCTTCCATACTACATCTTACTTCCCCATCACGGTTACAAGCAACCGGCGCTTGTTAAATAAACTGACAATAACGAAATGTTCAGTTCTCCTTTTTGTGGCCCCTCTGGTGGCAGATTTCTTGCCTATTTTCTTGCTTTAGGCGATAGGAATAGTTGTTGCAGACGTCCCGCAGCTGCTTCGTTCCAAAATGTCCAGCGGGGCTGTTTCAGCTTGGTCTTAAAACAACATGAACCAGTGTTTCCTTCATTTGGAGCAATAATTACTTCAACGAACAACAACGGTCGGGAATGTTGCCTCCGCCAGAGCACAGTTGCCAACTATAGTGTATTTGTAACGCCTGGTGGCAAAAATATTCATGAAAATGCGACTAACGACGCTTCTCGCTGTTTTAGCTGTTCTTCAGCAACTTATCTCTTTAATTTACATGATGACTTTCCACATTTGCATCATCTGCGTAAATGCGTCTAAAGCACAATAAAGTAGACTATCTCATGGAATGCCTGATTGTGCAGGTATGAATCTCGCAAGATGAAAGGGACGAAACCGCTGAATGGGAAATATCCGGTCACTGACGAGGCAAAACTGTTGGTTGTAGTGATGGGAAAGTGAAACCTGATATGTTGCTGACCAATATATAGAAGTGGTTCTCAACCTTACACCCTGTCCCAACTATCTCTGGAGCAGGTGAACGAAAACAAGTCTGTGCGCAAGTAGTGACGCTAGACGGCTCCACCAATGAACACGTGAGAGGGAACGGGATTGCGTGGAAGGGGGAAGTTTCCAGCTTTCGCTGCTGCGTGTACTGCTTCGCTCCAGAGATAGTTGGGACAGGGTATAGTGAGACCGCGGCCCGATAAATTCTAATTTGTCAAAGTCGATACCTCCCTGTTCCATAATTGCTACTCGTATAAATGTCTAATGTTTAAACTTTAATATACATTAATTACTATGCACCTTGTGACAACTATTAAGTTAGGTTTGAAATAGTTATCATCTACTAGATCTAATTAACCTCTTGCAACCCGGTATAATTCATGAACCGGGCCGCTGGTTGACAAACTGTTCCATATAATGTTGCTTATCTGCCGTTTCTTAAAGAGCTTTTGGACCTACGTGATAAGCGATAGTGTCACTTGGGAAACGAACCATGAGATATAAATGCAACCTTTCGCATCGGAGTGACAAGACAAGCTTCACATGTCGCTTCGGTCTCTTGATCGCGCATGAGCTGTAACTTTTCTACGGGCTGGAGGGGGAAGTTCCTATTCCAGTGCATGCCGTTTGTGGATGTATTGCTTGTCACTCCACTCTGAAAACTCACTTAGAGATCCTGAGTTTTTAATGTGTGAGAATTTACACTTTCCACGACACGATTGTATTCTACAATAAGTTACCTATACCAAAAATTTTCCGGAAAATCTGAATCTGGAGTTGTTAAAATACATTTCTACTCGTAAATTACATTTTTCTTAATATATATATATATATATATATATATATATATATATATATATATATATATATATATTATATATATATATATATATATATATATATATATATATATATATATTTTACGGGATTATGGGGAGATTTGGCCACCTCTCTAACCGGGTCTTTGCAGTGATTCGAAGACTTTTGTTTAATGTTACTGGTTACTGAACCCTAAATGGTTGACTTGCGATCTTGCCACGGGTTGTTTCATGTAAAGGTAAAGTTCTCCATGCATACAGGCACATTTAGGGGATGTAGGAGTAAGGCCGTACACATTCTCGATCTCGGCCATTTTGGAGGTGATGTGATCAGCATCACACTCCGGTCATCTTTACCCCCCAGGTACCCATTGATTTGAGGCTTGGTGAGCCCCAGAGCCGCTTTGTGCGGGAAAAAAGGCCGGATAAATTCCGACCTTAGATCACCCACCCCGGGTCGTTTCAGGTTCGAATCTAAATTTATTCATATGTAATTGTTCATCAGTTCGCCTAATAATTATTCCATCTTCGCCGCGGAGAGGCAGAAAAGTTACAAAATATGGACAAGTTACAAAGGTTGGCAACACTCGCCCGGACCACGGAAGGAAGCTAAGAAGAGGAAGCAGTGTATCAGCTGGTTAATTCAAATAATGTTGCCTTACTTCCACTTAACTTCCCTGGGGAGTGGGAGGTGGGGACACGGACAGAGATAGTTCATTATATATGAATACGTGAAGCTATAGTCCGTACGTGCAGAGATAGTGCGAGGAATCCCCGATGGTAGATATTATTTCTTCCTCGGGTTTTCGTCGCCCTTGCGGACTTGTTGATTATGTCCACATGCGTAATATACGTCGCTATTAAAATCCGCTCCCTCCTCCTTTTTGTGTTTCTTTGATTTAGTTGCTCCGTAAAAATTTTATAACGTCGTAAAAGGAACGGAAAAATTTCCTGCCTGCGGAAGGAAGCCGTTTGTTTATGAAAGAGGGTGGGGTGGAGGAGCCAGGGTTGGCAACAGCGTGTTCGAAAGCGGTCGCTGCTCGACTCTTTATCTCGATCAGCCATTCTCATGCTTCCTTTTCCGGCATCTCCCATTGGTTTTGTTTGTTCTATCTAATACCACGTGCTCTAGCGGCAGCTCGAGCAACTATAGAAATTTGGATCATCAGCGTATGGCTGCTTCGGCTTTATTCAAATGCTCAGGCCTCCCCGATGGCGCAGTGGTAGTGTCGTCGCCTTGTAATCAAGGGGTACCGGGTTCGGATCCCACTTTAAACTGTAGGTCCAGTCCCGATTATCCTTCCAGTGCATAAAGTGGACTTAAAACACCAAGTCAATCAATCAATCGATCTATTCAAATGCTCGTTAGCTCGACATGTCGTTATACTTCTGTTCTGTTCATTACAACATCCTTAATTTTAACAACAAAGATTGTGTTAAGTCCACTTTCGTGCTCGGATAGGCTCGGCTCTATTATCGGGACTGGGTGGGGGGGAACGTAACCGCTGTGTAATGTGTGTTCTTGATTTGTTTTATTTTACTTCGTTTTTACACCACATTTTGACTAATCGCCACGTTGAGGGTGAGTGATGATGTGGTGAAATTGATTAATGGACACTCGCAAAGAACATACATGCCCAGGTCTGGATTCGAACACGGGACCCCTGAAATCGTACCAGAAGAAACCTTTTTAAACGTACATCTTATACAGAAGATGAAGCTGCTTCCGTTCATTGGATGCGCACACACTTTCTAGTGAAAGTAATGTGATCAGCACCGTGCTCCGGTCGCCTTAACCTCCGCCGGCCTGGAGGCAGAGTGCGTTAAGTGATCGGATTTCGATCTCGGCACTGAAGTTCCCGGATTTAAATCCCGGCGTGGGTGTTCTTTGCGAGTGTTCCTTCGTCATTTATATCACTCTTCCTCATCGTAGCGAATAGTCGAGGATGGCAGAGAAGCGACGTTACATAATACCAGAAAAACAATCGAGGGGCAGTGGCAAGGGGATGAGTGAGCCCCAGAACCGCTGTTAAAGAGGAATAATCGAATAAATTCCTGCCCGAGTTCACCCACCTCGGGAATCGAACCGGAGCCTCCTGTGCGTGAAAGTCGAGCACCCCTGACAGGACCTCAGCAGCTAGCACATGGATAAAGCGAACTTTGAAAATAAACAGCAAGGACACCACCCTGTCGTTATGGTACTATGCAACAATTAGTGCTGTAGGAAATACAAATTGCATGTACATAAAGCGAGCGAACCACCGCCGTGTAGGTGCTTAGCTGGTAACGATACTATTTCATGTTGTCTGGTCTACTGTTCGGATCTACATTAATTTTGCATCGATTCGATCGGAATGTGCTGTTAATCGCACCACTAATCATATACTGGGTCAACGCCTCCCTCTATTCTGATCTGATGACGTAATCATGAGAGTACGATGAATGTATCCGTGTCGCTGAGGAAAAACTGTTCTATAGTGGAGCACATATCAGATATGTCGCAACTGAAAACACGATTTGTTGATATGTTTTACTTTTTCCTTTGATTTTCTTCCGCTTTTGGCTGATCGCGCCTTAGCCAAATGTGCGCTAATATTTACCTTACGCGAAACCGCAGTCCATGTCCGTAATATCTTTGTTGAAGGTCTGATGGCGTAGTGGTAACGTCGTCGCCTTGTGATAAAATGGTCCCGAGTTCGACCCCGATGGAAAAACACTGGTTCGGATTCCGTTTTAAAGTGTTGGTCCAATTCGGATTAGCATATCTTTGCATAAAATAAACTTAAATGAAAGAAAAAGCTCAAGCTCCGTTTAAAATTAGATCGATCCCGTGGCAGTGTGCTTATTGCAACATTGCTATAGATATAAAGAACTGAAGTGCTCGCTTATCAACGCAACTGGGCCGACATCCGTGGCGGAGTAGTTAGCATAACGCGCTACGACACCAAGGATCCCGGGTTCGAATCCAGCACATCCCTTCATCAATTTTATCATTCATCCCCATCTTCGCGAATAGCCAAGTGTGACTAAAAATGCTAAATAAACAAAGTCGATCAATCAACACGCAACTGATTTTTTGTTATTGTTCTGCCACCATCCTCGTTGGATGCTGCACAACAGCAACAACATTGTTGTTGATTGTCTGTTAGTACAGTTCGCACATCTCATTTGTGCGGTGACGTCATGCCCACAACGAAGCGTAATTGTCACTTACGGCTTCAGACCGCTCCTTCGCTCCCGCGGGACGCTTATCTTTCCACCCGTAAGAGCTGATCAGCGGAAGCAACTCTCCTCCGGGAAGCGGCCCTTCGCTCAGCGGACAAAGTACTCGTCTGACGCCTCATTGATCTCGCGGTCCGCTTATCTGATAGCTTTTCCAGAAGGCTGGAAAGACTTATTGGTTGGATTTCCTGGAGTTGACACTGACAAGAGTGTTCCAAATTGAAGAGCGCTCTCTTCGTCTTCTTTCACCGTAACGAGCGGGATCGGTTATTTAGAGCTGTGTCCTCTCGGGTTGGTCTCCAAGGTTTTTTGCTTGGTTTTCCTCTGGATGGATGTTGTAAATATTGTAAATTGTTGCCAAATCGCAGATAGACGCTAAGGGTTCTAATTTAGACTTTCAATTAGCTCTTTAAGATTGTAGACGTTTAGAAGCTCCTAGAGAAACTGCGACAATGATGCAACGCTAAAAGATATACCCATATTACAAGGAGTGATCGAATGTAACTCAAATCGCTTTTCCTCGCAACATATTCCGAGAACTACAATTCTCTGGCGCCTGGATGTACGGAGTGTCCGAGAATTCCCCGAACTCCTACTTGCATATGGTTGTTAACTCCTGTAACAGAGGGAACTGATCTTTCGGAACTTTCTTTGAAGTAAAATGGCGTCCGAATCAAATTTTTACTCGCCAATACTGTGACGTGCGCTTCATTTGTGCTGTGAATCCACAGCAAGAACGCTGAGAGAGTTCTTCGGAACTCAGCGGAATTTGTATGTGTTGCGACTGTGTTTACAATTGGCCGGTATTCTTTATTTGACAATTGGTAGTGCACTAACTCAACCTGTTGATTACAGGTCCCAGGACGTTTATGATTTAAGATGTTTAGTATCGTTAGAAAGTTTAATTATGCAGATATTTCCTGAATCGCCATAATTTACATGTTTATTTTTATGTTGGCATTGCCACGGAAATTTCTTGCTGTTTATTTTGTTCGCTCGCAAGTATGTTGTAATGCAAATAGGTAAATGCAGGAGTTATAAGAAATGAAAGAAAACTCCGTGGCGCAACAGCCCTTGAAGGGCCAGGGCCTACCAGAGCGGCTTTTCAATGGGTGACACGTGGTCAGCGCGTCGGATCCCATCGCCACTGCTTTCTGGTTTTCGTGACCGGAGCCCCCTACTTCTTGAAGTAGCTTTCCAATTGTCCTCACGACGCTGGGTCAACGCCGAAATATTTGGGGGCACCCACCGGGAATCGATCCCGGGACCTCTCGCACCAAGGACGAGAGTGCTATCCACTTTGCTTCGCGGGAGCCCCAGTTATAAGAAATAAGTATGCTATATACGAGTATATATCTAGGGGTAATATATATAATATATATATATATATATATATATATATATATGTGTGTGTGTGTGTGTGTACTATGTAATATAATCTAGGGGTTACGGGGACTCCTCTGACACTGTACAGTTACGGACACTTCTTGGTTGTAATGGCCCATTGGCTTCCGATGGGATCGTTACAACCCAGAAGTGTCCGTGACTATACATTCGGGAGAGTGCTGAGTGTCCCCCTACAGCATCAGCTTTTATTCACGGGCAGTATCTCGGTCTCAGTCTCGTAATTCGATTCGAGAGTGAGGTCAGGAACGAGAGAGAGAGATATCGGAATTCTTTGTCTTCGTCGAGACTTTTGTATGATTTTTTAGAAAAGAAAAAAAAAATGACCTCGCTATGAGAGTTCCTCAGACGTCCTAATGCGGATATCTGCCTAATTAAGTCACATACTCTGTTTATATTAATTACAGACTCAATCCATTGGCGGCAATTGTGAGCATGTGCTACGTGTCTTCAGGATAATATTACATTTTCAGAGGTTAGAGAATGTGATAAGTATCTGCAAGGTTCGAGTTCGGCCATCTGTTATCTTGCATCTAACTTAAAACAGGGTTCATTTTTCGTGACATACCTTGCACGTTTGTCACATTTTTATCACGTGTAAAGTCAACCGTTTTTGTTATATTAACCGTTCAACGACTTTATTTGCTAGTGGGTCGAACGTGAAGACAAACCTTATGAAATACAGGCTGCAAACCCACAGTTTTCGTCAGCTGCAATTAGCCAAGTTACCTAAATTGTGTGTCTCACCTTTCCACCCCCAGCGACGCTGCTATATTAGGCAGCTTGTTCGCCGGAACGAGAAATTCGCAAATAGATTACCAATTTCTCGAGAAACTTGAAACTGGCCTGCCTTATCGAATTACATAAAGGATTTCCGTAATTGATGGCTGAAGTGTGTAATGAAGACTCCCACTGGAAGTGAGAGTTAATGGATAGAGTTTCGTCCCCTGAAATATTGGAACCGGTTAACTAATCTTATTAGTAGGAGGGAATTGCTCGAACTGTGTTCCGTAGTTGTGCCTGTTTAGATATTAGTGCCGTAGGAGAACCTACACTATTACGAGGGCAGACCAATAAATAAGCTTGGAGCTGCGGTAACACTTTATGATTCGATACCCATGTTTGGTTGTTAACAGGTATTGAGGTCCATTACTTCGACTGGCCGGTTGCGTTGCACAGCCACACCACACAACTCAGCTATTTTAGTGATGCTGGGTAACCTTATGATATGAACTGTACAGCTACGTATGGCCAATGTATCAAATAGGAAAATAAATATTCTTAGAAGTCACTTCGTTTTGTTTACATTAATTTCGTTTTTGCAGTAAATAGGGAATAGTTTAAAATACTCTAGGCATTGTAGATGCTTGTATTCAGACGGGTGTTGTTGCGAAACTTAGGTGTGGTATAAACCAGGAGCGAATATTCTAGGCTAGCTAGGCTATCTGCGAAGACTGAAGTCTAGAGAATAAAATACAGGAGAAGAATCGATCGGAAACTGTAAATAATAGTATTCATATCAGTGAGATGATGATGCTGATTCTGGAGTTGGCAACCTGATTTCCTATGAGTTGGCAACCTGATTTCCTATGAGTTGGCAACCTGATTTCCTATGAGTTGGCAACCTGATTTCCTATGAGTTGGCAACCTGATTTCCTATGAGTTGGCAACCTGATTTTCTATGAGTTGGCAACCTGATTTCCTATGAGTAGGCAACCTGATTTCCTGTGAGTTGGCAACCTGATTTCTTAGGAGTTGGTAAATTTATTTCTATTCATAGCCTAGGACCACGTGACATAGTGAGATAGCTCAGATCTTGGATTCAGTATACGCCACTGGTGTAAACGTACCTGCTCCCTATGTGTCTGTTGTCCTCCGCTAAGACGTTGAATGAATGAATATTAATTAATGCACAGTTAAAACAGAACAATTTTTTCGAGTAAAATTATTGGGATAGGGACATCGAATAAATTTACCGGACCCCGGTCTCACGAAGGTTCAGATGGACTGACCTAGTGTCCCATAGCAACCTATGCCCTGCAGGCCTCTCTACATGGAAACTATAGGGGTTCATGAAAAGGGGGGAACCCCCGAAGTAGCATAACCTCTACCCGCATACATTCAGGGGTGTGCGCTTAGTGCCCTGGTGCCTTTAAAATAAACCAGGGCGTCATATCCGTGGAATTTTACGGTTCCCCCGTTTTCTTTTTTAAATTTCATAATTCAGTACAATACAATATACTGGATCGGATATTCGGGTAACCTGACCAATATACTGACTATTGTTAGTAGCTGAGTTGATAGTGGATTGTTGGATAGTGATCTAGGAGAAAAAGAAGATAAAAAAAGAAGTAATGAAAGAAGTAAGAAAGTGTATGTACTGGAAGCCAGCAAAAAAGAGAAAAATAATAAAGAAAATAATAAATTAATAATAAGTAAATTGAAAATAATAATAATAAATGAAAGGAATCTAACTGGGAATAAACATCAGTACGATTATAGGTGGTTATTATGGGTCATTGTTGATTATTAGATGTTCCTGTAATCATCAGGATAGTAGTCCTGGGGAGCTTCAGGAAGTTTAGTTAAGTGTCAATTCAATCGTGGAATATGCAGAAGGTGCATGTGAACAAGTGGTAAAAGATGATAATTTAGTCAAATTAGGTATGTTAGTTGTATGTTATCACATGAGATGTTGGTGATTGAAGTTAGCGAAAAGTTAAATTGTAGGTTATAAGGGTTCCGTGTACCCACACCGGTGACAAATTGCTCTCAAGATGTCCTTTTTCTGGATTGGCGTGGCCAGGTAAGCGGTTACGCGCCTCGCTGGCTTAGCTCGAGTTCGTTCTCGAAGACAATTAGCCGTTGACACACACACACACACCAGAACGGATTGTGTTTAAACTCTTGTCGCTGCTACTCGTAATCCAGATATTAATCTATTGATCTTGGTTATTCGGGCGTTAGGCTCTGCGGACGGGCACGCTGATTCCGTTGTGGAATCATCGCGGCGGATAATGCGGGATGATGTCATTCTCGCGTGCAAAGGTTCGAACGGGCGGGGTGCGCCTTTTTCCTTCCATTCACAGCGTAGAATCCGAGGTCGTCACTCATTGTTCCGTTCAGTCCCACCTCTACCTCCCTCGGTAAGCCCGTGAACCACACTCGATCGCTTTGTTGATCGTGGTGCATGGTGTATTGTTGCCGTTTTCATGTCCGCATTGTTGCGCCGATTCGTGCTAACGGAACATGATCGCAAATTGCTGGTATCCAGGGGTTCGATTCACAAGGAGCGAACATTTCGGTTAATCTAGCGCACGGAGTCTTTTCCTAGTATTGGACTTTGAACATACGTAGGGTGTTGCCATAAAGGACTGTAGCGTGTAGTGGATATCATTGTGATGCTGCTCGTTTAGGCCTGGTTGCGCGCCCTGCAAGAACTGGGATTTTCATCCTGTATGTATATGCAGCCATGCAGCACAGAATTGTGGTTGCTGCTCCGATTTCGGAATGTAAACAAACAAGGCAATACAAATCCCACACTACTGCACTAAATTGATTGATTGATTGATTTGTTGTTTTAAGTCCACTTTATGCACAGTAAGGCTAATTGGGGCTGGACCTACAGTTTAAAGTGGGATCCGAACCACTATGTGCCTCCACCAGGAATCGAACGCGGGACACCTTGATTACAAGGCGACGACGCTACCACTGCGCCATCGGGGAGGCACTACTGCACTAAATGAAAGAACAATGCTCGTCTTCAGTGGCGGCGATTAAGGGGGGGCGAGGGGGGAAGTTGCCCCCACTTTTCGCCACTTTTGCCCCCACACTATGCTAAATCTTATCTACAAAGGGAAATATACTGTATTTGGCCCCCGGTTGTGGCATCTTGCCCCTTCCCGGTTTTGGAACCCAATCGCCGCCACTACGCCTCCATAGGATGTCACCAGAAAGTTTTTAACGTAGCCTACAGGCAACTGAGAAAATGCTATTCGGCATGAAATCGCAGCAATAGGCCAGCCTACCAGAGATAATAAGCATTTCGATGACATAATCTTTAAGACGAACCGAGAGCACATATTGTTTTTATTCTTTGTGTGCGCGTATTGCAAATGGCACATATTGATATTTCATGGAGTGCAATAAAATTTACAATGGGGTTTATGTTGCCTTGTTTATTTACTTCGTAAACCGGAAGACCCTCCTAACGCACCCTGTATTTTCTGACTAAAGCATAGTCGGATTTTCAACACGCTAAAAACAGATTGTTTAGCCAATCAGCGCCAACCCTCTCAATGCAAATAGCTGTAGAATCATGTAGTGTAGTAGAGTGATGCACGCATGATTTGAGGGAAAGAAGTAAACGTACAGGCCATTCGGTTTAGCTTGAGCTCTGACCTTCAGCTGCGCAGACGATGCGAGAGTTCCACTGAGAGCAGAGTTGCTAACTGCCTTAACAATTACCTATATCCATAATCTGACGTCAGATCTTATTGGTAGGCGTGTTCGATACTTACTGCATTTATATATATATATATATTTAAAAAAGCGACAGTTTGAGAAGGTGATAGGATAGTTCAAGGAAAAGAATGACAGAGGATTATTTTTGTCAGTGAAACCCCCATTGATTAAGTCCCTCGGCGAAAGAGGCATCCTTCCTCTCCTCCTCTTCTTCTCCCCGGGGTGGGGGGGAGATAGTGTTACCACGAGTAAGGTGATTGTTGCGTTGCTTAGGGTGTTTTATTCAGTGGAAGCTGAGGTGAAAACTGGAATGAATATTGGAGAAAGCAAAGTGATTCATGGTCATAGTTCAGAAATTATCTAAACGTGCATAAGTTTATAAAGAAAGAAGCTGACAGCTGTCTTGCGTTGAACGTGAAACAAGTGCAAAAGCGTGTTTCCGCATCTACTGATATGTCAGTAAGTACTTTGAAACGAAAATGATCACTACAATGTAACTGGGATTAGTAATGCCTAACAAACCACGCAGATGAAAGAAATTTAAAAGTGATGTGGACAAATTTGACAAGTGTGTTATTCGTAGAACAATTAACAATTTCACTATCATGAAGGACAGCGTGCTACTTTAGATTCGTAAGTTGTTCTTTTGTTTTTTGTTTTTATGACACAACAGCGTATAGCCTTTGCCAGTTTCATGTCTAGTAGAATTGTAACTTACGCGCATTGCAACACTGCTCCTATGAGTCACGTGACGTCTTCTGCAGATGAAAACATTTTCCGCTTTGCGCATGCCAGAGCTCAGGCTAAACCGAATGCGCTGTAGCAACTTCTACCCCGAGGGCGTTTCCGCCATTGAGTGCTACGTCACTGAAACACTTTTGCGATGCACTCGCGACGCCTCTTTCTAGGCATAAAGCAAGGGGTGTCCCATCTGTTTGCTAATGATCTGAGGAAATTACCGAAAACAGATAAGAAATGCCTCGTTTTGAGGGATGAAGAAGTAGGAAGTAAACTCAGAGAAACTAGCATACGTTCGCCTTAATCTCTTCGCGGTCGAAACTAAACTTGTTCCATGTTACACGCTATTCTCCTTTGATCTATAGCGCATCAGCAGCACATGTCAGTGAATCAGTCGTGCCGGCCCTCGTGGCGTTCCTCTCCCGGGTTCAAATCCTGGCCTGGGCATGGATGTTTGTCCGTGTCCCATGAATTTCATCAAATCATAATTCATCCCCCATCTTCGCAAATTAGCCAAAAGTGTCACAAAAAGCGAAGTAAAATAAAGCAAATCAAGCAATCAACAGCGTCGTTAGCTCTGGCAACGCTGGAAGCCTATTCGCCGACGTGGTTGGTGTTCGCATTCACCTCCCCGTGCATCTGTGGGGCGAAGGCAACAGAATAATGCCTCATACTCTAGCATTGTAATGTTTCTATAGTGCACTATATGTCTTATATAGTACAATTTCCAGCAGAAAGTAGGGAGTCTGAGACAGTGCTACGTGGTGGCATTCTCACAGAAATAATTGCTTGTTTTGTACGGTTGGTAACGTCAAAACGAGTAGGCATCGACGAGAAAAACGTTGACCAATGAAGTTGTTCACACTCTCCACGCTTAGAAAGTTTGTTGATGTGCATTTTTTGTAATGTGTTGACCGTTCATAGTCGGTATTGCTTCACGAGAAGGCTCAACAAAGTTATTAACTCTCGAACGCTGTTTGTTCATCGCCGATCTGCGTACCGAGTTGTAAACAATGGAAGTAATATTAATTAATAATAACAAAAACAAACATTTGACGTTGTTTTTTTTATTATCAGAGATAGAACTCCGAGAGTCAAATTCCAAATTACCTGTTTACCTGCTGCGTAGTGGAATGATGGTAGTATGATTTGAAAAGTGTTTTTTGTGTGTTTTAGTAGTCTTAAATATCGTCGCCTTGTAATCAAAGAGTCCCGGGTTCGATACCTGGTGGAGACACATAGTGGTTCGGATTCAAGTTTAAACTGGAGGTCCAGTCCCTATTATCCTATAGTCTGTCCCAGCTAACTGTGGAGCAAAGCTGCGCATAGCGTCAGAGAAGCGAGGGAAATCGAGTGGCCTGAGCGAAGCAGTGCAGGTTGTTGGGAAGGCAGTTGCTTTCCCCCACTCCACGCAATTCCGTTCCTCTCACGTGTCCATTGGTTGAGCCATCTCGCGTCACTACTTGCGCAGAGACTTGATTTCGTTTGCCTGCTCTACAGTTAGCTGGGACAGAGTATATCTGTGCATAAAGTGGACTTCAAACTCAAACCCAGACTCCAGTCAGGCGCTTTCTAGTAACTAGTTTAGTTGCATATTCAACGGTGTTCGTACAATGCAACAATCTTAGGTTGGCAATCATGCGTTCAAGAGGATTGGTGCGAGTTCATCCCTCCCCAACCCACCACGCATCCGTCTAGCATTTGCAAAATATCTATATGTAGGAAAAGATAGCTAAGTATATATCAAGACTCTAAAACGACTAAAACTAGGTCGTCCTGGTTTTACCCCTTTGTAATTTAGGGAATCACTGTAACCTTATGTGTCAGTGTAAAAACCGTCATGAACAACCTGCGGAAAGTAAAGGAATTCCATTATAGCTTTTCTACAACTTCTCTCTCTCTCTCTCTCGCACCGTGTGTCTTGTTATATCTTACGAATATGACTTGATGTGTAATGAAGGTACTGGTGCCAGGGTATCGTCCATGGCGTAGTAGCAACGCTGTCTCCTTGAAATCCAAGTGTCCGGGTTCGATTCACGGTGAAACCAATTTGATTGCACAGTTGTGCGGATCCACTGTAATGTAAAGTCTAGGCACGGTTCTGATTGGACTGTCTGAGCATAACACAAACTTGAGTACTGGTGTCATGGAAGTAGCGTCGCTTTTCTACCACTTTTGGCTAATGGCGACGATGAGGATGAGTGGTGAGATGGAGTTGATGAAGGGACAGTCGCAAATGACGCCCATTTCCAGACCGGGATTCGAACCTGGGAATCTTGGCACCGTGATAGCCCCTCCTCGACTCATGGAAGTAGACATGCTACCACGAAACAAGCAAGTGATGAGTTTGCTCGACGAGTGGAAAAATTCTCTGCTATTATAGTGGTCAGTTTTCCCAAAAAAGTTCACGATCAGCGAACGAGATCGTTTGATTTGAAAGTGTTCATATGTTTTTTGCGTAACGTTATGTAATTCCTGGAAAAAAAAAAACATCAGTTTAGATTATTACGAGATAGATGGTTCCGCCGCATTCTACGTCAATCAAACGTCACGTGTAATGCCTTCAATATAAACTCTTCCTCCCCCTCCCCGCACATGGGGAGCCAGGAAGTTCCACCAGATCCCACATTGAGCACGTTCAATGAGTCTGCACTTCTTTCCAAGTCGCTGACTTTTTTTTGACGAGCTGCTTGTCTGCTCGAAACGGGTGGGTATCATGTGAGCTTACTCGGGAGTGCAACTAGTAACTTGGTTGGAAGGGACGAAAGAGGGAAGGGGAGGATCAAGTGGGAATCAACTCTTGCCAACCTTGGAATGGCTGTGGAATCGGTTTGAGTTGTCTGGCCTGAGCAAATGCTTTGCAGAGTTAGGAGTTGGTTCCTTGGGGAATAATCAGGATTTAAGTTTAGGAATGGCGATGTTTAGCTCCGTGTAAATCGTGTAGGGATTATGCACATTTGTGATAATTTTACTCTCCTGGATTTTGTGTTTTTTTATGTTTTTGTTGCACTTTCTTCTTTTTTAGTGCTGGTCTCTTGTTTGTCGGTGTCTGTTTCATCTCTTTACTACCTTTCCTTGTTGCTTTAGTGATTGTTCCACTCTATCGGTGCCTTGCTCCGTTCTTGTAGTGCCTACTTTCACCTGTTCAGCGTTTTTATCGCGGGTTTCCAGCCGTTCAATATCCTTCTCCCTTCTTTTAGTTCAAGTTTCTTCTTATTGTATTGCCTGATTTTACTTATGAACCCCGCATTTACTGCTCGTTTCCTTACTTTCATCATCTTCTACACGCCTTTAGTGGCCATTTACTCCCTTGTAGCGCCTTTTACCTCATTGAGAACCAGTTTCCTCCTGTTTATTGTATTTTGTCCCCATTTAGAGCTCGTTTCCTGTCTTTTAGTGTATTTTATCCCATTTAGAGCCTGTTTCCTCCCTTTTAGTGTAGTTTGTCCCTATGTACAGCCCGTTTCCTCCCTTTTAGCCTATTTTGTCCTATATAGAGCGCGTTTCCTTCCGTTTACTGTATTATGTCCCCATTTAGAGCTCCTTTCTCTTTTTTAGCGTATTTTGTCCCATTTGAAGCACGTTTCTTCCCATTTAGCGTATTTTGTTCCCACTTAGAGCCCTTTTCTTCTTTTATAGTGTATTTTGCCTCCATTTAGAGCCATTTTCTTACCTTTTAACGTATTTTGCCCCCATTTAGAACCAGTTTCTTCCCCTTTTTAGCGTATTTTGTCCCCATTTAGTGCCAGTTTATTTTTCTTGTGCGCCCCATTTAGAGTCTTCCGTCCCTTTCATCATCCGTTGCCCTGCATACAGTACTTCTTCCTACCCCTTTTGGTGGAATTTGGTTTTAATTTATCTTACTTTATCGACGTAAGCTAACACGTATTTAGTTTTGCGAAACATCTTGAGTGCGTTGTGGCAGCGGGTTTACATCCGCCCCATTCCCAACCCATTAACCCGAATGAACGAACAACGATAGGCATATCACAATACGCCCTCGAAGGACCCTGCCAGGCAGCCTGCCTCTCCTCACCGACAGGAATTCCTTGTCTGCATCTTGCCGTGTTTCGCTCTCGGGCGAAAGAATCCCCGAGGGAGCGAAGGAATGCTTCCTCCGATTCGTGTTTATTTGCAGGAGCTGTCAGCGAGGTCTCGAGTACTGAGTAACACAAACAGAGCGATCGCCGCCACCTGGCTTCTGTTCCAAAGGTCATTTCTACAACTGTGTAATAATAGCTCTCAACAAGGCGATTTATATTACGTGCTCCTGCTTCCCTGCTCTTGCATTACGGTTCGTTAAGGTACTCGAATGCCATCGTGTCTTCCACGCGGTGCATCCGGACCGTGGTGCTGATCGCATCACCTCCACAGATGACCTAGACTGTAAATGTGTGAGCCCTGGGTCCACATTCTCCTTTGCGATGTGCCTACTTTCTTCGTTATAAAACAAAGAGTTTTCGATTTAGAAAGCGTTTAATATGTAATCTTATGTGTGCTGAGTAACCATACAAATCGGATTTAAATAATAAATATTGAGGATTTAAAATAAGCTTTTACTTGCTTTGCGAAAGGAACGGGTCTTTATATACAGGGTGAGCTTAAAAGAAATATACAGTTTCAAGATTTTACAGAGACAAGAGTCTGGGAGAGTATGTCCTGAAGTTTACATGGCTAAGTTACAAATGTTCTATGTGTAACCCTTTTGTAACACAACAGATATCAATGCGCTAGTCCAGTTCTCCTCTCCCAGGACTTTTCCCCTGCACAGACAGCCAGTTTCCTCAAATTTCTTGCTACAAATGTAGATGGACTGCCTTGTGGGTGGTTGTTTGCCATACAGTAAGCAAATTCAAGCTCTCAAAGCCTTTTATACCTGGCTAGCGATGCTGACGTCACGAAATCAAACGAAAAATGGAGATCGTAAACTTGAAGACCTTCTCTATAAAACAGTACTAAATGCTTCCTGATAAAACAAACAGTTTTCGATTTAACCGTTTAATATGTCTATTTCTTTTAGGCTCACCCTGTACATATCGAGACGACCGAGAACGCGACAGACCACCTCACACACAAATTCGATTGTCCTTCACATTATCTAATGTCAGAAAGAAGGTGTAAACGTCACCTATTTTAAGTTAAAGTGTATGGTGTATTGGACCTTTAACGCACAACACGTTAAGAAAAGGCATCTAAATACCAGAACGAATCCTCACTGGAGCAAAATACACTCAATATACATACCAGGAGTCCCTACTTTGTCCTCAAGTTTGACCCAACTCTACCAGACTAAATATGTATGTATGCTTTAAAATTGGCTTGTATATTGACTGAATATGTCAGTATGTGGAGCAAACTAAGTTCACTACCACCAATGATATGTATTTTGTTTTTTTCCATGTCGCTTTTCTATCTCTTCAGGATGATCGGTGGATTCATATTAACAGAAGGAATAAACCATGTGAAACCTCCATGCTGTACCCAGAATTCGAATTTTGGACCTATCTTTATCAGGGTGAAATGGTAACCTTTACGCCACCGAAAGTAGAGTTAGTAGCAGTGCTAAAAAAATCCATTTTGGCTTATTCGTTTGAATGTGTTGGTGATACCGAGTATAAATTATAGAAAGTGGAGGAGAGGATCCCCTTAACCCGGCCTAATGTGCTATAATATTCAGCCAAGGGGATACTGTGAGGCCTTGAAGGCATCAACTCTTCGTAGCCCAAGGGTGAATTGCTAATTGGGTCGAAATTATTGTTGGTAACTGTCAATAACCAGAAACACTTCACCATGAATGCCTGTGGAACGACTGGGTTGTTGAGACAGAATTTAGTATTGTTGGGCAATTGTCGAAGCTTAGTATAATCTACACCCTTGGTTTTTCATCTATATTTCCCCTTGGTTTGTACGGGTATTGGGGGAAGGGGGTGTTTCCCTGCTAGGAAGGTGTTCTCTATGTTAATCACAATTGATGAGGATGAATAATGATAAATGAATAGATGTTTTGGCCCGATGTATCGAGCCCGGGACCGCTTGCTTACAAGCCGACGACATTGCCAGTACGCCATCGAGCCTCCATTCATGTTCATCTTCGCGATTAGCCAGAAGTGACAGGCAGCGAAGTAATCAATCAATCAAAACCACTCCGCCATCGGGGAAGCCCCTACATGATTATGCCTCGCACGCGTCATAACTAGGGAAAGGAACTTCAGGTAAATAAATGTTTTTTCTGCGATAAGATAGAGACCCTCATTTTTGCCAAAATTCTGATCATAGCCTTATATGTCAACACAGCAAATTTTATTTTACATAAAAACACATATTTTCCAGTTTTCCGTATGTAAATACATATTTTGCGAATTTTCATTTTAAATACATAAAATCGCTCATTGACTTCATCTACCTCGAAATCCTCGAAGGAAAAATGTTTATTCTCCGCACCTCTTTCATAGCGAGAGTGCTAGGTTTGTTTTGTCTTTGAACACCCTCGCTGGCAGACTTCTGGCACCTCGCCTACGATCCTATTGGGAGAAAATAGCTGTAAGTAGCTGGGGCTGGCTACACGTAACGATAGCAAGGCTTTTTAATGAAGCAATGCAGCTATTGTGGCCAGAAGGCATAAAATTTGACAATGTTCTCTTGACAGATGCTGCAGCTTACATGCAGTGGTCTTGCCGTTAGCTACCCCAAAATGGTGCACGTTACATGTGTGGCTCATGCGTTGCATAGAATATGTGAAAAGATAAGAGCTCTTTATCCCAATGTCGATAAACTGGTTTCAAATGGGAAGAAAGTTTTTATCAAGTCGCCTAGAAGAATAGACATTTTTAAACAAAAATGTCCTGAGGTTCCCCTTCCCCCTACACCTGTAGTAACGCGATGGGGCACTTGGTTGGATGCAGATGTTATGCCCAGAACTTTGAAAAAATTGTATCTGTTGTAAATGATCTCGACAAAGAAGAATTCTGCAAGAACTGTTGATGAAGTCCTCCTTAAAAGTCGAATTGGCATACATCACAACAAACCTGTCCATTCTCTCTAATTCCATACGAAAGCTTGAATCGTCCGCGAACACTTTGGCAGCTTCCATTGGTGAAGTCCGTACAGTAGAAACGAAACTGAAAGAACTCACTGGATTTAAATGTCTAAATGTACAGAATTTTTGGGGAAAAACCAAGGTTTTCAAACATTGTGCCAAATTGCATGTGTTTTGGAAGGAGGTGAAGTAGAGGAAGAGGAAGCTTTGGAAAACTTCAGTGTTAGTGACATTTCGTGATTCAAATATGCAAGAATTGTTTCTTGTGACGTGGAGCGATCATTCTCACAATATAAGATGCTTTGTAGAGATAATCGTCACAGATTTACAATGGAGAATTTGGAAAAAAACTATGGTGATCCACTGCAACTCTTCCAAAAAATAGCTCGCTAAGAGATAATCATTTAGAAACTAATTTCAGGTGTTTAAAATGCATGTTATAGTTTGTTTTTGTTACCAAATGTTTTTATTTTTGTCACATATTTTCCTGTTTTTATCACATATTTTCAACATTTATGACACATAAAAAATAAATATTTCTGAGTTTTTTAGCACATAAAGTTCCGTTCCCTAGTCATAACTCTTCACTTGTAGCTAATTTTCATGAAGCACCGCCGGCCTACAAGGTTGCTAAGTGTCTGATAATGGAAGATGTCCAAACGAAGGATGCAGACATTTGGCCCTTGCAATATTACATAAGTCTGCCGAGAAGGTGCTAAGCCGGAAGTGTGCAATTTCTTCCACTAGCAGAATTCGTGCCAAATAATAGGGGAAGAGTTATATATTGCTGACCTCATAACAGCAGAAGGCGTGATTGCTTAACGTTGTAAGCCCAGCATTCAAAGTTGTTTTCGCTTTGTGATGTTCGAAAGCTTTCCGTTAATTGCACTTCGGATGCTGTTTGTCGATAGAGCCCCTGATTGATTCAGATTTTCACTGCGCGTTGTTAATCGTCTGCGGCTTTTTCTCGAATCACAGAGGAATTATTGGAATTTTTCAGTCGGTGCGCGCTCACATGCATCAATACAGCACCTATTGTAATTCGATATTTCCCTACAATAGCCACATCAAGCTCGATTCTTACGTAGGATCACAAATTTCGAGGCCCGTGCTTTCATTGCTAATCTATTGTTATTGTTATTATTATAGTAATTATTATTGTAAATTATAACTTGTTAATTGTTTACAAAATCGAAGCGACTCGATGGCGCGTTAAGTGATGACATTCGATCTCGGCACTGAAGTCCCCATTTTCGAGTCCCGGCCTGAACATAGCTGTTGTCGATGAGTGCCTCTTCATCAGTTTCATTTCATCACCACTCATCCTCATCGTTACCATTAGCAAGAAAGTGGAGGGAAGGGACGCTGAATAACAAGAATTACAAATATCTGGAGAGTGGCACATGGAGCTTATTTTTTAATGAAAGTAAACCGGTAAATTAATTATTTGAGTCATGATTTAAGTATTTGTAAACAAAATTATGAAGTAGCAAAATAATTAAGAAATTAATTGTTAACAAATAGAAAATATGCATTGCCTGTTGAAAGGTAAAGACGTTTTAATGAAATATTCTGATTGTATTTCATATTTTCTCTTGTAGTCTCGGTAACCAAAGTTATTGAGTTGTCGACTCAAGGTCTTATAACAAAAAATTCATGGCAATTATCCGATGTGAGATTTCCTTCGTGCTACAAATTCCCACCTACCAGTCCCGGAACTAATACAGACTGCTGCATTATGAGCAAGTATAATGTGAATCCGCAGGTGGTATTTTGAACTTTCCTCAAGCCTTTTGAAGCATCTCCAACGGGGAAGATGTCCGTTTAAGATGCTTTCTCCACTTATATCACGTTCCTCTCGGTCCGGTCGAGCTATTTCTTCACTCCTGTCCTGTATGTCCGGTGTGCTTTCAAGGGAGACGGATTTCCATATGCGAGGGAATGTGAGCTCCGGTGATGTGTAAAGAGATAACATGCTTCCGTTCGTAACCGAGTTGGCTTCACTGAACATATTGATGTTTGCAGAAGGAATCCAAATCCTCTGAAGGAGAAGGAGAGGGGATATTTTTGTAAACTGGCAAAAGAGGCAACAAAGGTATATGTTTTCGTGTTTTTTTTGTCTTAAGTGTTTGTAGTGGAGCTGTGTTACCGTTCTAGTCCACATTCGAACGCCAGTCCGGTATCTTTGACACAGCTCGAGAGGAAGTCGACCAGACGCATGTCTGGTTTCGAGTCAGTACCTTTCACTGCGATGTTATACTCCCAAGGTCCCCACATTGTATGAAAGAAATAGCACAATACAATAACACAACCCAGCAAAGATAACGCAACCTCACGTTAAGAAATAGCAACATCTCATTTACTCCACGTGCAGTTGACAAGTAGTCAGTTCCTAAAAGGGGGACAGTATTGGTGGGAAATGTTTGAGGGAAGTATTTACTGGCCTCCACGTGGACGTCACAATGGTTGTCAGAGGGAAACTGATGTTTCGGAACTTCTTTGAAGTAAAGTGGGGTTCTAATAAGGACTGGGAACATCCTGACTCGGCCGAATTCCGGGATGGTGCCGAGAAGAACTTGTAAAAATCGAGACACAAGAACGACATCGGGCACTTGGAGACTTGACAGGCCAACGAGGCTCTGCGCCCAGGCTCACAGCCATTGATTCATTTATCTGTATTTCGATGCACCAAAAGTGGCAGTTTGTGTTGTTGGAGTTGCAAATTGCACAATGCGTATTTGTATCAACTGACAGAGTTCAGGTTCCATGTGTAGATTTTATATCTCGGATATACGATTGGGCTTTAGATAATGTATTTATTACTTTTAGTGTTGATAATTTATCTCTACTTGATTAGTGCTAATCCAGACAGATTTTCTTTTAACCGGTATTCCTGATCCCTGTACATCTTTTCTCGTGATAAAGGGTAGTCCCCTTATGTTGATGGTGTCAAATACCTACATGATAACGTGTCAAGAATTTCAACTCCAATCAAATTAGACTACCAAGCTAAGCAGAACTGTGACGCGTAACCGGAAACAGGAGCAATTTTATTTCGTCTAATAAGTAACAGCATGTTCCAGCCGGAAAGGTCATTTTGACGCGCTGCGAGGCCACAGGTCCCAGGTTCGAATCGTGGGTAAGCCAGGGAGAGTAATTTATTCACGCACCCTTACAGACCCCTAAATACGAACTTACACGCCCCCCTCCATTTCGATGGAAAGGTTGGGATAAATTTCTGTCCACCGCTACTTTAATTACTTTTTTATTCTACATCCTGTGTTGTTTTAAGTAATGAAACTATGTTGGTTCGAAGCAGGCATTGTTCTCTGCTAATTGACGTCATTATTTCAATACTTTTTTATTCTACATCCTGTGTTGTTTTAAGTAATGAAACTATGTTGGTTCGAAGCAGGCATTGTTCTCTGCTTATTGACGTCATTATTTCAATTCATTGTCATCACAATGTGCAATACAGTCGCGATTAACCCGAAGGATAGGAAAGCGACATAAAATAATCGCAATGGATGAGAAAGCGGCATAAAGTAACATAAAGGAAACGCTCAATGAAATAACCGAAATAGAAATAAAGACGATATTAAATAACCAAAGCATAAATATAGGGGACGTAAAATAACCTATATGGAAATATATGCGACGTGAAATAACGTACATGGAAATATATGCGACGTAAAATAACCTACATGGAAATAAATGCAACGTAAAATAACCTTCATGGAAATAAATGCGACTTACAATAACCTACATGGAAATAAATGTCACGTAAAATAGCCAAAATAGGAATATAGGGGACGTAAAACAACCTAATAGGATATAAATGCAACGTAAAATAACCTACATATAAATAAATTTGACGTAAAATAACCTTCACGGGAATTAATGCATGTGGAATAACCGAAATAGAAATAAAGACGACGTAAAATAACAGGGACAGACATAGAGAAAGAAGTCGAATGTTCCTTGTTTCGGTCAGTGGTTTCCACGTGTTACCGTGCACCTTTATTTTAATGCATTTAGTTTTTCCCAAGATAATTTTCTATCGCCAGCTTATATAATAGTTAAATCCCGTCACCCCAGCCACATTTCCAGAATACGATTACGTTGTACCATTTTGTGCTTTATGATTTACGGCCTTGTTGGTACATAATAGGCTATAAAACAACGTATGCGTATCCATTTCAATAATGGGGAAGTTCCAACCCTGTCATCTGCATTTCCATGCTACGAATACGAATGACCGTCTTTATGGGGTACTTGCTCAACATAAAGTGCAAGGTGGGTAGTTTTTTTAATGGTTGTTCTGGCATACACATACTTGTAACGCCTGAAAAGTCGCAACGCGCGGTTGATACGTCTAACAACGAGAAGTATCCTATCCCCCCCCCCCCAAATGCTTTGAAATATCGTTCAACGAAATTGAAAACGTAAGTCTTGTGTAAACGTGTAAGATTAAAGGACCAACTGCTATTCAGTTTCACGTACACCTGTTGAAGGGTATTATGGAACTGATCGTATGACTGAAATACGTATAAGCGTCACATTCAGTTGTTTCAAAAATTTGCGCGCTTCTATAGTGGAGAATGATTAAAAACAGTCAGTTTTTTATTATTTTTTTTTTAATCTCGTTTGAGGTAGAGACCCGTCACATTGCTGATGTTTCTATTCAAAATAAATCTTTTGGTATTAAAATAAGAGAGAGATATATTTCTCCCATGTACGTTGCACTACGCTATGAAATCTGTGGGCGATGAAAATTTATTGATTGATTTTGTTTATTTTACTTCGCTTTTCGACCACTTTTGGCTAATCGTGAAGACGAGGTTGAGTGTTGAATAAATTTATGAAGGGACACACAAATAATTCTCATGTTCAGACCTAGATTCGAACCCTGGATCCCTGGCGTCGTAGCGCGCTGTGCTGTAATCGGTGCTGGTGTTCCCCCGAGCCTCCTTTGCCCAGGGACCTATTGGAGTGTGTGAGTGAGCTTATGTAGCGACATGGACGGAAAAATTCCCACCTAATTTTCATTTATCCCGACGAACCATCTTTCGCGTGGCAGTCAGACGCTGCACCGACTTCCGCACGCGTGGTCTTACTCAACATTCATAGAGTGCCTCTTCTGTATTTTGCTATGACACTGACAATATCTGGTTCGTTTTCCCTCAAGAGCAATAAATTATCCGATTAGCCTCTGTGCATAAACCAGGCTTGACAACATCCGCTGATATTACTTGCCCGTGTAGCTTTCAGAAAGCCAGTCATAGCTTACTACCTCCATATGAAGTTTAAGTAGCCATGATAAATTGGAACTATAAGATTTATGGGGAGGGGCCGTGAGTGCGTACGCCCCCGGTCTTATCAGTACAGTCCCCTACCACCTGATAACAGGAAAAAGGGGTCGCGACTCACCTGGAATTGTGCGTGAATTTTTCTCCGTAGACGTGAGAAATTGCAACTGTTACCTCCAAATCCCATTGAATTCTCGTATATGTTTAGTTTAGCTTGTTTTTAACAAGGAAGGAAAAGAAACTTGTGTGCGTTTACTTTGTTAGTGTCCTTTGCAAAACACACTACTATCTGACAGACGGCAGATTATTGCAAGATAAGCTATCTTGAAGTTGAGCAGGTAAATTTGAATTTGTAATACCTACAATTAACATTTGACTTGTTTGTAGATGAATTTCGAGTCTAGGTATGTGATATGGCAAATGAAAACTCCGCATCTTAAATTAAATATTTTAAATATATATACCGTTTCATTGAATGAAATTAGATTTTTTTGATACATTGGAGTCACACAAACCCTTTATATTGTTAATATATTCGTATGTGTATGTGTGTGGATGGTGAGAGGTGGTAATACGTAAGGTTGAAATAGAGAACACATCTTCATGTACCCTTGAATTTTTAGAAAGTTCGCCTTGAAAACCGGGAATTATACATGAATTTTATCATGGTCCTGGAGTGGCCACCCTGGAAAAGATATATAAATAAGTGCAGTTTTAGACGAAATATTTTTTTTTTATGCTGCATTGTGTAATTAACATATTAAATGGGTCTTCACCATAGAAAATATCCCCATTCATTCTTTTTTGCGTCGTCACGTAGAAAGGGGTTCATTTGTTATTAGTTTATCTACGAACGTATACGTTTTGTTTTTATATATTTGAGGAAAACATTAAGGTTGTTGTTATCCTTACTTTGTTTTATTTTTGGGGGTGCATTTATTGTAATCGCGCTCATTGGTCCGTGAAACCGTATTGATTTTCAATATCGTTTTGTCGAAGCACAGAAAATTTAGTTTGCGCTTATCCGCCACGCTGCCTGTTGCTGCTACTGTAATGAAATGCATGTTAGTACCGGAGTAAGACAATAGAGGGCCTGTCCATGTATGCGGGCTTTCGTTTATCTTAGATTGTACGTCTTGTGAAAACTCACCTAAGAAGCCTGGTATAGCACCGAAAGGCATGACGAATAAGCTAACCAGCAGATCCGCAATGGCGAGCGACAACAAGAAGTAGTTGGTGAGATTCTGAAGGCGACGTTCCATGCATACCGCAAGGCAGACGAGGATGTTGCCCACGCCTCCCGCTATGATGAACACCACCACGAACAAGAACGTCCAGTCGTAGGTCGGGTCGAGAGGTCCCTGCCCGTCCCACGACGTCGACGCGTTGGCACTGGCATTGCCGGTCAGGGAGTAGTTGGTCCACGGCGAGGATAAGTTGGCACCGTCCAGGTAGTCCAAGGCGTCGAGGTACGTTGCGTTGCATCGCAGAACGCACAAGAGCGTGTCCGTCACGTTGCACGCAGTTGCGTTGTCGCCGGGTTCGTTCCAGTCGCACCGCTGCTCCGTGCAGTGTAAGGAAAGGTCTTGCGTGCACCCTTGTAGGTTGACGACCTGCACGGTCGCTTCGGGGATCCTGACCCACGTGAGGAAGTTCGGCCAGCACAGCGCGACGTCCGGAACGGTCAGGCAGGTCTTGCACAAGGAACCGTAGCACGTGTACGGGACGCCTTCGTCGAGGGAACCCGCGCAATCCAGGCCAGGCCCGTCGCTCGGGGACCAGCCGGGGCAATCGGACCCGTCCACGGATCCGTCGGCGAACCTGCACAACACACTGCCACCTGTCGGGGGTGAGGCGACCCGTTCCTCTTCCATCTAGGGCATTGTCACTCGCGCACATGCACTGCAACACTCGCACACCCGCCACTTTCCTCTTCCTTCGCTATATCCATCACTGTATTCTCTCGCGTAGAAACACACGCACGAAAACTTTTTTATTATTGTTGTTGCTTCTCCCGAAGTATTCCGAGCGCTCCGGTAACACCGCGGATGCTTCTATGCCATCGTTTGCCGCGGCCGTATCTCTGCTTGTCCCCGCGCGCTTGTCGGGGAACGTCACGTGTCTCGCGCAGTCTCAACTCGGTCGGAACGTGGGACAGCCCGTCAGGATTTCCAACCGCTACCGTTTTATCCAAGTTTAGAGACTGACACGCGACAATCTTTCTGGAAACGCAAAACGTGATGAAAGTTTTTAGCGTTGGAAAAGGGTATTTTGTATTTGCGTTGAAAGCTTTTATGAGAGCTCGGAGGTCAATTCTGTGAAACCGACCTCCATTTCCACAGCATGCTATGAAGTCTATGGTCCTTTGTTCGAATCTTCTGTTAGCACTTTTCTTTCTTCACCTAATCACCACGACATGCATAAATGTTGGATCCTCATGACTGCAGGCCTCACAATCAGGAAGACTTGTAAAGTCTAGTCTAGCCATGAGAGTGACGATCTCTCCACTCCACAAAGCAACCTTGTCCAGATCGGGACTTGAACCCGGAACCTTCCCTAGTGATATTGTCGGTCGACTATTGAACGTGTTCAGCCATAGGAGCGACTACTATGTTCGAGTCTTAGGATGTCATGAACGTTCCATTGTGTTATCCTCAAATGTTTTATCAATTCATCCTCGTTTCCGCGATTAACCCGCACAGGCATAAATGCGACCAATCAAAATAAACCATACGGATAGATTATTTTCATGGCTAACTACTCCCAAGAATGTTACTTCGTTTTCTTTGCATTTGGTTCTTTAACGTCGCTTTTCTTCTTAGCTTAGGTTTATCGCGGCGATGAGAGTGAGTAATGAATAGATGAAAACCCTTGTCATGGGACTCGGACCCAGAACCTTGGAGAAAATTTGTTTTGAGTGCACTTCGTGCTCAGATAGTTTAATCGGTACTGGACAGACATTTTAAACTTACACCCGAAACACTGTGCAATATACCTTCACAAGATATCCAACCGTGTTCCCTTGATTGATCACCTCACTACTTGATCGCAGATGCCACAGAAGCCTCGAGTTGAGCACACTATGCAGTCGGACACCAAAGTTGCTCCCAAGGAAGCTACAGCTCAGTCTCATTCCACACATCTTCGAATGCCATAATGACTAGAGTTTTTGCGCTCACTATAACAACCCTGTAGGATGCTTTGCGTAACGCATGCGCCACAAACTGTTAGGCTACACTGGATCTATAAATGAGCAATTTAGCAAAGGAGAAACGTAAATCATTTGGCTACGCAAGACACCTACAGCCAGTATAGTGCACAATATGTTCTGTATCTTGTCGTTTTGTTTTGCGATCGTCTCTTGCTCGATTCATTTTTTCGTCGCTATTTGCCAGATGTGGAAGAAAAGGCTACGTAAACTAATCGCAAACCAAGAAGTACGATATCAAATTGACGTTAATTACAAGTTACAAGACGCTTTTTCAGTTCGCAGTATCTACCTCATTCAATTAGTGGCTGTATGTTATTTATTCCGCGTCCCTTTCAGAATGAAAACAAATTGTTTGAAGTTCCTAAATTTAACAAATAGTTATAAAATTACTTTGAAAGTCTACTAAAATGCACAGCTAATAAAAAATTTCAGATGGCGTTTTGGTAGCTAGCTACATCCCTTGTAATCAACGGGTCCCACTTCATACTGTAGATTCAGCTCCGATTAATCCAGCAAAAAATGGATTTAAGAGAAAAGTTCGTTAAACTTTTGCACCGGAGAATTGCTTCTGCGTAGTGATATTTGCCAGACACGGTTGGCAACACTGCGCGCAGTGGCTGCAACCGAGAGCTTTAGTCACCACCGGCCCGAAAGATTCCGTTTGACGTGAGCTGAATGAAAATCGGCCCGTAATTGATTTCGGTCCGCCTGGTAAATCACAGAATATGTTCCCAATATAGCAGTCTCCTCGATAAACCACTCCTGCGCGGGGCCCCATAAATTATTTCTGTAATTGAATCCCTGCCCAGCGCCTTTGTGGGAATCTTGTCCGAGCCTCCGGAGTAGCGCGGCTTGATCTCCTCTGTCCTCGTGAATCACGGCCAGCGGTGGTCCAGAGGAGAAAAGAACTTTCCTATCAGTGTCACACCTTACCCGCTGACCCCGTTTGTCTTCCAGTCCTCTCCGGAATATCATGTTACTACCATCGTATACAAGTCAAACATGTAAAAGGATTATTGCTACAGCCTACGGAGGGGGAAAGTCCACGGTAGGCGAAGGGGTTGGTAGTCCACTTCTGTCCATTCGGGTTTCATCACTCCAGATTAATACATAGTTCTGTTCACTGCTTACCGTCCCACTGCCATGCCCATGGGCAGGGTCGGCGTGTGTGTGGGGGGAGGGCATCCCACCCCCACTTTTTGCCTCGCATTGTGGCCTCTTAAGGCTCTTCTGGATCTTTGGCCGCCGCCAGGGCTGCTGTTTTCAAATTTTCCTCTCCTTTCCAAAAACTGCTATGATATTCCAAAATCTGAAAGACACATCAGTTTAGTTAGTTCGTTGGTTGATTTGGTGTTTTAAGTCCACTTTATGCACAGTAAGGCCAATCGGGACTGGACCTACAGTTTAAAGTTGGATCCAAACCACTGTGTGCCTCCACCGGGTATGAACCCGGGACCCCTTGATTAGAACTGAAGCATTGACGTGAATTTTCGTGTGGTTTGCTCCCGGTTATCTAGATATTCTCAATAGTTTAATAAGACTTCCGTCTGCGGCCGAGCCTTAATGCTAAGCTTTGTCTACCAAGCGAAAGTAAACAGTTCTCATCCCTTCAGCTTTGGCACCCAATCGTCGCCACTGACCATGAGGTGTAGGTGCATAAGGTTCGCTAATTTCGAAATGCGCTCTAATGTTGAGTTTTTGTTTTTAAGTCCACTTTATGCACAGATAGGCTAATCTGAACTGGACCTACAGTTTAATGTGGGATCCGAACCACTATATTCCTCCACCGGGACTTCTTGATCACAAGGCGAGGACGTTACCACTGCTTCATCGAGGAGACCGCTCTAATGTTGAACAGAGCCTACGTTGTATTGTAGGCAGGTGCAAATGACCCTTTTAAGTATATTGTTAATCTAAACTGTACTGAAAATACCAAAAAAGTTTGTTCTTTCCCGCATATTTCTTATGCAGAGTGAGCATGGTTTTGGTGTTTTTGGGTCTAGTATATTCTTCTTCAACCTTTATTTGCGTTCCTGTCTACCATGCAGCGCCATTAAGTCGAACTCCGTGGCGGAGTGGTTAGCACCATGGTGGAATGACACCATGGGTTAGCACAACACGATACGACGCCAGTGGTCCCGGGGGTTCTGGTACGGACCTGGGCATGGATGTTCTTTGTGAGTATTCCTTCATCAATTTCATATAATCATCATTAAACTTCATCGTCGCGATTAGCCATTTCAGCTTCCTTTTACTGCAATCACATTGTTTAATATAATTATATGCGATGCTCTGGCACTTTTATGTGCACAGAAGTGTAACAAATTACTTGAAGACCAAATGTAAGTTAAAACTGTTTGAATGCAGGAATTGCCTGTGTGAACAATGATAAGACAGCGTCGCATCATGGTGGAGACAGCGATGTTCTAGACATCTCTGCGGGGTCAACGATCCCAATCTCTTCCGAGACCGGAGACGTTGATTCATGTCCGAATGAAATTTTGGCAAGCATTTTAGGATAGAACATCCTGTATGTCCTGTAAATAGTGAAGTGTATATTGGAGCTGTTCTGCGCCCATATTGGTCAGCATAAATGGATAACAGTAAATATTTGTTTTGTTGTTGGATTTAGCTGTTCAGCGAAGGTCCCATCCGATAGCTCTTGCACTCTCGTGAAATGCTCGTTCGTTGGTGTGGCAATTGCCAAACTGACTGGAAACAATTTTAATGAGGTAATCGTGGAAATTGGGTTGCGGCAATCAAGGAACTTTTATAAATTGCCTACTCATTTCGTTTGTCCACTCTCCCTTTTTTTTATGTGCGTGCAGGAACGGGGAGAGGGGTGGGGGTCGTTTCCCGGTCACTGCAGTCACACGACGCCTCGTTCTGTCCTTACGAGTATTTCTGGGAAGCTGATTGGGAGTTGCGCAGCAGCATGTCGTTACCTCATTTTGAGAAACTTTGTGGGTGGTGGAGGAAGGAACAGGGTGTTTCCAAAGTTGCGCCCACCACTTTGATCGCAACCATGAAAACTGCAAGAGAAATTGGCAGATATCCAGTGGACATCCATGAGAGGTTTCATTCATATGCTGTGGATAATTTTTTGGGCATGTTTTGGATATCTGTACTGAGTTGCTCACGCGCACGAGACTCCACGTGGACGTTTTTATTTTATTGTTATATGTTGTGGATTGGACAGCCAAAGCTTGATATCTAACGGATGTCTCGGGTTCGAATCTCGCCCTGAACGTGGGTGTTCTCTGTAAATGTCCCTTCATCGTATCATCTCTCATCTTCACAATTAGCCAAAAGTGGCAGAAAGGTGAGGTAAAATAAACCAAATCAATCAACTAATGTATGTCGTGAAATGGATACCTAATGGACGTCCAATGGATATCCAATTCATGTTTCTTGGGTTTTGTGCAGTAATTGTGGGTAGTCGACCGGATGTAGTTTTGCCCACGAGACGAGACATGTTCCGTCTCGTCTCGTCTCGAAAACGAGGCTTTTTAAGAATTCGAGACGAGACAGACCATCTGTCTCGTCTCGGAAGTCTCGAAAAAGTACAAACAAAATAATTATTCACTTGCAAATAATTATTTTCTCGGGATAAGGTATTTTTGTATGAAACCCAAATCAGCGTGTATTACATCCAAAAAAGGCTATCCTACTTATTTTTAACACTCTCTCGAAATCCAGCATTACTTAATTTTCAATGTATTCAAGCTTAATAATTTTGTTTTAATAGTACTCCAGATTCAAGTACATTACTAAAAAACCGATTCAGATATCTATTTGTACAAATATTGTAATAAGAGAACTGTTCTCGATAATTTCTTTGAGTGAGAAATTTATGAAAATATTGCAAACCTTACGAAGAAATTTGCGAGCTTTGTTTGCTTTTCCATATTAATGAATTTATTTGCTTATACTTAAAACAGCTGGAATGTTTTTAACGCTCCCAAAGTAAAAAAAAACAACTACTGCTACAACGCGTAAGCTAAGGGAGGCATACAATAACTGTTATCGTCACAACACGATATAGTCCTGTAAGGAATTAGAGAAATTCCACATAAAATTGTGTCATCTATGGAACTGACCAAAAGCAAGGTCTGTAATCTGTCTTGCTGTTTATAATACCTTCCCCACATCTCGCGGTCAGGAACTAAAGATGGAAGGAAAAGAACGCCTGAATCCAGTGAAGAGATATAATCAATTAAAAGTGAGTGAGTGATATGTGGCATCTTCACTGGGTAATCCATATCCTCTCATGGTTGTCGCGTCGCTTCTGTTCGAAAGATTGCATTCATTACTGTAGTTCGTTTCCAAGCGACAATTCTCACATTTCGCCTGTTGCTTGTCAGACCAAAGAAACACGACAAGCTGCACGTGTCGCTTGTCGCTTGCGTCTTGCTGGAAACAGTTCTCTTCTTTGACTGTCAATATCAATATCTCACTTTCATGTAAATTCTTTCATCGGTTAAGCATGCTCTCATTTCTCTATATTTCTCGATGTTCCAACATATCTTCGATTTTTTAGCAAGCTCTTGGTAGTTATATTCTGCAAGATTCCTCCTCGCAAATTCTAATTCGTCACACGTTGTCCATAACGAATCTGCCCCGACCTTAACCTCGTGTCCCAGCTATCTTTACTTCCAAAGATCACCATCTTCCTGCTGAAATTTCCTCAGAATTTCCTTAAATCTGCCAACCATCTGCTACCCCAGGCGCTTCCTTCCATTCATCCTTGCGCAAAACGATGTGGAGGTAGTCGCTACCATCGCTTACTGTAGGTCTTCGTCCAGCCATGCTGGGGACAATCGTCATAAAATTCTTGCTCGTGCAAACAGGTCTTTCATTGCGACCCCTCTTCTCAAAATCTACACACCCTCGTCCCCCTCAAGTATACTGATTGCAAACTCCAAATATTTCGCACTAACAAGCTAGAAATTGACTCTGATTGGTTGATCGAATTGGTGTTTTAAGTCCACTTTATGCACAGTAAGGCTAATCGGGACTGGACCTACAGTGTAAAGTGGGATCTGAACCACTAGGTGCCTCCACCGGGTATTGAACCCATGACCCCTTGATTAAAATGCGACGACGCTACCACCATGCCATCAGGGAGGACCTCGTAATAGACAAATAAGACAGCTGAGCCGGGATTCGAACCCGGGACCCATGACGTCTTAGCGCGATGTGATAAACACTCCACCACGTGGGGCGGCTCCACGGCCGCCATTTTGAACAACTACTCTTAACGTTTCCGTCGCAGAGTTCCGCGATATACCGTAGTTATGTCCGTATGAAATCTACAAGCCGCATCTTTCAGTTACCCTATTCCACTGTAATAGTCACCTCCAGCTAGTTTTGGCTCGTAACTTTTTAAGGACGCATTTCCAGACCGGGGTTTCGTGTCTCTCATTCAAGGTGGATTGATTTAAATCAACCTGATTTAAATCAATATTTAAATAAGGTGATTTTTAACTTTTCTTGATTTAAAATTCATTAATTTTTTATTTGAAAAAAAAATAACAAACTTGTGTAGAATAATGTACAAAATACTGATCATGCTAAACCATAAATAGTGTCATTATCATTAAACTGTAAATAAATATGGCCGCTGATATTTTGCAAACTATATTTAAAAAAAATTGCCAAAATTCAGCTACGAAGACTATAAAAAATATTTTATGTTACAATTGTATACATCCAGAATGTTTTACGTATTTTCAATGGAAGAAAAGTTACTGAAATTATTTTAGTTTCATTAACACACTCAACAGACATTTCTATAGTAAGTATGTATACCATATCAAAAACAGAAAAATGTATATTTACATATTTTTTTTTATTTGCTTTAATCAAACTGTTCAAATATTTTACAGGGCTGTTTACCAGAAAATTCCTTTCTATAAAAAACATGTGTGTATTGTGCCAAAAACCATAGAAACAATTTTGAGCTTGTTTTTTTTATCGATTTAAATCAAGAAAATCATCAAAAATTATTTTTTAAATAAAAATCATGATTTTTGTCCAACCTACCAGTTTGTTTCAAGGTCGCGGAAACACCCTGCATTTCGCCGTGAAGATATATGGGGTACTGCGGTTGGCAACTCTGCACGGTCAGGGGATTACGGCGTGAGGAAGGATGTACATTGTGTGCTTACCAGAGCCGACCCCCTTGCGCGCACGCACAGTCGATCGGAATCGAGTGTCATCGGCGGCACTGTAGTGAACCGCTCCAGGAAGATAATGACTTCAATTTGTCGGAACCACTCTCTTCCACCCGCTGCCTTCCACAGGAAGCCCTGTTCCCGGAAATCTTGCGGAAGGAGGAGGAAAAGTTGCACGGTTTCGACTCCCACGCCGAGCTGATCAATGGATTTTCTTCCCAGAAAGGAAGCGGCGTTGGTTACGATTCCCGCTCCCGAAATATCTTTGCCTTGCACAAATTGAGGTTGGGAAACCTCACTCTTTATTACGCGGTGATTGTGTCAAGTTCTAAGCTTACGAACTACAATTGAGAACCCGAGTTGCTTTAATCTTGTCGCACGCTGAGACGCAGGGAATGCGGCAACAGAACGGAACAGTATCGCTTCCAGCGTCTGAGTGGGCCATAACCCCCAAGATAACTTGCAGACTTCTGGGTGGAAATTCCGTGCTTCGGTTCCGCACCTTCCCCTGTAGTAAGCGTCACACCATTTGATTTCAATAGAAGCAGACGACGGAAGTTCTGTTGCCGGATTTTTCCTTGTTTCCCCGCGTCTCAGCGCGCGGACTCGTGGACTTAAAAATCAAACTGTGCATTTTGCCTAGCCTTTTAAGATGATTTACACACGTACGCATGGACATGGGTATTCATAAAGGGGGGGGGGGGGCAAAAGGGGCCATAGTTCTCTGGAAAATGAATGAATAACGGATGGAATAAATCATTCCTCACATGTGATTTCAGTCTCGGTAATTTCAAGTAAGTTTGGTATTAATAATTTCAAATTAAAGCTGTGTTTTACAAGGGACCTGCTCTGCTTTCATTGTGGGGAGGGAAAATATAATCTACAAGGTCCAGTATGCAAAGCATCTGACTGCTTCCTCTCTCTGAATCTTTTCTCTCCCTCTCTCTCTCTCTCTCGTTTGTCTCTTCCTTTCTCCCTCTTTGTCACTCTTCTTTCTTTTCATCTCTTGTCTTTCCTTTTCGTCTGCATCTTCCTCTCTCTCTCTCCCTCTTTTCCTTCGGTCTCTCCCCCCCTCTCTAATAGTAGAAAAGAGGAGAGGAGTCTTTTAGAGAATAGCAGTCTGATTCCAAACCGAAAAGAAGATGGAGTAGTAGTTCCCTTAGCTCGAGACGCGAGGAGAGGGCGTAGGAGATGAAGCCTTCAAAGGGATGCTTTCTCCGTCGCTTCTCACTCTCTTTGTCTATATCTTTTCACTCTCTTTATCTGTATCTTCTCACTCTTTTTGTCTGCCTCTCGCTGTTTACGTCTGGCTCTCCTTCGCCCTTTCTCGACCGTCCTTTCATTTCGATACTGTCTCTCATGTCCATGGTTCAGTAGGCAAACCGTCAGACTGCCATGGTAGGAGACCTGGGTTCGTTTCCCGAAATGAACGCTTTCAGGCAGGAATTTTCCCGCTGATAGGCCTATATCTCCGCATAAGCGGGTCTCTTGTTGATTACCCAGACTCTCTGGGTACTTGGGTACAACCATTTGGTGTAAAGCTGGCTCTATCGCAGTTACCTTCACTATGGTAGAGATCGAGAAAGTTTTATTTGTTTTCGTTCATTTTGCTCCCGCTTTTCTGTCACTTTTGGCTAATCGCGAAGATGAAGATCGGTGATTATATGATGAAATTGATGAATGGACAGAGAACTCCCATACATACTCCGGCCGGAACGGATTCGAACCCAGGATCATTGCTGTCGTGATAACCACTCCGGCGCGGAGGTCGAGAATGTGTGGAACTCTACCATTAGACCACCCTGCGTGCTTGCATGTCTGTTGGACAGAGATGGTGACTCGGTTTCCTGCTCATCGCACTAGAATACACGATTTCTTTCACCCATAGAGTTCGTGACAATTCGCCACGTGGCTTCTGATTTATAACGCCTACAGGTGCAAACGTCTGT
Organism: Lepisma saccharinum; assembly: GCF_977018435.1. Taxonomy (NCBI): domain Eukaryota; kingdom Metazoa; phylum Arthropoda; class Insecta; order Zygentoma; family Lepismatidae; genus Lepisma; species Lepisma saccharinum. The sequence goes on from NC_139238.1 coordinate 38,671,567, forward strand.
CATACTCCCATATGCCCCATGAGCTGCCTGGCGCACATGTTACCGGGCGGGATGATTAAGAGGCAACGGACTGATATCAAAGGGCTGCCATTGAACTTCCAAGACAGGAATAGCTGAGCAGGAACACTTGCTACGCAATTTTGCAGCGGTGGTGCTCGTGACAAAGAACCAATCATTCCACACACTAGGCTTATTCTCATATCCTCGCTCCACTCGCATCTAAAAGATGTGAGCATATAGGGTGTGAATCGTTTGCACATTTAGGGAAGGGGCTTTTATTGGGAGGAGTGGTGGAAATTTTAATCGTCTCCGGCACTTTGCAGATTAATAATTTGCCACATTATACGTTTGCGTGCATCTCTCCCGAGTGGGCCAATAACTTACAACAATATTCGTGTCCGCACCGGAAATTACCGGGTGGCTAGAATTAAAGTGATTCAACTCAGAGCCCTCTGTAGCCTGTTTGAGGCATCGTAGAACTCTGAAAAATTTGGTGAATCCAATATGCAGACCATGGGGAAGAGGATTGCGATACAAAAAGAAAGTTCAATTTTCCGCCACCAGGTTAAAACGTGGCGCTGTACTTCCATGATGTGTTGTAATAATGACGTAAACTGCTCCAATTGGTTATGGATTTGCCTTTACCTTGCAATAAACAGATTATTTTCTCGCAACTTCCAGCCACTAACAAATGTCTTTCTAATTAATAACTCAGCTACATCACTTAACGTGATTATTTGTACAACCCATCATGGAAGTACAGCGCCACATTTCAACCTGGTGGCGAAAATTTGAACTTTTTTTATTTGTTATTTTTATAATCGCTATCCTCTTCCCCATGGTCCGCATCATAGTGGATTCACCAAATTTCAGAGTTCTACGATGCCTCAAACGGGCTACAGAGGGCTCTGAGTTGGGTAACTTTAAATCTGACCACCCGGTACTTAGCACATTCACGTTACCAGTAATTAAAAAGCAGCAGGTTCCGTTTCAGTGATTCGCTATTAAACCGAATATATGACTTGGAGAGAGAAAGATTACAAACATTTAATTTACTTTAATGAATTTAAAATTAAAACTGTGAACCACAAAAACTCTGTATCTTTCCTTCAAGTCTATGTCTATGCAAGGAGAGACATTGCAATTGACGTAGTGATTGTTTTACACTAAAATCCTGCCGACCTCCGTGGCGGAGTTCATAGCGCGCTTCAACGCTAGGGATCCTGGTTCTAAACCCACCATGGATGTTGTTTGTGAGCATACCGTCACCAATTTCATTATATCATCACTCATCCTCATCGTCGCAATTAGTTAAAAGGGACAGATAATAATCAACATTAAAATTCTGAGAATTTTTTGAACGTGTGAAGAGACGTGTGGCTACAATATGCTAACGTGAGATGGCAACATTGAAGAGAAATGACTTGGCCACACTCCTCGTGCGAGGAAGGTAAGGTAAAAGTTTTCTATTTGAGTTTGTACTCAACCATACTTAAATTTGTACACTCATCTGACTTAGTAATAATGCAGTTCTTTTCTTTGGAGGCATGTGTGCAAAAGATGGAGTCTGTCCGTCCGATATTAATATACACTCCTCACAAAAAGTTTGGAATATTGTTATATTAGGCAAAACAAGTTTGGAATATTGCTTGTCAATAGCTGATAAGCACGGTGGGATATGTCGGTGAAAAGATGAGAACGTCCTCCACACAGATACCATGTGTTGTTGAATTCCAAGGCTGTGTCTATCACCTATTGTCGAATACCTATAACAATATTCCAAACTTTTTGTGAGGAGTATATTTTATGAACTCGTGTTGCCTCTAATATCATGCAGTTTTTTCGAACATGTTTGAAAATTATTGTATCACTCTTATGGTATATAAATAACACCGTACTACTAAATATGATAACTCTGTACAAAATAATGGCAATTAGATTATGTAATTATCTGTGCATACTCAGGTACATGCAACCATGCAAGATTGCAATGATAAAATTGCTAATCTCCACTGTAATTGATCGACAATGTGACATGCGATGCCGCCAACAATTGAGGACTGCAAAATAAGTGTTTCAAATCCCTTAGCTTTCCGCGAGAGCACTATTACGCCCTCGTTTTCGTTTTTATCTCACGGCCCCTTATTCGTATCCATTTTGCAAGGCTGCGTCGTAGAAATTCCATCAATGCACTCCTGCATACGAAAAACTTCTACGACCTGCCTAGCTACGGTCGAACTCACCTTGTTCCAACGATGACCATCACCGTAGGAGTAGGCCGTAAAGCAAGAATATCTTAGCATTTATGAGGCCTGTTCGAGACTTTATTGCTCTGAATTCCGCCGTTGAGATACTGCGGCGATACAGCAGCTGGGCTGCATATGACGGCCCCCTGCGACCTCCTTGCACATTAGTCCTGTCACGTTAAAGTGTATTATTGTTTTCGCCCACGCCCAAAAAGCAAAGATTCCACACTGAATACATGTTTAACTAGAAGTCCCTTGATGGCTGCTGGTGTTGTTTACGTGAATTGTGTCTAAAGTATGGCTAGATTGTTTTCGTAATGCCCCTGCTCATCTCTTACGGGGCAGATTCGAGGAGAGTGCAGCATGCTACGTTGCGGTTCAGGCTCCTCCCACTCGCCGCCTTTTTGCTGCGCGCAGGTGCTGAGGACCGCAGAGCATGTTCACTGCGCATGCTCAGTTTCACTTTACACGAAATGCTTCTTCGCTCTTCTGCCCAGACGGAAGATGCTTCACCGCATGGCATTGCGCATCCTCCCTCTTACGTAACAGAATATACTCCTTCCACACAATACACGTCGCTCTTCTGCACAACAGGCTCCTGTGTACGACACTGCATGCCTACTCCAGTTTTTCGTCTAAAAACCTTAGTCGCGTAAATGATGTTTTTCGACATTATATCCAGGTATCTTAACAAACATTTGCGAACATTCAGGGCAGAGCAGAAGCGAACTGGAGTTAAGCTTTCGCTAATACAATTCAAAGCTATCGTACCACTTGGAATTTCCTCGCGACCAGCTGGTTACGTGATAGCTCGTATATGTACAGGTATATGTTGATGGCATCTGCTACGCTGCAACAAGTTGACTATATACTTTGCGATAACCATTGGCACTTAAAGTTGGACAGTTACATTACATATGTCTGAAATTGTATCTTATTTTGACAATTTATAAACAAAATATAATGAGTTGAAATCGTTCACATAGTTTTGAAACACAGTGTGTATATTTATAGGGATTGGACAAAATAATATGAACACCCACCTAATATGGTGTGGGATCACCTTAGGCTTTGAAAAGAGCCTCAATCCTCCTGGGAATGGATGCATACAAATCCTGGATGGTAGTCAGTGGGATGCTATACCATTCCTCAACAAGAAACTGCTCCTATTGCTTGAGATTAGCTGGCGTAGGGAAACGGGCCCGTACCCTGGTTACCAATACTGAACACAGTGGCTCGATAATATATGAAATCAGGCGATTGTGCAGGCCAGGGAAGATGTGTAAGTGCGTCATCGTGCTCATCAAACTAATCTTGGACGGTGCCAGCGGTATGAATGGGGCATTATCATCCTGGGAGATTTTGTCCCCTGCTGGGAACAATGCCTGCGCCATTGGATGGACATGGTTACCTAAAATGACTTCATACACCTTGGCAGTTACCCTTCCTGTCAGTATGACAATAGGACCTAGTGAATGCCATGAAATGACCGTCCACACCATTACCCTACCACCACCATGCTTCACTGTTGGCACCAGACAGTCTGGATTGTATGCTTCGGCCGGTGTTCGCCATACGTAAACACGTTCACTGGTGGGGAATAGTGTGAAGGTTGATTCATCGGACCACGTGACATGTTTCCATTGGTCGGTGTAGTCCAGGTTTTGTGCTCCTGACACCACTGACGTCTCCGTTTGGCATTGTCCTGCGTTACAAGAGGTTTGGCAATAGCGGCTCTGCCATGGATATTCTGTTTATGCAGTTTTCGTTGACACTGCATTCTCGACAAGCATATTCAGCTCAGCAGTCACTTTGGTTGCGATTGTCTTCCTCTGAGAGCCAACAATCCTCCTTAATGCCCTCCTGTCTCTCTTTGTCAGTTTCGTCTTTCTGCCACTATTCTGTTTCGCAGACGTCGTTTTCCCCTGCACTTTGTATGCTGTCATGACGGTAGATACAGGAGCTCGCGATACCCCTACTAACTCTGCGACCATTGTTACGGATGCCCCAAATAATCGGGCACCCAAGATTTGCCCTCCTTGGAAGTCTGTAAGGACAGACATAATGGTAGCGCAACACAACACGAAGCCGTCCACAGGCTTACTGGTGGCTCACACCTGTAGCAGAGGGATCATAGGACACGGAGAAAACAAAAGACACGTTCAGTGTGTGCCAGTGCAGTCATCACACAACTTCGAAAATGGGGCTCATCTAATCGGGTGTTTATATTATTTTTGTCCAACCCCTGTATATACGTATATACATATATTACAATTTTTGAGATTGTAGTTTCACTGAGGAAAGAAGGATATCGTTGGAAACACTGGCGTAGGCAGGGGTTGTGCTGATAGGGATACAGCCCCCTCCGAAAACATTTTAGATAAACATTTCGTGTGAAAGCAGTAAATAACTCGGCGAAAACCAAAGTGGTAATTGCGTATCGTCCATAAAATGACCCCTGATTATCATTTCTGTCATTGAACAACTTTCAAATCGAAGGTTAAAAATAATAATTACGATTGTGTAATCTGCCTCCCCTCGAACGCGAAAAATATCTGCTTACGCTAGTGATTAGAAAGGTTCAGTTTATATGCTGAAAAATAAATTAGAAGTATGTTTTAGGATCAAGAGTTTATTGACATATTTATTGTTAATTGCACTTTTGCATTTGTAATTGACATGCCCTGTCGAACACCTACTCATAATCACTACTATTTGATTAACATAAATTGTGCACATACTTTGTGATATACGCAAGGAACGTAAAGTAAATGTTGAATGTAAAATGATAACATGAATTAAATTTGTTGTAATCATTTATTATTTTTAACCTAGAATTCTTAATGCGATTTCAACTTGAGCATGAAATCTTGGTCATTGGGTATCCACGCTGTAATTTGAGAACGCATTTTCATCCGCGCGAAAACGGTGAACACTTCGGGAGGAAACTCAATTGTCTCCGTCCTCCACGACAAAGAAGTTTCCGGGAAAGCGACATCTGGAAATTCACCGCATCCACTCCTAGGCGACCGACGGAAGAAAGGTTCCCGAAAGATCGACCGTGGTTTTCCGTAGAAGGGAGCTTTCGAATGGAAAAGTGGTGGACTGATCGCATCACGCCGTCCTCTTCAAAAGTGACGTTTTATTAGGCTCCATCCAGCTTCTTTTGTGTCCGTGAGCAATTGGAATAATTTCGAAGACTTTAATTGGAAAGTGGCTTCGTTCCGCGAAGACAGCAAGTATTTGTAATTTAGCATTCTCCAATGTTTCTTTGGTAACATAACTGCCAAAATGACTGGAAATTCTCAGATTCAGTAAAGTTCTGCAATCTGACTTCTGCTTAGAATTATTGTTATTGGTTAGAAACGGTATAGAGAGACGATAGTTTTAAAATCTTTAAAGAACAAGGCTATAGCTGTCGGAACGAGACCGACATTCAGTGATACAGTCTCTCGTCTCCGTCATACTGTAAAATACAGAGTACAAGAATGCATATATGAAAGTTTGTCCATATCAAATATGCTTTACTATGCAACTTATTCAAGCATACGAAACGGAGTGACGTTGTGCTTATATCTACGTAGATTTGTCGTACGCCTTGTTCAGTACAAGAGAACCACGTTTTGAGGTCGGTTTATTAAGTATTTGAACATATATTTTTAATCTATCTTCGTGACTGAAGTTGAAGACAAGGTGGAGAATGATAGCAAGCATTTGCATCGAGGAGTCGGGCATTTGCAACTGGACACCTAGGACGAGACATTGATCTGCAATTCGTGACGATGCCAAAGTCGGCACCTGCTGCTCGTGACGAGGCCAAAGTGGGCACTTGCAGTTCGTGGCGAGGCCGAGACGTTCAGAATGTTTTTTCATGATTTATGCAACGCGCGGTTTCCTGTTTTTGATTCCCTACTCGTGAAGAATGTTTACCTTATAAACCCCGATCTTATGCCAGTGAGTATACTCCTCTTTACTTTGCATCGTTATGTCTTTGTTGGCATTTTCAAAGACATTAAAAAGTTCTCTGAAGAGCATGGAGTGGGTCGCTTGACGTGAAAGCCTTTTCCAGCGTTATTGTTACTTCTGCCTTATGGTCGACAGAGCGATTGTTCTATTTTTATTGTTGCCAGAGTGCGGTGGCAACAACCTCTCAGCTTGTAACTTAATTTATCTTCCTACTTTGCCCTTCTTTTTTTGCGATGGCGTTTTGCAATCGACCATTTCCTGCAAGCGCTCTCAACTTGTCCATCAAAACGCATCGTGGGGGACCTCCAGGATAATCGTCTAATGCGGCTCCCTTATTTTTAGCGGATGGTCCCCCTGGTCTTTCTGAAGGCGTGCTTCCCCCACCACCTTTACGAGGACGAAGAATGGTCGTTGCAGTGGCTTGATGGTAATGCGCGTTGGAAAGTTTGCTGATCAAAGTTTTTTAACTTTGGTGATCGAAGGTTAGGAGCCTATTCGCAACTTTTCATGATCTCTTCATCTGCTGGATTTACTTTCTTGTGCGACCCTTTTTGTCTTTTTACAGCTTGCTTGTTCGTATTTCTGTTCCATTTTTAGCCCCAGAATCAACAGAATTTTTGAACAAATGATGACTGCAGATTCCCTTCCAGGGTTCGAAACTTGGCTTCGATATTTTGGCGTCATTTGGAAGGATAATGCTTTATCATTGAGGCACCAAAGCCAAGGCTGATGTCGAGACGAAAGAGATTTGGCAGTCTCGGTTTCGTCTCGGAATATACAGTGTAACATCTACAATGTGTCACCGCACAAACTTTCACATCGTATGGAGGTCAGTCACTAAGGCAAACTTTTCTTAGTAAGGGGTTGTCTTTGTTTGGCCCGTCGTTTCTTCACTACATAACCTCAAAAAACTGAATTCTATCCTGATTACAATGTACTTTATTGTAGCAACTTCTTGCAGTATTCAAGATGAAACTCCCGTTATATTTCTTAATTTGCAATCCTCACCCAGAATGGACACGTGCTTGTAATTGATTGATTGATTTGGTGTTTTTAAGTTCACCTTGTGCACAGTAAGGCTAATCGGGACTGGACCTACAGTTTTAAGTGCCTCCACCAGGTATCGAACCCGGGGCCCCTTGATTACAAGGCAATGACGCTACCACAGACCAATCGGGGAGGCAGACTTGTGCGTGTGGAGAGTACAGAGAGAGTGGGAGATTTGCTCAAGAAGATGCATGAAATGAAGACCTGGAGAAATGGAAGAACTTAAGAAGAAAGACGACTATACGCACGGTCATCAAAATAGGCGGGTGGCAGAACTTCGCGCTGTTGCCACGTCGGGTCACAATCCCGTGTGTTCGGAGGTTTAAGAGAATGAAAGGTCTCATTGTTGAGTTGCAGAGCTGGGTTTTGTATACATGTGATACAAATTGACAGTATTTGCTCGATAGGGTAGGGATGACAACTGGATGCCCCGGAGAGAGGTCGGCCTGACGCTCGAACTAGGCAACGCAGCCCGGTTGACGTTGCCACACAGTGTGCGGGAACCAGCCACTTTGTCCCGCTCTCGCTTAGCTTTTCCCAAATGTGGCACCAGCGCAATTCTACCCCGCCGCCTATTTTCATGGCCGTGCGTTAAAGTGTTGCTCACGGGACGAGACGGGACAGGCTTTTAAAAATTCGAGACGAGACGAGATTGATCATGTGTCCCGAGACAAACGAATATTTTCGAGACGAGACAGCATTTCCACGAGACGAGACAGTCCAAAGTCTCGTCTCGTGGGCAACACTAGTGCGTTTATATCGTACAGGCATCACAAATGGATCGTATTTGTCTTTCATGGACCGTAATCTTACTCTTACATTTTGACGACACCTGTACCTGTGTGCGTGTTGGGGGGGGGGGGGGGATTTACCTTATATAAGCCACTATGTAGAGCTTAAAAATGTATATAAATCCTGGTTGAGCTAGACTACCAATCAACTACAATCTTGCAATTGTAGTCAGAAAATAAGATACTTTAAATTGTGAAGCACTGTTCCATTAATTTTGAAATCTTTGTGTATTTTGGCTGATTATTATGGTTTGTGTTCGTACGCGGCCGACAATGTTTTCTTAGTCTTAAGAATGCTATCTGTACTCTATCGTGGAAATCTCGGGAAGTCCGGCCGGCATAGCGGCACGGAATGGGAGAACGCGGGTGGGCGGAGCGAATCATTACACGATGCTGCAAAGGCTGGTAACTGCAATCGCCCCCCCCCCCCCAACACACACACACGAAACCCGTTCCCTCTCACTTGTTCATTGGTCGGGCCCTCTCGAGTCACTACCTGCGCAGAGCCTCGCTTTCGTTCGCTCGCTCCAGAAATTCCCTGGACAGAGTATACTATTTTTTTTTTCGTTCAATAACTTCATTATTAGTTTTTTTTTTAAGTTAGCGGGGATTTTTGATGGTCATCATTCCGAGGGAAAGGGTTAAAATTTTCGAATGAAAGAAAATGAGCTTAGGCAAACCGAAGTCAGGGTTAAACACTTTGAGAAGAGCTAGAAATCTCGGCATCTATTCATTGATTGATTTGCTTTTTTTTTTTTACTTCGCAATTTGTGCCACGTTTGGCTAATTTGCAAAGATTGGGATTCGAATCCAGGACCCCTGGCGTCGTAGCGATATGCTAACCAGTCCGCCACGGGAACTGACGGAATCTGTTGAGATCGAGGTTGAATGCTGCTTATGGTATAATAAGAAGCCCCACTTTATATACAGGGTGACTGGTAATTAGATGTATTCCCTGAAAGGGGTTAAAGTAGAGACAATTTGCAATATATTTGACCATATGATACCCCGTCCGAAAATTAGTAGTTTTCGAGATAATCGAATTTCAATTGTTTTTGAAAAAAATGACAATTTTCCACATAAAAAGTTGAATTGAGAAAAAACTGCTCATTGTATGGAACTTATTTCAGCGTTTGCTGATAGCTAACAAATAAGTGGTTAGTTGAAAAAAAAAAGTTTTTCCCAAATAACAATCACATGTAAGCAACGGGTGGGTCTAAACTTACAAGTGATGATAAAAAATTGCACTCTTAGTTTACTTGGCAACGTATTAATAAAAAAAATGGTATGACACGAAGCGTACAAATTACGTAAATTACTTCCTTGATTCATCAGCTATCCAACAAGGTACAAATGTTGCTGACATTCACATTTGTGTACAAGAAATAACACTTGATTCATCTTCATGTGAATGGAATCAATGAACAATACAATTAAAGAACATTACACGTCTTGCTCAAAGTGGGCACCTCCGTTACGAATGCAGGCACGCAGGTTTTTACGGGTCATTTGGTCTCGTAACTCGTGATGTGATGGTGGCCTTGACGTGTTGACCAGCTGTTAAGATCCTCTCCCTGAGCTCTTCTTGCGAGTTTACCGGTGCCTTGTCATGTGGCTCCAAATGTAAAAGTCGCAAGGCGTGAAATCGGGGGATCGAGCCGGCCAGGGAATCGGTCCGCCTCGGCCAATCCATTTCTTTGGGTAATTTTCATCCAGCCACTGTCCCACGCCCAGGCAGAACTATGGATGGGCGTAATCAACAATCATTTCATCGAGCCATTTTTCCTGCCCCAAATCTTAAATGGCATCACTTATGAACATTTTTTGCGGAACGGGATGGCAATGTTGTTGGAGGATGTGCCTCTAGCTACAAGACGTGACATGATTTATCAGCATGATGACTGCCCAGCTCGATCCCCCGATCAATTTGACGCCTTGCGTTGCGCCTTGCACCGGTAAACTCGCAAGAAGAGCTCAGGGAGAGGATCTTAACAGCTGGTCAACACGTCAAGGCCACCATAACATCACGAGTTACGAGACCAAATGACCCGTAAAAACCTGCGTGCCTGCATTCGTAACGGAGGTGCCCACTTTGAGCAAGACGTGTAATGTTCTTTAATTGTATTGTTCATTGATTCCATTCACATGAAGATGAATCAAGTGTTATTTCTTGTACACAAATGTGAATGTCAGCAACATTTGTACCTTGTTGGATAGCTGATGAATCAAGGAAGTAATTTACGTAATATGTACGCTTCGTGTCATACCATTTTTTTTTATTAATACGTTGCCTAGTAAACTAAGAGTGCAATTTTTTATCATCACTTGTAAGTTTAGACCCACCCGTTACTTACATGTGATTGTTATTTGGGAAAAACTTTTTTTTTCACCTAACCACTTATTTGATAGCTATCAGCAAACGCTGAAATAAGTTCCATACAATGAGCAGTTTTTTCTCAATTCAACTTTTTATGTGGAAAATTGTCATTTTTTTCAAAAACAATTGAAATTCGATTATCTCGAAAACTACTAATTTTCGGACGGGGTATCATATGGTCAAATATATTGCAAATTGTCTCTACTTTAACCCCTTTCAGGGAATACATCTAATTACCAGTCACCCTGTATATATAAAATATACGAGAAGGCACGAAATGCCAATTTTGGAAAGAATAATACGATCTATTTTTCACCTCGTGAAGGACATCTGCATACGATTCGTGCTGTTAACTTCACCAGCTCGTATCCCACATGAATTGGATTTTCCCCTCCGAAACAAAGTTTTCTTTCCTCTCTTTCTCAGCAACCGTTTGAGTTCGAATCTGTTCGCATTGATTGATGGAGCAGTTTGGATTTGAAATTTGACGTCCCAGTGTTGCCAACTGCATGCGTTATTTACTATATTCTGTATTATAGTGAACGTATTTTTTTTTATTTCTTGGAGACCCTTGATCATTACAATGCAACGTAACGTTTTATATTCTTCGATTGTTTATTTATTTCAGCGTCTACCTGTTATGTCACCACACGACTCTACCCTTGAAAGTGCTTCATAACGTATTACTGATGACATCATGGGCCATCCTGTATATGCTTGCCTACCGACGTTTTTTTTTATCAAAGAATGAAGTTGTCAACAATATGGCGGTCTGATGCGGAGACCGGTTTTCACTTTTTTTTTTAACTATACGGGAGTGACTTCCTGCAGAAACTTTCGTGTTTCGCGTTAACTCTGCTATATTAGTTGTAGCTATGATTGTGTTGGTTGCAGTCGAAACGATACAAGACTTATTCATTTTTTATCTCTTGAGGCATTAACCGGCTAAATTAAGAAAATGATGTAAACATCTTTATTGTTTTTCACTGATATACGACATATAAACCTGCAGTTATGTCTTAATTAGGGCGGAGCCGATACCGATGTATCTGTATCGGTCGATACCGATGATATCGGTATCGGAAAGTGTCGGTTGGATTTTATTTACCCATACCCACCCGTGCGGAGCCTAATTACCCTGGAAATTTTGCAAAATTCGAAGTTTCTTTTTATTTTGCATGAGTTTTGTATGAAAATATGATTTTTTTTTATAACATAACATGTAATTTATTATTATGGTTTAATTCTTTAATATTTTAATGCAAATTCTTGGTAAAAATGATTAATAAATTCGAGTGGAGTACTTGCACACAAATGTTAAGCAATATTTTGAACAACTTTTAATTATTACAATTTTCGAGTGTCGGTGGGAATCGGTGAGAGTATCGGTATCGGCTCAGCCCTAGTTTGAATTATATCGCAAAATTATTACCACCCCTTAGGAAGACAGTGTGTAGATTAGTTGAGTTCTCTTGTTCAGTACAAGAGAAGAAACTGTAATTTCCCAGTGACGTAAGTGTGCGTCACAGCTCACAGGGCTTTTTGAATTTCGGAGAAATAAGGCGTTTTTTTTTCCTTCAAATCCAAAACATATGGACTTTTTCTCAGCATAAGAGTAGTGTTTTATTTTGGCAGAATGTCCATTTTGTAATCATTTTGTGGAAACTAACATTTAAAATGACGCCATATTTTTTCCCTATTTCCTTTACAGTCTAGTTTTAATTTTCTTGCGGAAAAGTTTGCAGAGAAGAGTATATGTGGCCAATAACTGCTCTCTTTAGTTCACGTTCCGGAAACAAAAAGGTGTCAGATACGTAACACTTCTGCATGCCCTAAAATTACAACTTTCCTACATTGTCATGTACCCTTTGCAGCAGTCTTTTCAAGCTTCGCCTAGTGACGTTTCTCAAGAACGGGTGGCAACACTGGGCCATGGCGCGGCGCAGACTGTGGGTCGGAATAAATATTCCGTTCGGTTGGAAAACTTCAAAAGGATTTATACTGTTCTCTTGGTTTTATCAAATCTCCCGATTCTGTCAGTTTTGTAAATGGCCACTTTTTCCCCTCGCTACTTTTCCTCTGCCTTTTGTCACGTGGGCATTGTGAGAGCTGAAGTCCTGGCTTCGAATAATCTGCCAGAAGCAAATGCCCGTTGAGTGTGTGTCTCCCGTCGTAGCGAGCCACGCACGGGACCTTGGGGCTGTCCCGAACAGCTGCAACCAACGTCCCGGAAAGTGTTCTGGATGTGCAGACATTGTTTTGTCCGATACCGCCGTTATTGTCTCGCATTGTAGCGGATTTGTCGGTGACAGTCGGCTATTTTCAGTCATTGGCTTGAACCGTGAGACTGTTCATGCTGAATAACATCAGCGTTGTCAACCCTATGGTTTTGTGGTAAATATCCGTAATTTGAAGTCCTATTGTAGCGGGGGAGGTTTAAGGGCCGATGCAAATGACGCGAACTGGCTCTCGCAGCCACGTGACTCTCCACCGTGTAGTTAAGTTCGACCGCGACTAAACTCTATCCAGGGAATCTCAGGAGCAAGGCCGCGCGTAACGATAGGGATGAGGGAGTGGGCGGAGCGAAGCAGCAAAGGCTGGTAAGGGTACTCGCTTGTCTCCCTCCACGCAATCCCGTTCCCTCGCAATTGTTCATTGGTCGAGCCCTCTCGTGTCACTACTCGCGCAGACATGCTTTCTTTCACTCGCTTCAGACATTCCCGGCACAGGGAAGGGGAGACCGGGGGGAGTTGCCCATAGGGGCGAGTTGGCAAAGTACATTTTATTCCAACCAACCAAGAGTTGGCAACATTGCAGGTTACTGTGAATATGTGCCATATCTAGAATCAACTCACAACTAAGAAGTTGAATGTCTTGTTTACAAAGTTTCTAGTGCATGACAAATAACATCAATTCTTACTTGCGAAGAAAAATTTTCTCAACTCTATATTATTTCTTATAAGTTTTCAAAGTAAGTAAGAGGCTATATGTAATATTATGGTAAATCATACCGAAACTACATTCGGATACTTTGTTAAACTGCAATGTTTAGCAGCGGCATGACCAGAAAGTCCAATATGGCGATCGGGGTGAGTTGAAGGAACGGACTAATTGACAATACTGTAGACCTATTGAGAAAATTGTTCTTCAATTAATTGTTTCATCAGAAACATCTTAGCATATAGACACATTGTTTGTAATAATATATATTAGATTTGGATTATAGGACAGTACCATATATTGCATTTGTATTTGTGATATGACAATAAACACTGGGTAAAATATTCAGTAAACACTTTTGAAAACTTTAAAAAAAGTTTCGAATATTTATATCTCAAGTTATACTGTTCATTTGAAAACATTTTTTTAATACGTAATTTTTAAGGCAGTATTTTGTTTGAAATAAAATATTCCAAAGCATGTAGGGGGTAGAATTACACATATTGTCAACTGACCCCACACATACAGTCAACTCACCCCATGTATGGGATGAATTGACAATACTGGCACGCTTCGAGAGAAAAGTAATAATTTTACAAGTTTTAGCATTATGATGTAATAAAAATTCACAGTGGTCAAGGAAACTACAGGTATTGCTCGTAGCATTTCATCAATAGTAGATAGTAATTTTTAAGAGCTACAAAAATTTAAACATAAAAACATGCTCAACTCACCCCGGTTTCCCCTATAGTGTTGAAAATAGTCGTAATGCCTCACTCCCACGTGTAAATGCGCATTTGCGAACGCAATTTCTGAAATGACAAAAGTAAATCAGTTATTATCTCAGCCAGCCGAGGTGTCAGTAACTAATGCCCCTGGCTGAGAGAGAGTTTGTGTTCGAGAACGTTTTTTCCCTCCGACCTATTTGTGATTTCAATAGTTCCATGATTACTCTCTACGGAGTTGGATAGCCAAACCGTTTCAAATCTCGTAGCTTCCACAAACAAGGTAGCTTGTTAGTGCGCCTCCTACATCCAAACGCTTCGTTGTTAGTGATTGAGCTTTGTGTTTAGGAAATTGCCTTCATCTGGTTCGTCGACGCTCGTAATGTAATTTTAGTGCATTTTGCAAAGGAAAATTCTATACTGCGGAGGTTCTCATGGTACAAAGAGAGCACCGAACCATGCGAGATGCCTACCTCAGTTCAAAATGTACCAATTCTTCACATTTTCCTGTCTGAATCGTAGAGATTGGGTAAGATGTTGAGTAGAGCATCACTTTGGCTACACTTGCCAGTAACTCCTTTCGAGGTGCAGTGGGGGGAAGTTGAAAATATTGTGACCACGATAATTGCTGTTAAGAAACACACTTGACGGGTTAATCAGTTCGATTGATTTTGATTGGATTTCTTGTTTACTCCTCTTTTCTGCCATTTTTGGTGACGTGAGGATGAAATGTGATAAGGTGAAATGAATGAAAGGACATTACACAACACAAGCTCACCTGAGGATTAGTCTGCAAAGTGCAGTCCAGGGTGTACTACGTGGAAGGGAGTTTGACATTTGGATATCTTGAGAAAGAATCACCCCTTGCACCTCAATTAGTTCGATTGACATATTAAGTCGACAGCCCTAGTGATAAGTATATTGGTATTGATGCTATATATTGTAAAGGGTATTGTTGTAATTGAAAAATGTAAATACAGTAAAACCTCGTTATTCCGGACTTTGCTTAATCCGGACAGGCAAAAGAAAAAAAAGGGCAGAACGCAAGGTTTTAAATGTAGCTCGATGTCAACAAGAGAACTTCCCAAAGAAAAGGCAGTCAACAACTGATGGAATTCTGTTTCCCGCTGACTTTGTACTGTATAGTGTATTTAGTTAGACCTATGCTCTTTAAATACACCATAATAAACGTGTTTTGTTGCTATAAACGGAGTTTTAATGCACTTTCTACTGTTCTTTTAGGTTATTTCAGTTAACCCGGACTTTCGTTAAACCGGTCAACTTATCCCGCCCATTAGTTCGGATTAACGAGGTTTTACTGTAGAAGCTTGTGAAGTAATTGATTGGATATAAGTGACCGTGGGATTAGGGAGCTTTCAGACCCGGGTAATACGCGACAAGCAACATCCTACTTGTGTCTACTGAGAAGGAACACTCAGTAATACATGCAACCTTTTGAACCGAAGCATCACGACAAGCTGCATCTGTCGCTGGGCTGTTTTATCAACGCCTCGGTCAGTTTTTCGCCCATGCGCGTTGAACGCTTGCTGGTAGACGTAAGGAGCCCGTATCGCGTGTCACTAAAGTGTGACAACCGCGTCTCGCTTGGGTCTGAAAGTCTCTGTACAGATATCGAGAAAATTGAGACAGAAGGGGGAGCGAAAGTTGTGCATTTTTTTTTTTTTTTTTTTTGTATGCTGTAGGTACATATTGAGTAACAAATATGTATCTGAAGAACGGTGTTAAATATGCTGAAGTAAAAATAGTAATGGTGTCAATTTTGCTCGAGAAATAAAATTAAGGCAGGAAACTACACATTTTGACGACTATTCAACCACACATTGAGATGGTAGCGAGACGAGACTTGATGCTGCCACATGAAGGGAAATTTCCCTCTTTGCAGGAAAATTTACGTAAAATTTTAAGTGAAGTGGGAAATTGAGGATATTGTTTCACATTCAATCTCCTGGAACCCTTTCGTCCTCTAAAAACGAGGTGTTTTTCTAATATGAAGGGAAATTTATATGAAAAACGGAATTTTGTACCTGGGAAAGAGAAATTCTGCTTTCAGATTGTGACAACACTGACGGGATGAAACAGAGACTTCGCTGTTTGAGAGGTTCAAATCTAATACTTTAATTGGAACATAAGGTAAGCTTATATAAAAATTAGTCTAATTGCTTTACTCAGCTATCAATTCAAACATATCAAGGATTACGGCAGTTTCTTAAGGCTGCATATATTGTTTATTAAGCGAGAATAATACACACACCCTGATGCCCATACTTTTGTAATTTCCGTATTGCATACACAGGAAGCTTAATATCGACCAGGAATAGCTCATCCTTTTCCAATAGAACTCCCCTTGCGTTAACTCAAGAGGCTATTACCAAGGGAGACGCAAAAACGTCCTACGACGCTTGTGACGGATACCCCGTAGAGGACGAAGAGCCGCGCTCTTTGTCACGGGGATTATCCAGCGGCGAATATCTTAACGTGGCCGACATCACGCTCCTAGTTGATCACGCGGTTTTCTTCTCCACCTATCCACCGACCGCGAGCCTCCTCTGAGAGATGACCACGACGCTCCAGGTGACCAACCTGTTGTTTATTTTGCCGTCATTGCCAGTCTCAGCGTTGCCAGGTGAATGATGATCACTCCAAAGTTGGACATCTTTAAGGAATCCTGCAGCAGCTGGCTTACGTCAGCACAGTGGTAGGGAAACGGTCTGATCAATGTTATCAGGGCAGGAGCCCTTTCAGAGTTAACACGTTCGATTAGGTTTGCATTTCAAGCTAATATTCTTGCACAGTTTTATTGCGGTGCGTAGCACTTTTTTCCATCGGATTTCGGCCACAACGCCGCTGTAGCCATTACTTCGTGTCGTCACCATCCACTGGCATAAGCAAGGGGAACTAATGGGGCTACAGCCCCTCCCGAAATTTTGAGAAAATTGAATTTTTCAAATGGAAGCCGTAAAGAACTAAAAAAACTTGTGGTAAATGCACCTCTTCAAATAACTACCCCCCGATTACTATTTTTATTATCTTTGAACAGCTTTTAGGCAGTTTTATTATGTATTCCTCCCTCCCTAGAACGCAGATATGCAATATCCTCCTTTACAGTTCCACCCATCCCCCAAAAAAATTTGAGTACGCCAGTGTGTCTATCTCACTATTTCTTGTCTTTGTATTTTTTAATTTACATCGCATTTCTTCCTATCGTAGGTTATTCGTGACGAAGATTATGAATAATTGTATGAAATTGATGAAGAGAACACTCACAAAGGAACTCCTATGCCCGATCCAAAACACTACACTGGATCCCTCGTTAGCGAGATCGTCGTTCGATCACCCAATAGGCTCGGCCACCTAGGCATCATATTTGATGTTTGCTGACTACTTTCTCACGCACGTACCTTTTTTCTTCGTTAAGAACACAACAGCCAACTGCCCATTTACAGCATTCCCGATGGCGCAGTAACAACGCAGTCGCCTTGCAATCAATGGGTCCCGGTTTCGTTACCCGGTGGAGGCAAAAAGTAGGTCGTATCCAACTTTAAACCGTTTGCCCATTTCTGATTAGCCTTTCTGTGCATAAAGTGGGTTTAATGAAAGAAAGAGAAAAAAAACAACTCAAGTAATACTAGAATCAAAGGATTTTGCACAGAGTCATAATGAAGCATAAATACTGCAATATGGTGCAATAAAGAATGGAAGAATCACGAAAGTTTCACATTTTTCAACCCTTGAAGATCACGGTCCGTAGTTGAGGCGCAGAAAATTTTCGCAACTTACTGTATTTACTTTTTTCCCCCGAACTTTCGAACTGTTAATTTCCCTTTGATTCGATTGTTGAAGACACTCCATGCGTGAATTTGCATTCCTCATTTCCACCGTCGTTTGTGTACCATTATCACGCATAATCCCTCGCCCATTCGAGGTGGAATAAAAGAAATACATATATTGCGTCGTGTATCCAACAGAAAGGAATTTTTTCCTCTACTCCTTTTTTGTCATTTTTTCTTTCTCAGATGTTTTTTTTTAATGAGGTTTCGGCCAATATGTGAACCGTCCGTTTTCGTTCTACCCACGCTAGATCGATACAAACGTTTCGTTCGACATTATTATTGCTTTTCTCGAAAATCGTCATCGCCGTTTGGTTCGGAAAATTGCTATTTTTTTCCAGATCCATCCGTAAGTGGGAATTGAAGATCGAGCGGTGAATTTTTTACAATGTTTTCCTTTAATATGAGAGGTAGCAAAAATATGAATGTGTCGTCTGAACTGCTAACTGTCCCCTAGTCTGATCGTAGGTTGGCGCGCATTTCGTGGAAAATGCATTCCTGTCGCCCTCTTTGAAGTTTATTTGGAGTCCTTCGCACGGAAAGCCAGTTTAATTTATCGTTTCAAGGACACTGTTTTGCGGCCTCGGCTTTTGAAAACAGTGTACAACGGCAAGTGATATTAATAAAAACACTTTTCTGTTGTCATTTGTTCAGGTTTTATTTTTGCGGATGGAATCTAGGCAGGACCGGACGGGACCTTGCACTGTCTCGGCTTCGTCACGAGTTGTAAATACCTTCCACGGTCTCGATATAAATGACTACCTCGTTCTCGAGTTGGAAATGCCTCTATCGTCCTAGGTCTTGAGTTGTAAATGCCTCTCTCGTCCTAGGTTTTGAGTTGTAAACGTCAGTCTCGTCCTAGGCCTTTAGTTGTAAATCCCTGTCTCGTCCTAGTAGGCCTTGAGTTGTAAATGCCTGTGTCGTCCTAGTAGGCCTTGAGTTGTAAATGCCTGTGTCGTCCTAGTAGGCCTTGAGTTGTAAATGCCTGTGTCGTCCTAGTAGGCCTTGAGTTGTAAATGCCTGTCTCGTCCTAGTAGGCCTTGAGTTGTAAATGCCTGTCTCGTCCTAGTAGGCCTTGAGTTGTAAATGCCTGTCTCGTCCTAGTAGGCCTTGAGTTGTAAATGCCTGTCTCGTCCTAGGCCTTGAGTTGTAAATGCCTGTCACGTCCTAGGCCTTGAGTTGTAAATGCCTGTCTCGTCCTAGGTCTCGAGTTGTAAATGCCTGTCTCGTCCTAGGTCTCGAGTTGTAAATGCCTGTCTCGTCCTAGGTCTCGAGTTGTAAATGCCTGTCTCGTCCTAGGTCTCGAGTTGTAAATGCCTGTCTCGTCCTAGGTCTCGAGTTGTAAATGCCTGTCTCGTCCTAGGTCTCGAGTTGTAAATGCCTGTCTCGTCCTTGGTCTCGAGTTGTAAATGCCTGTCTCGTCCTTGGTCTCGAGTTGTAAATGCCTGTCTCGTCCTAGGTCTCGAGTTGTAAATGCCTGTCTCGTCCTAGGTCTCGTATCGAGTTGTAAATGCCTGTCTCGTCCTAGGTCTCGTATCGAGTTGTAAATGCCTGTCTCGTCCTAGGTCTCGTATCGAGTTGTAAATGCCTGTCTCGTCCTAGCTCTCGTATCGAGTTGTAAATACCTGTCTCGTCCTAGGTCTCGTATCGAGTTGTAAATGCCTGTCTCGTCCTAGGTCTCGTATCGAGTTGTAAATGCCTATATCGTCCTAGGTCTCGTATCGAGTTGTAAATGCCTATATCGTCCTAGGTCTCGTATCGAGTTGTAAATTCATGTCTCGTCCTAGGTCTCGTATCGAGTTGTAAATTCATGTCTCGTCCTAGGTCTCGTATCGAGTTGTAAATTCATGTCTCCTCCTAGGTCTCGTATCGAGTTGTAAATGCCTATCTCGTCCTAGGTCTCGTATCGAGTTGTAAATGCCTATCTCGTCCTAGGTCTCGTATCGAGTTGTAAATTCATGTCTCGCTCTGGGTTTCGCAGAGCATATCTCGAAGTATTCAGTACAAGCAACATATACAGCGTGTATCCGCCTATAGAGTGGATTTTGATATTTGCTATTCGGCGTCGCTTTTCTGCCATTTTTGTCTAATCGCGACAATGAAGATGAGTGGTGATGTGATGAAGGAGAACTCTCCAAGAATACCCATGCTCAGACCTGGATTCTAACCCGGGACTCCTGGCGTCGTATCGCGCTGTGGTAAGCACTTCTCCAGAGACGCCGGCTGCGTATGGAGTTAAAGCAAGCAGCTTTTGTTATAACGTTTTTCTCTTTGGTGCCTCGTTTGGCTCTGCGAGCCCTCAGAGACTAATTTTTTTCCTGACAGTATATGCAACCACACGCAACATGGATGAGAATATGTTTGCCAAAGTAAAATATTTATTTTCCCTTGTAGAATTTTGAGAGAGAGACGATTAAAACACATGAAAAGAAATCATATCTGAATAAAAAACCAGTTAAAAACACACATACCATGCAGTAAATCTGCAAAATACCTTAAAATACACCATCAAGTTGTGTATATATTGCAATTGCATATCATATTTAGCCAGCGTCGCTTTCAAAGTGAATATGTATGTAACACTCTGCCATCAATTTCTGGGCGGTGCTCATCACGTACTCCTTCGTTAACTCACGATTGATTGTTGTTGTACTCCTGCGTTAACTCACGATTGGTTGTTGTTATTCGATGATTCGGAAGGTGATGTAGGATCGCCCCCTTCTTTAATCCTCCTGCCTCCTGTGGTTAAAAGTGTATGCTACTATAATATTAAGTTAATTTATAATATCTAGGGAATGTATCTGCATGTAATTACGTTTTCTCCTTTCCATGTAGCCCAGCAACCCAGCAAAATTGACTAGTGTCGGCGAATTACGTTGTTAAAACATATATATATATATACACACACATGAATTTTGTGTTACATATTTTGAGATATGTTTCATGTTTTCCGTTTAGAGCAAATGTTTTTTACGTAAAATGTGGCATTTCTACCGAAATTCTGTAATTTGGTATCTGATTGTGAAAGGTTCCTTATCTTACTTTCACTTAAGGAATAAAACATGCAGCAAAAATCAAGACTGTGTAAACTTGGTTCTCTTACTACCGCCATATTTCGGATGTAATTTCAGCAGAAATTCTGCTGACTCTTGAAATAATCACTGCGGGTAAACAGTGGATATTCACACATTAATTTTGTATAATTAGGTTTTTTACTATCAGGAACATAAAATATAGCATGATAGTGAATAAAATTACCAAATACTATACTAAAATATTATTACACATTAATATAGTTACATATTTCAGTGATGTTTTCTGCATATTCATGCACATGTCTCCACTACATAAAAATCCGCATGTAATTTGTGTTTGTGTTGCTTTGGTATCTATAAACTTACGTTTCCTTTTTCTCTTTACAGGTAAGATGTTCGTCCTATGCTTCTGTGGTCTGGTGGTGAGTACGTTATAACCCCCCTATTATCTTTGCGCATAGTGTGCTCCAAAAGAGTCAACTATTTTTGTAAATTATGTAATTCTAAATTCTCCGACATTCTTATATTCGAAGCTTTATTGTCTCGACGAAACTAATTTTCCATCTGTTCGTAGCCAAGACAAGATGAAACGAATCATTTGAAATTTTCTTTTAGGATTATCTCGGCAATTCACTCTCCTTGGGATGTCCATCGTCCACCTATCGAAGCCCTCGATTAATTGTTTTGGGTGCCCCATGATCCTAAACAATGTCAAATCATGTATCAAGACGGATAGGAACTGTAGCGTATACGTAAACACTTTCCTTAATTTATTGTACAATGATCACGAGTGATATAACTTCCACATACATGTCACGTGAAAGAGAAATTGAAATAATTTTGTTGTTATTTTACATCCAAGGCTTGTGGAGTAACGCCGGGCATAATGGTCGGAGAAGAGGAGAAAGCGAGTGGCGGAGCAAAGCAGTGCGCGCTGTTTTCAACGGCTGGTGGCTGCAGTCGCGTTGCCCCCTCTATGCAATCCCCTTCTTTCCCGCA
The DNA here is from genome assembly GCF_977018435.1 of Lepisma saccharinum. Lineage (NCBI taxonomy): Eukaryota > Metazoa > Arthropoda > Insecta > Zygentoma > Lepismatidae > Lepisma > Lepisma saccharinum. The sequence continues at coordinate 38,693,541 of NC_139238.1, forward strand.
CGTTCATTGGTTGAGCCCTCTCGAGTCGCTACTTGCGCAGAGTACTTGCTTTCGTTCGCCAGCTGCACAGAGTCCTGCGACAGATTATAGTTGCGCCATTCAATGCTACTCTTTTTCATTCATGATCTAAAAAATCTCAATAATTATTTATAACATAAAATGTTTCTATTAAGTTTCGTCAGATATTAAATATGCAGAAAATCCTTTACACACCAAGATTCGTAAATACCTGAACATAAAGTTCTGGATCGGATGTGGCTCAGAAAGGGACGAATGTACCATATAATGGCCAGCATAGTTGCCGTATCTGTCGCTGTAAGACTTTGCATATGGTGCTGCCACATAAAGTAGAGGAACGCAAGCGTAGAAGGAGAGAAGCTGCTTCCGTGGTAACAAGAGTACTAGTTAGATTACCGCGTGAATGTATCGAATCTTTGTGTTGTGTTCTGGAAACAAACTTGGACACTTAATTTCAAAATTATATGTACACATGAAAGTTGGTTATATCATTGGTAGTCTCTGTACATATAATTTAGAAAACCGACACCGAACTTTACGTTCACGCTGTATATCCATTCAATACGCACAATAATATCGACTCATACCTACAAGGTAGGGAATTGAAACGATCGTCATTTGTTGGAAATCATTGCTAAATCGGCAACTGTTCGCCGGAAATAAGCAACGAACAGACGAAAAGTGTCCCATAAGTTCCAGAAATATATACACTGCCCGTCTGTTATTGAGTACCTTGTAAATTACACGGTCGTTAGGCTGTTGTAAACTTACGGCGGAGTGTATCGGCGTCATATTTCATGTGTGACGTAGCATTTATTGGTGATTTGAGATTGCCGTCTGCAGGGACGCCTTTTGTTCCCATTCTCTGCCGCCTAAGATCCCCCCACCCACACACATCTCTCTTTCTTGTATCGGACAAAGTTCGTAAGCGATAAATCTATTGAAGCTTGTATCAAATGCACGCACGAGATAGCATGGCTGTAGGCAGGATTCTGTGTGCGCGTGTAGTGACCATGGCCAAGAGCATTTTTGCTGAGTTTTGAGTTTCAAGTCCTCTTTATCAAACACCCGTGCTGAAACTACAGTTTAGGATCCGAACCTCTGTGTGCCTCCACCCCGGGACCCCTCCATTTTTATATAAGAGTGAACCATAATATTCTCCCTACTATTATACTCTGTCTCGGTTATCTCTGGAGCAAGGCCGCGCATACCAGCAGAGACGGGGGGAAATCGAGTGGGCAGAGCGAAGCAGTAAACGCCGCTGCGAAGGCTGGTAACTGCAGTCGCTTCTCCCATCCGTGCAATCCAGTTCCTTCTCACGTGTTCACTGGTGGAACCGTCTCGCGTCACTAATAGCGCAATGACTTGTTTTCGTTCGCTTGCTCCAGAGAGAAACGGGACGATGTACAGTCATGGAAAAAAGTTCTTCCCCATAAGGCTTTAATAGGAGCAAGTAATGCAGGAGGGTAGGCAACACATATTGCACCCTTCGATGATCGGGTGATTTTGCCTGTCTTAACACCGAGAAATGTGTTCCACGCGAAGGTCAACATGACAGGAAAGCAAAGAGGGTCACGTGACTATTGGTTACGTGGAGTGTTGTGCTTCTCCACGTCCCCAGTTCTTGATCCACATTGCAGAAAAAGTAGAGCTGCATGCAATATATGAAAATAGGTTGTTTTCAACTACACGCTTAATTATGATTTTCCCAATTGTAAATCTATCAGACGTGTCTCCCGATTTAGTCGGGACAGTCTTTTACTTTGAATTCCTGTTTGTCATAGGCGTAACTTGACGGGAGCAGAAAGGGCATTTGTAACCCCCCCCCAAAAAAAATCAGGTTTCTTAAAGCTGCTAAAACAGGAATTAAATACTATGATTTGACGCGTCCAAAAAAAGTATTATACTGAAAGATTTTTCCCAAATACGGAGATAGCAATTTAATACTTTGAAAGTGTCTCAGATTTGTTTATTGTCACAACTTAGTGTGGCACAGGTCTACTACAAAAGTGGAATTTCGTAACAGAAATATGAACCCACTCCTTTTATTTCGTAGCCGATTTCATCTTGAAACTGAAATTAAGAATATTAGTTAACAATGTCATTGGTAAACAATAAAAAAATGTGTTGGACCCAATTCTTTAATACCTTATCATAATCTTTATCGCAAGTTTAAATTTTGTTGTAAGTCCACTTTATGCAAAAAAGAAAAAAAAGGTAAAGTTCTCACCTGTGCTTGGCGCTACGCCATGAAGGCGTATAGGGGGTGTGGGGGTAACGCCCCACACTTTCTTGATTCGTTCGTGAGTGGGGGTGATGTGATCAGCATCACGCCCCTGACCGCCTTTACCCCCAGGGTTTCCCCCAGGTACCCATGTCATTCGACGCTGGGTGGGCGCTGGGGCCGCTTCCAACGTTAGAAAAGTTCCCGGGCTTGAACCGGCCGGGAATCGAACCCGGGACCTATAGCACGGTAGTCAGACGCGTTACCGACTGAGTCACCGGCACAGACAGACTAATCTGAAGTGCATACAGTTTAAAGTGGGATCCGAACCACTATGTGCGATCACCTGGTATCGTACCCCAGACCCCTTGATTACAAGGCCTTCCACTACGCCATCAGTGAGGCGCACACAATCTTTGTATTTCGACCTTTTTAAACCTATATGTATCATATAAGAGGTTGTTTCACGTTGCTATGCCTCTATGGATTATATTTAGCCAGTATTCGAGCACATAGCGTCAGATTTCATAGAATATAAGCTTCTCTTCCATGTTTATGGTTTCCTGTCTGCAGTAGAAAAACTGGCAGGTTCCCATAGCTTTTCTTTCAATAGTCTTCCAATGGTTGCATATCATATCACTCAAATTTGATTCATTCGTTTCGAACACAATCCCTGATGGCGCATTGGGATCGTGGGCGCCTTGTAATTAAGGGATCCCGGGTTCGATACTCGGTGGAGGAACATAGTGGTTCGGATCCCCCTTTAAACTGTAGGTCCATTCACGATTAGCCTAACAGGACATAAAGTGGACTTAAGACACCAAATCAAGCAACCAACACAATCCCGTTATTGTCCAGATTATCGAATCCAGAACCTTCGTCGCGAATAACATAAGCAGGAAGACAACGTGAAATAACCGAACAGAAACAGAACCTAAAACCTACATCGGATAGATTGGATTAAGTCGACGATACAGCACGGGTTCTGAAATGAAAAAGAATACGAAAGTTGAATGACCTCTATACGCACCCACTTTTCCTCCACTCAATGGGGAAGATATCCTTGTAGCTGAGAAACCTTTAAGTAGGAGTGCCCTGAGGGAACTTCAAGGCCACGATGATAAAGTGTTTTACGTGCAATGACGGGACCAAAACATACGTCAGATAGCTGTGTTCCTCCTTATTTCGTACGCCATTGATAACTGGAACACGTGACCTCGTCTTTGGTAGAGCAGAAGCCTGCTCGCTTGCCACCACCCTTTAGTTCAGTGACCTTCGCCCGTAGTCAGCAAGAGTGAATGACTCACCATATACTTGTTGTCTGTGAGGCTACACAAGAATAGATATTTCGTCAGTGGCTGTAAGTATTGTTTCATCTGCAGTTATATCAGTTAACATTTCAATAATTTCCTTCCTAATGGTTACGTTAGTGATAAACATGTAAATTAGTTCTCGAGAGTGAACGTTTTATCTATTTGAACGGGGGATTTTTATACAGCCTGCATGTATTATTTTTTCCTGAAACAAGAAGAAATTCGTAGACGCAAAAAGAGTTGTATAAGAGTAGTTAACAAAAGGAAAAAAGAAGAAGAAAACGAAAATGTAAATGCTCAAATAAATTATGGTAGAGATCGAGTGAATAACATTTTGTCATGGGGCCTCCTTGATGGCGTAGTGATAACGTCGTTGCCTTGTAATCAGTGGATCCCGGGTTTGATACACGGTGGATGCACATAGTGGTTAGTATCCCACTTTAAACTGAAGGTCGAGTCCAGATTAGCATATCTGTGCACCAAACCAAAACTAAGAAAGAAATTGTCACAGTGTAAGAAAATTTCATGTTCAACCAGATACGAAACAAAATGGAATAATATATTGCAGGTTGGAGTTCACATCTGTAGCATCTAACCAGCACAATTATGAATCGCAACATATCGTATCAGATCCATTTTTATTATACATGTATGATAATATAAGAGAAGTAGAGGAAAGAGAAAACCAAGCGAAACACGGACGCCTTCTCCAGAATTTCAAATCTCGTTACATAAGGTTCTGGGTTGGAGTCCCGAACAGGCATGACTTTCTTGTTCTTGCCCTTTTATCTGCTTCATTTCATCATAATTCATCGTTATGGTTTACCTGCAGGGGAAGAATAATGACAATAATTGCCAATACAAAGCCAATGACAAACAGAACAACTCGATTACGGAGGTGCCAAGAAGAAACGAGACTTGACAGTTTCTCCGTCTCTCTGTATGTCGAATTGAAAATTGCTCTCCCGTTCTCGGTCTCCATTAGTTAAATATAGAAATCGAAAATGTATGTGAATGAATATACATGTATTTCATATATTCCGGTTTTGTAGGAGATTTCGTGAGAGATGAAATAAGTACTCTTCCATCGTATTTATTTTTATAATTTTTATTCCCTGTTCGATGATCGCTACGATAAGGACGAGTGACCATTACATGAAATTGATGACGAAATAGTCAAACACCCCCGACAAGGACGGTACTCAAACCCGGGAACTTTGACGACGATATCGAATGTCAATCACTTAATGAGCTTGACCACCGAGCCTGCTTAATGTTGTTTCTGTCAGGTAATTCGTAATAATATCCCACATTCACTATCATTTGCTTCATAATTTATCTTATTGTTGTGATTAACCTGAATTCAAAGAATTAGTTGAAAGGCAAAAATGCAAGATTGAATGTCTCTGATGTTACTTCGTGCCGAATAATATGACGTGGTATTATGATATGAATTTTTTAATCATATAATATGCCTATTCATTCCATTGATTGCTCCCAATGGAGCACACAAAATATGGTATAATGTCCAGTCCGTGGAGGAGTGGTTAGCACAGCGCGCTACCATGCCATGGGTCCCTGGTTAGAATCTCGACTTGGGCGTGGGTGTCCTTGGTGAGTGTCCCTTCATCAATTTCATCATAGCATCATTCATCTTCATCGTCGCTATTTGCCAAAAGTGAAAGAATAGCAAATCTAAATAACAAACATCCAATCAAATCGAACATCTCCACCGATTTAATTCTATCCGGTACCGAATTCCCACTTTATTACTGCATCTTAAGTCATTTTACAGCATCTCAATTGTTTTCCGATTAGAAAACATTTGGAATGATGTTTTGTGCAGTTGATTGTGCATTGTTTCGTTGTTTGGATTGTTTAATTAACGTCGCATTAATTAGTTTTAGACCAATCGTGACGGGGGAAGCAAGAGCACAAAGAAAGCGAAAAAGACAAGGGAGAGACCACGGCTTTCTTTAAAGATAGCATCCCGTGAATACAACTCAAGTGACTGCAGAATATTATGAATAAAATTTATTTAGCTTTTTCCTTTTATTTCTGTTTCAGTTATTTTACTTCGCTTTTCTTCTACCACTCGCGTTACTCGTGTCGGTGAGGAAGAATTATAAACTCGTGAAATGGACGATGGTACAAAAAAATATATGCCTCTCCCACGGTTCGATTTGATTTGGTTTGATTTGGTGTTTTAAGTCCACTTTTTGCGTAGTAAGGCTAATTGGGACTGGACCTACAGTTTAAAGTGGGATCCGAACCATTTGTGCCTCCACCGGGTATCGAACCCGGGACTCCCACGGTTCGAAACTGTCAGTACAAAATATTGTCTTATTTTTAAAATTTACGGGCAAATATGGTTTGTCACGTAGCAATTTTCGCTTCTCTCTTTTTCAAGGGGTTCCATTGCCTCTCTGATGTCGTAGTGGTAAAGTCTTCGCCATTTAATTTGGTTCGGATCCCATTTTAATCTGTAGGTCCAGTGCATGAACTGGACTTAAACAATTAACGTGTGGCATGTGGTCTGTGATGAGAACCATCATTTAAGCGAACCTTCTTGACAATGACTCTAATATCACTTGAAAGAATAGTATTTCCTTACGAGTAGCTCTTGTCAAGAAACCAGTTCCTGAAATTTTCTTCTGGAGGCATCGTAGCACCCAGCTGTTTGTTGTGGCTGGGGCACGAGTCATGTGACTCATGCTATCAAAGCTCAATCCTTCCCGAGAACTCGGAATCACCAGGCAAACTTAAGCGAATATTTTGTTATTTGGGTTGCATAAACAACAGGCTTTAAGACGTTACGAAATTCTACGTCCCGTGGCCCAGGTATTATTTTCTAAGACTGTACTCTGTAAATGATTCATTGACAGTTAACTCAATAGGAAACTGCTCTCCTGAATGTTATGCAACCCTGCTGTGTTTTCCTGTATTGTTGGTTGTCTATCGTGAGCCAGTCCATTCTGCAGGTCGTTTGTGTTTATGTGCATGATCTATGGAAACTGTCGACCGAAGTAACACTTCGAAACGAACCTTCAGAATTTAATGCAACCTTTCGCACCGGAATAAGAGGACAAGTTGCACGTGTCGACTGCGTATTGCTCGTACTGTGCCGTTTTTTCGAGCGTCTTGCCACGGTCTGTTCGCACTTGTCACTTCGGTCTGAAATCTGCTTGACTGGTTAGGTTAATTGCTGCCGTAGAAGTTATTCAATTATTGAGAGAATTTATGTATATGGAATAAGATATGGTAGTATTCATAGAAAATGTAAGATTAGAATTCGTAGAAACTCTATTTCGGTTATTTGACGTCTCTTTCTACTAACGTGACGATGAGGCTGAACGATGAACAGATGAAATGCATGATAGGAAGGGGGGGGGCATACATCCATTGTCTTGACCAGGGTTCGAACCTGGGACTCCTTACTTCGGACCATGTGATGCTGATCACTCTGCTTAGCAGGTCGGTTGGACCATATCAGGGCTCAACAACTTGCAATATTGTGTTCAGTCGGCAGGGCAAGTATTTCCCGCCCGGTAAACATGGGTTCGATTCCATTGGTGTAAGCGTCTCTGATGCTCATCCCAGGTTCTCGGCAATGTTTACTTGGGAAGAGAAGCGAGGATGCGACACGGTTTAATTGTGAACAGTAGCTTGGGCCTTATCCACTTCGTTCACGGAGACGAGGGTGCCCCAAATGAACTCCACCGACGCTCCAAACAGCGCTGGATTTCAGTGGCAACTAGTACAGAACGTGTCGTTTCCTTGTCCGACATTTGCATCTTAACTGGGTAAACTCCTGCAGCAGCTCGTACAGGCCTCGTTTGGTATTAAAGTTGCATACAGGTTGTTGTGTAAGTTCCGTGGAACTCGTGAACGGAGAGCGTGCTATTGTCGTTCGGAGGATAGGAACTGCCGAGGTTACCGGGTGCTTATTGTCGCCAGGAGGTTTCTAGCATTGTCGAACTCGCAGTCAAATCTTTTGACTTAAAAATCCCAAAGTTCCATGCATTGTTTCGAAATGTCAAAGTTTCTTGGCGCATTGGAGCACGACCACGCTCCTCCATATCATGACGCTTTTTTTTTTTTGTTTCTTGTTTTGCCATCCGCGAAATTCTAGCCATGTTTCGGTGTCCTTTGAGAAGAAACTTGAGTTACAAGATGTCAATCCTTTTAGGCATTTCACTTATCTTCTTTTAAAACTATTAAAGGAGACCACAGGCGACGAAATTCAGAGTGTTTTGTAAACTACATTATTATGTTACTAAAGATTATACTTCACAAGTTACCTAGTGTCGTACTAGAGAAAGTTATATCTTGGATTAGCAGTTGGGAAGAACATGGTATGGGTCAACCGAAATGTAGCTATGTGGAATTCTGGAAACATTGCTTACGAGCGTGAGAAGATTGCGATCTCTAAGACGACCTAAGAAGCAGCAACAAACATTGAAAACCTAGGATAGTGAATACCAAATTGGAACTGATGAATAAAGCAACACCAAGGAGTCAAACGTACTGAAGATATAAGAAATAGAGCGTATTAGTACAGCAGTTATGCTGAGACAGTACACACCGTGTATAAGTCGCTACAGATTAACTATGCAAGAGATAGTGCTAATGCTGAAGCCTATAGGACAAACTCTCACAAAGTTCTCGTAAGAAACAGCACGAGCGCATAGTTAACCATGTTTTGCCGCTAGGAGGCAGTAGTAGCAAATATGGCAATAAGTAAACGTGAGAGAGCGTTTTGTGTGTTGGAATTCGCATGAACCTTGTCCTCTGTGACTGTTCAGGCACGATTTCGTTCAGAATTTCAGGAGTCCCCCACTCCTGCTAATCTCCAGAAACTTTGTAACTGTATCACTGATCGACACTGATTTGCTAACGCGTGTGGGTTTGTAATGCAGCATCGGTTAGATACCTTCTGCATCAGCAAAGCAAAATATGTAGAGTTTTTGGGAGGTATGTACAGAAAACTTCGAGAGTTTGTCGCTCTATCGGCATCAGAATTATCACTGTCAGTTGTATCGTTTATCTGGAGTAAACTTCTAAAATGTTCAACCGACTTATGAATCACCCTGTACTACTGTGCAGAGCAAGAAGATTCGAACAGGAAAAGTTCGTTGCGTGTGCCAAGTTGTGTATTGATATATCGAAGTGCAGTTGTATGTAGTTACATCATTAAATATATTCTTCTTCAGTTCCGTTCACCATGACAAGCATAAATTTATGCTGGAAACTCTTACGATAAACTGGCTCCAGATATGAATTATTCACTACAAATTATCTAATCAAGGCAAAGGCTATACTTTCTTCTTCATATTTTCAGAAAGAGAATCATCTGTAATAAAGTTGGTTAAAAATTTACGAGCTTCGTTCTTGCTGATGCATCATTTTGAAGTTTCTCTTGGTGGATATTTCGCTGGAAATTTCGAATTTAATTTTTACACTTTTATGTGCTCGCGGAGCATTGTTTTCCAAGTAGCTGTTTTTCCTGCTCTTGTATTTTGTTGAGTTTATTTCCTGTGCGTTTCTGGCTTCGCTTTCATGACTTCCTCTTCACAAATAATAAATTGTTTTCGCAATTTTGTTTTTCCCTGATGCATGAATATTGTGACTGACATTTTTTTTATTTTGTCATGGAAGCTAATGAGACGTCTAAGCTCCCTCTGGTACTTGTTGAAGTAGCATTTTTACCCTGTTGTCGGATGCAACCACCCCCACCCCCTTTCACATACAGCATGTTGTAGCATAAAACAGTCGAATGTTAGATGAGATTTTGGGACGGAACGATTTTTATTTTCTTTTTAGTTGCACTGGTTACAGCTTTGTCGTTTGTAGTTTCGTCCAACAATTTCATGAAACATAACTTTGGCACGTAAAGCTCAATGTATACATTTAAGTTTTTTCACTGTATGTGTCTTTGTTATTTGGAGCCACGGTTGTCTAGTCGGTATGACGTCAGACTACCACGTGGGAGAGCCTGGTTTGATTCGATGAAAAATTTTCCAGCAGTGTCCCTGCATGGATCTGCTCTAGGATTCGCTCAGCCTCTTATAAATGGAAAACTGGAGAGGGGTGGGGGGAAACTGTCAATGAGCAAACAATTACAAGTCCAATAGAATGTTCGGCCGCCGCCGTAGAAGTAGACAACACACATAACACCACCCACGGAAGCGAGTAATTCAAGATCTAGGCACCTCATTTTTATTTTCGATGAGTGTACGTTACGAATTACTGAAAAAAAAACAATTGGTAGTGGATGATATGAACTCCTGTCACTTCTACCGTAAGGTAACACCCAAGAAAGATGCTTGAGATAAAGTTTGCTATAATCAGCTTCGTTCTGGACGGCGGAATAGTAATTAACAGTGTTGCCAACACTCCATTGCCATTCTCTTATCCTCACTATTTCCTGGTATTCTCCGAGTAGCAACAGTTCCTAGCCGTCAGTGAACAATTGGTACTTTTTAGTGCAGGTGGAAAGAGAATGGTGTCACCTTTAAGTCAGTGAGGAAGGCTCGTTACCATGGAGACGATTTGTTTTTACTTTTATACTGCATTGCCAAACTTTAGAGCCATAACAGTTTATCAATAGGTGGTGGATAAATTTATGAATTGTCAGTGGTCTTTTCTACTTCTGATTCAGATGGTGACTGGCCGAAGCTTTTTCCATGACTGAGGGTAAAGCAATTAAGCGGCAACACTGTACCCAGGCTTGGACCCCTCCATCTTTTCGAGCCAAGTCTAGCTCTGTTCTTAGAAAGAAACATTGTTTTGTCGTAGTGTGTTTTATGTAGTTGTGTCGTTTCTATCTTCAGCATTATTTTTTAATAGGGCATTGGCTCAATTTGGCAACTCCCTTTCACCAATGATTGTTTAAGGCGTGGTCTGCTTTCGTGTGCCATCGTGACCACAACTTGCTATAGATAGTCATGAACGCTTCCCCATTTGCGTGCTGTTTCCATTTATGCGAAATGTGCCCTCCCTGTTGGGCACATGAACTGTCCGCATTGGTGCAGATACCGAGCTTGGTTCTTACCCTCCTCACTCGTGTGAAGTACCGCCATAACTCAAACTGCGTGGCGAAAGTATCTTGGCATAGACCCGGCCAAAAAGCGTGTGTGATGAACAAATTCAATTACATCCCCGTCGTGTTTCCGCTTGCTCTAGCACAGTCCATTCATTCTTTGCGAGCCCTTCCGCTACGAGTGAATCATCGTAAGCGATTCGACGTATTCGTATTAATATCGCGTCTCAAGATCCACCGTTCCTGCCAGCGACCGTGGATGATTTTAAAATCGTATGCGTCATTGATAAACCGTCAGGGCTTATGTTTTCTTCAAGATCTGGCTTCGTGCCAGTCGAAGGTTTCTTCTTGCCCGTTTTGTTCCCTAGTACGCTCCATTAGCTCTTCAATTTTTGCCTCATATCTTTCTGTCTCTGTATATATCCCCCCTGTACGTTTATCTTATTTCCACATTCTCTTTCCCCTGCTATTCTATTCCTTCTCTTCCCTTTTCTTCCATCTGTATTCTTAATCTGGCTCTCCCTTTCTCTCGCTCTCTCTCACACAAACCCACATTCCATGCGTGCTTCTGTCTTTTTTGTTCCTGTTTTATTTCACTTTTCTTATCTTTCTTGCTTTTTCTTCTTATCTTTCTTTCTTTTCCTTCTCTTCTTCTAAACCTATCTTTTCTTCCTTGCAAGCTGTCGTGTATGCACACAGGTAATACGCACGCGTTTTATACATATTATAACTTGAGATATAAACAGACCACTAATTAACATTTAACAATAGATTTACTGACAGACAGCTTAACATACAACTTCCACAATGGACACCTCCATATTTCAACAAACCATGAACAAAAGCCTAACGATATTTCCACCTAACATTGGGAAGGCTGGTAACTGTAGTCGCTTTCCCCCACTCCACGCAATTCCCTTCCTCTTGCGTGTTCATTGGTGGAGCCGTCTCGCGTCACTACTTGCGCAGACACTTGTTTTCGTTTGCCTGCTCCACAGTTAGTTGGGACAGAGTATAGTTTCCTTCTTGGCTCATCTTGGGGACAGCTGTTCGTGTCCCACTTTAAACTGTAGGTACGGTGGTGTTATGAGTATTACCGCGCAAATTGTTCAGGACTATTTTTATTAATGTTTCTCATACATCCTATGTGTTTTTAAGCGATGGATTTTCATGTATGCGGGTGCAGAAGTTGTCAACAGCTTGTTTTGAGTTTTCTTTTAATTCTTGAAGTTCTTATTGGGTCAAATAAAGTGCACGAACATGGTGATGGATAATTTGCACGGTAATACTCATGGATCCCACTGTACAAGGTTTTTCAGGCCGAGAAGAGAACCAGACGATACCCTTCGATCCTTATCGAAACCGAGAACGAGACAAGTTTGCACGAGACCGAGACTTACTGATTCGAAGCTTCATGACATCAGAATGGAAGGTGAATAAACATTTCCGTACTATATGACTTACTTAAGGTGTAAGTGTGTGTATTTAAATATGTCCTAATATGCATCTGATTCATCTGTATAGAGTGGGATGCATAATTATTACCACCGGCCCCAGTGGCGGAGCGGTTAGCGAACCACTCTACAACGCCAGGGGTCCCATTTTCGAATCCCGGCCTGGGCATTTTTGTTAGGAATATTTATTTCATTTTTTTTATTTCTAACTTATACAGAACTGTGCAAAGGGATTCGAGATAATGTAGTTTAATGTCGCCTTTAAATCTTGGCGTACCTACGCGGGTTAAAAAGCTTTCTGAAAATCTGTGTTCTGTACATGAAACCGCAAACCATATTAACATTTCGTAGGTTTGATCACTTTCACTACCGCTTACGTTTGTATTTTTTTCTGCTTGTTATTGCTTCGATGATTTTAACCACTTTCGGCGGCTTATATCTACGACGAAGATTGGTGATGATTGGATGGAATTTTTGACGCAGCATCGTTCTCAAGCTGAGTCTCGAACCCGGAGCCTTCGGCGGCAAGGTCGCGAACGAACGCCCCATTGGATCACAAAGCCCAGAATAGAAACTCTGAAAAAACAAACTTGTCGGAAGTAGCATGCATTGTAGTACCTTTTCTCGGTGGTTGGCAACACTGGGTCATTGCAATAATGCCGTACTCTCTCGGAAATTAACAAGCACTTAAGGCTCAAAGTGAAGCCGGAAGCTGTTGTCACTTCCCCGTGTTCGGAGCGTCTCGTTCTGCGATTCTTCTCTGCCTGAGTAATGAGGACGTCGCTCGGTTTCCCCGTCCGCCATCTTGTTTCTGTTTATGGCGTCTCCGCGCGTTAACGACAGGTTTCAGCTTGTCGGTTACTCATTAACACCCTCCCCCCCCTATCTACTTGGCACTCGAGGTTACTTTATTTCGTGTAGAAAGTGAAGGGTGAAAAATTGAAGCTTCCCATGAATACCGAAGCCAGAATTGCTTATTTTGTTTCGTCAAGTTCAGCTCTAAGTACCTGGTACTTTGCCACTAGCAAGGTGTTACGAATTAAGATGTAATTCAACCATCACCTTTACATTATCTCACTAGGAGAATCTTGCTCTCGTGCAGTTGCCGTCTAGGTTGATCACTTAATTGTGCTGTTTAAGTGTCAGTTAAGTTGAATGGTGTGATTCAACTTGACGTCATCACACAGTGCACTTTGGGAAGAAACTGCACATGTTACGGAAAGCGTATGAGAAGCCTTCTTACAGCGAGAAATTTGCGATATTTCACACGTACACATTCCTCATATGATGAAGATAATCATACCTTTGATCATTTCGGTAAAGATTACACACACATTGCTTACCCGGAATGTTTTCAACCCAGGATCTGATCTGCGTGCCCAAAATATGGCGGCAGAGTCTGATTACGCTCAATGAATTGTGGGGGGAGTTGTTTTTCTGATGATGATTAATACCGTAGGCATATCAGGTGACGATTCGCCATTTCACTCTTAAAAACTTTTCAACGAATAGCGTAAATTTAATTAATTAGAGAATGAAAGACATATTGGCTTATTGCAAGAACTTCAAAAACGTTACGTAAGGTGTGAGTACGCTTGTGACTGCTGATATTTCTCTCAAGAATATCGTCGTACATTTCATAGCGTCCTGTTATTAGCTCCACTTCGCTGTGAGAATTTGTCTGGACTGCTTTTCCAAGCATGCAGGGGTTCATTCTTGAAGAACTATTCTTTCTAGCTTTTTAAGCCCGGGGGGGGGGGGATAACAGTAAATGAAGGAAGGACGGAGAGCGAGGTGGGAGATTGACCATTCAACCAGTTACTGGGCGAAGTGTGGTCAGCACGACGAACTACCATTCGTTGTTGTAGGTTTCCATTACCGGGTTACGCTACTCATTCGCAGCTCCCCAATCTCATGACGGTGGGTAGCCACCGGCCCCATACACAGGCCGAAATCTCAGGAGAAAAGTTGTTTGATTCCCCCGGGAGACTTGATCCATAGCGCGTTCCGTAGCACGGCCAGGCTGCGGACATTTAAGTTATTTTGCATCGTTTTTGTACCTCTTGGTTTGATCACAACAGTGAGAAGGGGCTGGTGAAATTAATGATGAGGCAGACGCAATGCTGTGAGCAGGGTTCTAACCGGCGACCTCGTGTTTCGTTGCGTACTACATTGAACACTTCGTTGCGGAAACTGGTTCCTTCCCTAAAGGTGGACTTCCCCGATTTAATCAGTCCCGATTAGCCGGCCTGTGCATAAAGTGGGCTTAAAGGGAAAACTCTCATTACCTAAGGGAGGCAGGCCCCTTAAAGATAAAATATTAGAGACAAAGGAAGAATCCTTTCCCCTTTCTCGCAGAGAGAAAGAGGTCATACTTTTAACCGTGAGGAAACAAAACTAATGTGAACCAAAATAAAACATGAATTCGAATTTTCAAGAATCGATACTTCAAGGTCTACTGTTTTTCCTCAATTCAAAGTACTTGTTGACTTGTTGTTATCTTTCATTTGAAATTTGTGTTCGTATTAATGTGTGGGTTACAGGTATAGGCTTTGGGTGTGGATGTGCCTATGCTCGGATGACCTATTCGGAATTACTTTCCTTCAATATGCTTTTATTTAGAAATGTGTGAGTGGCATTAATGCATGATGCGAACCAAGCAAGGAAATGTATTCGTTTTCTTCGGAGGCGGCACTAAACAAATTTGAATCCTGGGGCACGAGATATTGCCCAAGACACGAAATCTGTCCTCATCTCGTCTGTCATCAACGTTCAGTCCAGTGGGAAGTGTATCCTTGAATTTTAATGTCGTTTGGGTTGTCTATATACAAGGCGTCGGTGGTGCACTTGTTTGGGATTAACTTCAGTATTCTTCTACAACGCGGAAGAACCAGAGACTAGAGAACCTTGATGCTCTCAAGGTTCACACTGACCTGGAAATCCAATAAAAATAAATGAAATTGGCCTGTCGCCACAAAAAGCTATGGAAATGTTAGGGAATGTCATAAAAATATGGAATAAACCTGTAAATGTCACTACTTGCAGTGTAGGTTTCTCACATACTCGTAAATCCTATTTTGAAGCAACAGATGTTCCTAATTAAAAATAAACACTTAAATATATGAAAGTTAGGCTCATCAGTATGCCAGTGTCCCGGGTTCAAGTCATGGAGAGGCTGCATTTTTCCTTGAATTTCTGCCTTTATTTATCAGTGCCGTTAAAAGATGTGGAAACCGCTTAATTTTACTAAAGGCGAAATGCTAAAACCGAAAATGACCATTTCCGATATTATCCTCCTTGGGCACCACCTCGGAAAACTACCACCGATCCATTACCACATTGCAGGAGCTCCGAAACCGCATTATACAAGCTGCTGCCACCGTAACACCGGAAATGTCTTTCGCGCAACTTCAGTTCCCTGCTGACAAATAGGAAGTGTGTCGTGATGGTACATGTTGAAAGTAATGTGCGATGAACATATAGCATGAAAAAAAATTGCGAGTGAAATCACTATTTCAACAAAATAGATACTTAATTTATGGACACCCTGTATAACGGAACTGAAGCCGTGCAGCTCAAAATTTCTCATAAAACAGTGTATTTACTCTTTTGAAAATTGCCATCATACCGACGTTATTGCATATTTTCTCCATATTTGTACTTGAGATTCCATGTAAACTTATTCACTAATAGAGTTTAATTGAGTTTTTAAGTCCACTTTATGAACAGATGAGATCCGAACCACAATGTGCCAAGTATCGAACCCGGGATCCCTTGAAGGCGGCGATGTTACCACTACAGCATCCGGAGGCCGTATTGACGAATCGAGAACGACATACTTGTATTCTAAGGGGCCTCGCCAATGTAGTGGCATCGCTGTTGCCTTGTAATCAAGGGATATCTGGTTCGATCCCCGATGGAGGAACATTGCATAATGATTCATATCCCACTTTAAATTGTAGTTAAAGATATGTTTTATGTCCAGCTTTTCCATATATAGGCTAATCAGGCTGGACCCACATCACACAAGAACTTATAAACTATATGGCGTACGGTTTTAGAAGCGATATCGGGCGGGGCCACGCATAGCCTGTCCGTGGCGATCAGCCAATGGCAGGAGTGCAACCTTGTACCGTTAGAAAATTGCGACGCGCAGGTTAAACGCCGTTTTCTGTATTTTCCTTGCGCGCAAAAAGTTTTCATAAAACTCACCACTTTAAGGTTCATCATAAGATGGGGCAAGACATTTTGAACCTGACTGTCCAATTCCCATAAATTTCCGTCGCCTACAGTCGGAGTTTTCGTTTTTTCAAGAAAAACTGGGAATCAACACGTCTCAACACACACACACACACAACGAGTCTTTCATTTTCGTTGACAGCTGAGTTGCTGTCTTGGGAAAGCTATGGGTGTTAAATACGTCTCAATATACACAATGACCCTTCATTGTCGTGGGCGTTCTCGACCATTTACAAGTCTAAATTAGTTTGAATTCTTATGTGCTGCACTGGCTGCGTATTGGCTGAACTCATGTTCCTTCTAAAAGCGTGCACCTAGGCTACAGTAAAAGAATGAACGATTTAAAAAAATTACCACTTCCCAAAGACTAGAGCAACAGACATTCGCAAATCAACCTTAAACACAAGACCTCGCACCCAATCTTGCGACAGTGGCAAGAAGACATTATATAAGACAACCCAAATCTCATGACAAAACCCACAAATTATATACCGAGCCAAAGTCAAAAGACCGAAATTGAACATAGACTAAACCGTCAGATATTGGTAATGTACCAAAAGTGGTATCCGAATTACCATGTGTATCCGCCAGCATCTAACCCGAAACCCTTCAGCGCTACTATCGGCGAGGCCCATTTTAAACTGCACGTCCATTTTCAATTAGCCTATCTGAACATGGAGTAGATTTTGGTGTGCTTAGTTACTATTATTTACGAGTATTGTCCTAGCAACCCTGCACCTCACAGCCCCACATTTAATGTTTGAATTGATCTGAAGGTCCAGCGTGCGCGAATCTGTGCATGAAGTGGAAGAAAAACAAATGAAAAAGTTTCTTTTGTGCCTTGTTTCGATTTTTTTTCTTTTATTTTTTCAACGGTGGGGAAAACGTTTTCGAGCATCTGACGCAACGATTGGAAGGAGCAACAGTGTCGGTGGGACGGGGAAGTCATTCGAAGTTTATTCCAATATTCCCGCAGAGCAAATTAGAGACTGTTTCAATTGTTCGGCCGAGTCGACCGCCCGAAATTACCAAGAGGAATTTAAGCCCAGCTCCAAAATGTCAAAATCGGATTCCTTTCTAGGCAAACAAGCATGCACAGTCCCATTGTTTTTGGCATTTCAACTCTTGCATCAACCGTCTCCTGGCACTTGGGAAGTTGATCCTCTTGTATAAATGGCTGGGTTACGGCAGAAGAGAATTGCAATTTATATAAGGATTTGGGCGGACAATGTGCCAGAATTCTTGATGGTAATGAATATTCAAATGGGTCGTGTGTTTTTCTTTAATATGCCCTCGTGATGAGTCACGTTCTCGTCTTTGCTTTTTTAACCTCTGGGCTCGCCTATAAATGTTGTTTGCGATTTCACACCTCAATAATTGCAATTGACATACAAAGAAACTGCGGTTCATATGATGCACAAAATTACATTTTTTTTGTCTCAGGATTTCCAGCACGTTGGAGTCCACGATTCGAATCCTGCCCTGGGCATAAGTGTTCCTTGTGAAAGTCACTTCATCAATTTCATCGTTAACATCAGTCATCCTCACCTTCACAATTAGCCAAATGAGGCAGAAAAACGAAATAAAATAAACGAAATGAATCCAGCATAGGATCTCTAGAGGTGGTTCAAATTGCCTGACCTCCTAGGTCCCCTGATATGCAGGGTGGCGCAAACAGAACGTATGTTTTTGGAATTAGTGTAGCGTCGTTGATTTTTAAGACACAAACGTTTTACACCAAAACCATCGGTAAGAAATGCAGTTTGGATTGGTATACAGTGATGATTTAAGTATGGAACGATGACGTCATTGTTGCTGCACACATCCGGAGCCTCTCCTCAAAGTTCCGCATTGCCCTTGCCAACATTTCGTCTGGCACAGCTGTAATTCCTTTACGAATGGCAACTTTCAGCTCGTCGACTGAACGAGGTTTTCGACTTGAGGTAACCCCACAGAAAGAATTCGCAGCATGGGGAGCGTGGGGGCCAAGAGACATCACCGAAACGTGAGATTACGTAGTGGGGACAGCAACAATGAAATCATCTTTCCGACATCATCTTCCATACTTAAATCATCACTGTATACCTATCCAAACTGCATTTCTTATCAATAGTTTTGGTGTTAATAAAACGTTTGTATCTTGAAAATCAACGACGCTACACTTATTCCAAAAACATGTGTTCTTTTTGTGCCACCCTGTATATGTATTTTTTTTTTTTAGGGGTCGTATAGAAGGCAGAGTGTACCAAACTCCCGTAATTAATCTTGATAATTTAATACCAGAATGTCATCCATACTGCTGATGTTGAATGCTATGAAGAGTATGGGCAGGGTTGCAATACCGTTCAGATATTGTAGGCGCAACCACAGATGCACGTGTCGAAGTGGACTGAAAATAACATTTTTGATTGGGTGCACCTTTGAATCGCAGTATGCTTCCCTGTGCCAATTAGTTCTTGTTGTTGAAATACGAAATTGTAAACAATATTACACCCTGTATAATTAAGAAGGTTATACTACAGAAACTTTTACTTAATCGAAACTCCTATGAGTTTTTCTGGTCCTTTTGAGACCAGCATGTGCATACCTCTTTTCTGTTCGAGAAGCGTGGTCAGAGTATCATCGTTGTTATCTGGCTTTCGTAGCCTTCACGAGATTGGACCAACACCGTGTTGAGCATCTCACGGAACGTCGAAGCCAGGACCAATCACACCAAAAGCCGAAACTTCAGTAGGCTACACCTAGTAGTATTTCCACCTAGCTTATCAAATTATTTTGAATTTTTGCTTCGAGAATTGGAAATTAGAAGTAATGAAACAGTGTTTGTTAAAATTGAAATAATCGCTTTGTACTTGCAGTTAATTTGCAATAACTATATCTTAGCCTTGAAGTTAGAGAACCATTAAATCCTTAGAGAACCATTAAATCAACCACAACCAATTCAAGCAATTTTAACAATGTGTTTATATTTGAGGGTTCCACTTTTTTTTTTTTAATATTTAAAGTAGATATTGGCTAAGATTTTATCGCCTACGTTGACCATTTTGACTTATTTTAATTATTTGAGGTCAAATTTGAATGTCTGTAGATAAATTTTGACAAGATGAATGGATAACACACACAGAAATTTCAAAAATCACGAACAGAGTACCTTCGGAGTCGACATAATTTGTTAACACTCAACACGCTCGGAGACTAAAGTGGGCGTCATGTTGTCCAGTTTTTCTGCGCTGTCATGATGGCGCTCTGTTGGGGAAAAAATTAAATACTTTTTGAACACACCTCGCATATAAGGAACTATGATCAAAGTTTTGATGTACACTTTTATTTGCGCAATATAACGAGCAACATGGATTAAAAGTTAAACTATTCAAGTTTTCAATAACTCCATAACTTGTTAATCTGCAGAAGTTGTTTTTTTTCTCTCTCTCTCTCAAACTCTACCAGATACCTTTGTAGTTCTTGGCTAACGATTTCCGAAATTCGACCACGGCAAGTACTTCCGTTATCTTTTTGAGAAACGTTGTGTCGAATATCACCAGTCTGTTGCTATGCCCCTTGTGATTTCTCTCTATTCTGTTTTCTTGGGGTCCACTTTTATCAAGGTAATATAACTTTGTTCAGATCATGCATTATACAGCTGTCGCTTAGGGATTTTCGAAATTCCATAAAATTATTGACACCTGAACACATGTAGGTTGATGGAAGATTATAACTAACGCCTATTGCATATTTTATTTTGGCGTATTTAGCTGTATAAAAATCTGAAATATCGATCAACTACACTAATAGGGTCATCATATTATTTTTAATTTTCCATATGTTCTAATTTACAATGAGGTAATGTTTGTACTAATTTTACATAAAATTTCACGCTTTGTGTATTTCTAGTTGAAGTTCTGTATTTCTGGCACTTGTTGTAGATAATCTTCATACCGAAGCTACAACTCGTGTGCGACTTGAGATTTTCACCAATCGAACAGAAGCTTGTACAGTCTTATCATGTCGCTACGGTGTGAAATCTCGTTTCGATTCTTAGGGTCTCTTCATTGGCGCAGTAATAACGTCGTCGCCTTGTAATCAAGGATCCCGGGTTCGATACCCGGTGGAGGCAAATTGCTTTAAACTGTAGCTCCAATCCCGATTAGCCTGCCTATCTGTGCTTAAAGTGGACTTAAAAACAACAATTCGATGAATTCAATCCTTTTGATTCATGGGTGTTATGGGAACGGAACATGCGGAACGGAAATCAGTACAGTGTCAGCAGAGTTTTGAATAGAATTTTAGAAATACTTAAATGGAGGAATAAATTGAATGAAACGCTCATACCTAGGACCCCTTGCAGCTAGGCAACCACTTCACAACAAGGTCAACCTATTCTCAATCCACAGGATGATCGAAGTCAATGTACACATGGCTTGTGAGAAATCCCGTTTGTTATTCTAATGGCAGCTGTCGTAATGCATGTACTAAGAATAATTTTCGGTTTCGTCCGGACTCATCCTTCTATTGTGTGACGTTTACAAATAGCCTATGTGCTGACGTGCCCAATTGAAATTCGAGGTGTAAGGGACGACCTTCTGGTAAAGCACCCAAAAGCCAACCTACCGGTAAGTTCTTCTTGCAGGCCAACTAGGCTCTGGCGCCTGGATCTACAACCATTATAATCTTATGTAGGGATGTGTGCTGTCCTGTGTTTGTCCTTCTGTGTGCCGAGGGTCCATTTATAGCCTCAGCTTTTAACCTAGGTAAGGAGATAATAGTCCTCAGAGATGGGATAGTTTTAGTTCTTGTTAAGTAATGAATGAATGAATTAGTTTTAAAAATCTAGTAAAGTTTTTAACAGACATATTTTATTTAATTATTAGGAGCCTGACCTCAATTTTGTTTTTCGTTAAGGGCTGTATTGCGTGACAGGCAAATATAGCCTATATGCTGATGTTCCCATTCTATAAAAATCAATCATTCATACCAATAATTGAAATCCATTCATACACAACCCAAGCTGCTGGAGATGTCCGTGAAATTCAGAATTCATGAGCGGAATCACCCGGTTTATCCCGTGGTGGCCTAGCATGGTTCATCGTGTGTGTATAATTACTGGATTGGGGTCGCCCCTTCCTTGACCAACATCGGCCACTGCTACGCGAATTAAAAGGGGTCCTGTGTTATAGCGGCGCACGAAAGAACTTCTGAGAAGAAGCCGTCCGTCGACCTCAGGATGGATTAAGGTCTTCGTATCTCCTGTGTCAAATGGTGATTAATATCTCCCGTGTCCTTGTTTGTGTACCTGTGCAAGCTTACCCTTATTTGGCCAATCAAATTAAGAAGCCGCTAACGAGATGCCCATATGCAGAATGGTAATTGGAGATAGGAGGAAGCCAGGAGTCCGTGGCTCCTGTGCGTTGGCAAGCGAACTCGAATGAGCAGCTTCTTATTGGTTGATTTTTTTCTGTTGTCTGCCTCGCTCTCACATTCCCTCTGTGTGTGTGTTATGTTACATATCAGGGTGTCTACCAGTCAAGAAATCAACAGGTGGGACAAGAAAGTAAAAAATTACGCTTGTGGTCAAGAATTTTGCTATCTTTTTACACTATAGTGAATTTACATTGTTATATACCTGTACTGGTATTTGATAAAATTGAATATTTGGAAATCTAAAATTGTATTGAGTTGTGGTTAAAATTTGTTCTTTGTTTGTTAAGAATTGCATGGTTGTATGCGTGAAGTTTTGTAAAAATATTAAATAATGTGGCCATTCCCATCCAGGATGAAGTCTGAAGCATTAATTTTTACTTGCATTAATATTTGAAGAAGGTTAAATCTCTTGTTAAAGTACAACTTCAGTTTTCATCTTAACAGGCCTTGTGGAAGGAGTTTTTCATTGAATTAAAATATATATGTTCTAATGTCCAACTATACTTAAGTAGGGGGCGATTAAATAAATGTTAAGAAAAAGCGGGAAAAGGTCAAGAAAAATTAAGAAAGTCAATTTTGGATTTGATATTTTGTAGACACTGTATATGTTGGGACAGGCGACTTCCTCGAAAGTTCATGACTCCCGCGTAGCCGAGTGGTTAACGCGTGTTTCTTTTTTATGATCTGCCCTGGCACGATTTCCACTCGCCTGGAAATTGTGGAACGGTCATGGAAATACACTTACGGCCCAAAAGAGCATGGAATAGTTAGGCAATTTGCTCCAGTACAAGTCATGTTTATGGGGCATTGTAGAATCGAAAATGTTTTTAGAGGAGAAGAAAGGGAGAAGTTAATAAAATAATCGAGAGAGAATTTGTTCAGTGAGCAATCAGTTTGAGCCAAGATACCACAAGGATGCAAGACTTTGGTGCTTAACATAAAACAGGGTAGTTGTCTGTAGGAGACCAGAGCAGCGGGACGCTACTGCGGAATGTATCGCATCTCGGAGTATTTTGTATTAAGCGACGAAATACATAATAAATTGTCTATTTAGTGTGTCCATTCTTTATAATTTGTCTACTACAGCACGACAACAATTCCTGCGTCCCCAAACGCGATGTGCTTCTGTTGGCAAACGAGCCCGTACAGAAATAAGAACACTGGAAAGAAGAAGAGAATAGAGAAATAAAGGAAACTAAACAGAGAAGCAAAAGAAGGTATAGAGAGAATGAAAGAGAATAAAGAAGAACTACACAGAAAGCCGGAGAGAGTAGGTAGTAAATGCAGTGTTCGGAAAGTATATGAGGTACTGTTATGGTTACTTCATTCAAAAACTAACTCTGTTACAGTTACTGGTGCTTGAAAAGTAACAGTGGTTACTTTCACACTTACTTTCTGATGAAGCTTTTTTGTAATCAAATTACACCCAATCATTGATTATTAGTTGTAATGAAATTAATATATGAAGATTTGCATGTGATATATTTCCTTGCCTTAGGCAATTCAATGCAAATCTTTTCACCGTACCATCCAGAGGAGAAACACTGTTGGAAACAGAGTTGCTAAATTTAGCTCTTTCTTCACGTTACAATATTTCAAGTTAACTTTGTAAGCGGCGTAAAGTAATTGTTGATAACATTACTACTATTGCAAGGAAGTAACTAGTTAATTTCAAACACTCAGTAAAAGTAATGATCAACAAGACAAAGAGTAATAGATTGGAAGACAGATGAAGGAAGGTGGAAATCTAGATAGAGGGAAAATATAGGACAAAATCTATTTTTTCTTATTCCCTGGTGGTTGCGAGTGATCCCCCTCCATCTTGGCACCTATGTATTTACGCTGGAGAATTTAACTCGCTAATTTTTTAACAACCCTCGTACGTTACCTCGCTGGCGCAACATCTCTCCTTAAAAGGCTAAACGAGGAGACTGTGGACAGCAGAGAAACTAAACAATACCAGCTTCTGTCTAAATGTTGACTTTGCCCACAAGACTCAGCGTTATTAAAATCCGTGATTGTAGTTTCCGAACAAATAATAAGTTATTGCTCAATGGCTGTGTACCTTTCTCTGGATCGTCAAATTTCCTTTGGTAGATCAAATGAAGATCCACTCGAAGAGGTTGCGGGTGGGGGGGCAAATGGAGCAACCCAAGGTATCTCTCACAATATTCGCTTTTTTCCCGTTCTTCCAAGAATCCATTTCAATTTCGTCGTCGAGGGTGAGATGGCCTGGATGCGAAGAACAACCGTCCGTTCCGTCTTTGTATACAGAAAAATAATAAACTAGGAACTTGGTGTTTGGAATATAATGAAGCGACGAGAAGAATTTGCAATAACAAGAACTTTGGTATCCGAGTAAGGTAAATGTCGATAAACAAATTTGTCTCAAATTTTATGGTGGTGGAGTCGGCTGGTAGCGTGACTTGCTTTGAAATGGAATATCCTGGGTTTTAGTTTCGGTTTAGGTATGAGTGTTTGTGTGTGTTTCTCCATTCATTTCGTCAGTGTACGTTGTTCACCAAACCATTTCACGAATTGAACTCCTGTTGTTTATTTATTGTCTTCAACGGAACATTCTCAAACCACAGGAGGCTTAAACGTAAAAAATATAATATGGATAATTTACATAAAATTATTACTCTTACTGGTACACTCGTATATGTCTTATCTTCGTCAGAAATTTACTAAAATGCGATTATCTCAAATATAGTGCGGTGAAGGACGTATTTATTGGGGGATGGTCCGGACACCCCCCCCCCACCCACGAGAGACTTACTAAGTAAAAATATATATTATGAAAATAACGAAATAATAAAATAACTAAAATTAAATAATTAAAATATGCTTGTTGTTTAATCAAGGGTTATTTATTTCCTCCAAACTTATTGGAAGGCAAGGATTAGATTGGGACCATACGACTTTGAATGCCTCCCCCTCCCCGATGGCGCAGTGGTAACATCGCCTTGTAATCAAGGGGTTCCTGGTTCGATACCCGATGGAGGCACATAGTGGTTCGCATCCCACTTTAAACTGTAGGTCCAGTCCCGATTAGCCTTACTGTGCATAAAGTGGACTTAAAGCACCAAACCAAACCACTACGCCATCGGGCGGCCCTCAGTCTCGGTGAAAGAACTCAGATTCCTTTCACCGTAGCATCCAGAGACACACGTTTCTCAAAATTTCGCAATTTTCCCACGTTACAAGTTTTCTAGTTAACTTTGGAAGCGGCGTAAAGTATGTGCAAGAAGCCATGGCATAGAAACAAAATTACATCAGTTATCCATGGCATGCACACCAGACCAGGTTAGAAACCCAGGTGGTTTCGGCAATAAATTATACCAAGAACTTAATGTGGCACTATGTGTATTTTACTACCATCAGTGAAATTTCGAAACGTATGTTTTGACATGCTTGACTTTGGCGCGCGCAAAATGGGTCATCAAATTTTACGGTGTTTCAATCCATATCTAAGCTTGCAGAATTTATTTCTCGTCTGAACGAGCCGTTTTGTGCACCGCACGCCAAGAGCGCCGAGTTGATATGATTTGGCACGTTTCCCCGGGCGATGACAGAGGACCCTTGGTGCTGTCGTCGCGTGCCTTCGCCGTCTGATGGCGTTCGTCGTCATCTGGTGTTTGGTCCTCGTTGTGCGGGCGCCAGGATCTCGTTTTCCCTTTCTCTCGCTTTTGTCGGCGTCTCCCGTGTTATATGTTTGCGTCCGAGGCGTAACGGTTTGCAAATCGCGGGACACATGATAGACCTTTGCGTTTCAAGTTGGAATTTATCTCGGGCTGGAACGTATTCCTCTAGATTTTTCATGCTTTTCTGGAAGGCTCTAGTCGGTGGTACTAGATAGTTCCCATGGCGGGCGCCCATACGGTTAGGGGGAGGGGGTGTAAGAGGTGACGGTTTTCGAAGGCAGCCTCCCTTCCTCATAGTACACTCTGGACTGTGTTTGGGGTCTCAGACTTCACTATTAGCCGACGTCGGTGACGGAGTGGTTATCACTGCGCGCTATAACAGGGGTCCCGGGTTCGAATCCCGAACTGGACACTGGTTTAATTTGTTGTTTAATGTCCACTTTATATGCAGATAAGCCAATCGAGACCGAACCTACATTTTAATGAAATGAGACCCGAATCACTGTGCAATGTGCCTCAACTGCTATCGAACCTCTGACCCCTTGATTACAAGGCGACGAAGTTTCAACTACACCATCGGGGAGGCCTCTGGGGTTGAGTGTTCCTTGTGAGTGTCCCTTCATCAATTTCATCATATCATCACTAATCCTCGTCGTCGTGATTAGCCAGAAGTGACAGAAAACGACGCTACATAACAACAATCAAATCAGACTGCACTACAACGGGGCTCTACCCGTATAGTACTCAATGTTTCTGAGATGTTACAGTGACTCAGCTGCATAAAAGTTATTATACATAGGGCTATACGTACTTGTACCACATCTTCCTCACGTGTGCTGCGTGGGTAAGAACAATCGCATTATGTCGGTTTCATACCTTTCATTTCATTGTTCATATGGTTTAATATCCACCCACGCTCCACACATTACAGTTTCGTCTTTTGGTCCTTAGTTTCTAATGTTCTTGGTGGTAACAGGCACAGGTAACGTATGACGTACCGTAACAATGAGTCTATTGACACAAGCAGTAAGATAAATTACTTCTGCAACTTGAAACACTCTGTGCCCGAGCACGCTAAGTAGTCTACTTTCGAGCTCGCACGGGTTTGAGTACCGGCTTGAGCATTCGTGTTCTTTGTGAGTGCCCCTTCATCAATTTCATCTAGACGGACCCTGTGGCCGAGTGGTTAGCACATCGCGCTGCGAAGCCAAGGGTCCCGGGTTCGAATCCCGCTCGGGCTTGGTTGTTTGTGAATGTCTATTCATCATTTCATCACTCGTTCCCATCTTGGCAAATTAGCCAAGAGGCACAAAACGCGAAGTAAAATAAACTAAATCAATCAATCAATTTAATCTAATCACTTGTTCGTCAGAAAAGCGAAGCTAAATACTAAAAAGAAAAAAAATATTCAAACACTACCTCTTTAACAGGGTTGCAACAACGCTCCTAATTATATTCTTGAAGAATATAAATATTGCAGAAAAGATTAGTCATTTCTTTTAGCGAAAGATCAACGGGCCTCCCCCGGGTAAGTAAACAGAGTGAAACTTTGTCACCTGCGTTTCTCCTCTGTTGTTCCGAACAAGAACTCATTTCGCAAAAATTGCGTTGAAAAGCTATCTATCGGGTTCCGTGTCCAACCTAATGAAGTCGGTGGGGATTGTTCGCAACGAAATTGCATTAGCGTCTCAGCAACAATGCAGGGGACGGAAATTGCGTAAGCCAGCGCCGATTACGTTTTTTCGGTCGCGAATCGATTTTAATTCGGTTACTCCCGGCGATTCTTGTTTCCTCGCCCGAAACTTCGGCGTTAATCAACGGTCGACTTCAATGGGTTTGTTCTCATCCGCCGCAGCGATTTTAATTGGAATCGAATGCGTTCTTATTAGTGGCGCTTACAAAGGAAAATACGCCATTTCGGGGACCCTCGTGGTGAAATCTGATACCGTGACCATGGAATGTGCAGTGATCTAAAGAATCGTTTAAAATGTTCTGTACATACCTCATATTTTAGAACGATACTAACAGAAATTGTAAGTATGCTTACGTAAAAGGTAAAAGTACCCCTGTGCGTGTGCACACATGAAAGCGTATGGGTGAGGTGAAGGTATAGAGCTCCACATATTCTTGATTTCGGCCATAGTTGGGATGATATGATCAGCATCATACCCGGCCGCCTGGGTTGCTCCCAGATACCCATTATGCGAGATATGAGGATGGGTTGGCATCAGAACCGAGCAGAAACAGGGTAATGACTGGAGAATTCGTTCTCCAGATCACCTACTCCGGGATTCGACCCCGGGTATCCAGCTTCGTAGCCAGATGCTCTACCAATTCAGATACCGCGGCTCTTTATCTTATTATGTTTTCGTGTCAATGAAAATTGATTTTAATACATTTTCAATTTGTAAACAAAGTTTATAGACACTCTATATTAACTAATATTGAAAGACAATCTCCCTTGAAGCAGTCACGATTTCCTTCCTTCTGTTTTATTGTTTGTTGTCCTTTTTTAAAGTTTTTTGTAGTTTTGTTTTTCTACGTTTAGCCATTTTCAATATTTCTGTTGCATTAGCATTTAATGTATGTCTTGCATTGCTCTCTTTATGTGTGTGTAGGACAAAACCTGTTGTGTAGCGGCATCAAAAGTTTGGCAACGTTCATTTTTAGTGTAACTGTATGCTCAAAATGTATTCAAATTAGTGGTCACCAGTTTGAACATCTGATTTAATGACAATTATTCATTATATTAATATTTATTTTGATTAGTCACATAACAAATACGAGGGATGATCGAAAAAAAAGGTTACAAAGCCTATTATGGCGTATGTGTTAGACATAGCTGGAAGATCAACAGACCTGATGATGGAGGGCACTCAACACTAGTCCTCGATATAATCACTTTTTTTGTTCAAGCACTTGTCACAACGGTAGATGAGGTTTTCCATACCGGTTGCACAGAAATCCGCGTCAAGTTCTCGTAGCCACCGTGAGGCAGCTCTTTTGAAATCATCACATGTCAGATAATGGTGGCCAGCCAACAAAATGGTAGTCCCAGCTCAGCTGATATTGAGCGTAATGTTCTTCTTCTGTCCTCACGAATACACTCGTCCACAAGAGCACAGTTCACGTCAGTGGTTGAGGTACTGGGCCTACCGCTGTGTCCAGGGTTGTCATTAACAATACTGGTCCGTCCTTCTTTGAAGGCACGACACCACTTCGCTACATGTTGCCTTGAAATTGACCCCTCCCCATACACCTCCACAATCTGCCTATGAATGTCAGCAGGTGTAGTGTTTTTGGCCCACAGGAACCGCACCACTGCCCCCACTTCTACTCTTGACCAATTTTCTAGACGAGTCACCATTTTAAATGTCTGCTTCTCGGGTATACGTACATGGTCACAATCCAAAGTCCTCAAACTCGCAACAAGACAAACATGTTATTAATTTACACATACATTTTCGTTACGTTACAGTTAATAAAACAAAAGTTATATGCTTTGTAACCTTTTTTTTTTCGATCATCCCTCGTATTTCAGCATTTCTTTCGTTACTTTGCTATTTCACTTAGCCTATGTTAACGTGCAATGCTTATGTTCTTTATTGTTTCTGATAAAATATAATCGTTCTAATAACATGAAATTGATTGATTCGTAGCATTCACTATTCTCAAGATAAATTCTACTGTATTATAACATTGCATAAAATGTTCGACTAAGAAAAGGGCTGCGTGGTAAAGTACGGCTTGGTTGCAGTTTGGCCGAAAATTCGGCTGTACATTCATTTTTTTTTTCATTTTTTAAATTTAACTAAAGCAGAACCATCTACGATGAAGCAGATATCATTATTATCCATCTGTTCTCAAAGTTTAATCGGAAGCGTTTAGTTTATACGATGCACGTATATTGATCGCAATAATCAACGTTGGGTAGGCAGGGGGAATAATAGTACGTACATCTGTTATTTTCAATTGCTCATAAAAACTGATAAATGCACTTTCTGAAAACATTTTCTCATTACAAGTTTAATATCGTTTTGCGTATATTTGAATCTGCAACAAGGAAAGGGGAGCGTTCATTTGAAGACCAGAGGGAAAAAACGTGCTTTGTTAATTTTCAGCCAAATTGAAATAAAGGTGGTTTAGATAGCTCTGTGAAGGGCCTTTCTGACTAAGAATTGTACGAGAGTAGAACATTCATTACAGAGTTTAGATATACAGGGAAAGAATGTGCTCATGACCATGCGAACAGTGAAATAACATGATCTCCTGTAAAATCAAGAAAATGAACACAGCACGTTGTTTCCCAATGGTCTTCTTTGTAATAATGAAGTTATTATCCGTTTCATCGACAGTAACTCCATCGATGGCTTATCTCATGGCGCCACTTTGCAGCCTCCGTCCAGCAGTACATTATTCATGTGATTCCCCCCCCCCCCACTAAGGTGTGTGTTTTTTTCGAGATACTTATATTTTTCATGATAAATGGACCACCCTTTACATGAGGTGCTTTTTTATCACCACTCGTAGTAAGATCTGCACCCCATTCGTGTTGCCTACGAGACGCAGGGGGTCGTTACGAGAGCTTCTTGCCCTTGAGCGAAGAGTTCAAACCAACCAAACCTCCATACCCTTTCCTCCGGCGCACCATGCCCCCCGCTGGTCCCTTTTCTTGGTCCGGCTAATTTGCTCTCTGATTAAATTATTCCCGTCCGCAAACCGCCAATTTGGGGATTTCTTTGTTACAAAGGAAAACGGCGACACTTGGACGGAAATTTTTGTCGTGCGTGGCCACTCGCGTCTCCACGGTCCTTCCAGCTGCCGGTTGCCATGGAAACCTGGGAGCAAAGAGATTGTTTCCATTTATTGAAACAGGGAACTTCGCGTCACGTAAGAAACTTTTGCCTCGTGCGACGGCGGGCCGCTGGTACTCAGCATCCCTGCGACAGCGGATCGCGCGTTTCAGGAGACCACAGGGTTGTAAAACACACATTGATGCTCTGTTTATCACAAGCCCCGTGCGACGTGCAGTGGCCAACTTGTTTCAAACTTTACTTGGGTTAAGCAAAATATAGATGGTAGAGACAAAATGTAGGGTGAAGAAGGTACGGTCTGCACGTTGCAACTTGCCGTGAAGGCACATGGATATTGGTCGTGGGCGTGGTGTGGTCAGATCCACGCTCCACCGTCCTTTATCCCACATCCTGAATTAGAATTTGTATTACATTTTTTTTGTTTATTTGGTGTTCTTTCTTTTATTACCTTAATTGCGACGATGGGAACGATTTATAATTAATTGAAATAATGAAAGAACACCCGCAAAGCTTCCTTTCCTCTGGATTTAACCCGTAACTCTTGGTCTCGATATCAACACTTTGTTCTGTTCACCTGGCAAGAGACAAACCTTGCGTCACAAGTGAATCATTATTTGTAATACATTTAGATTGCATATGATCTCCTTTGCAGTCGTTGTGTTTCTCGTTTATAGCACTTTCGATGTTTGACTTTTTGCTATTGACTCTCTTTGGCAAACAAGTGCTCAGCGTTTGCTCATAAAATCTTCTACTCTCCGTGCCATGATTTGACGACAATCTTATCCCCTACGCTATAGAAAACCTGGGTTATACATTTTGAGGTTTCGGAATCGGCGAAAAGAATGGCTGCTTCTGAAATGCCAGGCGTCTTTCCTTTCATTTAACAAAAGGATGATGCTCCGGCTCAGTTACCGAGTGCGTGATGTCCTTTCGATCTCGCCACTGAAGTTACCAGGTTCGAGTCTTGGCACAGTGTTCTGTGTAATTGTCTATTCGTCAGTTGCATCTAATCATCACACATCTCCATAGTCGCGATTAGTCAAAAGTGGCATATAGGCAACAATATAAAATACAAACACGTAGTGTGGAAAGGGGCTTCAGTAAGAGGCTCGCAATTGGTTATTGTCAAATGGCTTTCAGTGTGATTTATGCGGGGAAAGCAATGGAGCTGGGACGTCACGGAGAATACATTACTAGCTAAAATGCGTCCTACTAACCTGTGGGGAAAACGCATGGAAACAACCGATGAGTGGAAAATGTCAGGCGTCCAAAAACCGTGAAGTATTTTTCGTATTTTCCAGTGTTTCGGTTTGGAAGTGAATTTCGTTTTTATTTGGAGATACCCTCCATAAAATGCTTTTGTAGTTATTGTTGTTCAGCAGCGTTGAAGAAACTTCATTAACTTGGAAAACAACTGCAGTTGAACATTTAAAACTTGTTTTCTTTTAAACGACCACAGAGTGGCCGGGAAATGAATTTTAATATTCCCTGCAAAAAACTGGAAAACCAAAATGAGTGTGAACAGCGCTCGTGTGTTATTTTCTAATTGTAATTTTAATTCCAATGTAAATTTAAAGAACCCCCTTTGCATGTTAATGCTTGTGAGGCAAGGAGGCAGAGGAGGTCAGTTTTACCTAACCGTAAGAGCTTTCTTAATCTCCAGAATAGCTGTCCCTGGGGATACGCACTTCTTAGCCAAGATCCGTGGGAACGTCGCAGATGACTCTGGTAATATGTTAGGCGCTTTGGCCCAGGGCTAAATAGATCTTCTGCGCAATATTAATTAATCAGGGCGAAGGAGGAGGGGTGCGGTTTATATCCCGCGGGCCTTTGTAATAGAGGAGGTAATTGATCTTCTCCAGAAAACCCAGAGATCGCAGAAGTGGATTTTGGGGATTGGGGCACGTCTTGGGAGAGATTCTGCTTAACTATGCCTCCCTCGTCTTACTTGTTGCAGGCTCCTTTTCTTCGCACCCACGCGCGCTGTTGCTGGAATATGAACCGGACGGCTGAGCAGAGTGGTTAAGGAAAGTCGAGTTTTTTTTGTCATTGGTTTTTCTCCGCCAATGTAGGGCAGTACCGACCCGGTGCATTTAATCGGTCTTGGATTGAAATAAATATAAATTGTGGGTACTTCAGCTCTTAGGCTATTTTCTCCCGTCACATTATACGAGGCTGAATCACTTACCGTAACTAAAATCGACACCTGTCTCTGAGGACTGAAATCTCCTTATCTAGGTTAAAAGCTGAGGCTGTAAGGGAGCGCTCGACGCATATAAAGACAAACACAGCCCTAGAGAGGATTATACTGACTCTAGGTCCAGACGCCAGAGCCTCGTTGGCCTGCAACATTGCAGTTACTGCGGAGTACTACGTGGAAGTGAGGTTGACTTTCGGGTGCCTTCTGGGTAGGTGACCTATCCGTCACGCTCCTAACCCTTTAAAAAGTTTTCACTCTGCAAATGGCCTACATTTCATGTGTTATTCCTCTGATAGTTTCTAAACCATGTAGTGTCCGTTTGCCCCGCCATCATGTAATTGATATGATTATTTTGAGACAAACATTCATTATTTTAAAACTATATTCTATTATGTGTTTACTAAATGTTTACACCTTGTGTGCCAACCATTATTTTCATTTCGTCGTCGCCTTGTTCGATACCCGGTGGAGGCACATAATGGTTATGGTCCCTCTTTAAACTGTAGGTCTAATCCCGATTAGCCTTACTGTGCATAAAGTGGACTTAAAAACACCAAATCAATCAATCAATTATTTTCATTAAAAAGTTAGTTGTTTTTATAAGTGTGCTTAGGGTGTCCGTTTGCCCCGTCCTTATCCTATACTCTGCCTCGGTTATCTCTGGAGCAAGGCCGCGCATAGCGGCAGAGAAGAGGAGCAGAGCGAAGCACTACACGCTGCTACGAACGCTGGTAATTGCAGTCGTCGTCTCCCACCACGCAATCCCCTTTCCTCTCACGTGTTCGTTGGTGGAGCCGTGTCGCGTCACCACTTGCGCAGATACTTGTTATCGTTCGATTGCTCCAGAGATACACGGACAGGGTATGATTATAAACTTCTATTGTCATACCGTAGCGTTTCAGCCTCGCAGAGTTATGGGGATCGTTGCCCCGCATCTCCACCACGTAGCGTTCCAGCCTTTGGAACGCGGTGATCAAACCAGGGGGGGGGGGGGGTTGATCACCCCAAAAAATTTAACACTTGATGGTAGAGACGGCCCTAAAAGGGACAGGAGTGAATACCTAGCTTAGCATTAATGTAAACTCATGTTTTGATTTAAACACACTTCTGACTGAGCAAAGAGAATGGCAGGTTAAGGGGAAGTAAACTTACCCTGCTCGGTAAACGAATAAATCTATAGATCCAGCTGTTGCTCCTTCAGACGATTCCTGGTTTTGTTACCTTTTGCTGACCCTTCCTCACCTTGCTAAAGATAAGCGTCCTCGTTTCCCGTGAAAACTCCTTAATCTACAATATTCTGTCAAGTGTGACAGGATCTTTATTCGTTTACCGGACGGGGGGAATGTTATGATACGTTTAAGAGTTGTTGACTTCATGCTGAATAACCTTGTATAATGTAATTACTAGGGCTTGGAAGTTGAGGACAAATCATTTTTTCCCCCTAGTGTCCGAAGACGAGGCCCAACATAATATATGTTCATTTTGGGTCATTGTAGGCCAGAAAAAGGTGGGTTTTATTTGTTCTTTTTTGCCTTTTTCGGCGTTTTTTGGCTTATTGGTACTTTTAGTCTTTTTTTTTAGGTCTTAACGGCTTTTTTTTTTGGGAACTTCACCTTCTTTCGACTACGTTTTTAGTGCCCATTCTCAATACGAATCATCATCAGTTCATCACCTCTTAAACATCCTTTCCGTAGTAAAGAAATATATTTGAACCATCCCTGAAACGAGAGAAAAACATTTTTGGATGACTGAAGCAGGTACAAGGTCCTTGAACTGTAACTTGTCTGGAAAGTCGCACTGTAAGTGGCAACTTTCTCTTGTTTTGAACCTTTCAGTTTTTTCGCACTGTGTGTTCCATACCACCAGAATTTTTAATTTTTTTTATTCATTAAATATGTAATTAAAATGAAGTTATTAATTAATTTGGATCACATTTATACGTCCCTTTTTCCGTTTTTAGGTCCTTTAGAAAATAATTATTCCGTTGTTTATGTCTACGACCATGTGCACCGTAGCTACAAATATTTTTTTTAAGCTTTCTTCAGTTGGAAGACTGTGCAGTTGCTCATTCGTTTCCCCTTCAGAAACTAAAGCTTTGCGCGGATCACGCCAATTGGAAGTTACGGATTCTTTGTGTCGATAACTAAGTAACCTTACTCTCAAAACGTCCACGATCGTCCTATCCGATAAATGGCGTTCCATTACGAAGGTAAAAAAAAAAAAAAATTTGGTCGTCCTCCGGCATTAAGACGTCCAATACCCTCAGCAACGTAGGCGAGAGATCAAATTTCCCCGGCTTCCACATCCAGCGGAAATGGCTCGGAGAACTTATAGTAATGGTCGCTGCCTTTAACAAAGCCTAAGATCGAGAGGATACCTTCTTTTTTTCTTTTTGGACATTAGCTGACGCTATATGGTTGTAGATTACCATGAACGCAGCCAGCTAAAGACCTTCTCGCTAGGGAAAAGGACATTTCCGTCAAGGTAAATCTGTTCGGTGCTACCGGAGGGGCAAAATGACACTTCTGTGTGGAATCTTCCACGCATCTGCAGCGCGGTCAAAAGGTTGGCGTAAGTTTGATATCTTTTCCTTATCTTCAATTTTTTTTTCGGTGTCTTCATAGGGTTTGTAAAGATTTTCTCGACTTTTTTTTAGTGCTACTGGAGATGTTTTGCTGTGAGAGACAGGATAATTATTGTAAGCTTTTTACCCACTGTGGCATCCCGAATCGACGTGTGTTGAGAAGGTCCGATCATGTAACGACAAGTCCTTTGTACAGTGTCTCTCAAAAGTTTTAGGACAACGACATTTTAAACTAGGCAACCCAATTTACACAAGGCGTTGGTGGGTTGCGTGTAGAGTTAGGCTCAATTTCAGGGTTGCCACATGCACAATAGATATTTATAAAATACGCGAAAAAATAAAAACAAGTATTATTGTAAAAAATTAGGTTTTCTGGTATTTCATCGCTGATGAGTCTACAGAAAGGAAAAGAGGTGAGAGAAAACGAGAGGTGACAAAGGAGAGCAGAAAGAGAAAGCATAAAGAGAAGAGGAAAAGTAGAGGAGAGAAGAAAGAGAGGAGAGAAGAGGAGATTGGAAGAAGATTCTAGGAGAGATGAGGAAAATGGAGCAAAGAAGAGAAAAGAGGAGGAAAACGAGATGAGAGAAGAGGAGACGAGAAGAGGGGAGTGGAGAGTAGAGTAATGGAGAGAAAAAGAGAAGAATGAAAAGAAGAGTGAAGTGGAGTCGGAAATCTAAGACAGGAAAGGAGATACGAGGAGTGGGGATGAGTGGGATGGAGATAAGATGCAAGAAAAGTAGGGAAGACGATATGAGATAAAAGCAGAGCAGAAGGAGGGGAGAGAAGAAGGAGAACAGAAGAACAGAAGGGACTGAAGAGAAGAGGTAGTTTCAGAAAATATCGTCTCAGCGTCAAGAATTGATGCATTGGTTAAATTATCGACATGAAACATTCAATAACATTTTGAAATGTATTGGAGAATGTATTAGATCGGTTCGAAATGCCTTTTGGGTTCTTTCAGAGCAAGATAAAATCTTCCATGTAAGATCTTTGATTTTACCTGCGATTATACCACTAAAAACATGAATGTAATTTTAATATTTATAAGAATTCTCCAATTTTTGTCCACTTCTCCGTTGAAATGGAGATTTTGTAATTTAATATTTCCCCTTCCTCCCATCGTTAATTCCAAACTGAATCATTCCGTTTCACACGGACAATGAACACAATGGTATAAGTCTAAAACTTACGAAAATATTCTGCCACTGGAAGGGTTTGAACCTACGACCATTAGATTGACTGTCCTGAACGGTAAACACTACCCCACAAGCCTTCGCTCCTGAAAGTAAGTAGAAGGAACTGACCAATGTGAAATGTAGATGCAACTCTCCTCCTACATGTAATGTGCAAACAATACTTGTTTGTAACAAAGAAAACGAAGGTACTACGACTCGGCGAAAACATTTAATGGAGAATTGCACATGACGGAAACTTTTCATTCGATATTTGCGGAGGTATCCTTCCATTGAACTCGAATGTTAAAAGGGGTAAAATTAGTATGTAATGAATTGCCACAAATATAAATAGTTATTTCATTAATATTTGTCAATGTCTTTGAAGCAGTACACAATTATCGTTAGAGTATCATAATTCATGATCTTATACATGAAAATATCCCTTTGAACGTGTGTCAATACATTTGTTTGTTTATTTTTTTTATAAATTCCATATGCAGAAGAATATAGCCACTATACACTACTATTACAAATGATGTTACCATGCTCTTGTTTGATAGAAGGGGATTTAAAAAAAAGAAAGAAAAGAATACCTTCTAATGAGGATCGAACCTGGGACCGTAATCAATGCTTTCAAGAACTCTAACCAATACACTACGCCCTTTGTTTCCTTTGGAGCAACAGTTCTTAATTATTCTCTCGCGTCAATATTGTAAACGTTATCCTGCAAAAAGATGTTTAACACTCTGATATAGCTCTGTACTTCTAGAATTACTCTATACACATGCATTTGAAATTTAACTCTGAATTTATTTCTTCGTTGTTAGTATATCTAAGCTTGTGAATATATTTTATTTGTATTTTTATAACGGTTACATGAACATCTACGAAATAGTTCCTTATAATAACCTCCGGTTGACTAAGTTGCCAATATAAACAAATGGAATACAGATTGTCTTCGAGCTTACATTGTTAAAAAGGAGCGGATACTCATATTACTATCCCGATACTTATTCAATAAGGTTTCTTGTTTGTCAGACATTATCACTTAAACTATTTCATGTTGAGCTCGTGCCCAACTTGAAATCTATCATTCTTCAGATTCTCTTTAAAATTTGACTCTGGTTACTTGTAACTTGCTGGCTGCAGACACTGCATCGACAGTGGTTTGCGATAAGAAGCGGCCTTGAATAGCGTGAGTCACTTTGAACGCGAGTAAGCTACGATACCAAGCTTGTCTGCCTTTGAAAACCAAATCATTTTTTCCACCGTTTCCGAACGCGATTGCTATTGTAGAAGTATATATTCTCTCAAAAGAGCAAGAAAGGAAATTCGACCAATGTTCTCCCGTCGTTTAAAACCAAATATTATCTATTAAACGAAAAGTTCACGATTGTCACTAAACCTATCTGAGCATAAGGTGGATGTAAACAATAAATTTAATAGAAAGATTCTCCAAAATTTCTCTCGCACTGTCTACGCCAGGCCAGTACCCAGGTGGGGGGGTTGCATGGGGTCCATGCCCCCTAGAACCCTGAAATAATTAAATGTGAACCTATCAGTAACTACGAAAATAACATCGTCGATTTTAGAAATGTGTAAAAATTTCAATTTTGTTCTTACATAAATGAATCTGTTTCTTGCGCAAAAGTCTTCAGGCTGCAATATTGGATGGTTTTAGTTTTTTAATGCAAGGCTAGGAAACGTCCGATTTACCGATTTAGTCAGGACAGTGTGTTACTTTCAATCCCTGTCCCGACTTTTTCGAACTGCAATCGTGATGCGAGATGACTCTATTATTGTTTTTTCTTAACTCACAATTAGACATGTTCTTTATTGTAATAATAATTCCTAGTACGCAACATTTAATTTATAAATATATTATTTTCTAAACATAGAATTATCATGACTTTTCAATGTTGCTTGCACTATTTGAACTATTTTGTAATATCTCTCTCTCTCTCTCTCTCTCTCTCTCTCTCTCTCTCTCTCTCTTATATATATATAAATTTGGGTCTGGCCCCTTCCTCAAATAAATCCTGCGTACGGGCCTGGTCTACGCCAATGACAGAAATGCAACCAATATTTTTATTTATTTTTAACCCAATTAAAGGAATGTGGAAGAATTTAAAAGAAATAAGAAAGGGCGGAACGACTGTTGCTCTACTTTAAAAATTGTTGTTCTTCCAGGAAGAAAAATAAGAAGGATTTCCTCCAACACCTTAACACAGTGTCCCACGAGTCTCTCTTGATGAATACTGTCAAATGTGAAGTGATTTTATGAATAAAATTTTGCGCCTGTTTACGTCTAACGTTGCGCAGATTTGGTAGTTCGCAAACGGTGTAATTATTTCGTGTTACCTTACGCAAAGATCAAATACATTTCATAAGACTGTTCTGAACACGAGACTTGCGTCAGTAAACAAGCATTTCGTCTGTTGTAGTATCACAGGAAAAGAATATCGTCCTGCAATGTTCAAGCCTCTAGATATTTTCCATTAATAATGTCTAATCACAATAACAAATTTGAAGAAATAACTCGCATTTTCACAACTACGTACCAAAATTCTCGTTTTTCTTCATCACTTCGAAAATAATTTCTCGAAGATATCTGCTATACTACAAGAAAGCAATCCAAAATTAAAGTAAAAGTTCAACTACACGTATACCCAACGATATTTACAATATTGGAGGGACAGAATATTTAAAAATTGTTGTTTCAATCGAAGGTAAGGGCGTGGTGTAGTGGTTAGAGTTCTCGGTTGGACTGCTCGAGATCCCAGGTTCGATCCTCGTTAGAAGGTTTTCTTTTTTTTAATTCTCCTTTTATTATAAACAAAAGCATGGTAACATTATTTGTAATAGCAGTGTATAGTGGCTACATTGTTCTGCATATGGAATTTATAAAAAAATAAACAAATACATGAATTGACACACGTTCAAAGGGATATTTTCATGTATAAGATCGTGAATTATGATACTCTAACGATAATTGTGTACTGCTTCAAAGACATTGACAAATATTAATGAAATAACTATTTATATTTGTGGCAATTCATTACATACTAATTTTACCCCTTTTAACATTCGAGTTCAATGGAAGGATACCTCCGCAAATATCGAATGAAAAGTTTCCGTCATGTGCAATTCTCCATTAAATGTTTTCGCCGAGTCGTAGTACCTTCGTTTTCTTTGTTACAAACAAGTATTGTTTGCACATTACATGTAGGAGGAGAGTTGCATCTACATTTCACATTGGTCAGTTCCTTCTACTTACTTTCAGGAGCGAAGGCTTGTGGGGTAGTGTTTACCGTTCAGGACAGTCAATCTAATGGTCGTAGGTTCAAACCCTTCCAGTGGCAGAATATTTTCGTAAGTTTTAGACTTATACCATTGTGTTCATTGTCCGTGTGAAACGGAATGATTCAGTTTGGAATTAACGATGGGGGGAAGGGGAAATATTAAATTACAAAATCTCCATTTCAACGGAGAAGTGGACAAAAATTGGAGAATTCTTATAAATATTAAAATTACATTCATGTTTTTAGTGGTATAATCGCAGGTAAAATCAAAGATCTTACATGGAAGATTTTATCTTGCTCTGAAAGAACCCAAAAGGCATTTCGAACCGATCTAATACATTCTCCAATACATTTCAAAATGTTATTGAATGTTTCATGTCGATAATTTAACCAATGCATCAATTCTTGACGCTGAGACGATATTTTCTGAAACTACCTCTTCTCTTCAGTCCCTTCTGTTCTTCTGTTCTCCTTCTTCTCTCCCCTCCTTCTGCTCTGCTTTTATCTCATATCGTCTTCCCTACTTTTCTTGCATCTTATCTCCATCCCACTCATCCCCACTCCTCGTATCTCCTTTCCTGTCTTAGATTTCCGACTCCACTTCACTCTTCTTTTCATTCTTCTCTTTTTCTCTCCATTACTCTACTCTCCAC
The DNA here is from genome assembly GCF_977018435.1 of Lepisma saccharinum. Classification (NCBI taxonomy): domain Eukaryota; kingdom Metazoa; phylum Arthropoda; class Insecta; order Zygentoma; family Lepismatidae; genus Lepisma; species Lepisma saccharinum. Next base: position 38,733,621 of record NC_139238.1, read on the forward strand.
TCCCCTCTTCTCGTCTCCTCTTCTCTCATCTCGTTTTCCTCCTCTTTTCTCTTCTTTGCTCCATTTTCCTCATCTCTCCTAGAATCTTCTTCCAATCTCCTCTTCTCTCCTCTCTTTCTTCTCTCCTCTACTTTTCCTCTTCTCTTTATGCTTTCTCTTTCTGCTCTCCTTTGTCACCTCTCGTTTTCTCTCACCTCTTTTCCTTTCTGTAGACTCATCAGCGATGAAATACCAGAAAACCTAATTTTTTACAATAATACTTGTTTTTATTTTTTCGCGTATTTTATAAATATCTATTGTGCATGTGGCAACCCTGAAATTGAGCCTAACTCTACACGCAACCCACCAACGCCTTGTGTAAATTGGGTTGCCTAGTTTAAAATGTCGTTGTCCTAAAACTTTTGAGAGACACTGTACATGTAGTGGTCCGAGAAGGCTCGTCCAATAAGCGCGTAAGAGGGGAAGTGAGTGCATGGAGGAGAAAACGTGGCTGCAGCTACAATCCGTATGCAGCAGCTCGCACTGCTTTTTTCCTCCTACTTGCTTTCTCCCCTTTTCTACCGTTATTCCCGGCATTGCTTTACAGGCTCCGTGGCCAGTGTGGCTGGGTGCAAGAAAATCAGTTACCTGTATGTTGTTTTTACTATTGAGACCGAGGCCAACAAACTTTTTGAGTAGATATATCTTTCAATGCGTACTGATTTTGTGCACCTGTATTCCTTTTAACGTATGTAATATACCTTATGTTTCAATCCTGTTGATTATCGTCATTAGCAGTTCAGGCCTACCTCCGTGGCGAAGTGGTTAGCACATCACACAGCGACGCCAGGTATCACTGGTTCGAATCCCGGCTGGGCAAGGATGTGCTTTGTGAATGTCCCTTAATTATATCATTACTCATCATCAGGTATAGAAGAATGCAAGAGCGCCATGGCGGCTAAAAATTTAACATATCGTGTTCGCTTAAGGAAATTTCCATTACAGTTTTTTTGAGTAACGAGAACAATTTTTTTTTTTTTTATATATTTGTGGGTTTTGTATATCACGCGTATCATTATACCAGAATAATAAATATGTAATTTTCAATTTTTCACTGTAGGTAGCCGATTTTTTCAATCTTGCAGCCATATGGTGAGTCGGCCACATATTGGAATGTATAGTACAGTTCATGGTGTTACGAAGGCACTCCGGCGCAATAATTAATTACTATTAATCCAGTCTGGAATTAATTAATAAATTATTTTTTTTAGGATCACATTTCATAGATTAACTTAGTTAGATTATTGGCCTTCTTGGCACTTATTTGGGGAAAACGACCGTCTCCTGAGGAAAGGCACTGGCGTCTAAATTATTTTTAGTTGTGTCTACCCCTGCTCGTGCTGAACTTCGTGATTAGCCAAAAGTGGCAGACAAGCGAAGTAAGGTAAACCAAACCAGTAAATCATTTTTTTATATATCAACCAATAAACCGGAGATATGCCAATGTTCTGTCAGCACTCACGGAGCATTCGCGGTTCCACAGTAAATGCACCTGCAGCTGGTTTACAGTGCGTTATGGCACATGCTTGCACTTGGCGCGGTTAAGTAAGTCTTTTAAGAATTGCAATAGATAGCATCACCTTCCCTGGCGACACAGATATTTGGAAACTATAGAAACTTTCCAGCCTTGAAAGTGAGCAACTAGCACCGTAAAACGATTTTTACGGCAGCGTCGAGCTTTTTGGAGCGATTCCAGACGGAATATCACTCCATAAATCTCTATGACGAACAGGGTCCGCTTCGAATGGATCTTCTCAGAAGAACAACCTCTTCTGGAACGGTAGAGTGCCGAAAGCCTGATGAGAAGAATAGAGCGAAAGTAACATCGTTTCCCGCCCCCCCCTCGTACCCGCATGAATTTCTTATAACTATGTGCCCGGAACGCTGGAATGGAACTGGATGAGCTACGGAAATGCGAGTCTTGATTCCGGAAACGAGAAAGTGAAGCCGTCCTTATCTATATCTGGATCACTCCGAGAGATGAAAAGGTGACAGCGATTGTTTTTTGTTGTCTTTGGGTTACTGGAGGAAATTTGCAGACGTGGAACATTTCCGGATATGTAGTTTGCTTTTTTTGGAGGTGGTCTTAAGCAATGCATGAAGCACGATCGCATTTCCTACCCAAGTATTCCACCTGTCCCTAACCTAGGCAAAGGCCAAATCTTGGTGACGCGTGGTGCTCGCATCGAATCCGATAGCCGCAGTTTTCTGACTTCCGAGACTGTAGCCCGCTCACTATATTGGGACCGCAGAGCAAGCGTAGAACCGCGCGTTCTGTGAACCGTGCTCGCGCGTGGAGGGGAGGGGTAGAGTGGAATTGGCCTCCTTGTGGCCAGATTTGAACGGATGGAGGGGAAGATGCGGGAAGGCTTCTGGCTGCAGGTTCTTTTCTTTCAGGTCGCTCTATATTCCTTCTTTTCAAGTGACTCGCCAACTACTCTGCGATGTCGTGCACTCAGTGTAAAAATTTTAGCGAGAAGTGAAGGCTACGATTACTTGGTAGGGCCTCCCCCATGGCGTGGTGGTATCGTCGTCGCAATGTAACCAAGGGATCCCGGAATCGATACCTGGTGGAGGCACGTAATGGTTCGAATCCTACTTCAAACTGTAGGACCAGTCCCTATTAGCCGTACTGTGCAAGAAGTGGACTTTTAAAAAAAGTAAAAAAAGAGTTTATCAGTTGGTATAGCAATGGCACGGTATGCAAGAAACCCGGGTTCGAGTCGTAATCGTGCCAGCGCTAAAATTTCTGCATAGATTCTCAACAGTCTTTCCGATACTGGGTCGAAATTTCTGTTGAGCTCTCACCTGGGAACTCGACCGGTAATACTTGCTACCCGGAAGCTCACACTCCGTACAGATAAGCCCGGTGTTGACTATAATTCGGGATTCCCACTGACCGGGAAATTAAAAAAACCTCAGTTTAATTTAGTGTACGGAGTTAGTATTATAGTATATACTTATACATGTGTGAATGTAAGCTCACATTAATAATGGAATAGATTGTTTGATACGCACGTCTCATTGTGTTCTTCGCTACTCGTAGTTGGTTCTTGAAGTGCGCTAGTAGAAAAACATGCTTACGCTACTAATATGCACGCGTTACCTTTGTAAGAAGTCAACCAGAAAGGTACACACTTGTGTACTAAAGAGCGCCATATGTGCTGCTCGGATTAAATGTGCTCTGCGTACAGGAATTATTGAGCAATGAAAGCCGGAACTCGTTATACTGTCGTGCCTGTGTAATACGAACTCCACTGCATCATGATTGTCCGCAACGTGTTCGCACTGATCCAGAACCATTACGCAAATTCGGTTAGCCTTCGGCCACTGTCGTGAGTATTCGGGATTGTTCGGTAGCAGTTCCTGTGCATCTTTCATAATTTACCCTTGGTTAGGGGCCAGCTCCGTGTGCGCTTTAAGTTGTTCCTTCAGCCATTGAGTGGTTGGTTATTTGTACACAGGTACGTCGAATGTATTCTGTTTTTGGCAAAGGGGGGGGGGGGGATGTTGAAACGCTCAGAATTTGTCTAGGAACAAATCGTCGATGATTATTCCGATTATTCCTAAACAAAAAAATTGTGTCCTTCACGAAAGTTGTTTGAGTTTATTGTTAAATTCGCTTTATGCACAAAAAGGCTAATCGGTACTTGACCTACAGTTTAAAGTGAGATTGGAACCACTACGTGCCTCCACCGAGTTATTGAATGCGGGACCCCTTGATTACACGAAAGTTCACAAAGAGTTAAGCATACAAAAGCCGCACCGAAAGGACTGTGGTTCTGAAAATAAAATAGAAAAAATCAGCTAAATATGAACGTCGTTTAATGATAGAAACTTTGATTTTGATGTAGTTAATTGAACGTCGCTTTTCTTCAAATGTTGGTTAATCGCAACAATGAATAATGGAGATGGATGAAGGAACAATTACGACGCAACCACAACCCCCGCAAGACAATTACACTAGCTATGGGTGCAAACGCCAGAGCTCGTTAGCCTACAAAAATGCAACCCTGAGTGTACTTCGTGGAACAGAGGTTGCCATCTGAGTGCCTTCGGAGAAGTTCACGTACTACAACCCAGATAGAAACCTGCAAGAACCAGTTTTGGGTGATTTTTATTAGCAATATACTCGAAACTCTCGTGGGAACCACATGACCTTGACATTTGGAAAATGTTTCTCAAAAACCACGGGAACTATGCTTGAAATGCAACTTTGTGTTAAAAATATAATCACACCAACCTGCTCGTATCGCATTAGAAGCAAGAACAACATGGGCAGTTAGCCCACGGCGGTCTTGGCAGAATGGACGTGTGTGGAGTCAGAGAACTCTTCTTTTTATCCCCGTATGTGTAAATGTACGTCTGTAGGAGGGGAACACAGACTCGTGATAACCGCTTCTGGCATTATTTCTCTCTTTGTGAAAAAAGTTTTATTTTCGTAGCGCGGGCGTAATTTAAAATGGAACTACTACCTGCAGATGAATTATAAAGTAGGATTTTTTTTTTCGTTGTATATAAAGTAGCGCCAATTAGAGGCAATTCGGCTCTTTCACTCCCGTAACGATCGGGACGCTCCCCCCCACGCAGCTTGTCCATAAAGCTCCTCATTACTCTAAACATTTGGAATTTCTTTCCTTGTGAATGTTTCGACGCCATGTTTGTCATGCAAAATTAAGGGTAGGAAACATTTTTCTTGGGACCGCTTCGACCAGGGAATGGGGCTGTCGTCTGCGAGCCGTTTTTGCCCAACGTATGTTTCGTGCAAACATGCCAACTGATGGTGCTGTTGCAGGAGTCCTGTGAACAGTGTTGCCACAATCTGTAAGCACAATTTCCCTTTCCAAGGGGTAAAATTTCCCTTTTTCGCCCATTTTTTTCCTTCATCTAAAGAATTATTATTATTAATACTAATAATAATTAAATATTATCGTTGACCCATGTTCGTATGTATGTATAAAATGTTAATCAATTTAACTTTTAAATGCTTCGAAGCCAGGGGTACCGGGTTCGAATCCCGGGCTGGACATGGCTGTTTGTGAGTGTCCATTCATAAATTTCATCATATCATTACTCATCCCCATCTTTGCAATTAGCCAAAAGTGGCAGAAAAGCGAAGTAAAATAAACCAAATCAATAAACAATAAAATCAATAACTTTTAAATGTTTTTTTGGAAGATTTAAATTTTATTTCTAAACCAAGCTAAATTTTTTGTTTTGAGAGGAAAGCTAGAACTATGTTATAGTTGGCAACTGAAGATTTTCATCAGTAAAAAGCAAAACACACAAACAGAGTTTGGATTTAGGGAGGCCAATGCCCCTTGTCTTCATCACACCATCAGAAGAAAATTAAAAATATTCTGCACAAAATGCTGTTCTAGTAAGGCGCACATATGAAGAGTTTGTGTGGAAAATCACATTTTTGCCTCCCCATAAAAATGTTAAGTTCGGCGCATGGATATACGCGTTTTATTAAAAAAGATATATAGTACATACCTGAGCAAATGTTCTATTTTGTTAAATTTCACATATTAGGTGGAAACTTCTAAAACACAGCAAGTTTTTTATTAAAATTTAATCCATTGTTGATCACTTCTTGCCACTCTGCACGGAATTTTTTAACTTGTTTCCGCGGTGTTTTTTCATCTTCCGATAATTCTCCACGACGTTTTCTAATATATTCTGGAGTTGCATATGGTTTCCTTTGCTTCCCTTGTTCTCCCGTCGTCCAAGACGGGCACAGCCTTCCACCAAACACTCGCACACGACGAATAACCCACCCGGTGTCCAATGAAGACTGAAGTAAAGATAGGTTTGCGACAAAGATAACTTTATGGTTTGCACGTGTAGTGTTTGAGGCAAAATTCAGAGAACCGCGGAAAGCTTAAATAAACAATACCCTCGGACTCCCACTCCCATAAGGGCGAATGGCCAAAGACCTCCGGCCCCAAACGGTAGCCAGATGTGGGTCAACCCAAATTCCACCCTTCCTCTCAGAACAAAGTATACGACAAAATAAAAAATAATAATAAGTTCTCATTTTCAAAACTGGAATCTGTTATAATGTTTAATATAATTAATGTTTAGTCTGTCTTAAAATTTCCCTGAAAATTCGCTATTTTTCATCGAATTTCCCTTTTCCCATTTCACTTAAAATTAGCTCCAAATTTCCATTCATGTGGCAACACTGCCTGTGAAGGGCGCAAAAAATCATATTCCTTAGCTGTTCAAGCATTTAGAGGGCAGATTCTTTTTCCCTTGCCATCTGACATACCTGTGTCTGTTACCCTCGCAGTGAATGTTGCAACCACATGTTCAAATACTCGCCGTAAAGGAAAAGGTGAGCTCTGGATGGCTGAGAACAGTGCACGTGGTGGATCCAGCTCTCCTCTCTTGGTGGGTGATGAACTCACGTAATGGCAAGGTCTTTGCAGCAGACGACAGACCATCGAGTGCCGGGAGCGGTACAAATATATCTTCTGAGGTATAACCGCTGTATAGACTCCTCTCTTGAATGACCTTGATTGATTGATTTTGTTTTATTTTATTTCGCTTTTCTGCCACTTTTGACCAATCGATACGATGAGGATGATATGATGAAATCAGTGAATGGGCACACAGAGAACATCCATGCCTAGGCCGGAATTCGAACCCGGGACCACTGGCGTCGTAGCGCGAAATGCTAACCACTCCGCCACGGAGATCGACTCATGGATGACCTTCCTGTCTCATTCTCGTCCCGGGTTGCATTTGACCGTCGCTTTATCGTCTCTGTTTCGTCGTCTGAAAATTATATCGAATCCAAAAAGGACGTCTACAAAATACTTAATACTATGCACGTTGTTTAATATGCAAGAAACCTATCTTGTAATTCGTTATAGAAACGTTATTTCACGATACAATTTGTGAAACATGTAATCGTTCCAAGATAAAACTCGCAAAGCGAGAAAACCCTTGTCTACTTCGAAGATTCATTCTGTTGAGAAAATATCCTGGATCTCTTTAACTTCTAAATTTTCCCAGAATTATGAACATTGCCACCCACACCGGTTCTTGGCATTCTTGTGAACTATCCGCTCTCTTTAGTATTTAGTTGCCGATTTCACTCCAAAGTCTTTCAAGAGATTGGCAATTGCTTCTTGAGAGACTGCGCTGAATATTTCGAAAAACCATCATGGTTTCCCGTATTCTGAAAAAAATGTAGGTGCTGGAATTACTTCTAAAGCATAGCTACGTAGGTGAGTAAGCCTATTTTCTATCAAAGAGATCAAGACAAAAGCTAAAGCAAGCCGCACTATGCTTTAGATGGAATTTCAAACAGATATATTTTTTTAGAATTTGAAAGGTGGGGATTTTCGAAACTACTTTTTCGTATCAGGCCATAGATCCAGCACTGTCGTTTCTTTCATGGGTTCAATAACTAGCATGCGTGAGGATGGTATCCCCCAGCTAGAAAAATGTTCGTAAAGCATCCCCCCCCCCCCCGTTGACACATTCTTAAACCATAGGAGCATCCCCTCAGTTAATCTCAAGTCTCGACCAATCATTCACCCAGCCAACATTTTCCACTTAATCGTCTGTTAATTGCTCTACAATTCCAGACGTATAAACAAACACGTGAAACACACACACATACTGTTAAATGTCTACATAACTAGTTCCATGTTGATTCTCGTTTCCATGGTCACTTTGTCACAGATCAAAAGTACAGATGGTTCACCTAGACATTAAATTTCACGTCACTGGAAGCGCTTCAATTCTTTGATCGAAATCCGCCATATTGTAAAATGTGTTCCTTACGATATCCGGAACTATGGCCGCGTCCGAATCGGCAGCAGATGTCACCTAGATCACCGTACCATCCGGGAACTCAGCCAACCTCCGTTGTCCGAATTGGCGGCAGACGTGGAGTCGGAGGGGAGAGGTGCTAAGGCGCGACAGGTGCACGCTCCAACTCGCTGTGACCTGCGCTTGGCAGCCATATTGCAACTTCCGCTTTGCGGAGACAACTTTTACTGAATAGACAATGTAAAACTCGGCGATCCTTGGATATTTTGTCGATAACACTGAATATAGAAAAAATGTAAAAGAAGAAATCATATGCCACATTTTTAATATGAGTAGTAAATAGGTGGAAATCATTGTGTGTTTGGCATCATCTGCCTTCTGCTTCTGCACTGTGCACTTGCGCCCCAGAGCGCGTTGAGTAACGTTCCGGCTGACACCTGACGGGAAAAGTGACAACCGCAGTGCAAGGAGACATGTAGATTCGGATGACTTGGACGTGACGTGAGGGGGTGAGGACGGGACGGAGCATTGCCAATCTGGACACGGCCTATATTGATGATCTGCGGATGCTTTTTGTCGTCGAGAGGAAGAAGTGAATTTCACTAAACCTGGCGTATTGGTGGGAGAAGACTTAATATTCCAATGATATAGCTCCAACCAGCCGTCTTCGTTCATTGCTTTAAGGTTATGCGCCGGTTAAAGCAAACGGTTGGTTGATCAAGTATAAAGGCTCCTTTGAATTTTTAACCTCTCCGCTTCTTACTTTAGTACCGCCCCATTATACCCTCTTTTCTTCCTTCGAACGGTTCTAAAATCAATAATTAACGCGCTGCGTGCCCAGACGTTCCCGTTAAACCCCGGCACCTTCGAAACCTAATCGAAGAAACAGAGATAACGGGGTTCGAACCTTTAGAGAGACCGTAAACGTCGCATTACAAGTACCTTGAGTGCGTTTATATGTTCGAGGATGCCGCGAATGCTATCGATCCACGGTGTCCTCTTTTTCCTCAGTCCTAAGTTTTCTTGCTGTTGCTGCAAAAACTTTTTTTGTGTGGGTCGTAACCGCAGTGTAACTTTGACGCTGCCATTATGACGAGTTGTTACGTCACGTGACGACCGACCATTTAGCACTTGTTTCGTCTCCCAAATTACGATCGGGTGGGGTAAGGGCTGGAGGTGGGTTGATGTGGCCTTTTTATAACGATGCAAAAGCTATGTTTGCACTCGGAATGTTTCTCTACCCCGCTTTCTCTCCTCACTTTCTCCTCTCTTCCCAGTTCACTCCCCCTCTTTTCTCCATCTCAGTTTCTCCTTTCTTTTGTCCCTTCACTTTGTTAAAGTGACACGAACGATAAATATAAAGGATAGAAATATGCAAAACGGAAAGAGTCCACGATGCCTGGCAATGTCTCCTGGATGGAACCTGTTCGAATGGAACGCCTCCAGTGCCATGACTTGGGTCCGAATCGGCCAACGTTCCACGGGAGACTGATTACGAGCCTTGGAGTTGCCTACGCATGGGATTTCTGCGCCTGCGCGTCTCCGCACGGCCAGGGTTATAAATTAATACTGGCGTATGCAATATCTGCCACCCTGTATAATCTGGAAGAACTAGTTCATTTTGTTGTCAAATTATTAAAGAAGCATTTAAACAGAATGGATATTTCAGGAATGATATATATGTTATTCAGACATGCAAGCTAGCGTTGCTTGCAGTTAGAGAACCGTTGAATTTAGCGATTTCATTGTAGAGTTGCAAACTCTGAACTGGATACACTCCATGCAAATTTCGTCGGCGGCTTCGAGAGGATTTGCAGACGAATCTAATTTTTAGATATCCCGAATGACGGTCCCGTTCTTTTTTCTTTTAATTTTTGTCCAGGGTTTTCATCCTGTACCTCTGCAGCATTTCAGATTCAGCGCAGACGGATTCCCCTTCCAGTCTGAACTCCCTAAATTCCCCGTCAGTTCCTTCATTCTCGGGAGAATGAGACTTTAATTCCCGGTTTCTTAAGCGGCGACAAGTTTAGTCAACGGGGGAAAGGTAGCTAGCTGACTAGGCCCCGTCAGCGCTCATCCCTTTACGCTTCTCCAAGAGCAACTGAGAGGAGGAGAGATCACGTCTGGAGCCGCTTGGGAACGAACCTTCCCCCCCCTCTTCCCCCCCCCCCCGGGTCGGCGATTCTGGGCTCAGATGGAAATTGTGTGGTATTGACATTTCAGCCAGATTTCAAATATTAATCCGTGCATAGCGAGATAAACTTTGCCCGGGATTCGCAAATCATAAGCTCTCGAGTAATGCTCCTTCCAAGGGAATGGTTCTACTCCGGTTGAACTTGGAGGTTTCATCCTGTACTCTGGTGTAGCGTCTGTTATTTGGGTCTCTACTTCGTTGATCGCTCTTGAGTTTCCAGTTTGATACTGAGTGCACTGAAAACTTGTCTAAATTGTAATGTTTGCAGTGTAAATGTAGGAAACAAGTTAGATAAACTGTTTCGAGGAAAATCAACGAAATTGATCTTCATGATACGTACTCTCGTTGTCACCTTATTGGCTTTGGTAACTCCCACTGCTTACTTCATGCAAGGGTTATTTTTTTTAGAACAATCGTTGTAAATATGTATATTAGGTAAGGTAAAGCTACTCCCCACAAATTGCAACATGCCTAGGAGGTAGGACTCCACTCATTGACAGTGTTGGCAATTTGTGGAGGTGGGGGGTGAGCATTACGCTCCGACCGCCTTTTAACTTTCCCCGACACCCATTTATTTGTTTGATTGATTTCGTTTATGTTAATCCGCTTCTCTGCCACGGTTGGCTAATCGAGAAGATGAGGATGAGTGATGATGATGTGATGAAATTCATGTCCAGGCCAGGATTTGAAACCGAGACCTCTAGCATCATACCACTATGTGTTTACCACTCCGCAAGGACGCCAGCCCCATTTATTTGAGGCTGGGTGAACCTATGCCTCTCCATACAGGAACATTGCTGGATATCAACCCTGGGAGTTGAACCCAAGTCTCCAGAGCGATTCTCAGATGCCATGTCGATTGGATCGCCGCGGCTCTTTAAATGTACACACGCACCTATAAAATCTGAGTTCTCGCCGATACCTTGGAAGGGACGAACGAGGTGATGGACAAAGCGTTAAAGCGGTGGTGGCTCCTGCTCCACTTACAAAACAACTTCTTCCTTGACACAGCTAAAATTTATGACGTGGGGGTTTGTGTCATCTTTTTCATTTACCTGAGGCACAGCTGAGGTTGACTACTGACGATTTGTTTTGGGGAGCTCCCATTACACGCAGACCTGTGCGTGGTTGTTCCGGAAAATGTATCGTGCAGGGCCACGTGTGCAGCCGTGCCGTTAACCCCCGCTTAATTTCTGGTGCTGACGATATATGTGTCGCAGAAGACCCCGATTTCATCCGTGCGTGTGCAAACGTTCTAAGGTTTCGGCGGCAAATTAGATAATTAGGGGAGTTGAGGGTTGTAGAAGCCGTCACGAGCACAAGATAAAGAGCAATAATTAACCGAACGACCGAAATACTGATCTCAAACATACAGAGTTGTTTCGGTCATGTTACTACCTGCCTCCCCTATCGCGTGTAGATTCGTCCACTCGAGCTAGTCTTGTTCATTTCAAAGGTATAGTACACTGCGCACACGCGGCCCATAGAATGATGGAATCGCTCTAATTGTTGCGTCATGAGAGTCACACTACGCTTTAGAATGGTGTGTGTCCGTTTGTTGGCCCCGAGCTGGCCATAGATGTTCTTTGTGAGTGTCCCTAAATCAATTTCATCATATCATTACTCATCCTCATCTTCGCAATTAGCCAAAAGTGGAAGACGTGAAATGTACTAAGTCAATCAATCAACCGTTTGTTGGCTAACTTGGCACAGTTTACAAAAACACGCTCTTAGGGTGGAATGGAAAAGAAAAATAAGTGAGGTCAGGATGTCAGCCACACGTTGTTCCGTACAGCAAGAAGCATTCTGGAAATATACTGCTTCTTTACCACCATATAGATCTGAGAAGTCGTTCAAGAAAGTGACGAAATTCACTCCGGGGGAAGCGATGCAGCACCCTAAGGTTGTTTCGTTTCTTATTAAGTTACCCGAGCACTCTCGAAAATGAACAATGTATGTGCAATGACAGGAATACAAGATTTGCCAAATGTTGGCCCACCGAGATAAAAATTGAAACGGAGATTACACCCAACGCGTAAAAAGAAAACCATGAGTTTGAGAAACTTTTGAAATGGTCCTCATCTCTGTGTGTGCGAGATAAGAGAAAGCAGTTCGAAAGAAAACACCAGTCTTTGGATAGCTAGTGAATTTGGAGCACATGGAAAGGATGAACTCGCGGTTACTTTATAACAAGTGTGGTCAGATGTAATCGTCTTCGCCCGTTACGGTAGTTAATGCTTTAGGCATAAATAGGGTGCTGGTTACCGATAATATTGTCGTTGAACGTGTAGTGCGATAGATTCCTTCATGATCATGACCACCACACTCGTAATACGAATTCTTTAAAACTGAATACAAAATAGTATCTTCTCACAAAATCGAGAGTTCAATAGTGACAACAAATATGTAGCCATTATTTTACGAACATCGTCTGTATCGTTGTACTCATAGCATCGCCGTGGTATTGTTGCACAGAAAGTATTGCTTGAATAAACGCCGTAAATCAGTTTAGGTTTGTCTTTTATCTGTTTACACGTTTCTCAAGTATAAATGTGGCACTGCTTGGAAGAAAACTAGGAATCCGGTGCAATTGCGAGAATGCCAAACCAGTAAGCATCCCGAAACGAGTATTCGAATGTAAATAAATTGCATGTTAATTATAGTCAATTGTGACTACATCATTTTTAACAGTGGTCAAATTCATCTTGCAGCATTCAGAAAGAATGCGATAAGCGAAACCTTAAATAAGATTTTTAACGAAAGAAGTTTGAAGAGAAATTATAAAAGTAGCTACTTATGTTCAGAACGGTCCTCTCGCTGGCGTAGTGGTAACGTTGTCGCCTTATGATCAAGTGGTCCCGGGTTTGATCCCACTTCAAACTGTAGTTTCAGTCTGGATTAGCCTTTCTGTGCATAAAGTGGGCGCAAAAGGAAATTCAATCAGTGAATAATGTACTGATTGCAATTTAATACTTTTGTTGTTCCTCTAAGAGAAGCCGCAGTAGAGCATCTGGCTACTATGCGGAAGACCCGGATTCGAATTCAGGGCAGATGATCTGGACCTGGAAAGTTTCCAGTCATCTCTCTGTTTCTGCGCGGCTCTGAGGCCCACCCAGCCTCATATAAATGTCTACCTGACTGGTAAAGGCGACCGGGCGTGATGCTGATCACATCATCCGAACTATGGTCGAGATCAAGAAAATGTAGAGCTTTATACCTCCACATCATCACATATGCCTTCATGGTAGTGTGCACACGTACAGGGGTACCTTTATCTTTTTACGTTACCTTATTCCTCTAAAATTGAATGTCGTAGCATGTCGGCTGCGACCTGATCGTTGAGGATGTTTCTATAGTGGTGCCGTGGCGTTAGGACTAGAAGGGAATTGTATTTCACGTGCCTCGTTCACGGGCGAACATCGTCGAGTTTACATTTACAAGGGAGGCAATCTTTACCCTTCTCTCATTACCAGGGAGACGGGGCCGTGTCCCGTACTGCGATTGTGTTTGCCGAGCGCCGAGAGTGATCGATGCGAGCGGACGTCCGAAGACGGGAAGCGCCCTCCTCGTCCCGAGCGCGTGAAAATGAGTGCAGGCATCCATCAGGCATTCGCCGGGCTTCCCGCGCTGACCTCCACCCGCGGCGACGGGGACAGGGAACTCCGATTTCCTCCGACGCGTCGTTACTCTTTCTTGGTGGGTGAAGGATGCGGGAATATCTGGCTGTGATGGGGGAAATATGTTTTGGCGATTTTTTTTTCCTTCCTTATCCGCCCTTTCCATAACGGACGATGGGATTCGAGGGGGAGATGTCGATACAGTTTTTCTTGACCAAGGTCGTCGTCGTAGCCGACATCGGTGGCGGAGTGGTTAGTACAGCGCGCTACGACGGCAGGAGTTCGAATCTCGGCATGGGTATGCGTGTGCTTTCTGAGTGTCCCGTCATCAGATCATCATACATCGTCACGATTAGCCGAATATAGCTAAATACCGACGCTAAGTAACAAAAATCACATCGACCAAGGTCACACATATCTCCAAAGGCCTTCACTTAGATGAAGCAAGATGTATACTTGCGAGGTTGAGTTTCTATAAGAAAATAAAATTTTAAAAAAGAAGAAGAAGAAGATGTGAACGAGGACGAGTTACAAAATCTTGCCTCCTGGTACGATGAGCCTCAATGACATGCATGACTATGTAGAAAATGGCTCAAGGTGTGTACGTTTAGAGTAAAAAGGTTTTGTTCAACAAACTAATTTCCCTCAATTTTTTTATTACCAAACTGATACTACGAGGGGAGTAGTATCCAAGAAGTTCTTGCCCTATGACCCGAATGTACTAGGGAGCTGAGATTTCGTCCACCGACTCTTCTTCTCCACATGTCCTCCTCCTATGGCCACACACTTCACGTAATAGTCCTTTCATAATGTCTGCAGGATTGGTGGAAAACCAATTCTCCATTAAAGTAATGACCTCATCACCGTCGTGTACTTTGGAACGTCGTCCCTGTAAGTGGTTCTTCAATTTTGAAAAGAGGTGGAAATCGGGTGAATACGGTGAATGGCTTAGAAGTTCATATCCGCAATTTCAAACAAAAATGCTTCGTGCACATTCCAGACTGTGCTGTTTTTGGAAAGATGTCAACAAACTGGGAAGCCATCTTGCTCATATGTAAGATGTCATGCAATAGCTTGTACACTTGCCTCCTACAAATGTTCACCTCCCTAACTAAGAATTTAACCGTCACACGTCGATCTTCAAACAGGTGCTGCTCCACTTGTGCCACCATGCTGGTTTTTGTGGCTGCGGATGGAGATCCTACCCGTGGGTCATCCTATAGCCTTGTACGTCCACATTTGAATTCTCTCTTCCATCATCCATCATTTGACAGTGTCATATGATGGACATTGCTCACCATACACAGCTGTCATCTCTCTTTGGATCGTTTGTACAGATTCCCTAGCACAGTGGTTCTGAAACTTCTTTCTCATTGTACCCTTTACTCGTAACCCCCATCATAGGTTTTCTCCGAATACTGTTTTTTTTTTCTTTTTCTTCCCTCCTGATTGGTAGGTCGTTTTTGATATGTTGGAGGCATGTATCAGTGGGATGTCAAGTTCGCACCGGAGGCTCGCTTTCCTCCGACTCCGGTACTTCCTAGCCTTTCCTAATCAAAGTCATCTGGTTGCAAAGCAACTAAACATTTCCCTTCTTGCACTCAAAAGACCTTGCATATGGTTATAAATGCACATGCAAGTTTGGCGTCAATAGTTATTATCAGTAGGTAGGAAGTACCACCTGTATTATTGCAGCATGCTTATAAACTTCACCAACAATGTACCCAGTCCTACTCGTGACGTTTTTAAACTTTAAGAAATGTTTGTGGCTTTTTGAGTTGAAGAATGAAATGGGTACAGATTTCAAACGAGTATTTTATTTTAAAACACTTGAAACAAAGATAAGGAGTGTCAGCGACAAAATCAGCCTTATTTTCCTGTTGAGCTATGAAGTCTGAAACAATGCTATGTAGTCTGCTCTACACATCTGCAGAAAAAATGATGTCATGTGGGTATTCTCGACATTTATCTTGCGAGCTTATCGCGTACCTCCTTCAAGTCGTTCATGTACCTCTGGGGATACGCGTACCACAGTTTGAGAACCACTGCCCTAGCAGACGCAGGAACTCGATCACAGTACAACAGTCAATTTTATCGAACATGCTGCTGCCTCCTACTCTCGTGACTGTAACCCCAGTTCAACAGGATTTGTAATGATATAAATAGGCACTATTGTTATTGAAGTACCAACCTAGAATTGTGTAAAACTGCAAGAGCCCTAGCGCATCTACATCATGCTGAGGGTAAGAACGTTTTTGGACTCTCTTACTATCTGGACGTGCCTCGTATAAGCTAAAAGCAGTGGCCTCTCAATGAATATTCTCTTCTCCAAACAACTTCCGTTCGTTGATAAAAGTAAGGGCATTATTCCAACTGCAGTGGTTACCTCATGATATGATTCACCTCATTTATTTGGAACTTGTACCAAGTTTTCTTTCAAACGCGCCATTAAAGCAACGGGCCGGAACTACCAATTCCAAGTTAGCAGATGCTACATCTTGGGGCTGTTGCGCCTTGAGGTGCTTTTTTAGATTTCCCAGTTCAGTCATCGGCGGTGTTTATTTGGTCAAGGAGTGAGTGTCTTTTAAATACGTTACTCATCCTCTTCTCACCTTCGAAACTTCCTGACCACGTAGCTTTGTTTGCAAAGTCTAAATTATCAACTTCGGGCTCACCGTTTCTTGGAACCGACGTTGTTCAGAAGACTCGAGTTGTCTCTTGAGGAATTTTAAAGTGTAAACAATTAAAGGGCAACTGTCGGAGGGCTTGTTGGCTTCCAGTTCGACTATGTGGAAGAGAAACAGATTTGAACGTGCTTGAAGTTCACAGAACACAGGTGCTGTATCATCTTCATTTTTTGAAACGTCTTGAGGAAAAAGTCTGCTCTGTTCCGTTTATAGCATCCAAAAATTCGTTTAGAAGTTAATGTAGTTCACGCCTATGCTCTTCCACGTTTTCTTCACAATTTGAAACAAAAAAATCATTGACTCGTAATTTGCACAGAGGTAATTCGATCGTGCACAAAACTTCCTCATGTAGAAATCGTTGAATCGTATACAGAACTCCTCCACATAGAAATAGTTGTCATGTAGAAAACTTCATGCAGAAATCATTAAGTCGTGTAAAAAGCATCTTCATATAGAAATCGTTGTGTGCAGCATACATTCATATAGTTTTAATTGAGTGATGGAGAGAACTTCTTCACGTAGAAATCATTGAGTGGTGGAGAGGGCATCTTCATATAGAAATCATTGAGAGAGAACTTCTTCATGTAGAAATCATTTAATGATGGAGAGAACTTCTTCAGGTAGAAATCATTTAGTGATGTAGAGAACATCTTCATGTAAAAATCATTTAGTGATGGATAGAACTTCTTCATGTAGAAGCCATTGAGTGGTGGAGAGAACTTCTTCATGTAGAAATCATTTAGTGATGGAGAGAACTTCTTTATGTAGAAATCATTTAGTGATGGAGAGAACTTCTTCATGTAGAAATCATTTAGTGATGGAGAGAACATCTTCATGTAGAAACCATTGAGAGGTGGAGAGAACTTCAGGTATAAATCATTTAGTGATGGAGAGAACATCTTCATGTAGAAACCATTGAGTGATGGAGAGAACTTCATGTAGAAACCATTGAGAGGTGGAGAGAACTTCATGTATAAATCATTTAGTGATGGAGAGAACTTCTTAATGTAGAAATTATTTAGTAATGGAGAGAACATCTTCATGTAGAAATCATTTAATGATTGAGAGAACTTCTTCATGAGTCTTGTAGAGAACGTCATGTAGAAATAGTGAGTTGTGTAGAGAATTAAATGTAGAAGTGTAGAGAATTAAATGTAGAAATTGTTAAGTCGCGTAAAAACTTATTTCTATAGAAATGGTTGATACGTGTGGAGACCTTAACTTCTTCATGTAGAAATTATTTATTCGAGTTTAGAACTACTTCAACATTTACAGATCCGTGGGTCGTGTATAGAGCTGCTCCTTCATAAGGAAACGATCGATGCACATTCAGAACTTCTGCATAAAGAGGTCAAATTGTGTGCATGACTATTACTTTGTTATGTAGGCATTTGAGTGTGTATGTATTCCATGCGTGATTGATTCTGAAGATTCTCGCAGTGCTTCTTTGAGCCTCTTCCTCTACATACCTAAGCGCCGTATGTTAACTTAGCATGTTTGTAGATGCCGTCTGCAGAGTTGGGACTTGGCTACGAGCAGGTTCTTGGGGCATGTTTTCCGGAAAGCACTTTTCCGGTTGGAGGAAGCTGTCGATACTCCACCACAGTTGACTAATCGACCGATCGCGATGGAGTTCGACCGAGGAAGAGAGACGAGGCCATCCGTCTCGTTTCTTGTCCAGTGGCGACGTTTCCGGGGCGCCAACGGGAGCGTCATTTTTTGGGAGGAGCTGGAGGTTGGAAAGAGCATTTGTTCCAACCACGGAACGAACTTAACCTCGTTCTTGGAGCTTTGAGGTTTGTGTAGTGCGAGACATGTTGCTGCTCTGTTCTTGCTGAGCATTCCAGGCATATTCTTGGAATCTTCTGTTCAAGCATACGAGTGTAGAAGGGATGGAAAGTAGGAAATGCTGAAATCGATTGTCTTTTGTTGAGGCAAATTGAACACGAAAGTTTGCCTTACTGTGGCGACGTCCAATTTGAGAGGCAACTTCAAGGTGTCTTCTCATCAGGAGTTCCTGTAATTATGCATGAATTGTCGTCACCGGGAATTGTGCGTGATTTGCACATGAATTTTCTTTACAAACAACGTAAAAATCCTGGCATCTGAGACTCAAATCTCCTGAAATAGACAGACGCCGGAAGCAAGCAATATTGAATTCAAAGATTTATTTGTGTTTTTGTTAATTGGAGAAGAAAGTCCACATAATCTATATTTTATCAACTTTGCTTAAGTTAATGCAGTTTAAGTTTCAGACTTACATTTTTGTATTAAGAGTAACAATTTTTTCCCCTTTATGTATAAACAGTTGCAATTTAACTGAAAATGCAATGCAACTTGTACTACCAGAAAGGAATAGTTCTGAATCTAAAACTCTCCAAAAACAAAGTGTATTTTCTACGTGTATATGATTCTCTGAGCACGCAGCAGACCGTGGCGGAGTTGTTAGCACGGCGTGCTACGACGCCAGGGGTTACGGGTTCGAATCCCGGTCTGGGCATGAGTGTTTGTGAGTGTCCCTTCATCAATTTTCACCATATCATCATTCATCCTCATCTTCGCAATTAGCCAAAAAGTGGCAGGAAAACGAAATAAAATAAACTACATCACTAAATCTCTGAACACGCCGTATCTGTGGTAGAATGCTCTCGTATCAACTGCAGAGCGAGTAGCGGTACTGTAGCGTTTTAAGAGGGCAGAAAGGGTGGAGTGAGCTAGGCAGGAGCCTTCGTCGGTCTTGCTCTGGTCTTATTTATATGATGTTTTTTATTCTACTCTAACTAACTAACTCTCTAGCATAAACCCGAAGGTTTATGGCAACACAAGTGTTCCATCTGTCCCTTTCCTGGGCAAGATCAATCTTATCTTTTCCATCCTTATTAATTTCAGTTGCGTCCTTCTTAACGTTATCCTATTATCTTCGTCTTGGCCTTCCTCTTACCATCAGGTTTCCCAACAAGAATCCTGTAAACTCTTCTTTCCTCTCGCATTCGTGCCACGTGGCCTGCCCATCTAAGTCTTCTTTTATTCTGCCCTGTTCACAATTTTAAAAGTTCTGCCGAAACCGGATCTAGTGTAACCATGCATACCCTTGTCGGCACAACGTATCCATAATGTACCTAAAATGTAGTGTTCCCCAACAGAAATGATAAACGTTGGTGGCAACACTGAATCTGTGCATATGGCTGCATTCGTACAGGATAAGTTGATTTTTTTTGTTGTTGTTGTTGTTGTTGAAACGAGGCATCATAGAGCCAAACGTTACTATGAGAAGTTGTTCGTCTTGATGACATCTGCACGTTGTGAGAGACTATCGGTGTTCCGCGGCAACACCTTGTACATAGGTGTTTACACTGTTAGCAATCAGATCATCGCCTCCGGTAATTATAGCAGCAAATTGCGAAGGCAAGTTAACGATGGTAATCTATCTCGTCGGGGGTGTGGGTGGGAGGCTGGGGAGCATCGAGGGATTGAGGGATTCTGGTGCATTTACAGCGCGCTCCCACACTTACGAGCGCATGCTAATGATGTTTTAATAAGGTGATGCCTGCACCGGGAGTTTTCAATTAACGGGAATGCCGATCAAGTGCGCCAGCACAATGCGGTGGAGTGGCGTGACGATTGAGATCCCCAGAAGTTGGCTCTCCTGATTTTGCCGCGGTGATGAAAGTGACATGCGCTCCACTGTTGAGCTCTAATACACTTGCTAACTTGCACACACAGAAAACGCACACATCCCTTGGCATAGTATCGCTCTCCGCTCCCCCCCCCCCCACCTCTCGTTTATATCAGTCGCATTCGCTACCTTTAGACGAGAGCATTTTCCTTAGCATTCTTCTTAATATTTGCGCCATGACCAAAATGCTACCGCGTAAAGCGAAAAATATGTCATGACATTTCTCAAGGATAGAACCCGTCCTATTTCCCTAGCATTTTTTCCTAGCATAACCAATCAGAAGCGACCTCTAGGTCACGAGTGCAGTTGTAATGGCGGCCGCGTGAGATGTAAACAATGTATCACTTCACATTTTCAAAAGTCGATAACTATTCAACCGAGATGAATAACGTTTCGTATAAAACGTTATTAGATACAAAACAATGGCGCTGTTTAAATACATACTTTGCAACGTTTACTGTACACGTACGGAAGAATATTTTAGTTGTTTCAAGTGTAAACACCGTGCACTCAGCATAGATGGTGTAACTCGACGTGCCTTTCATGCTGTATATGTTATATATTGTAATCGCAAAAGCTAGCCGAAAAGTTACATGAAATGCTTGCGTTGCGTGTATATCTGCTATAAGATTTTTGGAAGCATTTACATAGCATTTATGCTAGCAAAAAATTTAAAGGAAATGCTTTCGTCTAAAGCCGGCTTTACTCTTCTCATAACCTCTGTTCTGTCGCATTCTCAGGGGGGGGGGGGCGGCTGGTGGATAGGGTGGCCTCGAGAAGGCTCCTAAATATCAATCTCTCTTCAACGTAGTATATATTATTGCAGGCTAAACGAGGCCCTGGGACTCTCGGCCAGTATAATCCTCCATGGGGCTTGTGTATTATCATAACGAAGCTGTAAGCCTGTACATTTTCAAGAAGCTTCAACCTGACCAAGGGTCATTCACTTGTTCTACCAGCCTCTTGCTCCTCTTAGGTATTTCAAATATGCTAAGTCAAGTGGTAAGCAGACTTCCTGAAATATTGGTGTAACAAACAAGCTAACAGGTAAACAGTGAGTAATTTGCTAACATAGTAGGAAGCGATAAACGTGACGAATCGGCACGGAGGAAGTCTCCACTACGAGAGGGATAGAGGAGAAGGGGCACTCTTTTGCTTAACTTGGAATATTCAAGAGCACTCTTTCGTTTCCTTCGAACAGAGTGAGTCCGCCTGACTTAGGCTGACAAGCAACGAGAAGCCTGGAGAAAGTTTGTACAGGCTTAAGCTTCATTCTTTGATTTGGGCATCAGTCTTCAATTATTAGACAGGTAATTATCCTAATTTCACCATATATAATTCAAGTTCGAAGGTTCTAAAATCCAAGTGTTCACTATTTGCCATTTCCAGTTCTTTTCTAGTGTATCTTGTTTCAGTAGTACCTCTTGGGCCGTTACCATCACACCAACTTGCTAGCGAGTAAGACTCTCCTCTGAGGATGAAGGAGATTTTAGTGTACATCACCCAATAAGTCAATCAGCAGTGGCTGGTTCAGTCCATCATTCGAAAGAATGACACTCTATCCATGTGCTTTTGTAATTGTCCTTTCAATTTAATCTTATCACCATTCATGCCTATCTTAGGTATTAACCAAAAGTTGCAGAAAGAGTGAAGTAATATAAAACAACGAGACGGTTGTTTATATATCGATAGAAGACCGAGACATTGCAAAGTCTGTTCTCGCCACCATCCCTACTTTTCAGTAACTTTTCCGTGATAGATTCCATCCCTAAGCGGTCTGCGGGGAGGGGGGTTAATTTTCCCATCAGCGCGAAAATGTGGAATTTATCCTCGTCTCCTAGCGAAAATCGCGGTCGCCGTGATGTGCTTGAGAAGACCCCGTTGTTCTTGTCCTCCGAGCGGCAGTTTTTGGCGAGCGACGCCACCATTACTCACTTCCACGTCTCCGGGCCGAGGGGCAGCAGGAGGGTGCGATTCAGCAAATTGCAAAAAGAAAACAAAAATCGAGAATCGCTATTAATCACGGTCCGCGGTGATGTTTTCCCGGGTTTTTCCGAAACTGCGGTCAGGAGACATCCAGCTTCTCAGCGCCTTGACCAGGGATCGCCAACCCGTCTATCGCGAGCTACCGGTATCTCGCGGTATCATTTCCAGTAACTCGTGAAGGGTTTGGCTAGAATATACTAGATAAGAGCGGCAATATATGAGTGGCAGAAAGATATGATCTTGCGGCAGATTGACACCTGGACAACTCGTTGCAATATCTGTGACAAACTATTTACCTAACCTAACAAATATTGTGGATGAAAGTGAGTGTGTCAACCTTCTCATAAACATGGAAGAAGCAAGATGATAATGATTGGGAGCAAGTTTTAAAATTTTACTCTGTTTGTAACTGTTTAAACTTTCTTTAAACATTGTAGATACTGTATGTTGGTTAGAAATTAAAAATAATCATTTTATGTGATTTGATTTGACATTTGTTAATTAGTGTCGCTTTTATGTCACTTTTGGCTAATGGCGACGATGAGAATGAGTGATTAAATTGATGAAGGGACATGCTCATGTCAGGATTCGAACCCGAGGCTCCTGGCGTCTTAGTGCTGTAAATAATATTACAAAGTTTTTTATGAACCAAGAAGGATCGTAAGAAAATCAATCCACACTTGGTAGCTTGTCATGTATTTTCAAACGTGGGAAGTAGCTCAACGGCTCGGTGAGTTTGGAGACCTCCGGCCTATACTCATCGCCCATGGTGATCTCTCTCATTCAGAGAGCAAAGCTCCCTTTCTAGCTGGGATTGAAGCCATTTCTGTAAATGCCTATTCCTTATCGCATCTTCCATCGGCTAACAATAGGTTTTCATCAGCCTCCAGGTTCGCCTTTCGTGACGGCTTGAGTGGCTATTAACATCGCGTTAGCTCGTGCTCGCTCAAGTAGGCCAGCCTCATCTCTAGTCCTCGGGATGCACTGGCGAGGATTATGTTCTGTATCTCCTCTTTCAACTAACTTCCCTAGGAGCTTCTTCCCGACTGCTACTTCAAATTTCGAATTAGGCGGAGGACGTTTCTAGGAAACAGGAAGATGATGCGCTCCTCAACGCCCGCAAGTGTGCTGAGAGGCTCGTATGTGCAGCAACTGTTTCCCTTTTTGACATTGCTGTTGGAGGACCCTTCGTCGTTTGGTACTACTTGTACAGTCACTGACACTTCCGACTTGTAACTATTCCATTGAGAGCCCTTGGTAATGTCACAACCCAGAAGTGTTCGTAACTTTACGTCACCAAGATATCCCTCGAATATAAGTTTTAAAGTGTACTTGCTATTCAAGAGAATGAAGTTAGTCTAACATTGTTCAAGATAATTAACAGAAATGTAAAAACATTGTTCTGTAGAATATGTCCACTCACTAAGCTGGTTAATTTCTCTTGACTTTTGCAGGCTTTTCGATGTATTTTTAAATTTCCTCTACTTTTTTCCCCACCCCTGAATTCTATTTTTTTTAAATATATTTCCAATACAGGTTCTCATCAATTTCATCATATCATCACTCATCTTCATCGTCGGGATTAGCCAAAAGTGGTAGAAACATGATTCTAAGTAACAGAAATCAAATTAAACGTTTGTCTTATTTCTACTTCTTCCTATTCTGTTATTTTGCGACACTTTCTACCTATTGAGTTAATCGCGACGATGAGGATGAATTGATGAAATCCCTTACCTAGTGGTTGAACCTGGTTTAAGTCGTCTTTTCCGCGCGACGCCCATGATATAGAAATGTATTCTTGACCTTGAACAGGTAGTCGTTCATTTCTAAAGTGCTTGGTTGCATTTCCTGTCGATGCTGGGATACCCATGTGTTTATGCATCTGTAGCTTCGTAGGACGTTACGCTGACAACTCCGTCCAGTTAGGTTGTCCGAGCGTTTTATTTTCTTTTCTCTCCTTACAGCTAGAACACATAATTTCTGTTTCCGTGTATCAAACGTGTACAGTAGCCGGCAATAAAAGTGATACACTAGATCCTACACTTTTCAAGACGTTATGTGTCTTGCCTAACTCCACGTAGGACGTTTGCCGTAATGTTAGGCAACACACACAACGTCATCCGTAGAAGCGAATATTTCAGGATGGAGGAGGCTCGTATTTAGTGCCGCTCAGTGTACAATTCACTGATAAACGACATTTCAGCACGCGTTATTCATGTTTTGGCTCGAACCAATCTCGCACCTCGTTAGAAAAGGAATTCCTGTCTCCCTTGTGATAAGACGGCGCTTGAATTCCTCATGTTTATCAACACGGATCCGATTGAATACAGACCTCCGCGCTGGAGCTTGATGTACGCCTTAAAAGCGTTTCCCGTAAAACCGACAGTCGGGATTGGATTAGGAAGCGGCTGTGGCATCTCTTCATTTTCTTATTTCTTTACCTTCTTCGTCCTCCCGAGTGTTGTCTTCTCTTACTGAAGACGTTTCCTACGATTGCATTTGCGGATTCTGCAAGGTACTGCGTAAATGCGGTTCATGCAGTCCATTGTGAGGAAGGGCTTACCCTTGTCTCCCTCACGAGAACGCCCTCGCGAATCTTATGGGACTTCCAACGAAAAGCTTGGAAGAAGAAGGAGGAAGAATCCCAGATCTTTTTTTCGCGATCGCGCTCGAGAAAGTTGCAGGTAAACCGGAAGGTTCCTGTTTCAAACGAGAATTGATTGTGCGAACGGGAGTTGTAAAATGTCAGGTTCAGTGTTTGTAGGGAGGGGGGTTTAACGCTGTAAGGTGTAAACAAGCAGTTATCGCCGACCTCCGTGTCGGAGTTGTTAGCACAACGACGCCAGGGGTTCTGGGTTCGAATCCTGACGTGGGCATGTGTGAGTGTCATCAATTTTATCACATCACACACATACTCATCTTCGCGATTAGCCAAAAGTGGCAGAAAAGCGAAGTAAAATAAACCAAATCAGTCAATCGAGAAGGAGTTATCTGCTACAGTCATGGACATTTCTTGGTCGTAACGAGCCCTCGATGTTACAATCTTGGAATAACCTGAACGGCACATGTTATCTATGCAGTCAAGCAAGTGTGTCGGATTTCACTTTAAACTGTAAGCCCAGTCCCGATTAACGTACGTGAGCATAATGTGTCTTAACACTTTCTTTACAACTCAAAGATAAAATTCAAACACAACTCCATATAGTTTAGTGGTTGTTAGTTTGTTAAATTGTAAACCTAAAAAATTATAATATTGTGAGAGTTTCCGGTGACCTTTAAACAATATATTACAACAGTGCGAAGGAAGACTTATATTGTAATTAGGTCAACCAGTAAATTAACTTTAAGGTAAGGATTTTAGGGTATTTTCCTCGTATAATTTAGAGAGTGCAAAAGCACACACCATTGCCTTATTAATAAAAATTATCAAATAGCAGTTATCATTATTATAAACTAATAATCTATTTTAATATTATTTTATTCTTGGAAAATCTCTACTCGATTCACTAGATGAGTGAACATCAAACTCTTATTCTTCAGGGTTTTTTTATATTTAATGTCGTTAATATAGTGAAATACATAGATACACTATTTTGTTAGTAACTTTCACACACCCTGTTGAAGAGATATCTTGCAAGTTTGCAGAACTTTAGTTATGACGTTTATATTGTAAGACTTCTCGCATAAAAATATCATTTTTGAGAACTGATGAAAACATATTTCTTGTAATAATTTTTCGAGCTAACTTATTATTGTCCTTTGGTTAATCTGCTGGAACAGTAAATAAGGTATCTTTATTTATGTTATCAGATATCAAGTTATTAATAAGCTTTCTTTTCTAATTTGAAATTAACGATGGCAATTTCCAGGGGAACCGACTGACCGGTTAACCTCTCCCTCATCTTCCACGTGACGCCCATGTGTGCAAATGTCCTCGTGACCTTCGACAGGTAACGGTATCTTCTGAAGTGCTTGACTGCATTTCCGTGGTATTCGATGAAGTGTGGGAAGCTTAATTATTCCTTCTCAATGAATTCATATATGCACTTGTCTTCGTGCTCGTTACCAATTCGGTCAGAGTTGCCAACCTTGTGGTCCAGACCTTGAATCGTGCTGTCTTGGAGAGAATTTTAGGTGTATGGAAAAGAGTTGGTAGCAGTATGGAGCTAGGATACGAGGGTTGTTGTTCTTCTATATGATCGCGAATCAAAAGTTCCCACGAACTTTAAAAAATGTCAGCGATGAAGTTCCTTGATCAAAAGTAAACTTTAAAAATAACTGAATGCATGTAATCTTTACATTAAGAAACAATTGAGGACCTCTACGGAAAATAGACCCAAGTCCAAAATGTCAAATTTTACTGGAGGGACAAAAAACGTTATAATGAAATTGTCATTGGAAGTATGAGTATCATTTTCTGTACTTTTAAGTGATGGAATGTATTTCCAACATTTTGTATGAAAATAAATTGCGACGTAGGTTAATAGAGTTCAATAAAATATTACTGTATGGGTAAAATTACAGGCCCTTTTACAATGAAGACATTATTATGAGTTAATAATTATAATTATTATAACTCAAAGATTTACTACAGAAATAATGTTGGTATGATTTCTTTAAAGAACACTGTGAATAGATTTCTCACTATAACACATGATATTTTGGGCAATACACTGTTTAAAGTCAAACTTTTATTCTCCTTCTGAGTCAAATTCTGTGTTAGATTGCAGCTTCGCTAGAATAGTAACTTGTGAAGGAGAGTAAATTTTTCTTCTTTGATTCCTTGATTGGATACAACGAAGTTGTTGGTATTGGCACTGTCTTTGTCGTACCACACTCCCAGTCATTTGCTGTGAAACCATGACACAATATGGACTTCTCAAATTTTAGTATTTTACTCTGAGATCATGAATTTTTCTCCGCTATGTTGTACTGAATGTTCATAAAAGCTACGCCGGCAAAAACAGTTGGCCTGTAGAGGGGAAATGGCGACCTCATCACGTGTCTTTGAAAATTTGGAAACCCAGATTTCAAAATAGCGCTGCTCGCTTGGTATTTGTCTGAACGGCAAAACAGAAAATATTACGTGTAGCCCGAAACCTCCTCTTTCCAACGTGAACTCGTGGTTTTGTTCAATAATAGGTTCGGCGTAAAAAAAATTACAAAGTCAACCATGTTTTCGGCACCGGTCGAACATTGAGACTCATTTTTTTTTTCCAATTTTTTGCGCCTGTACCGACGCCCCTGGTTCGTTTCGGATCGTACCACCCAGATCATTTTCGATCGCTGGCATTTTCGTCTTTTCCCCCTACCAGTTGCAGAAATACGCCTCCGGAAGAGCCCTGTTTGGCGCGGCCCTTGCGCCGTAACAATAGCTCCATCCTCGAAACCTTTTACCTCCGTTTGAATAACTCGGACCAAAGTTTCCTTTCGTTGCATTGTTGTGTAACCACGTTTGGTAATTTAGGGTGAATGGTCCAAACAATGGCCCTGCGTGGAGCGGTTGTGGGGTTCAGCCTCTGGGAGCAATCCTGTGGATAAAGGTGGCTGGAGCGATCACATCATTTCCACAAATAGCGAGACCGCGAATTTGTAGGACCCTGCTTCCACACCTCTCCATGTGCGTCCGGTCCATGTTCCAATCTACAGAAGGTAGCTTTTCCTATGTATGTATCGTTACAGGTGTACACACACTTTTCGATACGTAAAAGAGGTTGCCGACGTAACCGGAAAGTGCGTCGTGGCCAATTCTGACTGGGAGTTCCTGTCTGCGCTTCACCGGACACGTGGATGACGTCACCCTTGTTATTATCATTGGCAATGTCAAACGGCCACCTTCAAACGATATTTGCTTCGCCCATGTCGATCGGTCACTTCCTTCCACAACGCCTCACATGTTTGAGATGTTTACATCGAGCAGTGTTACACATATGAACGCTTACAGCTTTATACAACCGCTTTGGTGCCCGAGCGATTTGAGTGTTGGACTCGCGATTTCGCCAGTCCCATGTTCGAGTAATGGCTTGAGCGTGGGTGTTCCTCTGTGAGTGCACGTTCGTCAATTCCACATAATTGTTATTCATCCTCATCGTCACGATACACTTGCTCTGCAAATAAAGAAACAACAACAAATTATATTATAAGGAGCTTAGTTAATAATTTACAAGGAAGGTTCAGAAAGAAATTGCTGGAATGTTACCGAAAAAACTCGTAAGTTCATCAAATCAAATTTGATACACTTTTGGTGAACCAATTGACAATTAAAAGTGTAATTTTGGTTTCTTTGAAATGATCATGTCCAGCCAAGTACCTTTGATGCATTAGCAGTTTGTGCTCCTTAATGTGTTACTGGACCTAAAAGGTTAAGGCGTGTTTTTGTCAGTTGACATATTTTGGATCCTGTGTGTAGCTAAATAATATAGATATATTTCACTGGGACTAATCGGGACTTGACGTAGTTTTGGTATGAACTGAATATCCTTACCAAACCTCCAACCAATTGCTTTATCACAAGATGCAGTGCCTAACTTAATCATTCATTATTATTGAGGGGAAGTTTGGGAATGCGAAGTTTAAAGCAGTGGATGCTCAAGCACCATCTCTTCCCCCTCCCCTATGTTCGAAGTCCTATGTAAGCATAAGAAGGAATGGTAATGAGAGAGCGTATCTCAATAGTCCCTCAGCTTGCACCTGCTTGCGTACATGCCACTCGCGGCTCTTTCCATTTCGTGTGTGTGTGTAGAAAGTGAAGGACAAGAAGAACCACGAGTCATCGACACCGACGGTTCCAGTTTCGAGACTCGACCAGGTCATAGGTGTTTGTGAATATCGCCTCGTTATTTTCATGTAAGGATGATTCGTCCTTGTCGTTACAATTAGACCATAGAGACAGAAAAAGCGACGTAAATTACAATTCCATTGCCTCATATCCATGCCTTACCAGGATTCGAACCTGGGGCACTAACCATGCAACTGACGACAACGGCACATTATTCGTCTCAGTAGCTCTACTAACTCCGTGGCACAACAATACTCTGAGGGCCAGTGCCTGCTAAGCGGCTTTTTCATTTTCATTGGGTGACGTGTGGTCAGCACGTCGCGTCCCATTGCCGCTGTTTTCTGATTGAGCCCGCTACTTCTCAAGTATCGCGATACTGGATCAGCAGTGAAATTTTAGGCCTCCCAACGGGAATCGTACCCGGGACTTCTCGAACCAAATGCGAAAGCGCTAACCATTCAGCTACAAAGGAGATCCATCTCAGTAGCACATGTAGAAACGAAACTCATTAAAGCATTTTTTTTGCCACTGTGGTTAATCGCAATGTTCATGAAGAATGATGATTATGTGAAATTCATGAAGAAAATTCGCGAAGACACACATCTCCAACGACCTCAAGCCGTTACTTCAGCTAGAAAACTTACGGGCAAGATCTCGAGTCGACCACTCCACGTTGTTAACCACTAAGTCTCCTATTGCAATTTGTGTCCATGTGCGTGCGGGTGTGTGTGTGTGTGTATATATATTTTTGTTGTTTTATGTGGCAAATGAAAAGAGAAGTTATGAACATTATATTTACACTCAGCATTTTTTTCTTCATTCCTACGATAATTGTGTATGTTGTCTATTTTCTTTTTGTTGTTTTTTTTTAACCGTTTTTATTTGCGTTCTTGTAAAGTGAAAACAGCTTTCTGATTTTTCCCCTTTTCTTTTACAGGTAAGTTGAAAGTACCTCTTTGTATCCTGAACAGCGCAAGAATTAGTCCATGTTGTGGTAAGTTAATACTACTAAATGCAGAATGTTTCTGTATCCATTTTGGTACAATTTCCTTTAAGGTGATTGCAGCGTTGCTGT
The DNA here is from genome assembly GCF_977018435.1 of Lepisma saccharinum. Taxonomy (NCBI): domain Eukaryota; kingdom Metazoa; phylum Arthropoda; class Insecta; order Zygentoma; family Lepismatidae; genus Lepisma; species Lepisma saccharinum. The sequence goes on from NC_139238.1 coordinate 38,763,461, forward strand.
TCGGGTCTACTAGTTTTGGTCTACTACTTTTTCTTTGTCCCCCATCCTTTTCTGAAACCTGCCCCGTTGCTAATGCAGGCCGATGCATGAAAACATCTCTTTCGCGATATTTTACACTCCTCTTTCAGTGTCGGCATATCTGTGAATCTACGAATGAGTACCGTAACCCGGTCACGGAAATCTACAAGAACCACTTGGAGTTTATCGTGCTGACCACACGTCACCCGAAACTGGTTAGATGATCGCCCCACCTCTGCTGAGTCATGTGGGAGTGAGGCCGGTAGTGGTAAGTAGGCCTTTGCCCTCAATGGCTGTTGCGCCACTGGTCTCATAGTAGCTTACAGCCTATTGTCATCGAACGGATTTATATGTAAATACAGATCTTCATGTCATACCAAAATCAATGGTTATTTTGTATTATCTTTGCGAATTGTGGTGTGTGGACTCGAAATATGTTATTTTTATGTTCCATACATGTGTACATATTCATACATATATGTATATATATCTTTTAGGATATATTTGTTTAACATATTTGTCATTTTTACGTAATTCCCATAGTTTCAAACATTTTCCGACATACGAGGTGTGGCTAGAAAAAAACGTACTGTCGCTACAAAATCTTTTATTGGTTATTTTGTACAATATGAACATTATCTCCTTCAAAGTACTCCCCTGCACTATCGATTGATATGATCCTCCCGAACCATATCAAAGATTCGGTCATATTTAATATTATTCTGAATTATTTTACTTTTATATTCACTATAAAAACGTTATGAAAGATGAGATATTTAATAGTTGAACTAATGACCTAATTCTGTCATTCGAGAAGTTTAGAATTTGTTATTTGCAAGCTTCTTGGAAGCAAAATCTTTCATTGTTGACAATTAGTCAAAAATATATGTTCTCAGTTTTAGAATCAAACTATACTGCTGGACAAAAAAAACCCGACACCTTAATATTTGACATCTGAATTGCAATTACTTATGAATTACGCTCTCAGTTAAGTATTGAACAATTGAACATTCATTATTGAACATTTTCCACAGTTTTCCGTTTATTATTTATCTATTTATTTATTTATTTACTCGTATTTACTTATTTGGAACACTTAGTAGGCTCAAAATTAATTTCATGCAATTTTGTTTTAATTTATTGATTTTCAATTCCTGTTGATGTTATTTTGTTTAATGTCTAGAGAGGCATGAATTTTGGTTCATAGTAACCATAGTAACATATATTATTGACATTGTCATTGCTGGTATTTTTCTTGCAAGTGTATTGTAAGTTTGCTGCTAGCTTGAAAATGAGACGTGAAGAGGTAGTGTAAAAGCAGTAGCTCTTCGCGATGATGGTCGTAGTGTACACTATATTGCTAGGGTGCTAAATATAGCACGAAGTACTATCCATGAAGGTCTCAGACGGTATGACGCAACCGGTTCCTATGGTAGAAGACCGGGTTCTGGTCAGAAACGATGCACAACAGCACGGGAAGATCGTTTAATGCGTATCATAGTCTTAAGAGACCGTCGTACGACTTCAAATATTGTGGCACAGCATTTGAGAAATGTTCATAGAACTGTGGTTTCTTCACGAACAGTTCGTAGAAGACTGAATGAAAGTGGTTTATCATCTCGGAGGCCGGCTGCAGGTCCCAGGTTGTTAGCACGTCACCGGAAGCGAAGACTGGAATTTTCTACAAAACACTTACGTTGGAATGTGGAGCAGTGGGAAAAGGTTTTATTCTCTGATGAGTCAGAATTCAACCTACGTTCATCAGACGGGCTTGAACATGTGTATAGAAGACCTAATGAGCGTTATGCACAATGTTGTTTCGTTGAAATAACACCCTTTGGAGGTGGTGGTGTCATGGTCTGGGGAGGTATCTCTTTACAAGGACGTACAGAGTTGGTTCTTGTAGATAATGAGGCAATGGCAGCTTGCAGGTATATTACAGAATGTGTGGCAGATCATGTAGTACCATATGCACCATTCATAGGCCCGGATTTTGTTTTTATGCATGACAATGTGCGTCCTCACGTTGCGAATATTGTCACGGAGTACTTGGACGAAGTTGCGATTACGCGATTAGAATGGCCACCACAAAGTCCGGACCTAAATCCGATAGAGCACGTCTGGGATCAACTGAAACGACATATCAGAAACCGCGCAATAGTTCCAGAAACAATTGAAGAGCTAAGACGTGCTATTCAAGAAGAATGGGAGCAATTGGACCAAGAAGTGATTGCCAACCTTATTCGAAGTATGCCACGGCGGTTACAAGCTGTAATTGATGGCAGGGGAGGTAACACCCGCTATTAGACCCCACCAGTACCAGTTAACAATATTAAAAAAAAAAATATTGCTAAGATTTTTTTTGGTAGTTTTCTGTAACTTTCGTTTATGTTCTAATTTAACTTATTAACAATAAATTTTAATTTGCTTTCTGTTGAATATATTCAGGATTTCTTATTTCCAATAATTTCTGCAACATTTACTTAGCCTTCGAATCAGAATTTATGCGTTATCACAAAAAATGCAAGTGTCCGGTTTTTTTTGTCCAGCAGTATATTATGAAAGCCATAAGAGCTAAATTTCAGTTGGAGTTATTAGTAATATAAGCCTTATGGACATTGGAAAGAAGTTTTTAAGAATGTGACAACTTTATAGTAGAGAATATTATAGAAACTTTAAGGATCATAACTGTTGTTTTAGACATAGAAAAATGAACCTTATGGAACATACTGTTTAATCTTTAGAATATTGCCATTATACACAAATTAGTTCTGCATATCACAGCTGTAGCTATGTTTATCTTTTGTGTCACGGGAGGCGCTCTGCTTGACATGCGAGGGTATAAATACAGCTTCGGAACCTATTTCGGGGGCATTTTCATCACAGACTCCGATGGATTAACATCTTAAATACTCAGCTCCCTTTATGGGAGGGTTCAAGAACTCAGTCTTCGTTTCCAAATTAGCTTAGAGACATAGTTATTCTGTCGTATGGGTAGGTTAGCCCTGTGGACATGCTAACATGTCACCATACGAAAGAATAAGTTCATTTCAACTTTATTTTGAAGTTTTCTGAAATTTTAAATCAAATCTTCACAAAATAATGTTAAATTTCGACTCAGAACTTACTGTTATTCTGACGCATGGGTAGGTTCGCCCTGTGGACATGTTAACATGTCACCATGCGTGAGAATAAGTTAATTTACGAATGCTCACAACTTTGTGATAATTCAGTTTTATTTCTTCGAAACATATACGTAATATATTTTCAATTTTTGCATAAAGCACAGGACTTAAAGTTATTCTGCCGTATGAGTAGGTTCGCCCTGTGGGCATGCTAACATGCCATCATATGGAAGAATAAGTTCAGATTATTTCGTCTCCATGATAATTATTTATTGATCAGGTTATTCATTATTGATATCTGGCATGGTTAGGTGTCGCCCTGTGAACATGCTAACATGTTGCCATACCCGATATCAAGTCGATGTCTCTAATATTTTACGAATTATAGCAGTTTGTATTTCTGCATATATCTTGAAGCAGACCATAATGTCCAATTTATATTAAAATCGGAGTCAATACTTAAAATCTTCGCCAGTCACGTCAAAGTTATGCTTCATTATGTCAAGGAGCGTTCATAAAGTTCCAAGCAAGCGCCTGATCGTCTTTATATAACTGATATGACAGCTTGATCCATATTATGTAAATAAACTGCAAAAGTCGCGTAGATTTAATTATAAGAAAGAAATCTGTTCTGTCCATTATTTATGAAGATCTGTAACTAAGATGTAAATTTATAAAAGTATCTTGAAAATAAACCATCTTCAGGAAAATAATTGCCCATAAAGAAGCCTACTGAAGACGCAGACCTTTCTTCGGAAACAGATGTTATTCATTTATAAAATCTCCCTTTTCCATAGCCTGTCAAATGATTTAGTACATAACAGTCGAAGCTTCATATCCCATGTATTTCTACTACTATACCCATACCTGAGAGGGGTCAGAGTATCCCATTAGCCCACTGAGTTTTAGCCGAGGTGAAGAAACAGATGACATAGGATATTGAAAGGTGATTGAAGGAAATAGGAAGGTAAAGATGAGGATGGACGCTTTGTCTTCGTGATTTTTTTTAATGTAATAGCTGCGATTGTATAGTTTTTCGAAGGCGATTTATGCTCGAGGACGCTGACGACAGAGGGTGGCCTAAAGGTTCGAGAGAGGAACCGCCACGAAGCCTAGTTCAGTATGAGAGCAGCCTAAAGTGTCTCGATGGATGTTTCCGCTCACTTTCTTCGTCTCCTTCGAAGTTTAGAGCTGGCGATCGAGCGCAGGTCTCCCAGCCATGCAGCTAAGCCATGATGATTTCAAAAGGATGGTATTTGTTTGATTTTGATTTTGAGCGTTTTCCCTCATCAGCTGTTATGTTTTCCTTCCTAATTTTGCGTAACTCTATGCGTCGCTCTTCATAGTCATTCACCTCTTGATATGTACTGATAGGAATATTGGCAGCCCTGAAAGGACTCCCCTTGGAATTGGAGGAAAGGAAATGAAGGGAGAGTGATCACGGCACCTTTCACGATACACCGCTCCATACGAATCTTCCATTGCTGGGGACCGGGCTGGAAATCATTTTCCGAAACCATGTTCATGACCTCCGTCGCTTTTGTTTTCACACATTCTACGATCTTAAATCTGGTTCCTTTCAGTGCTGATTTGACCTTTTGGAATAAAAAGAATCTCACGGAGCAAGATCCGGCGAATAGGGTGGATGTTCTAACACTGTGATTCCATACTTGGCCAATAAAGCCTTGACTGACAATGCCGTGTGGGTAGAAACATTGTCCTGATGAAGAATCCATGACTTGCTTTTCCACAAATCTGGTCGTCGTCTTCTTACTCGTCCACGAAGGGTCGTCTGCATCGTAATGAAATATTGTTGGTTAACAGTTTGACCTTCGGGTACACAATTCGAATCAATTCACCGACATTTGCAATGTTTGATTCCGTTTTTGACGTGCAAGACCGTCCAGGACGCTTATCGTTCGGTATCACTTCCCGTCCCTCTCTAAACCTTTGAAACCACTCAAATACTTGAGTGCGTGATAAACACACGTCTCCGTACACTTCCTTCAACAAACCATACATTTCTGTGGCGGATTTTCCGAGTTTGATAAGAAACTTCAGATTGATACGCTGTTCCACTTTCACACTTAATTTCTTTTCCGACGGAGCAGAGATGTACGGTTCACTTCCTCCACAAACTACAGAAGAACTGAGCGCCACGCACCCTGGGCAAGTACACAGCCGGTAGGCAAGATATCACGTTATACACCCATGCACCGCTTAAACTTGACGCCCTTACCGTTTGTCGACAGCAACATCAGTCCGGTTTTTTTTTCTAGCCACACCTCGTATATTCCATATTCCATGCTATTACTACATTTTCCCTTGTGTTAAATGCCAAAGGTTTTCCTTTCATCTGTATTCTGTTCGTTTTGTACTCTCTGTTTATTTTAAATATTGACAACAGACAATGCATCTGCTATTTTAACATTCTTGTTAACAATAGAAAATTCAAACTCAAGCTTTCGCGATGCAATTCAGTACGTGTTCTAAATATACTCCCAATACTTCATGCGATATTTAACGTAGTTCAGTCAATATAAATCTGTCTTTAGGGACAGCAGGAGAGGATTCACGTTTTCAGCACTAAAAAGAAAGTTCGGTAGGTAATCCATTGTGTTGATAACAAAAACATCAAGCAGAAGATGTATTTAAATTTTGCTATACAATTAATGTCACGGAAACTAGTTTGGCAAACCATTATTTTGGTAACAAAATATAAAGCACATTTTGTATTGAATTCTGCATTACAATTAATTTCATGAAGCCTAATGCATTTTATTTTGTTTGGTGAGCCGCTCGCTTAATGAAAATTTCCATTTTTCACAATTGTATGTCCTTATTTTGATTAAAATAACTAAATGTATATTTACACATCTAACACTGGTACATGTCTACAGGGTCTCCGAGAATGAATGGTGGGGTTTCATGCAGTTTCTGTGAAGCATGTATTATGTGTAATGGATTGAAAGTGCTTTTAGTTTATTCAGTCACTCGCAAATATTACGAACAGCATTAGTAAGTTTCAATATGCGCACCATTAACAGCACTACACACGTCATGGCGATATTCAATTTCGGTCCTCACACTAGCAAGAACGTTTAGAGTAACGCGTGCAATTGCTTGTCTGGTTCTTTCCTTGAGGTGGTCAATATTATCAATTCTTTCACAGTAATCCTCATTTTTTGCTTAGCCCCAGTAGAGGAAGTCTAATGGAGTAAGATCGGGGCTTCTTGTGGGCCATGGGATGCGTCCACTTCAGCCTATCTACCGTTCTGGAAATCGACGATTCAACTCTTCTCGCACATGATTAACAAAGTGGGGTGGTGCGCCATCGTGCTGAAAGAGGATCTGCAACTCGGCGTCTTTCATTTCCATTTGCTCGATTTGAGGAAACGCAAAGTTCTGTTGCATGTCCATGTACGCAGTGGAGTTGATGTTAGTTTCAACAAAAAAAATGATAAATTTGACAATAATTACTTTATTATTACGACAACAATGAGATAAAATGAAAAGCATGGACGCAATCTGTTTGAGTGACAGAAGCACTTTCAATCCATTACACATAATACATACTTCACAGAGACCTCATGAAACCCCACTATTCATTCTCGGAGATCCTGTATATCCGTCCCCTGCTGATTGTAAGGGATATAGCTTTTTTTTTGCACTGAATCAGCAGGAACTAACTTATGATGCGCAGCACCTTGTTCTCTTCTAGTAAAAAAAAAGGAGTACAATGTCAAGCTTACCAAGACTCTTGCCGTTGCACCGACATCCATTTCTCAAACTGTCTGTAACACCTGTAAATCTTATTCTCATGTGCTGCTTCCTTTTGAAACCGAACACGGAACTCCTGCTGCTACACTGTGACAATTGATTTGGACCACGGAGTCGCACCACACAGTCGCCATTTTGGAAATTGGGCCTGTATATTTCATAATATATGAATATATTTGCATACACACATGTATCCAGCAATGTTTTAGTTAGTCTTGTAGTACCCAATGTCGGCCGGTTTTCAATTAAATATAATATCCATTCTGCTCTTTACATATATCACCATAGCTGTTCGAAAATGCCATTACTGAATAAGGCTAAAAGTCCAGCCAATTCTTAAACTGATGGGTTAAACAAGGAAGTAACGTCAAATATGTAAGTAAACATTACACATGTGTAAACTTTCATCTCATGGTGGCTTTTGTTAAAGAAATTGATCACCAGTTGCACTTCGTGGGTGTGGGTGTTTTTTTTTGGGGGGGGGTGTACATAATAATATCTTTTCATCTCGCGAAAAATTTGCATTAAACTAATTCAGAGCTTTTCGATGCCGGGGGTGAATGACATGGCGAGAGAAGAGGGCGTGGTAACAAGAGCTTCAAAAGAAAATTAAGATTATGAGGAGCTTTCTCTTTCCTTTAAAAAGCGAGTTTGAATTCATCAAAGGCGATTTTCTCCGTACAAGTTTGACGAATTTTGTCGAAATTCCATCGCTACGCCAGAAGAATAATAATAGCAAAAAAGACAGAAGCTGGTACTTAGGGACAAGAAAAGTTTTTTCCCCGGGGAAGTTAACCAAACTCTCGCAGTGGTTACAGGCAAATCGGACAAAAAATAAAGAAATGTCTTTATTAGACAAGCCGACTCGATTTGCTGTAGATTTACAACTTTGGCATTGAATAAGATTGAAGGTAAGGTCGATTCTTGCATTGATCCGCACCAGGTTCAAAAGACGAAAATCCATATACGGATCTATGAACGTGTTCTGCAGGCAGAGAAAGATTTTTATATAAGCAGTTTATATTCAAGTGTCAGCGTCTCACATTGTCCACCAGTCGTCGTTTCTGTGCTTCCAATGCCACCGTCAACCAAACAAGGATCAGGTTACAAGGTTCAGAACGTACAAGATATGGCTTACGCAGATTCTTAATTATGCGGAGAAGAAATCGGATACGTTGAGAAATTTTGCCTTTTCAGAACAAGACTTTCCACTTAGTATTCGTGTCCACCCTACTTAATTCTTGTATTTATAACGTTGATATATTACTATGCTAAGGTGCTTATTTCGAATATGTGATGATCCAAGGTAGTGACCGGGAACACGGGAATATGAAAGACAATGCCAGGCGTACACTGTATATATACACGAGGGGAGTTCAAAAAGTTTCCATATTCACCTAGTTCAAAATGTCGGGAGAACGTTGAAACTGGACAGATAGATTGTCTTTTCCACAAAGTCACCACCCAATGTTACACATTTTCTCCACGGAAACAGTAATTATTCAACTGCACGTAACATACACAAGGTTGTACCTATTCAACTTACACAAGTTTGTGTTCCTACGTGAATTATTTCTGTACGGATATGGAAACTTTTTGAACCCCCCTCGTATATATATATATATATATATATATATATATATATAATATGGAATCGTAGTAGCCACCGCAACTGGTACAACATAGCACACAATTCATGACTGTCATTCTCCAAAATTGGTGTTGCATGGAAGGCAGTGGTGAAGCTAGACATGAAACTGGTGTTATACAACGCCAATTCCACACTAACACCAGAAGGTATGATCAGTTGCACCAACTCCCGGTGGGAGCACACAGTTGTTCGGATCCCACTTTAAACTTTAGGTCTAGTCCCGATTAGTCCATCTGTAAATATTGAGAGCCTATATAGAGATATTATAAAGTAAAACTGTGCGATATTTCGATACGTGGAATCGATATAGACGAGACCAATATATCATGTGAACGGTACCGATAATATTGAGATCGATGATGGCCCTCATAAATAACTTTGTGCCTGGCGTAACTTGTACATAATGAATTCAGCGGAATCATCCATTCTCACTTATTTTTACTTTCGGGTGAAAGGTTGGGGTGGCTAGTTAAGAACTACAGACTGCAGAACAAATCTCTCGACTCCATTGTATTTTGGGACTCTTTGCTTCTTCAACGAGCAACGCGATTCTGTTTTTTTCACTTAAAATTAAAATTGAAACGCCAGACTGAAATATATTTAGTTATATTGATATTTTCGAGGCAATTCGCGATTAAAATTACCACCTGAGCGCTAGTGTCGCTTCCAATATGGCCGCTCTATGTAGGATAAATCTTTGTTTACATTCAATAGTAGTGCGCAATAGCAGCATGTTGTCATGGCTGGTGTGGAAGAACGTTTAAATTACACGATATTTTTAAATATTGCGAATGCGATGTGAATTCCAGGAACAATAACAAAGGTGAAGCTGTGCTGAGAGCGAAGCATTTCATTATGATAGGCAAAAATAACACGGTAAAAGCAGACGAAACTGTATACGCACTGTTTTTTTCAAGCAATGCTGCTTCATCCGTACCTCAGGCCTCTGATGTAACTGCGGCTCTCGGATTGATTTGAAAATAAAGCAATTCACCTATATTTGTAAACCTTGGGCAGGAGAAAAATGTAAACATACTATTGCAGTTTTTCCCCCAAAGAGGGAGGCTGGTTTAATAACAACACAGGAAAATAATTATAAAATTCATAATTTCATCGAGGCTATCTTCACTGTAAAATGACTTACTGAATGAAACGGCAACATTAGCATGTCTATTTTCTTTTTCTGGTTAATTTTATGATTACAGACATTAATTAATTCTCAAATTATTTTCATCTTCGCGTTTATTCGACTTGCACCTGTGATAATACATTGTTTTCGAAAAAATATGTTTTATCTATAAAGAACAATTTAAAACTTTACTTTCGTGGTAATAGAATCATCTTTCGGAAAATGAAGTGAACAGACACGTGCATTCTTCGTAATTTCCTTGCCGCATTTCAATACTGTGTTTCAATGCTATCCCCCATGCCAATCCTTTGTCAATAAATTCTGTTTTCCCTGATTTATTTACAAATTTCATATTGTTGATTCCACGGGGTGGAAACACACGTAAACTTTTCACTTGTCCTGATCCTCAAAAACTATTTAGAGCAAAAAGAAACTGTACAGGAGACGTTACTCTTTCCAAATTTCCCCATGCTTTGAACGGTTTCAGTATCGTACATAGAGTAGTTCCGGAAAATTCCACCAGATGTCATATCGTATAATTTTAATCGCGAATAGTCTGGCAACTGTCGCTCAGACGTCTAGTCCGTACACCCTCACACGATTGATTATTACCTATTGGTAATTACCTGTGGATCCTCGCCGCGTTTACTTCTGAGCGTGGAAAAATCTGATTAAGGCACGTAACTTCGTAGTCGTCGGAAGACTGCATGAGAGCTGCCAGCTTTTTCCTTGCACTGTCCTAAAACGACTGCCATCACAACGATTCGGCCACTAGCCCCGCGGAAATAATCGGAACTTACTTTGTGGACGCTCCTTGTATTTGTTCTGGAACAGAGTTTTTCCTCCGCCCATTCGTGCTCTTTTCTATCAATTTGTGAACCCTACATTGAGGAAAACAGAATGCTTGATAATGGTGAACGATTTTTCTGCTATCATATTTTTCGTTGACTGTTTGAAAACTCGTTTGGGTACCATCCCTACTATCAATCCCAAGTTTTCATTCCCAATATCCCAATGCCTGAGATCCTCAGAAGAACGAACCCTGTATGCCCGGAGCCCCTTCCCATTCTTAAACAAGAGGAAAGCAATTTAATTAAGCCAGTCAAGATTAATTATTGACAGACGATTTAATCTGGAATGTAAATGCCCTCGTGGAAGAAGCCAGGCAGACAAGGCATTAAAAGGAAAGCGCCAAATTAATCCAAATAAGCAGAGAGCCCTGACAGACTTTTCACAAGCAACTGACTTTCCCGGAACAATTACTTTAGAACCTTCGCTCGAAAGTTAAATTACTTTTCCGATACGTAGGTATCCGCTTGCCTTGCAACCAATATCAATCGTTTGATTGGATTGATTGAGCAAGGTAAGCCGGAAGGGCGGCTGCAGAAGTAGGCTATATTAGTGGGGCAGAGAGATAGACACGGCATTGTGGGGAAACTTCAGATTTTTCCACAAGTAAGGAACCGCTGTTAGGGTAATTTTGAATTCTTCACAAGTAAGGAACGACTGTTAGAGTAATTTGGAATTCTCCACACGTAAGGAGTCTCATCGATGGCGTAGTGGTTAACATTGTCGCTTTGTCATCAATGGCTCCCAGGTTCGATAACTGGTGAAGGCACATACTGGTTCAGATTTATTTTAAACTGTAGGTCTAGTCCCGATTAGCCTATCTGTGCATAAAGTGGACTTAAAACTGTACTTCACAATCCACAAGTAAGGAACTGTTGTTAGGGTAATTTTGAATTCTCTACAAGTAAGGAACGACTGTTAGGGTAATTGAAATTCTTCACAAGTAAGGAATCATTATTGTGGTAATTTGGAATTCTCCATAAGCAGGGAACAGCTGGTGGGTAATTTTGAGTTCTCCATAAGTAAGGAGAGGCATTGGGCGATCTTAGAATTCTCCAAGGATAATTTACAAGTTGGCCGGTTCAAACACCAGTCGCAGCAGTGGGGGCGTTCATCCGAACATACCACTCAACGTAGCTACTATATTGAAGTTGTGGGACTTTTACGGCGTGTATCATAATAAACAACTTATCAGGTTTGTTGGGAGAAAATCTTGAAGTTTTGTTTTCATGCGCAAGACTTTTGTAAACACGAACATTGTGGCGCTGGTGTAGTGTTTAAAAACATTGTGACTTGCACAAGTACCCACATCTTACACCCCCCAGACTTCTGCATTTAGGGCTTTTTGAAAGACAGTCTATGTCCTACCTATGCCGCAGAATGTCCAACAGCTAAAGGAGAGAATAAGAAACGCCCTTGCTTTGGTGGACGACGAGTTCTTGGGAAAAGTGTTGCAAGAAGTACATTACGATGAGACATGTGTCGCCTAACTGGTGGAAGCCACATTGAACATTTGTAGCCAGAAACTTGAAGTGTTACTGATTGATACATAATAAATAACATTGCAGAAGTTGTATTCCATATAGTCTAGTCGATATACATTTTTATAGTTGTTTACTCTTTTATGATACACCCTGTATTATGAGCTGCACATCTACGATCAAGATATTCATGGACAAAATAACACGATAACTAACACACAGGAAAGGAACTATTTCTCAGAATCACGTGGTTTTGTGTGCAATAACTTCGTTTCTTCACTGGATAGAGAATAGGAAGGTAAGCACAGAGGTAATTTTCATAACGATATACTTTCGACCGTACTAGGTACTGTTACGGTACCACTGAGCCACCGAAATCACCCCCCCCCCTTGGTTGCGCCTATTTCCCAGAGTTTACTTTCACGGCGATCTACTCGAGGTGGATCCCATGTTCCCTCCCGCAGAGCAGAGTGCGCAGTGAAGATAAGTTTTATTGTCCGGTTAATGCTACGGACTCCACGTCCGTCACGCTGTACGAGGCTAGACGAATGCGCCAACGGAGATATATGGTCGACAGTCCAGATTCCTCTTTTTCCTTTTTTTGTTTTCACCTTCACAAAAAGTGACAGCGATGTACCGGTATTTTGCCCAGCTCGACGTGAAAAAAACTATTTTGAAGCAAGGTTTCCGGGAAGGCGATAATCTACTTAGATACAACGGAGAGGTCGGTCAGAGCTGAATTACAAAATGACTAAGTGTAGGTTGTTGTTAAGTTTCTGTTTCCTCCTGCTAAGCGTCTGAATACAGCTGTCCGGGAATTATTGGTACAGGAAACTAAACATGGATTGTCCGTGAATTTCGGAACTTCGTCATCATCTTAAGTGCTCAGCCGTAAGGTTGGTTTGTTCAAGATTTCTTAGTTTTCCACCTCACAAATCAACCCCCTCCCCCTGCTAATTTTATCTGCCTCCCTTCTTTCGTTTTTTTTCTTCTTTCATTCAGTATTTCCTTCCTTCATATTTTCTATACTCCTTTTTTTCCTTTTTACTTTTTTCCAGTCTTTCTTCCCGTCTTTCTCTCCTCATTACCTGCTATCTTTATTTTATTTTTACTTTAGTTCTTTTATTCATTTTGGTCCCCGGGTTCGATACCCGGTGGAGGCACATGGCACAGTGGTTCGGATCCCACTTTAAACAGTATGTCCAGTCCCGATTAGCCTTACTGTGAATAAAGTGGACTTAAAACATGAACTCAATCAATCCTTTTTGTCAATCTTTCCATATTCCTTTCTTTCTTTTTTATTTCATTATTTCCTTATTTTCTTGCTTCATTCTTTTCTCCGTTTGCCTCATTTCCCTTGTTCATTCTTTCCTCCGTTTTTCATATTGCCTTCATTCTTTCCTCCGTTTTTCTCATTTCCTTCCTTCATTCTTTCTTCAGTTTTCCTAATTTCCTTCCTTCATTCTTTCCTCTGTTTTCCTTATTTCTTTGCTTCACCCTTTCTTTCGTTTTCCTTCATCCTTTCCTCCGTCTTCCTTAATTCATTCTTTCCTATACTTGCTTAATATCCTTCGTTTATTCTTTTCTCCGTTTTTCTTATTTCCTTAACTCTTTCTTTCGTTTTCCTTATTTTCTTCCATCATTCTTTCCTCCTCTTCCTTAATTTCCTTCGTTCATTCTTTCCTCCGTCTTCCTTAATTCATTCTTTCCTATACTTGCTTAATATCCTTCGTTTATTCTTTTCTCCGTTTTTCTTATTTCCTTAACTCTTTCTTTCGTTTTCCTTATTTTCTTCCATCATTCTTTCCTCCTCTTCCTTAATTTCCTTCGTTCATTCTTTCCTCCGTCTTCCTTAATTCATTCTTTCCTATACTTGCTTAATATCCTTCGTTTATTCTTTTCTCCGTTTTTCTTATTTCCTTAACTCTTTCTTTCGTTTTCCTTATTTTCTTCCATCATTCTTTCCTCCTCTTCCTTAATTTCCTTCGTTCATTCTTTCCTCCGTCTTCCTTAATTCATTCTTTCCTATACTTGCTTAATATCCTTCGTTTATTCTTTTCTCCGTTTTTCTTATTTCCTTAACTCTTTCTTTCGTTTTCCTTATTTTCTTCCATCATTCTTTCCTCCTCTTCCTTAATTTCCTTCGTTCATTCTTTCCTCCGTTTTTCTTATTTCCTTTATTGTTTCCTCCGTTTTCCTTATTTTCTTACGTCATTCTTCCCTCCGTTTCCCTTGTTTCCTTCCTTCATTCTTTCCTCCGCTTGCTTCATTTCTTTCCTCCGTTTTCCTTATTTCCTTCGTTCATTCTCTCCTTCGTTTTCCTTATTTCATTAGTTCATTCTTTCCTCCGTTTTCCTCATTTCCTTCCTTCATTATTTTCTCAGCTTGCTTCATTTCCTTCGTTCATTTTTCCCTCTTGTTTTCCTTATTTTCTACAGTCTTCCCTCCCTGTTCCTTTTCTCATTCCTTCATTTTTCACCGTGTGAGTGATCGTAATTATTAAAAGCAGGATATAGTGGTAATTCATGGTATGTTCTTACTATTTTGTATTTCCCCACATGTTTCACTCTACTAATAAAATCTTCATTTCTTTGTATCTTTCGTAAATTACTTATTTAGCTTTTTTTTTTGTATACTCCATCTTGGTCCTAACAATGTATTTTTTTTATTTTCTACCTTCAATTCTTGTTTTAATCATTTATCGTCATTGTCGCGATAAACTAAGGTAGGAGAGCGATGCAAAATAACCGAAAATAAAACTAGAGAGTGGATTCCCAGAAACTTGAAATATCATGCTTGATTACACATTAGGCGTGCAGAAACGCCCGGACTACGAGGGTGATTCGGAAAATAAGTTACACCAGTGACCATCTCTTGAGCAACGAGCGTCGTGCATGCTTGAGATGGAGGGGGACGGACTTGTGCATGGTGGTGTCACAAGCGTGGTAAAATGGTGCGCCAGGAGGAAGATTCCTGTAGTAGTATATAGTAGTTGTTTCGAGTGGAGTACACGCAGTGCTACGTCAGCCATAGTGAAGTGGTGAGAGCAGTGTGAACACTGTCGCAAGTGCTTGACGTGGTATGAAAGCAAGGCACGGTTTGACTGACTTGTCGCAGGAAGTGCGCATGAGTCTGAAATTTCTGCTCATGCCATCATCCATGACCATTTCATCTTGACTTTCGCAAATTCTGTTCACGATGAGTTTCCTTCGGTTCGCTTGTTGGTTCGACGCCCAAGCATGCAGAAGATTTGTTCAATCAGGGGAGCGAAAGTTGAGACCTGGAGTAAGACGTGCGTCAGGCAAATTCGAGGACAAAATAGTGCAAAGCATTCCACATTCTGCCACATACTTCAGTGTGAGGACGGTTTCGAGACTTGCCAGTGTTGTCACGTGTCTGAAGAATCTTTCTCTTATCTTCAAATTCGAAAGCATTTTCCATGGCATTTTCCTTAACATTTCCGCTACGATCGAATTCTACCTTGTAAAGCAGAGAAATGTTGTAGCATTTTCATGCCATATCATAATCGGTCCTAATTTTCTTAGCATCTCGCGTATCATAACCAATCAGAAGCAAGCTCTGCGTCACAAGTGCAGATGGCAGCCTAGTGTGATGTAAACAATGTACCTCTTCACATTCTTGAAAGCCAATAACTATTCAGCTGAGAGAAAGAAACATTTCGTACGAAATGATATTAGGTACAAATCAATGGCGCTGCTTAAATACATTATAGCGCCTACTACACGTATGGAATTCAATTGCAAACACAAACTACTGGCTCATGGCCAAACATTTCAGTATACAGGTGAGGTTGATGGTTACTTAATGTTACAATCAATGTAGTGTGTTCGTTATTTATACGATATCTCATCAATTAAATAACCATTTCCTCACTTAAATTACGTTTCTTCCTCTTTTAATTCATTTGTCATGAAAACCGCGTGACTCTGTATAACTTTCGTGCTGTGTATATATACAGTGGAAACTTGATAACTCGAACCTCAACGTCTCGAATTCCTTGATAAGTCGATTTTTTTATAATCCCCTTGAATTTTCCATAATACTCAATACTAATAATTTTAACTCAAAATCTCGAATAAAACCTTGATAAGACGAATTTTTGTACAGTTTATGGGATGCCGTTCGAGCTCAATAACTCGAAGGTAGACTATGAAAAACCTCTATGAGTCGAAGTTAAATCCTAATCACCTCTATAACTCGAAATTTTAGTCGCACGGACCTCAATAAGTCGAAGTGCAGGGTGCGTACGTACAATGTCAGGTGATCAACAATCATGTTGGGACTTTGAACTCCCCCACCCTGCCGTGTATGTAACTATCATTGTTAATGTGCTTAGTGTGCGTTGTAGAAGTGTTGATACATATGTAACGCACATAAAGTTGCACGTTATGATGTCGGTGAAACTTTAGACCTCTATAACTCGAAGTCGGCGATTTTGGCCCTCAATAACTCGAACCTTGGTAAGTCGAAATCCTTGATACCTCGATTGTTTTCCCCTTTTCCTCTCAATTTCGAGTTATCAAGGTTCCACTGTATTATCTAATGTTCTCGGGCGCTTCTCATCGCAATCGGAATGTTCGATAAAACTCTTCGGTGTATTTTCTGCTATAAAAAAATGGTAAAATATTTTTGGAAGCATGTATGTAACTATATTGTTAAAGGAGTCCCGTGCCGTAGCCGTGTGGTGTAAGACGTCAGGATTTTGCTCTGGTTACGGGACGCCTCGCAGGTTCGAGTCTCCTGGAGGAAGCGTAACAAATTTTCTCCTGAGATTTCGGCCTGTGTAAGGGACCCAGCTTCGTGAGGAATTTACCGAGCTACTACTGAGTAGCATAACTCGGTCACAGATACCTACAACAACGACTGGGGGTTCGTCGTGCTGACCACACGTCACCCCGTAAGTTATTGGATGGTCCCTCACGGGCTGTTGCGCCACTTGTTGTTATTGTTGTTGTTTGACGACTCATTTGGACGCTAAGAATCCTAAAAAAATAGATTTTTAAATTTCGAATGCAACCACGGGGGACAGGTTCACAGTTGATACTGGAAAAATTTTTGCATTTACGATAAACAAGATATATCACCCGTATATGACCATGTACCCGTACCCGTATTTTATGCGTGAATAATTATCATAGTAAATTACGGACAATGTCTCGTTTTGATATGTGCTTCGTGTCTAGCATTCAGTTGTACCTATCATCTTACGCAGTGGTGATGGTGGAAGGGCATCGTTAAACAAAATAACAGAAGCAACCACCGCCATGAAGGTTGTATGAAATTCATTAACGGGTCTAATTACATTTGAGTTTAATCAAATTACGTATAGAGGAAAAGAGAGTGAAGAATTCTGCAAAACAACAGAGCAAATTTGATTTTTTAACGTACGCAGGAATAACTTGTTAGACATGGTATATTTTTATTGCGATAGAGAAGACTGCAAAATGCAACAGGCAGTGGGTTGTTTAATGTTGCCGACAACGCTCTCAAGAGATTTTTTTTATCCAACGAAGAACGTGGAGAGAGAGAGAGAAAAAGGGATCGTGTAAATTTAGAAAGATCCTGGTTGAGTCTAATTGCTGGTGTTAAATTTCCCCTCTTCTTAGTGCTTCGGATGAAATGCTCGTTTCATCCGTGGTGTCGAGTTACACTTTTAATCCAAGCTCTGCAATGGAAGTTCGTAAAAAAATGTAAATTCCGTTTGGTACTGAGAGTTTATTTAATGGCATGGCATGGAATGGTGGTACACTGAGGGAAAATTGCCGTTGTTATACGGCTATTAAAACTCAACCTAAATTTTCTATTATTTTGGTAAATAATGGTAAAGTCAAGAGACCATTATAAGGTTACCATTGTAGGAATATCAGCGCGTTTCAGAATCGGTTCCTAACAACGACAATTCTTCTCCGATTGTACCGAAAACTCTGGAACGGATTCATTGTAATACACATGCTACAATATATGAACAATACTTGGTGATTGTGAACAGTGGCGTGTAAAATTTTTGTAAGGGGGATATAATAATAAAGGGGGAGAACCCCGTAAAAGAAGCCCGCCTCCACCCGCATACATTCAGGGGGTATGCGCTTATGTCCACTTGCCTTTAAACAATAATACAGGTCGTCATTTCCTAAGAATTTCGGTTCTCCCGTTTATTATGTACTAATTTATTTCATTTTTGTTTTACAATTTACATTAAAAAAAGTTTACACTGGTGTTTAAGATTACCTTGGTTGTTCTGGTTTCCAAAATTCTCAAGGTTTACATATTATGAAAAAGTTTGAGATAAAGGGTGAGTAATGTTAATAGGAATAGGATATAGTAATATATTATATGTTGACTCATTTGATTTAACAGATGAAAGATTGGTTTACAGATTATTATGGTGGGTTATAGTATTGGATATATAAAGAAGATATGTATGGAATAAGAAGGTGGTGCTTAAGTTAGTGACAGCAGGGACCGAGAGGACAATCGTCAGCCCTTGAAGAGAGGGTCTCCGAAGAAAAGATATGAAATTGATGATTGGTTTGAATATGTAGGTGTGGGTAAAATCCCACTGAAAACGGGAGCGAAAGCAGGGACTGGGGGGAGGGGGATATGCTTTCCTTTTAGTTGTCGCCTTTACATACATTTGGCGTTCTTTATTTTAAGTAAAGGTGAGTTTATGACCTCCGAAACCGCACGCCAAAGATGGGAAAGCAACTCTGGTTGAATTATTTTTTACGTATGATTTGATCTTACTGAGAAACATTAATACGGTAGTTCCTGCTACTTACACCCTCTCCTGAAAACAACTTGGCATCGTGTATTATCTCTTGATTCTTAGTCTTACCCAACTTTTCTGTCCCAAAAGTGTGATTTATAGGAATTTGAGTGTGTTTTTAATAGGTTTTTAAACAATAGCAATTTGCACCTGTAAAATCGTACAAGAAACTTTCCCCATTGGGCTACTGGGGGATGTATTTTTTTCCCGACACTGTACATTATCACTGTCCTTCTAGTTTGTGGCATATTTCATTTAACATCCTTTTTCTACTTCCTTGGTTAATCGGCGCGAAGATGACGAGATGAACTAGATGAAGAAACAAACGAAGGAGCACCTGGTAGGATTTAAACCTTGATCTTTTGAAATTTGCGTCTTATATGAGCATAACTTGATGGTCCATTTGTGTAAATTACTAAAAATAATATAAAAGAAAAAAAAGATGCAGGTATTTATAGCTTTTACCCCCACACCAATCTGTATTTTTCTTATTTCACGTGAATTTTATTTCTCTTCAGGCTAATCACTGAGATGACGATGGAATGTTCATTAGATTGATTAATTTGGTTGTCTGCCACATGTGGCTAATCGCGAAGATGGGGATGAATGATATGATGAAATTGATGAAGGGAGACTAGAAGAAACAGTCATGCCTAGGTCTGATTCGAACCCGGGACCCTGTGCTAACCACTCCGCCACAGAGGTTGGCAAATGTCGATTAGATGAAATGGACTAAGAAACACGCACAAAGAAACATCCACTTCGAGACTGAAAAACGAAGGGGCTATACAACACCATAACACAAAAAGCAGGGTTCTTTAGGTTACAACAGATACACAACTTGGCAGGAGGTTTCTTTTTCTATATAGAAAGTATGTCTTAGCTTTCAGTCCCCTTCCCTTTCCTTAGCACTGAAACTAAAATGATCCCTTTCGCTTTTGTCAAGGAGCCACAAGAAGGTAATGAAATTCGAAAGGGATTTTTTTTTTTAACAAAATAAATCAAATACGATTCGTGTTTGCCATCTGTACAAGTGTTGTTGCTTTCTTTTATGTTGCTCGGAGGGAGATCGGAGGAGCTTCTCCCCTGGGCCTCAAACTTCAATTTGGTTTCCATTCCATTGGAAGTGATCTGGAAAGGAATACAAGTTTTGAGGAGAGTTAGTTACGCGTACGTCAAATCATTACACGGAATGATCCGTTTGAGATGTTATAAAAGTCAACCTTTGCTCTCTCCACGAAAACAGCCCAGTCAAGGTCGGACAACCTCCTCCACACCCCTGGCCCTCCAGGTTGCTCAGTCGACACTTCGCGCGTTGTATCTATGCGGTTATGTCGTCGATTGAAATTCTTTCTTATTGGCAACATCGTAGGTGAGCGGCGTGACCTTGACTGTTTTCATGGCTGTAGCTAATATATAGAAGGTAACGTGTGTGTGTCTGAGTAGTTTGTATGAGTATAGCGGAAAGAATGTCCATGTATGGTGAATGGAGGGTTTACAGTAGGGGTGGCCAAATCCGTATAAAATTTTATCCGCATATTAAATGATTTTCTATCCTGATTTCAGGATATCGGATAATATCGAGTTATTCGGATTATCCGAATGTGTATATTGTGCGGACATTTTTATCGTTTGTCCGTTTTACTGGCTCTTCGTATATTCCTTCATTCACCATGTTCGTATTTTTACTGTACGGATTCTCTACAAATCCTTCATTCAATCTGTCTGTTTATTACGGATTCTCCGCATATTTTTTTTAAAAATGTTTACCTTTTTTTCTTTATTTATTTTTGACTAAAACAGATCTTTGCATTACTAAGTTCAGTATAAATGCACGAAGTTTTCCACCGGGCTGGTGGATGCCGGTACTGCAGTCCGTCCCTACATTCCGCACTTGGAACGAGGCCGCCATTTCTAACTAACCTCGCCTTGGTACCAAGCCTGCCGTTCACCCATCATGGAAACTATTACCTTCTCAAAATATTACGATTTTGACGTTTTATGCCACACAAACTTGACGAGTTTCCATGTGGGAATTGCTAATGGAATGATCGGTGGCGTTGATAAGGGACGCCAATTAAATCTTTCTCGCCGCGGAAGAATAATTTCCTGAAACTTCTCGCCCTCGTAAAAAAAAGAAGTCGGAGAATCTCATCGGAGCTTCCAACTATCCAACAGGAAATTGTGGTTTTGCGTACTCTTTCTCCTCGAGACTTTTGCTTTTTTGGAGAAATGGAACCGGATATTATCTTCTGCGAAATTCCTTATATCTCCCTACTTTTTTTTTTTTTAATCTTTAAACTTATAGCGATCATCGCAATCTCTTCAACGATGTAGCAGCGTATTCATTCGAGGGAGATGTGTGAAGATTATAAATTTCGTCTCCTTGAGAATGTGATTGTTCCTGTCAAATTAGCAATGAACTTAGCATGACTTGTTTCAATTAATTTTACGAGCCTCTTCAGCACCTTTACGAGTGAAAATTGTCTCCTTGTCAATTGATTCAATCTCTGAAACCTTTGAATCCCTAAGGATAACAGCAGCTGCACTTTAGCCACTTAGCCAATGTACCCTCTGAAAGTATGCTGTAAGTAATGGACACATAACGCCTGGAAATGAAATCTGTTTTGGTAAAACTTTGTGGTCGTCTGTATAAACGTCCTACCTAGTTGTTTCATTTACGTATGACGAGGTTTGACACAGTCTAGTTTCATGAATGAAGAAGCTTCACTCGTTCTTGGTCTCGTGTCTGTACAGTTGCCGACACTTTTAGGTTGTAACTATCCTTTTGAAAGTCGACGAGATTGGAAGACTCCATGACTGTACCATCCCTATGCTTTCGGTAACTATTGTCTGGTTAAAAATTATGGCGTATTACAGGCGTACGGCGTTGCCACGTCCATCGCACATCGCCACTCCGTTGAAAATTAATCGGTATAAAGTTGGTTTCGCAATGTGATTCGACAATAATGGAATTTAAAAATAGCTGCAAAGAACTTCAAAACAAGACCACGATTGTATTTGTAGGACTACCCAATACTAAGAGAAAGTTGTTTCACACAATTGATAAGATTTTTTTTTCTTTTTGACCAATTATAATTAAGAATTGTATTTAAAACCTTTCTACCTGCACCGTGTTTAAATTTCATCACGATTGGAACACACGTTCTTATTTATTTATAGAATTTCAGAGAGCCGTCGTTATAAAACGTTAAAAAAATGCCACTATGTCGTTCTAGCGATGATAATAAATCTAAAGCATGCTACAAAAAAAAATTCCGTACCGTATATTATAAAATACCTTATATTAAGAGAGAATTGAATAAGCTAAATTTTGATGTAACTCGTTCTTTTTGTAGGTCTACGGGTTTTTTTAATTGGAGTCCAAACTCTAGTATCCGTATTTTTTAATCCGATAGGAGGCGCTTCCTTTAGCATCTGCAACCCACACAGCAGCTGTGCTTAACGGGGTGTCTACCATTCAAGGCTTGAATTTTATAAAGTGCGCTTCTAGATGCGACAAAATGCAGTTTCCAAATTGGACTCTTACTCTCTTTTAAGATCTCCTCAACACGTGTGCTGAATTCTTGTTGCAACGAGTTCTTTGCTTTTTTTGTGAGCTTTCTTCTGCCAATAAACGTATCACATGTTCCAGATATTCTCTCTCCAGCATCCCCGCACGGTTCATGCTTAAGTGAGCGTGGAAACAAATTAAAGTCGGTTGCAAGAGAATGAAATGTCTGCCGGGTATCTTCTCTCGGGTATCGATCTCAGGATTTCCTAAGTAAAGATGCTGAGTTGCAGTACAAGCGCCTCCGGGACTATCTTTGAATTTTCTTCGCGTCTCCCGGGACATTAGTATGTAGATTCATACCCCTTCGTTTAGGGAGAAACTGAATTGGATCTGCCGTTTCCTAGCTGGGATGTGATTGTAAACGTCGTGTCTTCGAACGTGGGGCGAATGCAGTCCCGCGGATGTGTCTAGGAATGCGCGCTCCCCCTTTTCTTTTTACGATGCTCCATCAGCTGAAAATTGGAATAGGCCCTGTCAGCTATCATTGTCTCAGGAGCCGCAAGACGTAGGTATTTGAAATGTATAGATCAAGAAGAGCTGTTCCAGGAATTGTAATCGATTATGTAACGCAAAGCCCGTACAGGTGGCGCCCTTTGGGGAAGGGGGTGGTAGGAGATGCCGATTGGTGCTATTAAACTTTTTCCATTGATTCCATGATATAACTTAGAATGATGTTGATTTGTTCCATTTTGATACCAAAATTAAATTTTAAGTAGGTTTTGTCCCATTATAAGCATACTCGTACCTAATATACAGGTAAGGTTTAAATGACAGGAAACCTATTAGGAAATAGTTTCTGGGGATCTATTGGCAACCACGTATAAGATTATTAAGATAGTAACCCCCCCCCCTCATAAAATCACAAATGGCACCCTGCTTATCTATAAAAACGTCATTTCCTATTGGTTTCTGTCATTCGATACCCCGAACTAGAAACAATCGCTCGGTAATCCACGTTTGAAATCATCTAAGCGTTGAACCACGAGCGAGATATCTGGTTTAAAGTTCTTCGGCTAATCTACGGTATTCACGTGCTATTGAGGAATGGGGAAAATAAGAGATAAGAGGGTTGGCAACAGTGGGCGGCAGGAGAAGTGTCATACGTGGACTCCTTTCAAGTCTGCTTTATCTCACTTCAGCCTCCATCTTGCACTTTCCGATTGAATTTTGACAGCGTTATCCTCGATCTAAATCTACTCACCCCTTCCCCCTTTTCTTCTTTGCACTACCAGTGGAATCGACTCGGCGGCTTTCATGTCCTATTTTATCCCCTGGGATCGCGGGGGGTGAAGGGTTGGTTCCTTGGAAAACCCACACAGTGGAATTTTGTACGGATAATTTGCACAATTTACACGCATTCTTCTTCCCCTTCTTCTTTTTTATTTTTTAAGTAAAATACTAAATATGAATACCGCGCAGAATCTACACAAACGTGTAATCAAGAAAAGCGCTTTTTTAGTTGTAGTATCCATTTTGCACCGCTAGCCTTCTACGGTGACCAATGATTGATGTACTCTCAAGGTCATATCCACAGAGCGCCTAATTTTAACTTTTCGCAGCAGATGGCCGAGTTAAGGCAATATAATTACAAACGTGTCACGTTATTTGTGAATAGCCTTGTGTTTTTCATGGTTAATGCAAGGCAAAATATTTGAAGTTCATCAAATACACAGGGCGTACAGTTTTAAGGATGAGTTCCCATAATCGAAGCTGGGACCTCATGATTACGATACCTCTAGTTATGGTATCAACAGGTATGTTATGTTTTCCTTTCTGGGTTGAAGATTGGAATAAAAGTTTCGTTCGCAGACTCCAACATTTGCCCATTGGTGGCATAGTTGGTATTCTAAAGACTACTGCAACTTTGTCCTGCGAATGCATTGTTCTCTCCATCCGGCTGTCGAGGTACCCAACGGGAACTGACTTGAAAAACTTCAAGTGTTCTGTCAAAATTCTTTCGACAGTGCTATGATTAAATCCTGTAAGAGTACAGGTATCCTCAACAGTCACCCATGCCCGGGAACTCAACACGAGCGATGTTTTCTGCGGTGGTGAAACAAATGTGACCAAATCTTTGCAAATCTTCAGTTGATTGCTGCGCGCCAGTAAATTCACGAACCCACTTCTGATCCCTCAACTGAAGATGAATATTGACGGCTTTTTCGCGTGCAGGCAAAAGCTTGATGTCAGCACCTTCATCCTCCACAGTGAAACCCATCGTTTCAGAGCAGTGTTAAAAACAGATTTTCTTCGCAGATGAAGCCAGAAGAAATGATGTGCAAATGTGAGCAGATATACCTTAAAGCTTGAAATTAATTCACACACAAGGATATTTATCTACCAATAGTGTTTGAATGAGAACATAATGGTACGGACTTTTGGTGTGCACCACGCACTGGTACAATTAAGTGCTCGTGGAAATTTGATAACGTGCTACTAACCGAAAATGTGACGCGTTACTGGCGAAAGTGCAGAAAAAGTGATGCGTTACTAGCGCAAGTACCGAATAAGTGATGTGGTATTCGCGCAAGTGTCGAATATGTGACACATTACTCTCTTCGTTTCAGTGTACAGCAATCACTCTGTCAATTTTATGGTGCCTCAAATTGCAAATTTTGACCGACAGTGCCTAAAATGCTTTAAAAGAGGGCAGATAATAACGCATGAAGTGTGGAAAACAAGGTTTGTGTTTATTTTTAAGGTACGGTGGATTCAAGCTGTACGAGAAGGTGAAAATTATTAGAACAATTTATTTGATATTTTATGGCAAGTAAACTAACTCTTCAACTGTGTAGAAATAGTTATATTTATATAGCTATGTCCTAATACTTTCTTGCAAAGTTGAAAGGAGTTTCTTCATTTTTTTTAAAAAAAATAATAATTTAAAAAGGTATGATAACTGCGAGGGTATCTGGAGACAATCCTTGATATATAGTGCTACTCTTCTTTCATTGCCGAAAATTATAGAGTATAAAATTATTTTTTTCCTGTTTTGAAAAACTGATCCGTAATACAGTTTGTTTCTGTGAATGCACAAATTATACAGTATTCAGCGTTTATTAACTGAATTGTGATTAGTTAATGTCATAGAAGTAATACGTTTTGGATGTGAGACTTTAAATTTCAAGTTTTTCATTATTCCTATTATTATCATGCCTTGCTAAAGTCGTAATTCCTGTTATCGGGTCTTGCTCCAAATTTAGTCCCTGTTGTCGAGTCTTGCTCCAAATTTAGTCCCTGTTGTCGAGTCTTGCTCCAAATTTAGTCCCTGTTGTCGAGTCTTGCTCCAAATTTAGTCCCTGTTGTCGAGTCTTGCTCCAAATTTAGTCCCTGTTGTCGAGTCTTGCTCCAAATTTAGTCTCGGTTGTCGAGTCTTGCTCCAAATTTAGTTCCTTTAATTGTGTCTTACTCCAGTTTGTATCTGTCATCTTGTCTTTTTTCCATTTTTTTTGCCTAGGCAGTTTTTAGTGCTGAAAACTCCGGACTCTAGTTGACACCAAAATATTATGATTTTTTTTTTTTCAAAACGCTTGTTAGAATTTGAGTTCTTTTTAATGTTATGTTTACCGTATGCCTGAAAAGTTGTATGACACGGAAGAAATTATACTACTTATATTACGCACAATCTTTGCATAGACGAGACCTTCGCAATTTCTAAGGAACGAGCGACAAAGAAGTGTACATGTAGGTTCCGACAAAAGTTAAGAAGTTGGATTTATTTAGTTTCGGAAGCTGTTAAAACTTCTCTCTCCCTCTGAAACCAGGACATGCGGTCTGTTAAATTAGTGGTTTGGAAACCTTTGGGAACTGAAAGAACCATTATTTGTGTAGAAGTAGGGAAAATTCTCAGTTTCCTTATGACATCAATTTCTCGCCGCGAGATAAGGGTGGGGGATACGTAACAAAAGTTTTTCTTTAATTATTTTTTTCGAGCAACTTGCTTCGCTCTCAGTTATTTCGACACGAAGGAAAGAAACCTCAATATGAAAAATAAAATTATGGAGGGGGAACTCAGTTGTAATGCTAGCGACAGCGAATATTCCATTTTCTTCGAGTCATGTAGAAATGTATTTGTCGTGACTGCATGTTCAACAAGGTTGGGTCGATAAATAATGTAGCACCGGGGAATTTTCCAATTGTTTTCCCCCCTGTATGAGGATCTGAGTTTATAATGAAGTAAGTATTTCTGAACATGACAACCAAAGCATAAATTTCCACTTTTATTTCACATAAAACTTTTTGTTTTTCAAATTCTCTTCCATGCACATGCCAAGATAAGAGGTGAATTTGAGTCTTCACGATCCTGGTAAGACTAAGGATTTAGATCTGGCAACAATGCGTCGTTATTTTTTCTTCAGACCCCCACGTGATGTAATCCCTTTAATACCTGTGAACTTGACAGGAGACATCTAGTGGAACACCAGAAAAGCTTATTCTTTCACAGTAGCTGAACTTGAATAATGCAAAATAGCTAATGTGCTATTCTGTAGCCTTGAGCACGGAAACCATTTTGAACGGCCGGCGCGGTAACGGACCGGTCAGAAGTTTAGTTTATAGTAGTGGTTGCGAAGGAGGAGGAGTGGGAACAAAAGGAACAGAAACATGGAGGAATGGGCAAGAGATAGTTATGGGCGTCTTCTTGCACACTTGCCCTTTGAGGTAAACCCACAGCAGATTATCCGTTGGCATTAGATCGGGCGAGCGTGGTGGCCAAAGCTCCTTGGAAATGACTATGTCCAGGTAGAAGAAAAAATCGGTTCGAACCATCGGTCTCGTTGCGTGGCAAGTGCGCCTTCCTGCTGGACGTATCCCAATATAAGTTCTTCATTGTCTAATTCCTGTACGAAAACGTTGAAAATTTGCAAGTATGCCTCGGACTTCACTGTTGTATGTAAGAAGATTGGTCAAACAGTAGTGTGTACAAGTTGTAAATCATTTTCCGTGCCAACTAAAGTTTATTTTTTAGATGAAGACCACGCCATCAGCTGCTTGTAACTGGTGTCACGGTCCGATCAAAAGGTGCCATGAGTTTCTGAACCCGCACCTGTTCATGATGGTCACCCAATACAGAGATTGTATGGGATTAAATTTTCTGTTAATTGACAAAAATTAAGCAGGTTCACTTTGAACTTGAGCACCTGAAATTGCCCAGCGGAGGGAAACGGGAATTCCTTTTTCAGCGAATACTTTACTGAGGTGGGATATCTGCGCCATTCCGCAAAACGTAAAAACATTGTCACGATTAAAGTAAAATTGCCATGCACCGGTTTGAACTGTAATTGCTTTGTACAGTCACGGACACTTCTGGGTTTTGTTCTTCCATCCTAGAAGTATGGGATTTATATAGAATTTTCTGTCTGAACGGGGTGTGGGGGATATAAGGCGTGTATAGAGGTAAAAATGCTATGGGGAGAGTACTCTGTGAGAAATTGTAATGGGTGTAACAAACAAATTGGGGGAAGGGTGTTTGGAGTGTGTGAACACTGCAGCAAAGTTTGTTTTTCGTCTTTGTGCCTCTGTACCTTTGTATCTCCTCACTACCTACACACATCCCATATAATTCTTCAGATATAAAGGAGGAGGCGACGTAGTCGAACGATTGTGGGTGGAATTTTCTTTGTGGTGCTATTTTGTCTTTCCTTCGGAGTGTTGTCCCTGAATTCTCCAGAAAGAGTTGGTCAGCCGTCTTTTGTCTGTACCAGGTGTATAAGCTTAAATCTGCTGTTTGCTCATAGATGGCGTTAGTGAGCGTATGAAGCTACCATGGGCACGCCATACCTGGTGTTTGTATGAGTTGGACATCGGCCAACACGAATCAGTGCACATCGTCAGCACGTGCAGACAACAACAGACAGTGTTCCTGTGGTAAGCATGTCTAGTTTTGTGCCAGAAAAAGAGCATATGCGGGAAGCTTTGCTTTTCTGCTTCCATTTAAAGAAATCGGCTGCTGAATCGCATCGAATGCTTGTGGAGGCCTATGGTGACAGTCATGTATCGGAAACAACGTGCAGGGATTGGTTTCGTCGGCAATTTTGACCTGAACGACAAGAAGAGTAAAAATCGGCCCAGGAAGGTTGAGGACCATCAATTGCAGGCTCTTTTGGACGAGGACGATACCCAAATGCAAAAGATGCTTGCCGAGCAATTGGGTGTTACTCAAGCAGCCATTTCCATGCGTCTACGTGCCATGGAAAGGTTCAAAAGATTGGAAAATGAGTGCCGCATGAATTGACCGATCGGCAGCTGGAGAGACGCCAAAACACATGCGAAATCTTGCTTGCCAGACAAAAAAGACAGTCTTTCCTGCATCGGATTGTGACTGGCGACGAAAAGTGGATATATTTCGAGAATCCTAAACGCAAGAAATCGTGGGTTGATCCCGGCCAACCATCAACATCTTCTTCGAGACCAAATTGCTTCGGCCGGAAGACGATGCTGTGTGTTTGGTGGGATCAACAGGGTATCATCTACTTTGAGCTGTTGAAACCTGGTGAAACTGTCACTGCCAACCGCAACCACCAACAACTGATCAAATTGCACCGTGCTCTGTGTGACAAAAGGCCGGGTTATCAACAAAGACATGACAAGCTGATTTTCCTCCACGACAACGCCCCATCGCACACGTCAAGACTGGTCCAAAACTACTTGGAGACACGCAACTGGGAGGTGCTACCCCATCCCGCCTATTAACCAGACCTGGCCCCTTCCGACTACCATCTGTTTTCGTCGATGGGCCACGCCCTCGCTGAGCAGTACTTCGATTCGTATGCAGACGTCCGAAAATGGCTTGATGAGTGGTTTGCCTCGAAAGAGAAGGACTTTTTTTGGCGTGGTATCCACAAATTGCCCGAGAGGTGGGCAAAATGTGTAGCTCGCGAGGGCAAGTACTTTGAATAAATTTCTTGTTCCTTTCTATGAACAAACCATGTGTTTTTCTGACTACAAAACAGCAGATTTAAGCTTATACACCTGGTATTTCCAAGACAGCCGCCTGTCAGTTGTACATGACAACCTGCGCCCCCCTTTCTCATAGATGGCCTTGTTTCTGAATCGTTCCTCTTTCGTGAGCACGCTCCGAGGGATGGCCAGGCTAAAACGTGCCTTTGATCTGCTCTCTGTGTGTCCCCTGCCTTCGCGATTCGTCGGGGCAGAAAGGCGGGTCACATGCAGAGGCAAAAAGGAAGAAGAGGTTGCCAGTGTATTACGGGCTTTTTCTTATGCCGTCCCTACGTTGAGATGAATCGAGCGTGTGATTGCTAGATTCCCGCACCAAATCCGAATCGGGCTCTTTTTGATAGTCCCTGCACCTGCGAGTGTATGCAACACGCGCTACGGGTGCTGTGCGTGGGTCTGCATATCTTCAAAATGTGTTGGTTCACTCCAGTGCGTGAACTTATAAATGATTTTTTATGTCTCCTTATGCAAGCATCTGCCACAGTTTTATACAGTTAGGTTAACAGTGGTGATGATACTCATGTACCTGATCAACAACTTCTAATATACAAGGCCTGCGCAGACTCTCTTCGTGTACATGAAACGTCATCAGCGGTAGGTCATGGGATACAGGACGATGTCAGCACTGCATAGCAAATTGGCAGAAAATCAATTTGATTTGAACGTGGCGTGGAGGAAGTGTAAATAAAAGTACATGTGCTACTCTAAGGTGCATATTTTAAAAAAATATATATATACATTTAGATTATGTAGCCTAGCTTTTCTGCCAATTTTGAATAATTACGACGATGAGGATTAGTGATCAGATGGTGAAATTGATGAGGGAAAACACAAAGAACACCCATGTCGTGATGACGTTGCATATAAGTAAAACGTTCCTTTGCGTTTTATCTTTCGTTTTCGTCATCGGTTCACTATTCTCCGCGGTTAATCTTGTCAGCAATGAAAGTAACATAACGTCAATTTGCTCTGAACCGCCCTGTACATAAAAAGGCAATTCAGTGAAGTAGAAGATATTTACCGCATTTGTTTTATCGAAGGCTACCGAGGGCGACCAAAACCTGAGAAAGAGGAACTGTCTTGTCGTTTTTGGACTCTTTCCAAGATTCCCTCGAAGTTTGGGGAAAGTTTCTCGTCGCAAACTTTTTGACACTGTGCTATGGCCCCCCAGTGCGCGCTTCCAACTAGTTCGTGAAAGTTTTGTGAATTTTGAATTCCTCGGATCCTACTCCACTTCCGGAACCCTCCAGCCCTCCTCTTTCGTTGTCTCGCTAGTTTTGAGCAATCCGCATCTTCTTCACTCTCAGAAATTACAACCTTAGTGACAATGAAGTTCGACCAGTCACAAATATAGGAGTGCATTGTGAAAGAAGGAGAACACATGCATATGCTGAACATATTTTATTCAGCAGGCTACATGGAACAAAGGAAAACATAAATTTCCGCTGCAACGCAGCAATGTATGGTGTCCACACAAAATAAAACATTTTCGTCCATCTACACGTGACATTGAAGTTCGACCACTGTTAGAGGGGATCCTTTTTACCATGGTGTGACGCCGCCCCGTCGGCGAATAACTGTGGCAATACGTCGGGGCATGCTGCGGACGAGTCCTTCAAGGTATTCTACATCGATGCGGTGCCATTCCTCCTGCAGGCAGGCGATAAGAGCAGCCACTGTCGTGGGTCCCCTCTGTTGCACACGTCGCTTAAGAACACGCCACACATTCTCAATGGGCGAGAGGTCGGGACTCGATGGTGGCCATGGCAGAGTTCGCACGTGATGGCGAGTCAACCATTCTCTTGTCAGCCACGCTGTATGAGGCCTGGCATTGTCGTGTTGAAAGATGAGACGCCGCCTGTGGAACAGGTGCCTTCGCACTATGGGAAGATGCCGCTCCAGTATGCGTGTATAGGCGTGTGCATTCACAATGCCCTCACAGACGTGTAGTGGGCCAACCCCAGATGCCGTCATGCATCCTCATACCATCACTGACGCAGGTTTCTGTACCCGACGTGCATAACATTTTGTTTCATTCTGTTCCTCCTTCCGACAAATGACTGTTTCCCGTATTTTCCCGTACACAACATTGAAAATGGATTCGTCCGTACAGAAAACCCTGTTCCACTGCCGAAATGTCCATCCTCGGTACATTCGTGCCCACCGTAGTCGATTGCCTTTGTTCAACATGGAAAGGAAGGGTTTACGTTTCGCCTTGTACACTCGGTAACCGCATCGCTGTAGGTAACGGCGAATGGTTCTGGTTGACACTTCAATGTGAAAGCGTTCTCGAGTCCACAGTCGTAATTCGGCCACAGAAACATGATTGTTGTTTAACGGTCCGCTCTAACGGGGTTGCCCAAACCTGACTATTATGTGAGGTTACTTATCTCTCCTAAATTGTCACTCCCACTTACCACATCCAAAATTCCAACAACCTAACTTTCTCGCGATCAGTTCCCTCTCATTTCATAGAATAACCGTACGGTCGCGCCGGCGACGATTGATTGGTCCAAATAAGTCAATCCCTGCTAGTAAGAAATAGTACAACTATGTTTCACGTCGACATTTACTTAAGATGAAATAACAGAAATTCAAAAATTAGTCAATCTGTTGAAAACCACCCTGTATTAAGCAGATGTACAAAGCAGTTACTGAAAATCCCTTATTAGTGTTCTCGCTCTTTCCCTGCATCATGCCCGATAAACATCACTAATGTCAAACAAACACTCGGACATCTCTCCCACCTGAAATAAATTTCATGGTTAGTAAATATTCACAGATGGAGAACAAGACATCATGCATGAGCACCTCGGTGAATTATAACTCACTCGTACATTCAATTATTTATTCAATTTAGTGACGAATCCAAATTTACATCGAATGTTGCAATTAGTTTGAGTGATAATAATTTGGTACCAAATAAACAATTTATGTTTATTAATTCTTGATTTACCAACAATGACGTTAACCTTAATGTTTAGAATACTCGAGGTACCTCTTTTTCAAAAGCTAGACTGAAGTTAAGATTAAACGTCAAAATAAGTTTTCGTGTGCTTACAAACCAGCTGGTGCACCAGTAAATCTAAATAATACATGCACGAACTAAATATTACCAAAATGACCTCATATTATGACAAAGCAGGTTTCAGTATATATCCAAAGTCAATTGTACTTTCTAGTAGCTATTCATATTTGATCTGTCCGTGCACTGGTCGTTACCCTAACCCAATAGCGCTAATACCAATTGTTCATGCTCGAGCAACGCGAAGAAATGTATATGTGACGTCACGATATCGTACGATCAAATTATACTGTTCTTGCCACGTTTCTTCAGTTACCAACTGCGGAACATATTATGCACGGTTTAGATTTAATTTTCTTAAGAGAAAATTTTGTCGACGTAAGATATATTTTCTCTATTCAATATGGCGGCTTCCGCTGAGCCACATGTACACCTGGATTTAAGCTGAATATTGCAATCCAGTACTGTGAATGACACTTTTGACAGTTAGTACAATAACTAAAAATTGTATGTGACGTGTATTTTATTTTCTCTCGTCGCGAATAACATGAAGGTAGTTTCACCCGACGTCGATTTCTTTGTCTCGACCGTCCCTGCACTTGATAGCACGAATGGCCTTACCTCATGGGCGAGCTCTCATCTTTCGCATTTCACAGTCCACACAGCTGTTACTCACTGCAAATCATAACAAAAATCCATTTGCCTCCCCATTCGGGTGATCACGAATTTCCTTTGGTTCTGGTTTTTCGTCGAAAACTGTGCAAAACTTCACAACTCTATCGCGCCGTTCTTTCCTCAACCATCAGCTTTTCCCTCCATCCTTTGGGTCCGTTCATTGTTTTTTCCACGCCAGACGCAGTCTCCGAACACTTCATAACCAAACTCCATCCCACTTTCACACGCAGATCACTTTAACGTCCACTTGTTTCTAACTACTACAGGTGCGTGTGTTAAGGTACCATTATCAATTCCTTATATCCCAACTATGGAATTCTAATATTAAAATATTCCCTCGAGACGTAGATATTTTGATGTCTATTTTCCATCACTTCTGCCCCCGAGTTTCCGAACACTACCGTTTCTTTATGGTTAGTTAAAATGTCCCTCATCAAGTGATAATTAGATTAAAAGTATTCACGTAAATTTGAAACTAAATATTTGATGGCTGTTAAGTTCCCAATGAATAAACTGAAAGTTCTACAAAAAATTTAATAATATTTACTACTAATTCAACTAGTATTTCCACCCTTTTTTTAGATTAATACAAAGAGCGACCTCTAGCGGTTAAATTTGTAACCCTAATTTCCAGATCAATTTATCCCCGTAAGCAGCTGCCCTCTCTCGTGAATTTCTCCGAGTTTCGTGTGCGTTCACACCATGGACGAGCAATTTCTATAGGTTAGGTCAGTTCTCCAACCATCAGAATATTACTGTAGCTGGCTTACTTTTTATCAACAAGGGAATTATGACTCCAAACCGTCATAGTTGGTCTGGATATAGCGCCTAAATATCCGTAGGTCACGCACGCTCAGCAGGCGTTTTCGACCGGGGGCCTTACCTGGCTCTGTAGTGCCCGTATTTTGGTGGTGTTTGATGATGCAGTGGACGGTTGACTTGGGTAAGTTCAGTTGGCGCCCTATTTCCCGTTCACTGAGTCCATCCCGTTGCAACTTCACCACTCTTCTCCTCACGGTGTTGTAAATAGGTTTGCCCCTGGCCATGGTGATGATGCACTGCGGTTCCTCGGTGCACAGCACGCGCTTATATACGGCGGACTCCCTTATCGTGTCCGTGACGTCATGCTTCCGTCGAATGCGCCACTATCTGGAATTTGCCGTATGGGTCTGGTGCCTGGTCGAAGTTCAAAGTCACGCGTGTTCCCCGTTTTCGTTCTTTACGTGACCTTGGGTGCAACATGCTGGGATCACGATTCTTGCCTGCTCACATGCCTCCTCTTACACACATGCGTCACTTCTGCGGGTCACCCATTCCACCGCCTATGCCTCTGTGAATTTAATCACATTCCTTTGTGGTCGAACTTCATTGTCACCAAGGTTGTACTTAAGTCCGAAGTGGCTATTTTGATAAGTTCCTGTATTTATCCTGCTTCGAAAGAATATCCTATGGCACTGGAGTCACTAAACAGCGATGGTCAAGTCGCCTCATAGGTAATACTTTGCTGTAATCATTTCAGAGTCCTCTTTATGGCGGTATATACATATACAGGGTGTCTACCAGTCAAGAAAAAGTCATGAAATCAATAGGTAGGTCAAGAAAGTATACTTGTGGTCAAGAATTTTTGCTATGTTTTTTTTTACAGTATAGTGAATTTACATTGTTACATACCTGCACTGGGATTTGATAAAATTGAGTATTTTGTTGAGTTGTGGTTAAGATTTGTTCATTTTTGTATGCTGGAAGTTTTGAAAAATATTAAATAATGTGGCCATTCCCCGTTCAGGATGAAGTCTGAAACATTTTCTTAATTTCCAACTATACCTAAGTAGGGGCGATTAAATAAATGTTAGGAAAAGGGGAGAAATAGCTAATGAGAAAGGAAAGAAAGGTCAAGGAAAAACTCAAAATTTTTGGATTTCTTATTTCGGTAGATACCCTGATATGATGTTTCATTCAAGTATCTGCATAGAAAAGAACAGCATTTTTGTGTGTGTGCTTTGTATGTGGTTTTGTTTGTTGCGAATGTATGGAGAGCAGTGAGTGAGTGCACACAAATTTGTAGCGCGTCGTGTTACATAATAGAGAGGCGTATTTTAATTTTATTTTAGAAGTAATAAATAACTACTCATAATTTCTGCTAATTAGATCACACCTTTCTGATGTTTTGATTACCGATTCACCAAAATCAATTTTCGTTCACAATTTGATATCGTCAGCAGTAGGGGTGATTCGGCGAAAAAACTGAGGGTGTGCAAGAACACTTTGTTTTATATTGGTAGATAAGGTTAGCATTGAGAAGCCATAGTTGAAAGCAAAAAGTGCCAAAGGTAAGGGGCTCTACCCCCCTCCCTTCCCAATCGCCGCCACTGATAGTCAGCATTCTTTGTTTTCCTGTGAGAGCTCCAATATTTCGGTGTTGACCGAGGCGACTATCGGCATGACAATTGGGGAACTATTTTGAAATCAATAGCTGTGCACTCCAGTTTCGAAAGCCAGGAAACGGCGGCAATGGGATACGCATCTCCCAGCAAATTACGGCTTGGCAGGCCTTTCCTCTCTATGGGATGTCTTCTCCACGAGACTCTATACCCTGTCCCAACTATCTCTGGAGCAAGGCCGCGCATAGCGTCAGAGAGGGGGAGGAAATCGAGTGGACAGAGCGAAGCAGTACACGCTGCTCTCGAAGGTTGTTAACTGCAGTCCCCCCCCCCTTTTCGCAATTACTGTTCTCTGTCGCGTGATCATTGGTGGAGTCATCTCGCGTCACTACTTCCGCAGATATCCAGAAATAGCTGGGACAGTGTTTATTGTTTGTACTGTCTGTGGCTGTATCGATATTCTTAAAGTTAATATCATGATCCAAGTGAAGGGTTGTTATGGCATTATTTTTTTGTGTTGAACTACAAAGCAAATCTTTGATTTCAACCCACCCAGCATTTTTTAAAGCTGGCGCCACTGACGACAGCGCTCCAAGCTGTTTCGCCATGAAGAAATGTGAAAACTCAGGCGGGAATTCGAAAGGAAAGCCGGCGGAAATTCGAATGGAAACCAGGCGGAATCGCATATTCCATGAATTTACTATATTTATGAATAGTTGACGTTGTCAGGGTTTTTGTTGTGGATAGTAGCTAAAAGCCTGTCGAGAGAAAATCAAGTTGAATCCTCGGAACGTTGAGTCCAAACAAAACCCAAGGGATGCGACCACCAGTCAAAACGAGAAATGCATTGTTGTCATTGGGATTACAGGCTTCGTTGGCCATTGTCTTTGTCCTGCATTAGCTCTCTCATTCTCTTCCCTCTTCATATGAAGCGAAAAGAGTTAGGGGCGTCAACCATGTACGCTCGGCCTCACACTCTCCGGTACTTGCACTCTTCCGAAACCATATTCTGATTTCTGAAACCTGCCAGCATCAATTTAAAGTGTTGCCACTTCGAGAGAAATTTCCGCCCCTAAACAAAATTCAACTCTTCGACAAGTATCTATAGTTAGTGCCCAATATTAGACATTAAAGTTATGAATGGGTTTTTGTATTTTTGTTAGTCTTTGCGTGACGCGCACACGCCAAGAATTGACTACGGAAGACGTTTTTTGTCAAAGTCGTCGATATGAAATTTAATACAAAAATAATGATGATAGCTAAATAACAATTATTATTGACAATTTATTAGTATTACTATTATGTCCTTGGATACGCTCTTCTACCAGATACAATCATGCGGCTGCATTTGTTGTTGTTTATTTTTTCACATATTATACTATTAATATACTGAAAAGCGTAGTTATTCTGTTACTAACTTTACCTGCGTCGTCAAGATGACTTCTTGAAATTTCCTGAGAATTTTAGTCATTAAATTTTCTCATTGTGTAACTTCTCACCAAAAATCCTGAAGGTCAGCTTGCAATTAATGGGGTTTCCATGTCAGTATACGCAATCTAGGACTTCAAGTCAAAATATGACACCGACGTCCACAGGAAATAATATGTATTGTTTGGAAGTGTTAGCAAGATACGACAGACTGTCAGTTCCAAAATAATGATTGTTAATGATTAAAACAATTACGCAACTGATTACGTCGATTTACATCGTTGGTCAGAATGCTTTTTTGGGATACAGAAAATTCACTTTGCAAAATATCATATAAGTGACGCTCTAAATTATTAAATTTCCACCGGAGATATATAATTTCCTGTCATTTTCTCCTTCTTCAACTGAAAGACGTTCATGAAACCAACAGTGACATAACATCGATTTAAAACAGGGTTGTTAAAAGTGCAGGAACACATAAATTCTAATGGATTCTATTGGGTTTCGTAGGACGGGAATCTTTTTTCTCGCACAATTTAAATTCCTTCCAGGCTGGGTATTGTATAATAATTTAATTGAATAAAGGTTCCTGGACCGTATTTAAAATCATCCGAAAAAAAGTTCCTGCACCGAATTGAAATACTTTACAGATAAAAAGGTTCTTTACGGTCCAGAACCCATTTTCACTCCTGGACCGGAATTGAATTTATGTAAAATTCCTGGACCTTTAATAAGCCTGAATAAAAGTGGCATAAAAGCGATTTAAAATAAAATATATTTTCTTAAGGGAAATAACGTACGGTCCGAGATAAAGAGAGCGTCTGGTAACCATACTCATTAATTAGAATACGACGTTAATTAGAAATAATGTTCTGTGTTCGGTTGTTAAAGGTGGGTGGACCGTACTGGAAACGAGAAATAACTCATCCGATAAAGGGGAGGATTTACATCTCAAGGGAGGCAACACTGTTGTATTCACCTGAGGGATGGCCCTTAGCAAACAAAAGGCATCGTTTGTCCGTCAAAAGCTACTTTTCCGTCCGCCAAAACGGGGGCAAAGCTGTGGAGAGGGCGTGTGCATTTGACGCTCTTCAATATCCATTTTCCAAACAGGCGCGCTCTACGGTCGCACGTGACGACGCCAGCTGTTGCATTGTGGGTAGCGCTTCTCCCAGAACTCTGCAACAAGACCCATTTGTTTCGCACTTTCTTTCTTCTTTTTTTCGGTAATTGAAGTCTTTTTTTTGTACAGATGGGTGTGAAATATGAAAGAAACCGTTGTGGCAGTGGGTCAGTTTCAGGTGTTGCCCATTGCTGGCTCAAGTGTGCTTTTTAAATAAAAAACATTAACCTTGTAAGAGAAAGGGGGCTTTGGCAATCTGTTCGCCACTACAAGTCGCACTCTATCATTGCAACAACTGTAAACGAGTCTCTTGCGATGCGTTGTGTTGACAGGCATTGTTCATTGCTGAAAGACAAGGTCGTAAGGTTCGGTTAGCCACTCAGCTGCCCGCACTAGAGGTGCGCTTGCAGGTGTTTTTTTGTGCGGGTAGTTGCGCCTGTCTAGTGGGTCGGATACTTCGTGATCATCGCACCAATAGATGCCTTTCTACACTCCTGTTCACATAAAGTGGCACTCTTTGTAGGGTTGGACAGTTGAAGAATGTGCCACTTTATGTGAACAGGAGTGTACGTGCGCTGTTCGAAACTCGATTCGGTAATTGCTCGAGTTGCTGAGTGATTTGCCAAGAACGATTACATTTTTGAGCCAATTTGTTTATTTCACATTTGTTTCGCTTTTTCGAACAAGCCCCTTGTTCGAACCCCTGCCTGAGTATGGGTGTTCCTTGTGAGCGTACCTTTATATCATATTGCTCGTCCTCATCTTCGCGATTATCCAAAAGTTGCAGATAATCAAAAGAAAAATAAATCAATCATTCAATCAATATACATTATCGATACTTTTTTAGTTTCGTTTCAACAAGGGGCTTGTGATTAGTAGAAATAAGCAAGGGTATTCTTTGCGTGTGTCCCTTCCTCTATGTCTGAGGTTTTATTGAAGGCCACTTCATGCACAGAATGGTTAATCGGAACTAGACCTACAGTTTAAAGTGTGATCCGATCCACTATAAACCTCCAGAGAGTATCGAACCGTGGACACTTTGATTAAAAGGCGACGACGTTACCACTACGCCATCGAGGAGACCCTCCTTCCTCCATGTGTTGTTATTATTATTATTCATCTTCATAGTCGCGATTTGTCAAAAGTGGCAGAATAGACTATGCGAATGAATTTATAGTTTACGGACACATCACTGACCACTTCTATAATGAATGAGATTTTTATATACGTATATGTAGAACTCCGAGCCATGACACAATGGGTGTGCGCTATATTATAAGCAAGAAATTGGATGAAGCCGCTAAGGCAAAATGTAGCAATCCCCATTGTCCATGGTTGCTGTTTGTGGAGCATCGCTTAGTGTGGTTCCAGATTAATTGATGTCTGTCGCTCGATTTGTTCGTGAATACCTATTAAATATTTGACTCTTCGAGTTGAAAACGCTTGATGGAGTATCTCAAACAGAACGTTTTGCCGACAGGAAGCGCAAAGCAGCCTGTTCCCGTAATGGATATTTCCCGGAAATGTAGATTTTTGGATCCAGAAATTGCAGGAAAGGGGACCATCTAGCGACGCTTACATTTATGCTCGCTTGTAAGTTTTGTTCATATTGACTTTCATTTTCCGCTTTAGTGAAGTATTGGGTGCATCCCATACAACATAACTCTCCACGGGATATCCATTGGACTTTCGTGGGATATCCAGAACTCATCCAATTCTGCATATCTAATTCATAGTTAGATCTTGTCCAAAACTGGATATCTACAACTCATCTAATTCTGGATATCTAATACGTAGTTAGAGCTTGTCCAAAACTGGATATCCAATAATGGATATAAATAGAATATGTTTCGGATATTAGAAATTGAACATAGTTATTTTTCATACTTTATCGTGCAATTGAAACAATTGCATTCGATCATTAGCGTTTATAATTTAGCGTTTAATCCGTATGGAGACCTCTAAGGAGACGATCACCCCACCTCGACATATAAAATAAAGTGATTGCCCCTCCCGAGACGTATGACACAGTGGCATGCCCCCAGTATTCGTTTAAAATAAAAAAAAGGCTTGCCAAAGGCAGGAAAATATGGCAAAATTAGGGCTGACTATTAAAATAAAAAAAAGTATACGTAACCCCTTCAAAGTAATCAATTAATTATGTACAAAAACATTGAGTTGCTATACCAGGGGCGTATATTCGAGGCTAGCGAGGCTATCTGCGAAGCCTGAAGCCTAGAAAGTAAAATACTGAAGAAAAATCGATTAAAAACTGTGAATTAACCTGATTTAAAAATTGAAGATAATGGCGATTCTAAAGTTGGCAACCTGAATTCTCTGGAGTTGGCAACCTGAATTGTCGGGAGTTGGCAACCTGAATTGTCGGGAGTTGGCAACCTGAATTGTCGGGAGTTGGCAACCTGAATTCTCGGGAGTTGGCAACCTGAATTCTCGGGAGTTGGCTACCTGACTTCCGTTGGGATGGCAATATGGCTTCCTTGAAGATGTCAAGAATTAGCCCAGTCTTCTCTTTTACTTCATAGCCTACTAGGATCAGGTGTCATAGTGAGCTAGTCCAGGTCTTAGACTCAGCATACGCCACTGTGCTTACGATTGTTACAATCCACATATGTCCGTGACTGTACGTACAGTCAGCTGCAATAAAAAAGACACACCTAGATCCTGACATGCTCACTTCCCTACATGGCGATGTGGTTATGCGTGTTCCCTAACTCTACGGCGATGAGTGAAGTTGAATGCTAAATATTCAGTTTCAAATTGGGCCAACACCACACAGTTAGGCAACACACTTAACGCCATCGCCGTGCAGGGAAGCAAGTATTTCAGGGTATGCGTACCCCATTTTTATTCTTATGTTTAATAAGATTAGTTATTTATTTCGTTGACCAACCTCAGATGTAGTTCACTGGTTGGAGCCCTGTCTTCATCTGCGGTACTCACTCCTTTGTGAGTGTCAATCAGTTTAACTTTAACCTAATCATCATTCATCTTTGTGTTCGCAATTACCCAAAAGTGGCGGAAAAAGCAGGTTAAGATATTCAAAAATTAATTTCTGTCTGAGCCAGGGGCAACCAGACGTCGAAATGGAAGAGCCTAAACCTCTCTCTTTCATTGCCAGGCTCCAGTAGAAAGGAATTCAAAACAGAGTTCCTCTCAAGCAGTGTTGCCACGTGTGTTTTTGAAAAAATCGTAATAGAAGGCTCAAAATATCAGGAATTCAAAACCAAGTTCCTTTCCAGCAGTATTTCCACATGTTTTTCAAATAATCAGGATGGAGGTTTTAAAATTTACATGACGAGAGAGAGCACGACCAGATCTAGAAGGCAGAAAAGATTGCCGATGGGACTCGATGCCCTGATCATGTGCGAATAAAAAGCCTATGGGTAACCCTCACAGACACCCAAAGGATTCTCACGACACGGAGTTTAGTATTGATAGAGGACTTCCGGCTCGGTCAGTGGTAGACTTTTCTATCTCGCCAGTTATGTTCCTGGATTGGAGTCCCTGTTGTTGTTTGCGAGTGTCTCCATCAATCATCAATTCGATCTAATCATCAATCATTCTTATCATCGCGATTAGCGAAAGAACACCAATGAACAGGCCGGAATAAAATAGCATATTTGTACGAAATATTTAAAGGAAGGAGAGAAAAGAAAAGCAGTTGGGTAAAAAGATGTGGAATGTGTTTTCAGTTTCAATTCTGGCAGGGGGATAGCATTTTGGTAACTTTTCTCTAATTTTCTTGGCAGCTGGAATACGGACTTATGATTGAATGAGTTAAATTGTTGTTTTAAGTCCACTTTATGTATACATGTCTAACTGGGACTGGGCCTACAGTTTAAAGTGGGATCCAAACCACTGCCCAATGTGTCTCCACCCGGTATCGAACCCGGACACGTTGATTATAAAGCGACGACGTTACCACTACGCCATCGGGGAGGGCCCAAGACTTATCATTGAAAAACTGTTTTATGTAAGATTTCTTAATGATGGCCAAGTGCACCTCCCCGATGGCATAGTGGCAACCACGTTTTCTTGAGATTACGAGGCCCCGGGTTAGAGGCGCATAGTGGTTCGGATTCCATTTTAAACTGTAGGTCCAGTACCGATTAGCCTATCTATGTATAAAGTGGACTTGAAACAAAAACTCCATAACGATAGCGGCTTTAGGACATAAAAATATATTGTCAGTATTAATTAAAAATATAAATTATAACTACTTCTTAGCAATGCTGATGATGATGAAAACCAACGAAGCGGTGAAAAATTATCGAACTTGGCAACCCTGCGGTGCATGTGATTGAAAGCATTCTTTCCCCCCGTGGCCGCTGTCCTTCATTCAGCGGATGTCCAACTCCTCCCCGCCCTTCTCGGAAGATCAAAAGAAGATCGGACGCGAGGACAAACTGAGTTCCCTTTGATACTTTCGTATACGCAGCTGACGTCATCCCCCATTGTTTGCGACCACCAGAGATTCTTCTCCACTGCCCTTGCGTGTTTATTTGCCCAGGACAAGGTAGTGGTAGTTTCCTGTGTGCCAAGATGGGTTCACGTTTAGTCTGCTTTTCGAGAAAAGGCGTTCGTTCACATTCGTCCGTTCAAATGATTCTCGACAGTGATTGATTGCTGATTAACCAGCGAATCGATTCTCTGCAGGGATTCCTTGCTGCGATCGATTCTTCCGAGTGATTCGTTTCGATGAACCATTCGAATCGATTCTTTTGAATGACGAATCGTTCTGAACGATTCATTTGAACACATCTGTGTTTCTAAATAATTATGTTGAAGGTGAGGATTTCTGTCTATTTGACTTTATTATTCTTTTGTAGTGAAACAAAACTCAAACGCTTTGGGAAGAAAGATGTATCATACTTTCGTAAAGAGATTGACATAAAATTGAATAGAATAATAACCAAATAATAATAATAATTATTATTATTATACCCTTGGGGATATTCGTCAACTCAATTCAGCAGATGCGTTATTATGCAACAAAACTTTTTTTTAATACATTGTGACGTTCACAAGTCAACCATTTGCACGATTACATTTCGTTCATAAATATTTAAAACTAAAACGCGAAGGTGAAGATACAACTTCTATGGGTCTATTCTATTAGTGAAATAACTGAGCAATATGCAGTTCACTATTACCTATATTTCCATTGTTTTTCACACACATTACCACATAATGGCTATTGATTCTCGTTGCTATAGCAACGTTAGAATTCCAAATATCTCGTTTATACAGCGTATAGTGCAATGAATAACATAAAACATAATTAACGTTGTACAAAGTAATAATTATACATTTTTTTGAACCGTTAATATAAAGTGATTTGTATAATATGAAATTAATAATTTCAATAAACATATAATTAATTATATTGTAAGGATCCACAGGACCGTCACAACATTTTATACGGTTAATATACTAAGATGCTTAGTTATTCAATTATGCTATTAATTTTTACACTTCTCTTTCAAAAAGAATATTTGGAAGCTTGCGGAAAACGAAGTTCGATTTAATTTAATGAGCAATTTCACTGATTAACCCAGATTGAAGCAAGTTCAATTCAATTCAATGATCAATTTCACCAATGAACCAAGTTCAATTC
Source organism: Lepisma saccharinum (assembly GCF_977018435.1). Classification (NCBI taxonomy): domain Eukaryota; kingdom Metazoa; phylum Arthropoda; class Insecta; order Zygentoma; family Lepismatidae; genus Lepisma; species Lepisma saccharinum. The sequence continues at coordinate 38,807,079 of NC_139238.1, forward strand.
AATTCAATGATCAGTTTCACCGATGAACCAAGATTGAATCAAGTTTAATTAAATTTAATGATCAATTACACCTATTAACCAAGATTTGATCAAGTTCAATTCAATTTAATGAGCAATTACACCGATGAACCAAGATTGAATCAAGTTCGATTCAATTTAATGATCAATTTCACCAATGAACCAAGTTCAATTCAATTCAATGATCAATTTCACCGATGAACCAAGATCGAATCAAGTTTAATTAAATTTAATGATCAATTAATTTCACCTATTAACCAAGATTTGATCAAGTTCAATTCAATTTAATGAGCAATTACACCGATGAACCAAGATTGAATCAAGTTCGATTCAATTTAATGATCAATTTCACCGATGAACTAAGATCGTAACAAGTTCACTTCAATTTAATTAGCATTTTCTCCGAAGTACTAAGATTGAACCGATTCCATTGAATGTAACGGGTCGTTCGATCGCATTACCAAGAATCGACCGAAGTTCGATTCATCTGAACGAACTATGTGAACCAAGGGCAGAGAGCGAACCCATATAAAAAAAAACAACAGTTCTTCCGCTCGCTCCGGTGGATGCATGTGCCATGCAGAGATGTGGTTGTTGCAAAACATTTAGCCAAGCGTCTGCGCGTATGGGTCTATTGTAATTACGGCCTTGGCTTTGAGTTCTCGATGCCTGAAGGGCCAATCCCAGAGTCTGTTGTTGCTGATGCCGCAAACTTAATTCAGTTTCGCGTACGGTGCACTTTGAAGAACGAAAAATGATGTTTTTGCCTTTTGCCGACCTAATTTCCGGGAGCTGCCCGAAGCGTGCGTCCTCCATAGCTTCGTGTGGAGTTTTCTATAATCAGGATGTGGATTGGATAGGATAATCAGTTTACGTGACATGAAAAAACAACGAAGAGGGCCGCCAGTCTTTTCCAAAGGGAGGAAACACGTTGTTCTTTTGTTTCCTTGTTTATGTTAATTAGAATCTTGCTACAATTAAGTAATGGAAATCCGTAGAAGCTGAAGACTAAAATTCATGGCCATGCCATTGGACGGGACGTGGAATAGTCTCCTCATGAATTTGAAACCTTATCACCAAAATATGCACTTATAGATAGATATTCATAAATGTGCCCTAAAACTAAAAAAAAAAATTGTTCGAACAAAGTTTCTTTGCCGATGATTTCAGGTCAATAATCATCATCTTGGGTTAATCGCGACGATAACGAATTGAAAGATGGGCAAAACACAATGATACACCCAGAAAAATACAGGACGCCCGCTCGCCATGGTGCCCTAAAATTTTCACCTGACGATTGAATTTCTAAATCTAGTTATTTCTTTCTTATATATATTTCGAGTTCGATTACATAAATTTCCCTTGCCTTTTTGTAAAGTAACGAGTGTTTGTGTGTTTTCTGTATCATGTGTCATTAAATCGGAATAATATACATTAATTCTAACTATAGTGTAAAATGTAACTAATTTTAAATGTGATGGTGAATGTCACCAATTAGCTTAGCGACTCCGAAAACTATGGATTTCACCCCCTTCTCACCCCCCATGCCGATAGGTGATGAACTTGGAGTTGAACCGCGTTGGGAGTGTCATGAAAACTATGGATTCCATTCGCAACATGGCCTGAATGTTAGACAACCCGAGAAACACTATCGTTGTGCGGATTGCATAGAGTCAGGGATGTCTGTTTGTTCGGAATTTAATATCGGTGGTTCTCGATTATTTTTACATGTCACCCCATCCCACCTCACCCCTAGGTGTGCCAGGGGTGTCTTACCCCAAAATATTATTTCCAGATTGCAAGTGATACGTGTACCAAGTTTGGTTGAAATTGCTCCAGGCGTTCGAGAGTTATGCCGGAACAAACAAATACACACACACACACATCCATTTGTATATATATAGAGATATATACGCTGCTGACGCACGCTGGTTTACATTGCGATTGTGACGCTGTAATCAAGGCTGTGTTTGGGTTCATATTAGAGCCTGCATGTATGGAAGCTGCAAACAAGTCACGTGCAATTATTATCAGGTTTACGATTAATAATTGCACCGGTTAACGATTATGTACACGAAGTTGATATCACCCTCAGAGTCGAGTCTGCTTTAATGTATAGCTTTGGTTAGGTTGAATGGTGCAATATGACGGAGGGACTGGCGGTGATGTTACAGGTGGAATGAATGGACGCTGATTGAACGTGGGCAACGAAACACTCAACAACTCTCTCTCTCTCTCTCTCTCTCTCTCTCTCTCTCTCTCTCTCTCTCTCTCTCTCTCTCTCTCTCTCTCTCTCTCTCTCTCTCTCTCTCTCTCTCTCTCTCTCTCTGTTTACTTTTCAATAATAGCGTTGATCACATGGTTGTGGCGGTTGTATTCGTGTATAGTTTCAAGCACTTTAGCTAAATCTTGTACACGACTGTCACAAAAGTATTGATCAGAAATTTCCCGCCAAAACTATTATTTTAAATGCAGTGACGCTACAGCTACAATTGTCGCCTCCTCGATGATGTAGTGGTAACGTCGTCCCCTTGAAATCAAGGGGTCCCGTTCTTGATACCCGGTGGAGGCACATAGTGGTTTGGATCCCACTTCAAACTGTAGGTCCAGGTCCGAATAGACTATATGTGAATAAAGGGAATTTAAAACAACAACGTAACTCAACAACAACAACTCGGCTACGACTACAATTTTTGTTGCGAGCTACTTCCGATCACTGGGTGCATGTTTATTACGGTAGCCTGCGAAATCATCCAAAGCAACTGAAATGGAACATTCATAAACATTCAGTATATTTACCGTAATTATATTGCAGTTGTTTACGACAAGACTGGTGGGTCTTCCATGTAGCGTACACTGTAAATAATATGCAACTTAGTTGGTATCAAAAGTTGTGGTAGCAGGTCAATCCTCGTGGTGTTAATGCGGAATTGGTGTTGTTTAGCACCATCTTTGATGTTTTGTTACACCAGTTAGGGTGGTACACCACTTTTAGTAGTACCTCAGTTGCATGATTTTGGAGTGTTGTGTAAACGATGTCGCCTCGTAATCAAGGGTTCCCGGATTCGATCTCTGGTGTAAGCACCTTGCACAGCATTTCGGATCCCAATGAAAACTGTAGGCTCAGTTCCGACTAGCATATCTGAGCATGAAGAGCTAGAACGACGAAAATGGCAAAGTATGTGAAAGTGAGGAAATTGCGTGGAAGATAACTGCTGTTTCAATCACAAGATCAGTGTATGATCAAAATACTACGCTCGAACTACTGTATAATTTCGTCTGAACGTTAAACGCCAGTGTCGGCGTTTGGAGGGCGGTTGTTCTCCCCACACACTTTTTGCCCCCACACTTGTCTACCAATAGAAAGCAAGCTGTCCTTGTCCACCAGTTTTGGCACCCAATCGCCGCCACTGGTAAAGAAGGCATATGAAAAGTTATTGTAAGGGTTCCGAAAATCCGTTCACGTGGATGTATATGATCGTTTATCTAACTATAGTTGACGAGCTTTATCGTTACGGGTGAACCCTGACCAATTCCGGTTGCGGAGTAGAAGGGAGGAGATCTACAGGCAGTTTTATCGAGTGCAAGACATTCTCCTCTTACTTTGCAAGAATCATCAACCACCCAAACGGCGATTATATTCCTTTCCCGGATTCTCTGGAGTAAGAAAACGCGAACACGTTCTGTGCGCATGTTGAAGGGTGTGCGCCTCGTCCAATGAACGCGCGGAGGGGAGGGGCATCCACGGGAGGGGGCGACTCGACTGCTCATTCGCGGTCCAGTAGTTCTGTAGTAAACATGTCAGCTCGCAAGTCTAGGGGAACTCTGCATTCAGGAGAGTGCCTCATAGTGTTGAATGTGTTCGAGAACAACTTGTTTGAAAAGTTTAAAACACATGGCTTTGTTTTTTTACAAATGTTTAAAACGTTTAAAACAAAGTGTTTTAAACATGTTTTTCAGACTTGTTAAAAACACATTTTGATACATGATGTTTCATAGTTTGTGGTTATTTGCATGTGTTTTGAAAATGTACGTTTAAATTTGTTTTATTTTTTTCTCTTCTTCGTAGCATCAAAAGACAAATAAACGTGCAATATTATTTGTTATTTGTGTAAAACAATACACTAGCCATTGTTAAGAATAAAAGAAGAAATTGGCAGCAGAAAGCGTTTTGCTTTACGGCCGTTACACCGCGCAGCACGTCGTTGCTTTCATCCCGCACCCTTCCCCACCTAGTCTGGCCCCGCCCACAAGCTTTCCCCTCTGCGCGTCGCTACTCCAGAGAATCCGGAAAAGCAGTATAGGTTGCCAAGTCTCGAAGATACAGCTCTACAACTATAATAAACTAAGCATAGTACTTCTATATGCATCCACAACGAACATTTAGAAATTACATTTTCCCAACATTTCATAATCTGTTAGAATAGTCATTCCTGCGGTGGAACATCTTTCAAAGCTTGTTAAGCAACTGTACCCGAAGTAACTCAAAATGAAATGGGTTGCAATTATGGCTGAGCAACAGTTCCGCGAAGGCGCATCTTCTCACAAGTTTCCCAAAGTTAGTGGTTGTGTATTCTCGCTTTCCTCGTAAAGAACATTTAGAATATATATCACCTGTGCAGTTCCACCTACCTGCTGATCCCAGTGGTAGTTACCCTAATGAAATTTTCTGGAAACTTCCCGCAACTAGTTGGAGTCCTCTCCTTTCCATGAATTTTCAGTACAACATAGTTTGTTACGCCTTTCGCACTTGCTGCTCAACTTCTATTCATTGAATGAATCATCCGAGTAGGTTCCTTTGAGCGGATCGCTGAAACGGATCATTTCGAATCGATTCCTTTTTAGGGAATCATTCTCCCGAAATGTTCGAGAAGATTCTTTCTTTTCCAGATTTAAGTGTGAAAGCTGCGGAGAGAGGAGACTCTAGAAAGAGAGAGAGAGATGAAGTCTATGAAAAGGAGGACAGAAAAGGGAGTCGAGTAATAAATGGAGAGATAAATTAGATATTTAAAATGTGGAAAAAGTGGAAATTATTGTGGATAATAATAATAATTCCCTTTATTACATTATTACATTACATACTGAATTTGCATTATCATATAATTTAGACAATTATCAACTATAAACAACAATCATACACAAATATACAGCTATTCAATACATGTAATAAGGGGGGAACCCCCGAAGTAAGCCCGGCTCCTCCCGCCTACATTCGAGGGTATGGTCTTATTGTCCTGGTTCCTAAAAATATACCAGGACGTCAGTTGCTCCGAATTTGACGGTTCCCCCGACTTTATTTCCTCTATTTATTACTATTTGCATTTTAAAATAGGTATAATAATAATAAATTGTAATGTTATACAGGGAATATATACATGATATAATTGATGTATACAATACTTTATGTGATATTATTTCTGTTCAGAAATCCAGAACAGATGACATGACATTACATTACATAACAATATTAATAATATTATTTTAACAACATCATGAAGAACATCTTCAATAACATTCTCGATAACGTTTCCCTGGCAGTGAGACAAGCATGCATAATATTGGAGTCGCAGAAGATTCCGCTCCGGCATTCCAGAACGGTTTGATGTACAAGATTATTTTCCTCATCAAACCCACAGAACCCAACTCACAAGTCCAGAACCCCAGTCTGGCATACCAGAGCAGGGAGCCCAAAGAAAGGCCGCATCCTGCGCCCACACTGATTGCTATTCATTAATTAGAAAGAAGAGATAAAATTAAAATTTTGGAGTGTGATATTTGTATTTGTATTTGAATTCTTTAGGGTCGTTACCGCCGCGTGCACAACTGCTGATCTGGCACACGTCCATGCAAGAGTGCAGCGTCTATTGTGGATAAAATCATTATTAAGATACAGTGTGTGTTGTGTGCATCGTACTCACACGTGGAGGGAGCGTTAGATTGGATCAGGCTTCGCCGTGGGCCGAGCAGAACGGATGGAGGGGTAGATGCGCAAAGTCGTCTGGCCGAAGGTGGTTTTGTTTGCGGTCGCTCCATAGGAGAGGGAGAGAGAAAGAAAGATTAGACCGAGAATAAGGATGTGAAGATCTAAAATTATAAAAGTTCAGTTTCAGTAGCAAGATGAAAGGGAGAAGAAGCGTAACAAATATCCTAAGGGAGCTGGGAGAAGAAAGAGTTGGACCAGCAAGTTGATAGATTTGAGTGAGATATGCAGGCTGATAGAGATGGGATAGTTGGAGAGGAGAATTGGAGAAGCAGGCTGATAGAAGGGAGAGTTGGAGAAGCAGGCTAATAGAAGAGATGGGAGAGTTGGAGAAGCAGGCTAATAGAAGAGATGGGAGAGTTGGAGAAGCAGGCTGATAGGAGAGATGGGAGAGTTGAAGAAGCAGGCTGATAGGAGAGATGGGAGAGTTGAAGAATCAGGCTGATAGAAGAGATGGGAGAGTTGAAGAATCAGGCTGATAGAAGAGATGGGAGAGTTGAAGAATCAGGCTGATAGAAGAGATGGGAGAGTTGAAGAATCAGGCTGATAGAAGAGATGGGAGAGTTGAAGAATCAGGCTGATAGAAGAGATGGGAGAGTTGAAGAATCAGGCTGATAGAAGAGATGGGAGAGTTGAAGAATCAGGCTGATAGAAGAGATGGGAGAGTTGAAGAAGCAGGCTGATAGAAGAGATGGGAGAGTTGAAGAAGCAGGCTGATAGAAGAGATGGGAGAGTTGAAGAAGCAGGCTGATAGAAGAGATGGGAGAGTTGAAGAAGCAGGCTGATAGAAGAGATGGGAGAGTTGGAGAAGCAGGCTGATAGAAGTGAGAGGAGAGTTGGAGAAGCAGGCTGATAGAAGAGATGGGAGAGTTGGAGAAGCAGGCTGATAGAAGGGAGAGGGGAGTTGAAGAAGCAAGTTGAAAGAGGAGATTTGGAGAAGCAGGCTGATAGAAGAGAGAGGAAAGTTGGAGAAGCGGACTGATTGAGGAGAGTTGGAGAAGCAGGCTGATTGAGGAGAGTTGGAGAAGCAGGCTGATTGAGGAGAGTTGGAGAAGCAGGCTGATAGGAGGGAGAGGGGAGTTGAAGAAGCAAGTTGAAAGAGGAGATTTGGAGAAGCAGACTGATTGAGGAGAGTTGGAGAAGCAGGCTGATTGAGGAGAGTTGGAGAAGCAGGCTGATAGAAGGGAGAGGGGAGTTGAAGAAGAAGTTGGAAGAGGAGATTTGTAGAAACCTGCTGACAGGAGAGTTGGAGAAGAAAGCTGAGGTAGAAGCATACAAAATTGGGAGGCAGGGGACGAGCTGGACTAGTAAAATGACAAAAATATAGAAACGAGAAACGAAATTAAATGAAAAGGACAGTGGGATTTGTTTAACTGTAAAAATACGCTGATAAAATAGCAGTCGTGCTGAAACCCCAGAAATGCCCTTTTATTGAATTGTTACGACTTTCATGCCGTGTAAGGGCACTGCTCCAGCTCTAACACCTCCGTGCATATTATTATGGACGCTCGTTAGAGGAATAACTCGAGGTTACACGATCCAAAATCCTACCCTTGCTGGAATTCCAGCCACATGGCGAAATGCCTTCGCCACATGTGCTTCGTTTCCCTCACCGGATTGATTTCCTCTTTGCTTCTCTGCAAACATTATCTGCGGCCGAGGCACCTCCCGATGGCTTTTTCTGCCAATCTTGCCTTTCCTTCCGGCCGGTTTTATTGCTCCCAGAACGACTTGGGTGAAACAAGGTCGGCTTTATACCTTCTTCTTTCGTTCGGGACTTGACGACCGTGTCACATGTTTCCTTCGGCAGAGTCAACGACAGCTTTCAAGGTTTCTTCTCTTCCGCGAACAAAAGCGGCGCTGTCTCAAAACAGAAGGCGAAGTTATATCTGCCAACTGTTTCATTTCTTTTGTCCCTATCTATCTTTGGTTTGATGGAAATTGAAAGACTTAAGATCACTAAGTAATTGGTCTTCTCGTCATCAAATTTCCCTCATTTAAGGACGTCTTAGGGCTGGTACGTCCCAATGTTGAGATCTGCAACCCTCAATGTCGTTCATTTTAACTCTTTTTTTTTTTTTTTTTTTTGGGCCTTTTCATCCTCCATGGTGTTAATCTTCTTTTGTTCCTTGTGTCGCAACTAATTCTTAGTCCGTGACCTATCAAAATTGTTCCAACGGAATCTGCCCCCCAAATCCATGATTCAATACTAAAATGTAGAGAAAATAGCTGAAACTATACGTATATTGAAAACTAACAAATTAATAAACAAAAGATTAATAATTTGTACAAAGAACATTCAATCTTAATTTAAGTTACTTCACTCGGTACTCACATCCTCTGTTACAAAGTCAGTACATTGAGCCCCTTCACGGCTATAATTTCGTTTTGTATAGTGGGATCACACGCATAAGAACCTGCGCAAATCTGCAAATCCGGTGCATGGTACTCCCGCTAGAAGATAAGGGCAGAGTGGAGCATGATTCCTTATGGCCCGAGTTGAACGAATTAAGGGATGGTTCACGAAGGATTTTGGTCGAAGGTTCTTTTTTGTGGTCGCCCTGTAGAGAACCCAAAACACTCATTTGCACATGACAATTTTATCAAATTTACTTAATTATACAGGGTGGCGCATATTGTATTCACCAGTTTGGGCGTGTAATAAGCGACTTTCTGAAGAGAGAAAAAGCACCGGAAAGTCAACCTCACATCGACTTAGAGCACACCGGTAACTGCAGTCGTGCCGGTCAACAAAGCTTTGGCGCCTGAACCAACGGACAGTATAATCCTCCGTGAGGTTACGTGTGCCGAGTACTACTGTACAGCCTCAGTTTTAACTAGGGTGTGGTGATTTCATCCTCGGAGATAGTTGTTTTATTTGTTGCTAAGGAGTCGTATTATGGTATTAGTTGTAGAAATTGAGTGAGAATTGTTGTGTGGGTTTGTCCTCAATTTTGGTTTAGTTAAGAAGTTTATCCCGTGTTGGGTGACGGGCACAAATGACCTGACGTGCCTATAAATTAAATCCGAGTGCAGGCGTGCATACGCATTGGGCACTTGTAACTTCTAATATATCTCTCGAATTTCACAAGTTTCTATATACATACATGTATATACTTGCTGATTACCCGGCGTTGCCCGGGTATTTATTTATCCCCATCTTCTATTACACAGGAAAATAATAAATTTTGACTATAGTGTAAAATGTAATTAATTTTATTTACAGGTATTTAAAAGTACGAGTATAAGTACAGTATACAAATTATAAAGTAAAATATTTTACAAATTCACTATAATATTAATTTAACTCAAAACTTGATTATAAACAACATTATATAAACATTGAACGGCATTGGGAGTGTCACTTTTCATCTTAGCGACCCCGGAAGCTATGGATTACACACTAATAAAGTCGTTTGCGATTATCTTTGCATATCACCCCCACCCCTAGGGTTGCCAGGGGTGTCTTACCCCCACAGTATTTCTTTCCAGATTGTAAGTCATGTGTGTGCCAAGTTTGGATGAAATTGCGGATGAAATTCCTCCATATGTTCGAGAGTTATGCCGGAACAAACATACATATATACACACATACATCCATTTTTATATACAGGGAGTCCATAAAGTCCTGCAAAAAACTAAAACTCCATAACTTGAAAACTCTTAAGTTTATTAACAAAATATTTTGTGTGTACTCACACCAAGGTTCAAAGTTTATTTCCTGCTTGTTAGGTTCATCGCCAAACCTCCAATTGTGCACCATTCACGTCCAAACACTGTTGCAGTATTTTTGTGAAACCGAGAATTGCGTGCTGACGGTGCTCTCCTGGGATATTCAGAATCACATCTCTTATTTTGTCCTTCAGGTCGTCCAGATTAGCTGGTTTCTATGAATACACATCGGTCTTTACATGTCCCCACAGCCAGTAATCGCAAGGTGTCAAGTCTGGTGATCTTGCAGGCCAAGGTGTGGGTCCTCTTCGGCCAATCCATCTCTCCTGATTCACAAAATTCCATTATCATGTCACAGTCTTCGTCTATCAGCTCGTGTACAAATTTTAACTTGTAGGGCCGGGCCTTTTCCTTCTTGCGTACGATCTTGTGTAACGTTGACTTAGGTATTTCCAGTCACAAGGATCTTCGTTTAAGCGATTTCATTGGACTCCGGCCTACACAGTGCTGCACTGTCTGAATCACATCGTCACTCGTTCCTGGCTTTCCACACACTTCCCGTTGCCTTGAACTTTTCATACCATCTCTTGATACTTGTGTCTGCTGGGGGTGGTTTCCCATACGTTGTTTGGAACTTTCTCCGCACTGAAACGCAACATTTTAACTCTGCAAACCACAGAACACACTGTGGCTTTTCCTGGATGGACGCCATCTTAAGTCACATGATCACGTGATTACCAGTGCAAGTGTCACTGAGCAGTATGGCCAGAACAAAACTTTAAACTTCCACCTTTCTCACCCAAAAAATGTGTAGTGTTAAATGCAACAGCTAAAAAGTTATAGAGTTTTAGTTTTTTGCAGGACTTTATGGACTCCCTGTATATAGAAGATGGTGGGAAAATACTGCGAAAACCTGAAACTTTCAACTAGGTATTAGGTGATTCAATAAAATTTAGGCAAGGAAATAATTACTATGTACAGTGATCTGGCATTGCCCCACGCCACGTTATCCGCTAGCGGTTTAAAACATAAAATAGTAATAAATGACCATGGTGATATACTGTGGAGCGCTCTCCATAAATTAAGCAGTATCGTACAATGATGAATCGAACTCGGCGATGAAAAGTCTGTCCCTTTACTTTCAGTTGATTTGGAAACTGCTGTTCACGGCACTTGCTGTAACTGCGCATTTTCTTTCACGTCCTGCATTTGTTTTTGAGTATTTTTACCAATTTTCCACCTCTTTTTTTGGTAAAAAATTTAATATCACTTCTCTCTTCCTCTTCTTGCTGAGTGACATAAGCTCTCACGCAGCTGGTCCTTTGGTGTGTGGTTTGCGACCGGTGCCACCGGATTTTAATTTTGGGCTTGACAAAGACAAGAGTTTCGCCTAAAGTTTCCGTGCTCGGTCGTCGAGAAAAATCCCTCTTTTCCATATCTCCCCGTCGCTTTCTCTCCACCAGGAAAAAAATTGTCGGAAGAGGAGGCTAAAAATGAACTTGGTGAGCTTATCATTACTTTTTCCTCAACCAGATTCCGTACGGATTTGCTTTACTGCTGCAAGAAGTTTACGGGACTGTTTCACGCCAGAGTGACAAGCGATACGTGACATATTTTTTTGCCACCCTAATAACATGCCACTTGAGCGATCCATAAGAAACAAACTCAATCTTTCACTCCGGTGTGAAGTGACGTGCTGCTCGTGTCTCCTGTCGGTTGAAAGCCCCTTCCTACCTCCATGGTTGAACATCAATCCGACAAGATCAGTTTCTCTGTAGCGTGCGTCCTGGCCCTTTCATCTAATTGTAGCGCATGCGCAGTGCAGAGGACGCGGCTGATCATTCATGTGTATTTTGTGGGAGCTTCACCTGCTATTGTTGTGTGAAGGTTGTTGTGAAATGTTCATTGCCACTGTGCTGTGAAGTTTGTGTTGAAGTGACTCTTACCACTTTGGTGTGAAGTTTGTGTTGAAGTGACACTTACCACTTTGGTGTGAAGTTTGTGTTGAAGTGACACTTACCACTTTGGTGTGAAGTTTGTGTTGAAGTGACACTTACCACTTTGGTGTGAAGTTTGTGTTGAAGTGACCCTTACCACTTTGGTGTGAAGTTTGTGTTGAAGTGACCCTTACCACTTTGGTGTGAAGTTTGTGTTGAAGTGACCCTTACCACTTTGGTGTGAAGTTTGTGTTGAAGTGACCCTTAACATTTTGGTGTGAAGTTTGTGTTGAAGTGACCCTTACCACTTTGGTGTGAAGTTTTGCGGTGAAGTTTCCCTTTCGACTTTGGTGTGAAGTTTCTGGTAAAATGTCACTTGCCGCTTTCGTGTGAAGTGTTTGGTGATGTGTCCTTGCTACCTGGTGGTAAGATTTCTTTGGTCTATGGTGAAATTATCCTTGCCTCTTTAGTGTGGCACTCTGGTATGAAGTTTGTGGTGAAGTGTTGTTAACCACTTAGGTGTGAAGTTTTGCGGTGAAGTGTTCCTTACCACTTTCGTGTGGAGTTTCTGGTGAAGTGTCGCTTGCCTCTTTCGTGTGAAGTTTGTGACGCAGTGTACTCTGCTCCTTTGGTGTGAAGTATATAGTGAAGTGCCCTTGCCACTTTGGTATCGAAAACTCAAATTAAAATATTTTTATATGGGTACGTCTATACGTTGATTTATAAAGCCAATACCAATCGAAGTAGGGGTTCAGGTGGATGCTTAACCCCAACCGATCATCTCCAAGGCTCGTCGCGATTAGACAAAAGTGGCAGTCAAATAAGCTACTTCAATCAGTGATTGAACGAAGTCAATCCATTAACTGCAATTGTGAGTTCTACGTGGTTGCATATATTCAGGATGAGATGAAGTTGGTCGAAGTGTTCGTAGCGTCAAAACAAGGCGGGGACGAAAAAATATTGTTTGGCGTAACTGCTTCTAATTTTTGCAGCAGTGACGCACTGCATTTGTTGTTTATACTATATATTTCGAGATTCGAGACGAGAACGAGACGCATGTATACAAATCGAGCCAACACCGAGAACGAGAAGGGAATTTACCACTTCAGGCAAGACCCAAGACTGTACCAGATCTCGCCTTCAACCCTAAACTTCTTCCCGCATTCCCTCTTCTTGATTTTCCCCTTCCTCTCCGTTTTTCTCGTTCTCTCTCTCTCTCTCTCTCTCTCTCTCATATTCTCTTTCCCTTTGTTTTGTTTCTATTTTTCTTTCCCTTTCTTTTTCTATTTTTCTCTTACTCTTTTCTTTTTCTCTTTCCCTCTCTCTTTACTATTATTCTTTTTTTTCTCTTTGCCTCTCTCATTACTATTATTCTTTTTTTCTCTTTGCCTCTCTCATTTCTATTTTTCTTTTTCTTTCCCTTTCTTTATTTTTTCTCTCATTTCTATTTTTATCTTTTTCTTTTCTTTTCCCTCTCTCTTTACTATTCTTCTTCTTTTTCTCTTTGCTTCTCTCATTTCTATTTTTCTTTTTCTTTCCCTTTCTTTATTTTTCTCTTTTTTTTCCCTCTGTTTTTCCTCTCTTTTCTTTTCCCTCTCTCTCTACTATTATTCTTTTTCTCTTTACCTCTCATTTCTATTTTTCTTTTTCTCTCCCTTTCTTTATTTTTCTCTCATTTCTATTTTTCTCTTTTTTCTTTTTCTTTCCCTCTATTTTTCCTTTGTTTTCCTCTCTCGTGTTTCTATTTCTCTTTTCTTTTCCCTCTCTCCTTTCTATTTTTCTCTTTCCATCTCTCCTTTCTCTTTCCCTCTCTCTCAATAAGTCATCCCTCTTATGCCGTTTTATTGGAACACCATGCTTTTAGCTACAACATTAGAGAACTTTATATGAAAGCCACCTTACTCGAAACATTTCATTTTCATTTTCATTTGCAGGCTGGGAATTCCTGTCCCCTCTGATATTGAAGCCGAAACGAGCAGGGTGGTTTTTTTTTTCGCCTTTCTCACCGCTCGAACTTCTTTTACTTCGTCGCCAAACTTTCCGAGAACCGAACCGCCCTCCCCTTTTTTTACAGCCGCCCCGCTGTTATCGCGCGTCCCCCGAGTGACATTAATCCCCCCGATACCGCGAGGGCGATTCTTCATTTAGAGCGCTCTGGTTGGCTCTATTCACCTCTCAGCCTCCTTCCCCGAAAGGCAATCTTTCTCGAGCCACTGATTTCTATCTTGTTATCCCGTGAAAGTAGAGAGAGAAAAAACGTGTTAAAGAGTCGGAGGAGAAAACGATCGCTCGCGCTTACACGGGGTGGCTATCAATGTTCGTGCTCTTCCCGCAAAGGCCTCGGGGTTTAAAGTCGCTGGCTTCCCCTGTTCATTCCATTCAAGGTCGTGTCTCTTTTCACTACAAGTTCTTTTAAAAAAATGAGAACCAGGCGTCACACGTTCACGAGAAGTGGCACATACTTCAGTTGTTCAACCCTATAAAATGTAACACTTTATGTGAACGGGAGTGTACTTGATTAGGAAAGAAGGGAAGCATTTTGGGAAATGATGTCAACATGACGGCAATCTTGGGGTCAACTACATTTTCTTAAATCACAAAGTGGTCATGTAGCATATCAACGTACATTATACTCTGTCTCTGAAATCTGTAGAGATAGGCCCCTGTAGAGAAGGGGAGAAATAGAGCTAGAGGAGCAAAGCAGTGCGCGCTGATGTAATCGGTTGGTAGCTGCATCCGCGTTTTCCCCTCCAACAACTTATTTCCCCTCTCGCACGTTCATTGGTCGAGCTCTCTCGAGTCCTACCTGCGCAGAGACATGTTTTCCTTTGCTCCAGAAATTCCCTGGGCAGAGTGTAGAATTTCACAAGAAGCACAATGATGTCCTAAATTCGTACGCTACTTTAAGGATTAATATTAGTATTTCACCTCAAATGTTTTTCTTTGCAGGTTGGTAACATACCCTAACAATTTCTCCCCTTTCTTGCGTTCTGAATCAAGGCATTTGATTCCTGTTGTCCGATCCATATTTGCTTCAAACAGCTGTTTTTGCTAAATTTTGTTTTCCTTGTGTTAAGTACCCATTTTTATTAAATATTATCCAGAAATGTGACCTACTTGCTTATGTTTGGCAAAAGTTAGTTGTAAATCCACTTATAGACTGTCAGGATATGTTCTCTCTTTTTTTTTGTATTTTGACATTTTTAGTGCATTCTTTGGTTTGGATCTGAAATAAGCCAACATTCATTTCCAGTTCGCGTCTTTGTACTTACGTAGCCATGGAAGTGCCATGTGTACATTAAATACACATAAATACAATATATAATAAAAGTACCTTTATTATTTAAACAGCTATCATCAGTTTAGTTCACTGTGTTTTTCTCATTTCACGTCGCCTGTCTCTTTACCCTAATCGCGCTTGATGATCAGAGAAAATTGATGGAGGCACTTACAAAGGAACGACACCCGTGACTACATCAGGACTCTACCTTTGACCCGTCGTCGAGTTCCGCACACAACGTGATAGGGCCACCGAGTCTACCATAATCGCAGTTTAATTCCAAATCTGAGCCACTGAAATGTTTCCACTATGAATTAAAGATGTGACCCCCTGATTACAGGTTATATTCTGCGGCATATTGGTTTCCGTGTAATACACCCTGTCATCGGAACCACCCTTTAACCAGCTTTACTCCCTCGAAGTTCATACATGGGGAAATCCTGGAAAACAAGGGTGGCGGAGTGGTTAGCACATCGCGCTACGACGCCAGGGGTCCCGGGTTCGGATCCTGGCCTGGGCATGGGTGTTTGTGAGTGTCTGTTCATCAATTTCATCATATCATCACTCATCCCCATCTTCGCAAATTAGCCAAAAGTGACACAAGAAGCGAAGTAAAATAAATGAAATCATGATAATAATAACAATCCTCCAATTCTTGCAAATTATGGGTGCTTTATTGACTCCGAGAATTCTGCGTGAATTTTCCTCCTGAAATTCCATGAAATGTGGATATTGATACAGATTCTAATTAATAATTTTCAGTTATTTTGCTCTTTACCCAGCAAGTAGCAACAATTAATTATCATTAAAGAATGTTTTAGCCTTGAATCTTTAGAATTCGCCTTTAAAACTCATAAATATTACGGTCTTAGAGTAACCCACTCTGAAAATAATGAAACTAAGGTCACCTACACCAAGAACCGAACCACGTTCTATCACGTAATCACATCGGCTCATCTTGGAACAATGTGAGACTGTTTCATTTTATAGTTTGAAATTGTTCAAATAATATAGATAAAACATATTGCAGTTGCAAATGGAGAAATTTCAGTGAAAGCTGCAAGCATTGGAATCCGGGTCTCTTGCAAACAGTGTCATTTCTCTACCAACTGAACTACCTCCTAGTCAGCCATGTTTCGTCTGCGAGAGGTGCCAGGTGAAACTCAACTCACAGTGGAATTTTCCTACTGCCTTGGTGATTACGTTAGAGCAATGCTTCTGATGCCACTACGTATCATCGCAATTCAAGGGGATATATTTGTCCTTGGTTTTGAGTTGTTTCCTCCCGTTTGGCTTCATTGTTGATAATGAAGCAACTAGTCCGCTGCCACAGTAAACTTGGCCATCATCTGGTGAGTATGTTTCCCACACAAAAGCCGCGTGGGAACCTAGTTTGGATGAAACCGGGTCGAATAACGAGACCATCCCCCTGTTGCCCCCTGCTTGATATTACACTAGAAAATAAGCCATCTCACTGCGGAATACTCTCTCGGGACCCGATCCCGGATTTCCTGTGGGAGCAACGAGCAATTGATGTTCCAGGTCCCTGTCCATAGTTTCATGGAAACGCAGAACAATCCGCAGGAGATGCCAGATTGGATGACGTTTTGCGATCAGATTTTGTCCGTGGTAGAGGATGATTAGTTTGAATGTTCGCTTTTCCTCTTGTGTTGTGCCTCGTTGGCGGTACTGCGTCCACATTGTTCAGCTGCAGGATCTCCTTCCGTCACAAATCTTCCATGGCTGCTGCCAGTTTATTTCGCGGCGCCTTGTAACGTATGCAACCGGAGCGACGGTGCTTCGTTGCTGATGGCAAATCTTCAGGATACACATTTCTCGATTTTCGCATCAACACTGACTTGTGAGGTTGCAGAACAAAGCGAGGGGATTGCGGGAATACCGAATCAACCAAAGTAGCCGCAACGAGCAATAAACAGTTGAATTATCCTTTCTTGAATTTAGAAGCATGCCTAACTTCTCGCCACCTCCGTTTGCAAGTTTGAATGAGTCTTATTATAAACAATTCTGATTCAGGTGAATTCATGTATATTGATTGAATTGGTTTGTTTTACTTCGCATTTCTGCCACTTTTAGCTAATCGCGAAAATAAGGATGAGTAATGATATGATGAAATTGATGAAGAGACACTTGAGGAGAACATCTACGTCCAGGCCGGGATTCGAATCCAGAACCATTCGGCCTCGAAGGCCAGCTCAGGATCTTGTTTCGATCTTGGTCTCGTCTTCACTGGTCTCGATGTAGGTATGGCTGCCCAGACAGAGATGGTCTTTCAAAAATCGAGAAAAGAACGTGACCAAGACGCGAGAGTCCTGTGTAAAATCGAGACGAGACGAGATTTAGTATCCAGGGCTCTGGTAAACTCATAAATCATGATTCTTGAAAATTTTAACCTAACCAAAATTCCTTTATTATGGGAATTATTACACATTCCACGCTGTGCAGACGTGTCGTACATGTAGTTAATCGTAATTCCAATGTTAATCCGTTAGTGGGAAATGTTCAGCGTGGTTGCATACATTCAGGATAAAATTCCTGTCGAAGGTTCTCAACATTGAAACGAGGTGTCCTCAGTTGCGGAAATGACCGCTTGTGTAGGGACATTGGCTGTCCTGTGGCAATCGGAATTGTCATCGCGTGTTTGTGTGTTATACAGTATGTGTTGTTACCACACAACCAATCATGTTTGTCAGTAAATGCTTTTTTGAGCTTTGTTTTCTTTCTTGTTATTTTAAAATTTTGATATCCGTGACGGTAGAAACCGTGCTGTGAATCCGACACTAATTTGTTTCGCTCGCGAGCAGCGTTCGGCTCCTTCAAACACGGGAGTAAACGATGTCAGCTGAACACAATTGAACGGATCGTTGACACATTGCTTACCAGCCGACGGTTGAAAGGCGGCGAGTACGCTGTCGATCTCAGGTCTGGTCATCGATGTGATTCTATGCTTATATAGCTTTTCTCTATATTTTACGTGTAGACGATGCACATACACTGTGTAAACAACATGGCGCCGAGCGAGAGTTTAACAATGGTCATTGTAGAAATGATTATCCTGAGTTTCAGTTGTTGAATAAATGTGAGAAGTACATTGTACTCTTCTTTACTATTAAAAGTAAGTGTCAAACAAATTGTATGAAATATTCTCGCTATTCATTGAAAAATAGGCTACTTTCGTCTGGTGATTGCGATGCGTTTATACGAGCTGCTAGCGACAGCTATAGCAACTTGAATATATATTCTAACTACGCCAAACCTGGCTTGAATACATTATTAGGTTAGGTGATTTTAAGCGTATTTTTCACAACAGATAATCAATGCGTGAGGTCATAGTATCTCCAAGTTACTAAAGATGTCGCTCTTCGTGTTTATTCTCTACTTTCTTCATTCCTCCAGCATGATGATGCTCTGAAGTTTTTTGTTATAAATAGGCTTGTTTTTTTCCACGAATGAACCAACACGATTGAAAAATGACACGTTCAAAAACAGCGTCATTAATTTCATTAGTTTTTATTGTAGTTTGCATAGATTGTGTAAACTATGAGTCACTTAATCTGCGTGTATACAACGCATGTTAACTTACAGACATTCCTCGGCGTATCACAGCTTCATTTCGTATGCCACCCGTCATAAACGAAAGATTGCATTCGGGGTCGCACTGTTTGCCCAGAGGGGTCCGTCCCAACTTTCAGGGTGGACTTGAACAACTTGAACGCTGTTCACAAATCATATTGCTTTGAGCGCAGATCCGTCGAGGCGTGCGGCTGTTCAGGCCGGACCCTAGCGAACACGGCTTGGATTCATAAGTTATGATAATTTCATAAGCTGGCAGACGTGGTGGGGCTTTAACCGGTTCTTTTTTTACCGCGGCAGAGTCTGGGTCGGTGGATTACGGTACCTCGCTTTGCTGGAGGATTCCGAATGGGACGCTGAATTCAAAGTAGCCAATGGAAGCGTTTCTCTCTGAGCATGGTTGCCAAATATTAACATGTTAAGGGAAAGAGTGTCAGTTTCGCACCAGGTGTAAATTTATTTCAGTATCGTCGGGAATGGGCACTGCTACTGTAAAAAAGAGTATGAATTTTTCAAATGATGCAAGTAGGGGCGGTTTTTTTTTAAAGTTGATTAGTAATGTAGAGACGAAGTTTGAAAGATATGATAAATAAGTTTTTTTTTCAGAATCCGATGTATGTTCCTTATGGAGGGAAAAACCGCAACAGCTTCAAGTTACGGCTAATCCAATTGGAGTTTCGACTTTTCCTCTGACAACTGAAATCTTCAACGTGACCTCTTTCCATTCATATATTTTTCTACATCATCGGGAGTTCGATATTGCCAAGAGAAGAAATAAAATAATACTCCCATACGTGCAATGCTAAGTTTTCTCATTCTCCTACGACCCTTCAGCGCACAGACCTTTCTATACTCGGCTCGCTGCGGGGAACGGTCGGTGGGGGAAGAGCAGTTTAGGATCCTCGCGTCTGGCTGGACACAAACTGTTCCTCCTGCCCTTAAGTCGAAACCTTTATTCGCGAGAGGCGCAAAGCGTGGGCTGCAAAAGGGATGACTAACTATTATAAAAATCATTGATAACATTATATATTACAGGCAATATCCGAGCAACGCTTTCCAAGATAGTAAAATAATATAACAAACTTCACAAATAGGTACATTACTAGACACGTAAATAAGCCAACTTAACAAATCGAATCGGGGCTTGCTGGTTACAAGGCAATAACGTTCACTGGTGCACACATTCTAGGCCAATTCTGTATTTCCCATGTTTGTGACAGTTTCACCTCCGGAATTGAGTTCTGAAGCTTATCTCTTTGTTATTTTTTAATACAAATAACGTCGAACATTACTAAGTCATAACAATCTACTAATGCTATCACCTTATAATCAAAGGGTCCTTGGGTCTTGGTGGAGGGACTTTGTACAGTGGTTCGTTTGATTTGGTTTATTTTTCTTCGCTTCTCTGCCTCTTTTGGATATTCGCGAAGATGAGCGTGATATGAAATTGGTGAAGGGACACATACTGGGATACGAACCCGGGACCAATAACGCTGGTTCCGATTCTACGTTGAAGGTCCAGTCTCGATTAGTTCGTCTGACTACAAATTGTACCTAAAACGAACCCTTGTAATTGATATCAAGACACAAATGTATACAATTCTTTAGTTTTTTTTTTTATTTATTTATATGTCGAAAAATCTGCACATAGTTCTAGACCCGCCTACGTATGTATGTGATTACGATATGCCATGAAGGCATAGATTCCCAATAGCCGGTCCCAGTGGCGGAGTGGTTAGTACATCGCGCTACAAACCCGGGTCCCCTTCGTGTCAATCAGACGCCTTATCGACTGAATCACAGCGCCTAAATATATTTCAACTCTTATACACAATTACTGTATTTATGAGTATCTGTGTGTTTACCGGTGAGTGGAGTGATAAAATTTTGGAAATTAATTTTCTGAAGAATGATAAACTAACGGCGCATGAAAATGTTTATTTTTATTATTTTATTTACTTTGTGTACATCTTTCCATATTGGACCGTAAAGAGCTTCCGGGTAGTCGAGTGATTAACGCTGTGGACTTTTGTACGAACGTTCCCAGGTGGAAGCATTGCTGAATTACTTGAAAGCAAACTCCAGTCTCGAAAGACAGAGAAACGGCGGCGATGGGACTGTATCACTACGCATCACCCAATGGAAAGTCGTTAGGTAGGCCTTGACCTTCAAAAGAACGTTAAGTCATGTAGTTTAGATGTTTTTAGAGGGAAAAGAGGTTTATTTCAGATATATGTATTTCACAAACCCCCTTCTCCGCAAACGATTCGGGAGCTTCAGAAGCCACGGGGAACGTTTCAAGTGAAAATTATTAGGTGGGGAATGTTTGCTTGACTTTTAGGGATAACTTAGCGGATGTTCCTGCGTTCAGCATGGGAATGGGACAGCTTGGACAATAGTTTGCGTAAATTTTCTTAGCAACTTCCCCCCCCCCCTTTTCCCCTCTGCATCCTCCTGCACTGACTACGGACCACCTGTGTCGCTCCGATCTTATGATGCCGCCTGTGCCAGCAAAATCATTTTCGAAATTTTCTGTTTAAAAAAAATGTCCAAATTGTGAAAAATTACATACATCTACTTGAATTCGATCTGGAGCATTAATGATTAATGTAGTTAGCTTTCTTGTTTCACAGCGCGCTACGACGCCAGGGGTACCGGTTTTCAATCCCCGCAAGGACATTGTGTTCTTTGCCACTGTTCCTTCATCATACCACTCATTCCCTTTGACACGATTAGGCAAAAGGTGCAGAAAGTGACACTAAATAACAAAAATGAAAGAAAAATCATAATTTTTTGCATTTGTGAGATATATAGGTCTATGGTGTTATAAAAGTAATACGGATGCCAAGCCAACTACGCGAAGGTTCACTTGACTCTAGAAATAATTCTGAACACACGTAATTTCTCAGAATTTGGAATATTTCGAAAGGAGAGGAACTTTCGATAACCACTTTCCCAGTGTGGCCTAAAAATGCAGATGCGAAAAGCATGCCGAGGGGAATTTGTCGAAGACTATGGCAACACTGTCTGTGTCAAGAGAGTGAGCTGTGTTCGCATGCCTACCGTACTTTCTCCAACCCTAATGAAATTACCACTTACGTAAAGAAATGCGCCAAGCACTGGCTAACGAGGGATGCGTCTAGACTATAGAACGCGGACGGAGGTTGGCTTAGCTGTTGACCTTTGACGTTGTCCTTCAAGGTGCTTCGTAATGAAATCCAAATGAGCGCGTTGTCGGCCTCCAAAAGAATGCAATTTGTAGATATTGTCGACGCTGGAGCACATAATCTCTCGGTCGCGTTGAGTCTTCTCTGGGATTGTCGAAAATGGCGTGCGTGTCACAATTATCGACGGAAACTGACAGTCCAAAATGTGAAACTTGGTGGTCGAATGCGGCACAGTTTCAACCTGCAGGGTACCAGAACGATTTTTAAACAGTATTGTGATCTACAAGAACCGTAACTATATTCCGGTAATATCTGGAGCAAGGTCGCGCAGTGTGATAGGAAGGAGGTGGACGTAGCGAGGCAGTACACCCTGTAGTCGCTTTCTCCCTCTACGCAATCCTGTTCCCTCGCACGTGTTCATTGGTCGATCCCTCTCGAGTTACTATACTTGCGCAGAGACTAGCTTTCAGTTTCCTCGCTCCAGAGATTCCCCGGGCGCCTCTCCGATTGCGCAGTGATTAGCACATCGCGCTACGACGCCAGGAGTCCCGTGTTCGAATCCCGGCCCGAGCATAGGTGTTCTTTGTGATTGTCTCTTCATCACTCATCCTCATCTTCGCAATTAACCGAAAGTAGCATAAAAGCAAAGTAAAATAAATCAATTAACATTGTTTACAATTGTAAATATTTTATATTTTCTTGTATATTATGAACTGCCTCCTGCTAGCAACATATAAACGATGCACAATATATCCCCCAGGAACTAGTAGAGTGCAGGCGCTTCGATCCCTCCGCTGGATATTGAATGTATTAGAATTCATAGCGAGCTATCCAAACACAGTCTTTCCTCTCATAGATTCCTTCCGGGCCAGTTGTCAATTTCCAATATGCTCTTTCTTAAATTAAATATTCGCTCGAACGGTCGCTCGATTTATTCTTGCATCTTAACGGATTACATCCCGTACGGACTGCCGTACGCTCGCCCTGGGGACTTGGTATTCTCGACCCCGTGCGTGCAGTTTCCTCCGATGAGCCGTCTGCGATGATAGATAAATCGGTTCCCACTCCTGACGAAGGGGATGGATGGGTTGAAAAAAGGCGCCAAGGGGTCGAAAGGCTCTTGACTTCATGATTGCGATGCAAACCGTGGCGCCCTTAACTCTGCAACTTTACACTGTTCGGATTTAAGGTGATCTTATACCCTAGTGAACATTTGAGCAAGCGTACGTAATCTTATGGAGTAACTTGTGGTCAGGATTATCTCGAGAACCAGTCGACAAACATATTTTCAATTTTACCTGAGCACTGAGAAAGGATGTTTTTAAAGAACAACTTTTTTATATTTTCATTTACTGCATGAACATCTCAAAAAAAAATTTTTTTCTTTTTTTAATGGCTCATATCTTTCGGTTTTCTTGACAAGGCAACCCTGCATGAAACCTCGTTCACATTCACGAAGTCTAAACCAATACATGTTTCTCTGGAATAGATGGGCGAAGGTCAACTCCTGGCCGTTGTTAATTGTGGTGGTGGCGAGACAAGTCGTAAGCCGAGATCGAGGCCTATTAATATAGGCAACAACGAGACCATCCCCTTCGAGACTTATGGAGATGAGAACGAGAATGTGGCAGACTTCCATAAAAATCGAAGAGAGACGTAGAATACACCGTAGAGGTACAGTGGGATGCACACGAATTACTCTGCAAATTGTCCATGACTAATTTCATTAAATTTCCCCTTGCACCCTACCGTTTTTAAGAAATCGATTTTTACATATGCTGGTTCATAAGTTGTCAGCAGCTTGTTTGGCGTTTTCTTTCAATTCTTGGGGCCCTCGCTGGGTGAAATAAAGAGAAGAAACGTGATGATGGACAGTTTGCTTAGTGATACTTATGAATATCACTGTACTAGTCTCAGTGAGAACGGAAAATACCTTGTTACCACATGCTTCGACTTGTGTGGCATTTACGTTATCGCGAAACCGGTGTACAGTCGTGGAAAGAAATACTTCCCCCATAAGACTACTGATGTTAACACTGTATGGGGAAGTAACTTTTTCCATGGCTGTACAGCCTCTACGTTGAAAATTCAAGCACTTTAGATTGAATCCCATTTGTTTCCAAGAAATTTTCCCTCTTTCCATTTTTCTCAATCGCCACTAATAATAGAGTTGTTCTATGGTGCCGAACTTTTGGAGCAACCTGTACATTGAAGTATCCTTCCATCACTTTCATCGAATCTATCGGGCCTCCCCGATTGCGCAGTGGTAGCATGGTCGCCTTGTAATCAAGGAGTCCCGGATTCGATACCCGGTGGAGGCACATACTGGTTCGGATCCCACTTTTAACTGTAGGTCCAGTCCCGATTAGCCTTACTGTGCATAAAGCGGACTTAAGACACCAATCAATCAATCATTGAATCTTTCATACTTATAGTTGTGTATTTGAAACGTAGTAAGCATATCAAAAAAATATAACCAACCACCTGGCATAACTTAGCTTAACAATATGTACATTGGTGGAAGGTGGCTCGCAATGTAATGAGCCCGGACCTGAGTACAAGCGGGGAGATTGAATCTTTAATTCGATAAGGGTTCAACACACGTTTAACAAAGGGAGAATTATAGAGAGTATATATCACCTGTTGGCGTTAGTAATATCTAATGCGTATTAATTGACCACTGCCTTTCTCTTATCTCTCAATCCGCCAATAGGGAAGTGGCCGACAGAAATGGTTATTTTGTTATCTCTACTATCTTTGCCGCGCCGAAGTGATTAACTGATGGATGCCGATTCGCAAACCTAATCAAATACAATGCGTTACCAAATCAAATCAATTTTCGTTCCTGATAACTTTTCTCTGGTTCCCGTGCCTCCGGCTGTCAGTTGGTTCGGATTGAACACGCGATGAATATGTCTCTCCGATCGCCACAGATAATTTTTAAATTATTACATACGGTTCATCAGTGATTGACTCATTCCGACTGATTTTCTTTACTGGGTAGGTGAGGTCTATTGGCTGATATTATTCAATCCACTCTCACGCATTGGCTGCAGGATCGAGTTGCCGTGACGTCTGCAATCAATATATTGTCCTACTTTAGAGGTTTAGAAGCAGGGAGTTGCCGGTAGTGGTCTCGGTCACGGTCATTGCTGCAAGAAAATGAACTGATGATGTACTGTGAATCGCAACATGCATAGGGGTCTCCCCGATGGCGCAGTGGTAGCGTCGTCGCCTTTTAATCAAGGGGTCCCGGGTTGATTACCCGGTGGAGGCACACAGTGGTTCGGATACCACTTTAAACTGTAGGTCCCGATTAGCTTTAATGTGCACCAACTTAATCAATCAAACAAAATGCACCGATATAACAGATTTTCAATACGGACAAATTTGCATGTACAGTGAGTCGCATCCATGCCATTTCTTAAAATATAACTAAATTTATTCTGAATTTGTAGTCTCTAACAAGAAAATAATTTTGCTTTTGTTAGTATGCTATATTTGTTCCTGGCCTTATTTTTATGTTCGATTTTCAGGCTATGATTGTTAAACTTTTTGTTATTTAACCATTATATTTGTTATTTCTTCCACTTTTGGCTAATCGCGACGATGATCATGAGTAATGATGATGAAATTGATGAAGGGACTCTCACAAAGAACACCTATGCCCAGGCCGGGATTCGAACCTGAGATCCCTGGCATCGTCTCGCCCTGTTCTAACCACTTTCCCGCAGAGATCGGCTTCAGGCTATGAATATATGTTTTATGTCAGTTATGAAAGAATGCTGAAGACATAATTTCAGTGTAATTTCACTGTGATTGAGTCATTGGTTTTGTAAATATAACAAATTCAAGGTTTTTCAATACAGTGATGTTCTGATGTAAGCTCAGATGAATGCAATACGTTGATACGGACAGTGCAGAATAGAATCAAAGGATGTTTTAAGGCTGGTTGTGGAGTGATTGACTAACAAGAGTGTGGAGAATATTTCTGAATATGATATTTGTGTACGCGTATGTGAATGTAAAAGTTTTTCTTTTTTTTTCTTAGTGGTTGTACTTTTAGACTAGTAACATAAATTACTTTTGGTGGGGACGGGGGCGTTTTTTTTATGTTGGGTTCAGAGGCCTCGTGCGAAAAATGCTACATGTGAAGTGCAATTTCAAAAATCTACCAAAAATTGCTGCTCTTTTTTTTTCTTAAAAAATTGCACTGGAGATCAGTATAATCTGGCAACCCGTCCATGGCTAAACCAATAATTGTACATATTTTGTCATTTACTCTACATGTTATACCGCTTTCTTTGGTGACCCTATTTCTTTTTTATTCTTTGCAGAACCCCCGAGCAGTGCCCAAGCGTCGTCTCCCTTCTGGCAGAGAGCTACAACCCCCACGTCCGCTATGGGGCGGCCATGGCTCTTGGAATTGCATGCGCAGGAACCGGCCTCAAGGTAAGGAAACAATTGGTCTCTCTGTCTCTCTCTCTCTCTTTCTTTTCATTGGACAACAATGGCTTTAAAGTTGGAGTATTGTGATAGCAATAGCTTTGAAGTTTAAACAAGTTGTAGCTACATTTGCTGGACAGCAACGATATGCTCCATGAGTACTAATTAGATTCTGGCTAGTCGATATTTCATCGTTTGCTTGAACAAACCGTCCAATCAGATTAGCTTTACTGCAGAAAACTACACGCGTAGGCACGAAAGCAGGCGTTTGGCTGAATTCGCCCTGTTGCCAAATCGACTCACCTGCTGATATCTTCTGATGTTTACGACAGTGTTTGTTTTTCGCTTCAATGTCTTTCTTTGGTGCAAAAATTGTAACAGTATTTGTTTGACAAGATCAAAGCTAATAACAGTATATTTCCCTAAAGACACTTTCGAAAAAATGTTAATTTTTCAAACTATGCTAATGCAGAACGTTGGGAATTTTTTGTTAAAGTAACAATACATACGTAGAAATAAGATTAAAGAGCCAATTGTAACAGTACAGCGCAGGGGTTCCCAAACTTTTTCGTTTCACGGCGTCGCGCAAGTCAGAATGTAGGCCAAATTTGTAACGCTCAGTTAATGTGCCTTAAGTAAAAAAATAATGAAACATTTCAAATTCAGAAACATTTTACATGTAAGAAAGTGCAAAATAAGCACATGTTTGGAACAATCATATCTAAAACCATGTGTAGACTAAAAAGTAAGGGTTATTTCAGTCAAAAATATTGTAACATTTTGCTGCGTCCCTGTAAGGCAGGGCGCCTGGGCGCACAGTTTGGGAACCACTGGTATAGCGAGTTAAACAAGGGAAAGGCAAACTGAGAACTACGTAATAAAATATGAGCAAGTAAACAATTTATTTACTTTTTTACATATGAAACGGAATTGCCGTGTATGCTTTTTTATCATTTGTATAAATTAAGTTGTTGGCTCGGCCGTGCCGTATTCCCGAACGCCGAGGCGTGTTGCCACACACACTGCCACAAACACTGCCGAGGAGCACGGACCGTTGGATTGCAATATGGCCTACGCATGCCGAGTGACAAAACGCAATTTCTTCCCTATTTCATGTTACATGCAAGAACGAAGCTTTGGATATTAAATGTATGGAATTCCTGCAATACAATTCTGAACTTCTGGCAGTCGCGTTGTCTGCTTGTTGGTATTAATTACCACGAAGTGAGACGCAACGTATGACCTTGTCCGTAATTTCGGGGAAAGGTTTCATGCAGCACAAAGAGCTTTCTATTTGTTACTTAAAGGATTTTTTTTCCATAAGTTTTGCGCAACAGTTAATTTTAAATCATGTTGCAG
The DNA here is from genome assembly GCF_977018435.1 of Lepisma saccharinum. NCBI lineage: Eukaryota > Metazoa > Arthropoda > Insecta > Zygentoma > Lepismatidae > Lepisma > Lepisma saccharinum. Next base: position 38,834,529 of record NC_139238.1, read on the forward strand.
CCAACTAAAACTTATCAAAAATGTCCAAAATCACTTTTTCCTTTTTTTCTTTTTTTTTTCGTGGACACATGCAGGATGAATAAAAAAAAGTTGGTGGAGCAAAGCAGTGTCCACTGCTGCTAACGACTGTTAGCTGTATCCGCGTTTCCCTCTGAACAAGTGCGAGGGAACGGGATTGCGTGGAGGTGAAAGAGCGACTGCAGTTACCAGCCTTTCCAGCACCGTGTACTGCTTCGCTTCGTTCACTCGCTTTCTCCCCTACTCTGCCTTCATGCGCGCCTTTGCTCCATAGATTCCAGGTATAGAGTGTAGGTTGTTTAGTGTATGTTTCAAACCACTTTCCCTTTCACTTTCGAACAGTAATCCTCAGGGTCACGTGAGAGACGCGCACAAACTCTCCCGACTGATCACAACGAAGTTGACTGCTGGGTTGAAAAAGGAGTTTGCTCGAATTACAGCCTCAGACTTGCAAGAGCTTAACAACCACCTGTTAGGAGATGGAGCAACCCCTTTTGCGTAGCTTTGCTCCCTCTTCTTGCATTCAGATGATCTCGATTTCGCCCATGCGTGGATATATCCTCCAGACCGTAACAGGAAACACTGTCTGGGGGTTGGAGGATGGCTCCAATCTCGCAGCCGTTGGAGGGATCATGGGGATTACGTACCCCGGGACTTGTCAGTTTAGATAGATTTCGATTTCTTGCCCCTCTGCTCTTCTGGCAGAGGTTCAGATAGGTGGTCGCACAAAAGAGAAAGCTTGCTGTAAATTTAGTTGTATTATTCTCTTTCCTTCATGCGGTGAGAACAACAAAAACATATTCTCTACTCCATATCGGAGCCATTTCCCGCCATTCTCGGTCAAAACCGGCGAAACAAAAGCAAGATTAGTAACCAAGGTTACCGCCCTTCGGATGGAAGTACCGTATTACTTTGATCATACATTGATTTTCCTATAACAAATAAAGAAACTCAACTGACCATATTAGTTATTTCATTCTGTTAATACTTTCCTTCATCGGTTTGTCATTTCTTAGAAAAATATAAATTTTAAATTGAGCTAGTAAATTATTAATTGTCATTTATTTTTTATGGCTCCGGCTACTGGACGCGCACAGATTCGAGTTTCCAGGGGGAATCGTAACAACGTTTCTCCTGAGATTTCTACCTGTGTATGGGACCGGTGGCCACCCCAACATATGAGGAAATTGGGGAGCTACGAATGAGTAGCGTGAGCTACAACGACGACTGGGGGTCAGTCGTGCTGACCGCACGTCACGGGGTGGGAGTGAGGTATGTAGGCCCTGGCCCTCACAGGCTGTTGCACCACGGGTTATTGTTATTATTGATTTGTTGTTTTCCGAGGTTGGACCAAGAGGTTAAAGTTACATACGAACTACTTTACGGCGTGTTTCCACCGGTACTCGAACCCACGACCCATTGGTTACTATGCTTCAGAGAAAACCCATCTGAGATGTGCCCCTTTCGGAGATAGAGCTACGGCAACTAGATGGATGCTAATACCTTTATGCCTTTTTTAACATTTGTAAAACGTGTAAGTACCGCATCGTCCTCAATACAAAATGACCTGCCGAGCGAGACTCAAAAGACGGGAACTTTCACCTGGCCTTACGCGCATGCGTGACTTGCTGGGCCAGACAATGGATCTATGCACAACTCTATCTATGCCTTTGGGTGATGTTTTCGAGTTACGATCTTAAAACTGCATCACAGATTTTGAATCTTAACCTAATTTGCTGAATGAGTAAACACTATGAATATTTTTTTCCAAGGATATTAAACATTTATGTCAATGTTTGAATTGAATTGAAGTGAACTGTTGTTTTAAGTCCACTTTATGCACAGAAAAGCTAATCAGGACTATACCTACAGTTTAAAGTGAGATCCGAACCACTGTGCAATGTGCCTCCATCGGTTATCGAACCCAGGACCCCTTGATTACACCATCAGGGAAATCTTTATCAATGTTTGAATAAGAAGAGGAAGGGTACCTATATCCCATGGATATCACAGCTGGATGTCTCATGTACGTCTAATGAATCCGATTTGCACATTGTTAGAGATTTGTGCTCTATGATAAACTTATGCCCATTCAAATGTTTTCTTAATTGCATTCTTTTTCATTTCCGATGCCCATCGGAGTAAGATGCAATCAGTGTAATACTTACCGACGACTCTTTATCCTGCAAGAGACAACCTGCCTCATTATACAGATCGATTTCGGGAGTTTCCGAAACAGGCAGGTTGGCTTACAATGAATAGGTTTGATTCATTAGACACCCTTCTCCCCCCAAGCGCAATTCACTTAACTGAGAACGGGGAGTAAACCCGAGAGCAAATTTCAGTACGTATGTATGCACAAACAAGTTGAACACGAGTCTCAATAAGCGCGGAAGTGTTAAAAGCTGAACTACACGGTTTTGAACTTGAAACTGAGCAAATGCGAAAATGTTTTAAACACGAGACTAAATAAGAGCGAGGAGGCTTTAAGCACGAATCCGAATAAGAGCGAAGAGACTTTAAACATGAATCTGAATAACAGCAGAGAGGTTTTAAACGAGAAGCCGAATAAGAGAATAGAACTATTAAACGGGAAGCCGAATAAGAGCGAAGAAATTTTAAACGAGAAGCCAAACAAGAGCGAAGAACGTTTAAACGAGAAGCCGAATAAGCGCGAAGAATTATTAAACGAGAAGTCGAATAAGAGCTAAGAAATTTTAAACGAGAAGCTGGAATAAGAGCGAAGATATTTTAAACGAGAAGCCGAATAAGAGCTAAGAAATTTTAAACGAGAAGCTGGAATAAGAGCGAAGATCTTTTAAACAAGAAGCCAAATAAGAGCAAAGAACTATTAAACGGGAAGCAAAATAGGAGCGAAGAAATTTTAAACGAGAAGCCGAATAATAGCTAAGAAATTTTAAACGAGAAGCTGGAATAAGAGCGAAGATATTTTAAACAATAAGCCAAATAGGAGCGAAGAAATTTTAAACGAGAAGTCGAATAAGAGATAAGACATTTTAAACGAGAAGTTGAATAAGAGCGAAGAATTTTTTAACCAGAAACCGATTAAAAGCTGTGAACTTTTAAACGAGAAGCTGTATGAGAGCTAAGAGGTTTGAAAGAGTTCATGTGATCTGCAACAAGAAACAGCAAAAAGTAATCGTCTGTGGCTGAATGTAGTTATAACGCTATAGAAACATGAATAAGTAACGTGAGGTCGACGTGTAGCGGCATTTGAGCTCGTGCGGCGTGTTGGGAGGAAATTGCGCACTCCCCACCAGCCTCCCTAGCAAACTTAATTTGCTCTGCGGAAACGGGCCGGATCTCTTCGATTACAATGCAATTGCGCAAAACTGACTTTTTCCCGAATGAAATAGTGGCTTTGGTTGCAAATGAAAAACAGCTTGGCAAACAATAGTCGCTTGCGGTGCTTCTCGGTTCGTCATTGTTATGCGTAAATTACTAGGCGAAAGCTACTAGTTGAAAAAAAATAAAATGCAATCATAATACGATAGTGTAGAAGTTGTCATTTTCCCGAATTACGTCATGTTTGCGTTTGCTCCATGCTGAATTGTTGGCGATGCTTTGTTCGTGCCTTTGCCTAAAGTTTGTATGGAAATCTAGGGCAGTGGAGGTTGTGTTTATTTTGCGGAAATTTGAGCTAAGAATGCAAAGTCCCTGGTGTTTTGTGTCGTTGTTCTACCAACTGACAAGCCATGCTTGTCTTAAGGCCGAACCACACTTAACTAGATTTCCAATATAAATGTCGTAGTTGTCGCTGGACAGGCTACCTGGCCTTGAAATGATGGCTGCCGAGCTGGCTGCTAGACTGGTTTTGACGACTGGGCCGTTTTCTTATTGCAACTGGCTTTCTGTGCTAGATTTCTGTGTAACAGCGAATCAGAGCGAAAGTTTTGTTGTGTAAAGGTTATCTGTGGGATAAGGGAAAGTATTTTGTCTCTGCTTTCCGAGTGTTGATTGTTTTTGTTCGCTGCTCCATGAAAGAAAAAGTAGCAGATGATGTGCATTCATGTTCATTAACATTTAGGAATATATCTGAAGTGATGTATACGACAAATGTGATTTGCCGATAATGAAAAATCCTTATTACCAGTGCATTAAATGTTTGACATATTTAGGTGAAGAAAATATTTTTTTTTGTGAATGAATCCTGCGAAACTCATTAAAATCTTGTTGAATACACCTTGATTACCATATTTCATTTCGAACCAATTTCTATCCCATACTTTTTTTTTAAAAAAAAATCATTTAAGTTTAATTTTTAATAACAGTAACTATTCTACAATGTTCTTCAAATCGCTCGTCCATATTTTTAGCTTGTTTGCTCTGCGCAATGCCTTGCCGGCCGACAAGTACGATAACAAGTCGCATGTGAGGCGGAAACTAGCAGGTAGGCTAGTACCACACAACTAGTCCAAGTGGAGAATTCACCAGGAAATCTAGCCTCGTGTGCTTCAGGCTTTAGCCTCTTTTCGCTGCTGCTGTTTTCGTACGTGGAGTTGCCCCTGTCAGAGGCATTACTCCAACGCAATCTGTTCTCTATGAAACATTTGATGACGTCGACGATGCTGTGTATTAACCCCTTTAAGTGGTTAATTTGCAAATGCCAGATTTCTTCCGTAGTGGGTAATTTTGAAAATGTCAACTCTTCATCACTGTACCCAAAGTAGATGGACGACTTCTTTTGCTGCTTTGAGAGCAATCGTGGAAACACGCAAGACTTCAAAATGCAAGAAGCCAGGGATCCTGAGTTCGAAATCCGGCTTGGCTATGGGTATTATTTGTAGTGTCCATTCATAAATAACAGTCCCGCATCATGGCCGTGCGGTCTACGACCATGTTTTGGGGACGCGCGCAGGTTCGAGTCTCCTTGCGGAAGCGGAAGAACATTTCTCCTCAGATTTCAGCCAGTACATGGAACGGATGGCCATCCACCATCGTGAGGAAATTTGGAAGCTACGAATGAGTAGCGTAACCCGGTCATGGAAACCTACAACGACTGGGGGTTCGTAGTGCTGACCATACCACCCCGTAACTTGTTGGATGATGGCGCACCTCGGCGGGGGGAAGTGAGTCCGGTAGTCGGTGGGTAGGCCCTGGCCCTCATGGCCTGTTGCGCCATGGGTTAATATTATTATTACCCACCTAAAGGGTTAACTTGGAGGACCCGGTAACTCAGCTTGTAGTTCTTTCGTGCAGTGTTCCTTCATCATCATCACGATTAACTCAAAGAAAATTGACGCAGCATAAGAAACATGCAAAGCGCGTGGTTAGCTTGAAATGACGAAATTGTCAGACAATATATTTCTGAAGGACAGCGGATAGACAGCGCGAATCGGATCAATGCACAAAGCACATTGTAGTAAGCACTGAGTTATGGCCTGCCACGACCTTTTTGTTGCAATGCTTTCCCAACACACGCCAAACGATGCCATGCATCACCGTGAAAAGTGGCACGCAACATGTAACCACGCTCTGTGTGTTGAGCGGCGATTGGAAGGTCGGACATGTTCTCGTCCAGCCAGGGCCCTTATTATGAAGGATGGGAGAATTAACGCCGTTGCATACACCAACAACGCGCACTATTTCAAGAAGATTCATGTTCCGGGCACGCGCATGCGGACCCCTTCAAATGAAATACAACCCAATCACCATGACACCGGCACTGTTCGGCAAAAATTGTCATAACATACTGGCAGGGTTTCCGTTGAATTTGCCAAAACAAATTACCTGACATTTCCAGGTTTTTCAGGTATTTTGAAATGCAACCAAGCTTAAATCAAATACCAAAATGTTTTTATGTGATATCTCGCCAAGAAGCTGGATGGAGGAAAAGGTGAAAATAGTTGTCATTCTCTGACACGCACGCACACGTAAGGCCAAATCACTCGGAACTGGAGTCCCAGTAGGAATGCCCTAGTTGGCGCTGAACTGGCTACCTGGGTGGAAATCATGGCCACCGGGCTGGCTGCTTGACCGGTTTTCAGGAATAATTGCAACTGGCTTTCCTCGACTGGATTCTGCGAAACAGCCAATCAGACCGAAGTTTGGCCATGTGAAGATAATCTGCGAGTTTGGAAAGTTTATTGTCTCTGTTTTCCGAGTGTCGGTTGTTTTTGTTCGCTTCTCGATAAAAGAAGAAAGAAACAGATGATGTGATTGATTGATTTGGTGTTTTAAGTCCACTTTATGCACAGTAAGGCTAATCGAGACTGGACCTACAGTTTAAAGTGGGTATCGAACCCGGGACCCCTTGATTACAAGGCGACAACGCTACCACTGCGCCATCGGGGAGACCCCCAGAGATGATGTGCATTCGTGTTCAGTTAATTAATATTTAGGTATTTTAGCAAATCGATGAAAATTGTACGTGACAAATATGATTAGCCGATAATGAAAACCCTTATTATTACAAGTGCATTAAATGTTTGATACACGTAGTTGAACTTTTTTTTCTCATCAATGATTTGATTTACTTTATTTTACTTCGCTTTTGTGCCACTTTTGGCTAATTACGAAGATGGGAATGAGTGATGATATGATGAAATTTATGACACTCACAACCATCCATTCCCTAGCCGGGATTCGAACCTGGTACCCCTGGCGTCGTAGCGCGATGTGCTAATCACTCCGCCACAGGGGCCGGCTTTTTCATGAATGAGTCCTGCAAACCTCGTGTATGAATATGCATACAAAAAAAATTAGTACGAATTGATTACCACATTTCTTTCGAACCAATTTCTAGTCCATATTTTTATTTTTATTATTTTTAATAACAGCAGTAATTCTCCTGCAACGTTCTTGAAATTCATCGTCCATCTTTTTAGATTGCTCTGCGCAATGTCTTGTGGGATCATAAGTATGCCGACAAGTATCGTGTGAGGCTAAAACTAGCAGAAGGGCAGCCAGTCCAGCACCAACTAGGACATTCCTACTGGAAATCCACTTCCGTGGGATTCGGTCTTTAAACTTCCTGACTTTTCCAAGTCACTGCAACAGTGACTTGGTTCTCAGAGTTTCTTAAAACGGGTGCGCTGATATCGAATCGTCAATAGTGAACAGATAATATTAATATGTTTATAAGCTGTTTGTAATCAGATTACTCCAGTCCTCCCCGATGGCGCAGTGGTAGCGTCGTCGCCTTGTAATCAAGGGGTCCGATACCCGGTGGAGACACACAGTTGTTCGGATCCCACTTTAAACTGTAGGTCCAGCCCCAATTAGCCTTACTGTGCATAAAGTGGACTTAAAACACCAACTCAATCAATCGGATGACTTCAGTAAGTTTGCATTAGAAAAATTCATCACATACGCATTTTTATGTGTGTGTTGTGTGGTTGCATACATGATCAGGATCAAATTCCGTTTTGCGAGTGCTCGTAGCGTCGAAACGAGGCGTCAAACGATAGAAAAAATATTCAGAAATAATGCTTTAATGACTTCTATGCTTGTTCGGTGACCCGTTATGAGTGTGTGTTTTTGTTCTTTAGCGTTGCTTTTCTTCCACTTTTGGTAATTAGGTGAAATTGATGATGTCACTCTCAAAGGTGACAAAGAACACTTATGTCCAGACCGGGAATCGAACCAGGGATCTTCGGTTGAGAGATCGAGAGTCTACCACCCAACGCGCTAGGCTACTCAGCCGGCGGTGATCTTGAGTAGTTTTATGTCCACTTTATGCACAGATAGGCCAATAGGGACTGGGCCTACAGTTTAAAGTAGGATCGGAATAACTATGTGCCCCTACCGGGATACCCGGCGGTGATCTGATGCTGTAAACGTGGAAGGCAAGAACGAGGTGGATGTTGACAAGCAGAGACGAACCGGCCTCCGTGGCAGCGCGCTTCGACGCCAAGAGTCCCGGATTCGAATCCTGGCATGGGTGTCCTTTGTGAGTGTCCCTTCATGAATTTCATGATGTTACTCATACTCAGCTTCGCGATTAGCCAAAATTGGCAGAAAAGCGAAGTAAAATATACCAAATCAATCAATAAGTAAACCGATACGAGTCTGCTAATCCCCGTCTCTTCTCGATACCATACCCTGGTGAGTTAGAACAACGACGAGAAATAACCGAAATAGATACAGCTAGTAAACCCTGGTCAGATACTATTATTGCCATACGTCCTCTTGTAGGCGTGGCTAGGGAATCAGCTCAATCGATACAACCCACCCCATTAGTTCAACACAAGTGCAGGGACCATAAATTAGCCCTCTCCTCGATCCAATTGACCAGATCACATCAATAAGACAATCACAACAACATTGATTCCCTCAGCGCGTCGCCCTATAACCCCTCCACCTCCTCCCTGCTGTAGTGGCAACACAGCCACAGCCGACAACATTGTTCTCTTCCCCCTCACTTGCCCTATTTCCAAGGTACTGAAAAAGAGCAGGAACGCCACTGTTTTTCCTAGCGAAAGAAATAATCGCAAATCAATACAGAAAGGAAGTGGAGGAAAAAGAGATCCTTTCAAGGAACCGAAGATGGGTTCCTGTTGTTCCTTCGGACCGGGTCACCAGAAAATTGAGGCCATGTGGAATAACCTCTCCATTTTCCGCGCTGGCGTGGAAGGCTTTGGTAATAGGGTTCTTCCGTAACGCCCTGTGCGAGGTCCTCGCGGGGTGGCGCTAATAGCCAAGCAGCGATGGGTAAACAAAAGTCGCTGACCGTGATTTTCTCTCGCCGGTGATGGAGCAATCACTGTCACTCCGCTGATGTCATGAGGATCAAGTAGCAGTGGTGGTAATTTGACGGAAATTTGTGAAGTAATTTGAAAGTGAAGGGAAATTCATCAAAACTTTCGGCGAAATGCAGGTAAAAGAATTTGGTAGACCCCGCGAGCATTTTGTGCAGCTTATTTATTTTAGTTTCTCCATCTCATTTGCTATTGGTTAGAGAGAACCATTGATGAAAGAAGAAGAAATAATTCCCCTACAGGGCTAATGGTATTAAAGTCTTATAGGGGAAGTATTTTTTCCACCCCTGTACAATTCAGAACTTGGGACTTCGGATCTACTTCTTGAATTATTTACAGTTAGAAATATTTAAGGTTAAATAATGTGTTACCATAGTGATAGTATTGTAAGAAGGGAGGCTGCTTCTGTCCAGCCAGCCTGTTTAGTGGAGGAGGTGTAATTGACTTTCGAATTTCAGAAGTATCCACGTCTATATTATATCCCGGGAATCTCCGTGCATAACGCTAGAGAATGGGAGCGTACACACTGCTGCAAAGGCTGGTAACTTCAGCCGCGTTTTCCCCTCCACGCAAACCCGTTCCCTCGCATTTTTTCATTGGTCGAACCCTCTGGAGTAACTACGCGCAGAGATTTTCGTTCGCTTGCTCCAGAGTATATCTGCTCTTTGCGGCTCTATGTATCTTACAATCTTCACAGGGCTGGCGACCATATACTGACAAATTTAATTACAACATAGTGACAAATTAGTACTTTAAAAAATAATTGTTATTTCATTAAGAAATACGTATATTATCTGGTCACCAAATCCGCCTGATATCCAGCCTTCAAACGTTATTTTATTAAACACTAAACATTAGTTTTTTTCAGATGATATGCTTTTCCATTGTTGTACACTTTTGTTCATATAAAGTGGCACAGTTTATAAGGTTGGACAGTTAAATTATATTCCTCTTTATCTGAACAAAAGTGTTAAAAAACAGTTACGAAAAAATATTTCCTTTTAAAATAATAATTATGAGAACAAGCTATAAGTACTATAAGCGTTTATATTTAGTTTTCTGCACTAGATCTGTATGCATTTGTACGAATTCTCTTTTTCCATAGGTTTCTCCACCTCTTGTAGAAGTAGTTGTCCCATGTTGACTCCCATTATGTTATACATGAGCTTTATCTGCGATCACAACTTCCAGTTACAGATAATGACTCCGGGAACGTGTTGCAAGCCTGGGATCAATTTGAGTGTTTATATATATGCATATATATGTATAAATATTGTGTATTATTTTCCTCAGCAGTCTTTGTCATATGTTAAGTTTACTCTGAGAAGTCTTCAAAATGCAAGAGAATATATATATATATATATATATATATTTATATATATATATATATATATATATATATATATATATATATATATATATATATATATTTTGTTCCCCTGTGCATAGCACCATAGCACCTGTGAAGGCGTATAGGGGGTGTGGGGGTAACGCCCCACACTTTCTTGATCCGGTCGTGAGTGGGGGTGATGTGATCAGCATCACGGCCCTGACCGCCTTTACCCCCCAGGGTTTCCCCCAGGTACGCATGTTATTCGACGCTGGGTAGGCGCCGGGGCCGCTTCCACCGTTAGAAATGCAGTAACAAAAACAAAATTATCACAAATTTAATGAAAACAACAAAAATATATATGCTTACTTTACTGACCAAGATGAAAAATTGACTTTTTACTGATTAAACGCGAGGGAAACTAGAGCGAAAATGTCGCGTTTAATATCTTTCGCTGTTGTTCTGGCATCCCTGTGGCACTAGCGCACATTTGGCCAGCCAACTTATTTCCTGACCGCTACCATTCTCTGTGGCATACTTGACTCACCAGACATCACGAGCTTCGAGTAGAATCATGTCACTTAACCGTGTCTCGATAAAATCAAAGTTTATACCCACCGTACTCTCATACAGGGTTGTGTAAGGTCCAAGAAACCATAGATCCTAATAGGTTCTATTGGGTTCGTTACATTGAAAAAAGGTTGCTGGACCGAATTGAAATTCTTCCGGAAAAAAGGTTCCTGGACCGAATTGAAATTCATCCGGAAAAAATGTTCCTGGACCGTATTTAAATTGATCCGGAAAAAGTTTGCTGGACCTAATTGAAATGCTTTAAATATGAAAAGGTTATACACTGTCTAGATCTCATTTACGTTTGCTGATTCCCTCTCCCAGTCCGGAATTGAAATTATTTACAATTCCTGGACCAGGCTTGACCGATCAAAAGTTGCCTTCTAAAAATGTCCGCGAGTACGTTTTACATTGGAGTGTCACGCTGCTGTTGTAGAAAGCGTAGCACAGGGAATAAAACAAAACGTTGTTGTTCTCTCGTGGGCCAGGTTCAAAAACTCCCTTGTCGAAGAGTTACTGTACATAACGCAATGGGCTATATTAGAGTGGCGTCACATTGAGCTCAAACAAACCCGTTACGTATGGCTCCGGCATCCGATCCAGGAACTGCAGCCAATAGGAGCCGCCCAGCAGATATCACAACAGGGACAGGTAGTGTTGCCAGAGGTGTTGCTACAACCAAGTGAAGGAACACGCGCGAGAGAATGGGGTCAGGTCCGTAATCGATCCAAGTTGCGTATTGTTTCATTTGGACCCTATTTAAACTGATTCAGGAAAAAAGGTTCCTGGACCGTATTGAAATTCATTCAGAAAAAAGGGTTCCTGGAGACCGTAATTAAATTGATACGGAAAATAGGTTCCTGGACCGAATTGAAATACGTTACAGATAAAAAGGTTATTTACTGTCCAGAACCCATTTACGCTTTCTGATTTTCTCTCCTGGACCTTTAACAACCCTGGTCCCAGACCGGCCAATCAGGACTGGACCTACAGTTTAAGGTGGGATCCGATGCACTGTATAGTGGTATGCATATATATTTCCGATCAAATTGTCCAACACCATGTTTATTCTTTTTGTCTTTCGCAATGATAACTTCAACAATTAGAACAAAATGTGAAACAAGCTTCTTATAGCTTCTGTACCACCATACCTAAAAATACAATCCTTAAAAATAAATAAGATGCATGAGAAAAATTAATGAAAGTAGTCATTGACAATTTGCGGAGTAATACTTGTGCATCCCATTGTACAATGTTCCTCCGCTGTGTTTCGAACCCAATGCCCCTTGATTAAAAGACAGCAGCGTTAGCTACAGAGACTCAGCTGTAGCGACGGACGAAGCAAGACTCCTAGGGGAAATGACCTCGAGTTTCACTAATCATAGTGTGAGGCTGTGCCTTATCATGCAGCAAGAATCCGGTAATCTTGATGATGGTGCGAGGCTTGTAGTATGACAGCTGGAGATTTCCTCATTGTGCTTGTCCCATGAACGAGGGATGATCGCTAATCCTTCCAATAAGCCCTTGCCCTTCCGCGTCCTACTGGCCACTGAGAGATTTAGTTGAAGTCTTCCGACCTGATCGCTTAAAGAAGTGTCTCTTTTCCTCAACGAAATTTTTCACTGTCAGGTAGCATTAATTATAAGCAGACCTCGGATTTTATGTTTTTAACCTATTTTTGCCTTTGCAGGTAAATAAGAAATAACAAGTTACGTCAGCGTTTCATTAAATTGATTGATTGAGTTGGTGTTTTAAGTCCACTTTATGCACAGTAAGGCTAATCGGGACTGGACCTACAGTTTAAAGTGGGATCCGAACCACTTGTGCCTCCACCGGGTATCGAACCCGGGACCCCTTGATTACAAGGCGACGACGCTACCACTGCGCCATAGGGGAGGCCTGCGTTTCATTAAAAAAATGCAACAACTGATGAAGTTTTATAGTGCCTAAAATAACCTAGTTTGCTTGTTAGAACCTATTTTAGGTTTATGCGTCTAAATCAAATCTTTTTTTAGGTTTTTATATATATTTTAATGTTTTTCAGGATTTTTATGTCACACAGAGGTATTTGCTCGGTTTGATAACCAAAAAATCGATAACTAACGTGTTTCAAACACATTTTCTTTCGATTTCCCTCCCTTTATTTTCAAGGCAGCTTTCGTTTCTTTTCCTTCTTCGATAAAAATAAAAGCTAAACCGTGAAAAGCGTCAGGGCATTTATAAATATGTACAAATTCAGTGAGATTTGGATTAATAAAAGTTGCAATTTTTCACGTCTATGCAGAAAAATTCACGCAAAATTCCCGGATCCAATAATTCACGGACATTTCCCGGAATTCAAGGAATTCCCAGTGACTAGCCACCCTGGTATTGTGCAGAAAATCATAGATATTTGATTCATTCTTCAGATCAAGAAGTAACTTTTGCTAACAACACAAATACAGGATTACATTAATTTGTGGATAATTTTGAAAATGATGTATGGTAATGAAAATTTGGTTAGAAAATTAATGTTTGGTTGTTACATATAGCTATTAAAATTTATTATGGTTCTTTTGAAATTTTGTTTTTGAAGATGTCTTTTTCAGGAATTTTGAAGCATTTTAAGTTTCTTTTGGAACCTACTTCAGGATTTTTAGAACGTATTTTATGATTTTTAGAGCCTATTTTAGGAACCTAAAAGCACACTTTTTAGAACCTAAAAATCCAAGGTCTAATTATAAGCCATATCGGAGATCCAAGATTGAGGCGCGATCAATAATTACAATAGAAATTCTATGAGAAAATGGTTGGACAAGTTTAATTTTTCTTCCGTCGCTATGCCTAGTTTGCCAAGTGCATTTACTTGCAGACAACATTGTCTCGTAGCTTAAAAGGGAAGGAACAGTTGGGTCGCCATCGACCTTCCCCTGCGGCGAGCTGGGAAAGAGAGGTCTCTGCCGTGGATTGTCGTGGGAGGAGAAGAAAACTTTGCATTACACTTAGGGAGTATTTATTTACGTGTTCTCTTGAGAATACCAAACGTCCGATGGCGTAGAAGGAAAACAGGACACGTTGAAGATTTGATATGTGCCAGGGAAAAGTAGAATACTCCCAACGACATTCCTTTCGTGAAAAAAAAATGTGCAACTCCTCCGGGATACGAGGATACAAACGGGGGTTACACCTTGGAGCTAAATATTTGCGGTTTACGCATCTTTAAATAAATTTTATGTGTGTATTTTTTATTTTATATTATATATCTGCCATTATACTGGGTCTCTCATATGTAATAGCTAGGGACATCGAATTTTCGCGATGCGCGAAATCGCGAAATGTGAAAAAAGATGCAATTTTGAACATTCTGCACGTAACTACACCCCCAATGATGAAATATGGATGAGTTTTATTCGCGAAGTAATGCGAAATGTGGGCTTTTCCACGAAATGAACGCTTTTTCGCGAAATAACCGTAAAATATCATCAAATTAAGTAAAAAACACGCAAAAACCGGCAATCGAGGTTGTGCGCGCAAACTGTCGATTTGTAACGAAACTTTTGCCTAAAGTTTCCTACCACTTGCAGCTGAAGAACGTTTTATCTTCGATCACGTCAGGAAGACGCTGCAAATTGGGATTTCCCATGCACAAAATCTCAGTTCGAAAACTTCGCTCCCTGTCAAGCTGCATTCCTTTCTTCCCCCGAATTTGCAATTTAGAAATGAAGTGATTTTGTTTTGATGTTTTCTTTCTGGTTGGACAGCTAAATACTTGTGTATGTGTACAGTATATAAAAATGAAGTAGTTTATCCTGTCATGATGAAAAAGTGTGTGCCATTTTTTTTTCCACCGCTGGTATATACCGCTGATCTAACATTTTATTTACCATTCTCCTCAGTTTTTATTTACCATAAATTTGTCTCCCTAGTAATAGCGTAAACTGACACAGGTGAAAATACACGATAATAGAAGCAAAAAAAAGTCTCAGTAAACATGGGTCTGCAAACGAGTCGTTTTCGAGATAATCGCGAATGTGTGATTACAAGCCGCCACTGACTTCATTGTTTGTAAACGTCGTCCTAGTTTGTAAAATGCTAATAATGTGTGCAAATGTGTGGTTACAAGCCGTCATCGATTGCATTTTGTTAACACCGAGTGCTTTACTCCTTGCGCGGTCCGATGTTTGCTCTTTGTTTACAAAACATAACATTTCCGTTGCAATCAAACAGAACATTTCCGAGAGGTGACGTTGTATGGATAGAATCAGTACACAGTCTAATCGTACTGTGGGAGTCACGTCAGTTGTGCTGGAGTGCGTAGTGAAAATGGAACCTTACAGCAACGAAGAGTATGCGGATATGCATTTTGTGTATGGTTTGGCTAACGGCAATGCACGGGAGGCTGCACGCTTGTACCAAGAAAAATACCCTGCTCGAAGGCACCCCGCAAGTCACACATTTACTAGGGTACATCAGCGCCTCAAAAAACATGGGAGCTTCGAACATGGTAGGAGAGCAGGTAGTAAGGAGTAAAGCACTCGGTGTTTACAAAATGCAATCAGTGACTGCTTGTAACCACACATTCGCACACATTATTAGCATTTTACCAACTCGGACGACGTTTACAAACAATGAAGTCAGTGGCGGCTTGTAATCACACATTCGCGATTATCTCGAAAACTGCTCGTTTGCAGACCCATGTTTACTGAGACTTTATTGCTTGTATTATCGTGTACTTTCACCTGTGTCAGTTTGCGCTATTGGTTATGAGAAACCCTGTATAGCTGCGTCTTTTTCTGCCATTTTTCGCTAATCGCTACGATGAGGGTAAGTGCTGATTAGATTAAAGGACTTTCACAAAGATCACCCAAGCCAGGGGCAGGTTTCAAACCAGGGTTGTTAAAGGTCCAGGAAGCCATAAATTCTAATGGGTTCTATTGCGTTCCGCTGCAGGACAGGAACATTTTTTCTCTTACAATCTAAGTTCGGTTCAAGTTGCGTATTGTTACATTGAAAAAAGGTTCCTGGACCGTATTTAAATTATTCCTGAAAAAATGTTCCTGGACCGAATTTAAATTCATCCGGATAAAAGGTTCCTGGACCGAATTGAAATGATTTAAACATGAAAAGGTTATACACTGTCTAGAACTCATTTACGTTTGCTGATTTTCTCTTCCAGTCCGGGATTGAATTTATTTACAATTCCTGGACCAGGGTTGACCGATCAAAAGTTGCCTTCTAAAAATGTCCGCGAGTACGTTTTACATTATAATGTCACACTGCGGTTGTAGAAAACGTAGCACAGGGAATAAAACAAAACATTGTTGTTCTCTCGTGGGCCATGTTCAAAAACTCCCTTGTCGAAGAGTTACTGTACATAACGCAATGGACTGTATTAAGTTCAAACAAACCCGTCATTCTTGCTCTGGCATCCGATCCAGGAACCGCAGTGAATAGGTGCCGTTGATGAGGTAACGTGAGGCTGCTGTGTTCTCAGCAGATATCACAACAGTGCCGGGCAGTACTGCTATAACCAAGTGAAGGAACGCGCACGAGAGATTGTGGCTACATGGAGAAGGAAAACGTAACTGCATCGTTTGCATTTCGCCCATTTCTACCTTGCACCTTAGAAACAGCCAGCACCTGAATTAGTCTTTCATGCTCACAAGTAGATAATTGTTTATCGTCAGGTCCGTATTCGATCCAAGTTGCGTATTGTTTCATTTCAATACGGAATTTGGACCCTATTTAAACTGATTCGGAAAAAAAAAGTTCCTGGACCGAATTTAAATTGGCTCGGAAAAAGTTCCCGGGCCGTATTTAAATTCATCCGGAAAAAATGTTCCTGAGCCGTATTTAATTTGATCGGGAGAAAAGGTTCTTGGACCGAATTGAAATACCTTACAGATAAAATACTCATTACGGTCCAGAACCCATTTACGCTTGCTGATTTTCTCTCCTGGACCGGAATTGAATTTAATTAAAATTCCTGGACCTTTAACAATCCTGTTTCAAACCCGATTGATTGATTGATTTAGTTTATTTTACTTCGCGTTTCGTGCCTCTTGGCTAATTTGCGAAGATTGGGATGAGCGATGTAATGATTAAATTGATGAATGAACATTCACAAACAACCAAACCCGAGCGGGATTCGAACCCGGGACTCTTGGCGTCGCAGCGTGATGTGCTAACCACTCGGCCAGAGGGTCCGGCTGTTTCAAACCCGAGAACTTCGGTGACGAAATTGAAAGTCGATCACTTAACGCGCTCGGTCACCGTTGCGTTACGTTAAATTCTGAGATCTCTCAATTAATTTTGTTGTAGAAAGTTGAAATTTTTTAGGATAGTATACAGTCGGTCACCGGCCCCCATGAGGATTCGAACCTCGGGTTTCTAGCTTCGTAAGCACAACGGAAAATGGCACTATTGTAAGCCTACTTTTTAAAAATAAGCAGAGCCTCCAGTTTTACTGATGCCGTCTTGCGAATCCCGCATGGCGTATCCTAATATGATCTTCGGTAGTCGCAAGGGGGTAAATGTATATATTTCTTCAAGTCTCGGAGGGACTTGTTTTAGAGATGTGGGTTGTCCTGGGGTGGTAGCCTGGAAAGATCACACGGCCCACTCGTTTCGAAAACATAACGTTGTATGGCGAGGGGAAAGTCCCTTGAGAGTTCCTAGTGACGCACGTGAAGAAACGAGTGAGACACGTCGCCGAATTGCACCATTGGGCACCGTAGAGCCGGGGAGGGGAGCTGGTGCCCCCTTGAAGGGCTTTTGCGGATACGTTACGCCAGTTGCCTTTAAATTTGCATTTTTTCCGCTTGAGCAGCCCCCTAAAATTCCCGGCGAAGAAGGAACCCTGCTGTTTTTTGTTTTTTCAGGGCCGGCCCCTCTCGCGAAAGGAGGGGATCGATCGCGGGACCTTTGACGCTGCAGATCTCGCCCAGGGGCGGAGGTGGTGGTTGTGTCTTCCCCAGGGATGCCTTGACGGGGAAAGGCAATTTCACAACCTGTGGTTCGCCAACTCGAACTGAACGTTTTTGAAAGCCTGTTTGCGGATTGCAAGCTGTGGAAGATGTTTGCGCGGGTATTCGCTGTCATGGGTGGATGAATTGGGGTAAGCCCCCTCCCACCCCCATCCGAGTCGTCTAAAATAATAATAAACCGCCAGTTAGAAATAATAAATGATTTCTATCGTCCCCGTGATACCCAAAATCAAGCCATCAGCGTCCCTTTTTTCCAGAGACATCCTCATCTGAACATTCATAAAAGAGTGAATAGTGATTGACACGCACTTTGCGTCTAAAGCTAAGTGATCACAAACTCCCACGAGCTTCAAAATTAAAGCTCGACCTGACTTTTGGCCTACGCCAGGACATCTGTTTTTGAATTTTATTCTACTTTGAAATAATCACTATGAAAATCTGAAAAATAACATATGCTTGGAATACCTTGTAGAGCATTCTTCCTGCTCGTATTATCAGTATTTTAATATACTTATTTAGTCAAGAAACTATTGAGAATATCTAGACAACGGCGAAATCAAAGCACACGAATATATATATATATATATATATATATATATATATATATATATATAATGTGGATGTTCTAGAAGGAATTAAACCTTGTGTAATTTTTCAGATTTTGTAATGTAGCAGCGGTTTTTCGAAAGAGGAAAATTCTAAAACAATTGCCCATAGAGTCGGTCAACGGTCCAGCCGAGTCTTAACTATAAATCGCCAGTTAACATAAGAGGCCTCTCCTAATGTTTAACGTCTAAAATTAAAATTGATTCGACTGAAACTCTACTAAACTCCGTACCAGCTAACTGTAGACCAGGCGAACGAGAACAAGTCTCTGCGTAAGTAGTGACACGAGACGGCTCCACCAATGAAAGTGAGAGAAACGGGATTGTGTAATGGGCGACGGGAGTTACCCGATTTCCTCCTTCGCTATGCAGCGTTGCCAACTTTTGAAAAGGATAATACCGAACGACGCACATGGCAAACGGACCGTATTTTTGTCTCCATGTCCGTACGATTGGTTTAAGAATTTCTTAGGGAAATATTAGGGATAAAACTGCAAGAGCAAATTTTGACAAGCCGTGCATTTAGCGTACGGACTAAGGTCTGGACCGTACGTCCGTACAGGTACAGTCAGGGCCGTACGGTTGGCAACGCTGCGCTTTCGCCACTCGATTTTCCTCCTCCTCTGCCGATATGCGCGGTTCTGCTCTACAGTTAGCTGGGACAGGATTTTATAGGGTTATGCTCACTGCTTTCGACCTTTAGATGCTACTACGCAATTGTCCATATGTACAGAGTGCCGTCGTACAGTCACGGACACTTCTGGGTTGTAACAATCACATTACATTTCAATGTGATCCTTACAACCCGAAGTATACATGCCTGTACAACACCACCTTCTCGTTAAGGGCAGTCATTGTTTACAATTATAGAAATAAGATTTGCCCGTTAAAATTTGTCTTTCTCTAGGCTACTGAAATATATAGATCTATTCTGAATGCACATGAAATAAAAATTGCACTAGTATTAATTCTGGTTTTCTCTTTCTCTGCAGGAGGCAATCGCCTTGCTTGATCCGATGACCAATGACCCCGTGAACTTTGTGCGTCAAGGCGCCCTGATTGCATCTGCCATGATCCTTGTTCAGCAGACTGAGGTCATGTGTCCTAAGGTAAGTGAGGATTCCTTTATCCTTTTGATGTGATTAATTCTTGTCTAATTTGTTAACCTTAAGTAGTCGGGGTTAGCGTTTATTATAACAACATCTGAAATTGACCTGAAAGTTCTTTGAATTAATTGTGTTCTATAGAAACAGAAAATTTAATTCGAGTAGGCTCAGAGGTGTCATTCTTACTTTACTAAAAATGACCCTAAAAATTCTCATGTAACGTCTTTTGGTGGCCAGGTGTGTAGGCTAGGTTATTTCACGGTGGAATAGAGCACACTCTCGCCCTCTTGATGACGTAGAAGGTGGGCAATGTGGAAGAAGGATTGAAACACTAGAATTAAGTGGATCGATAGGACTTGAAGGAATTAAAGACAAGAGAAGAAACAGATTTGAAAGTGGCATATAGTTGGAAAAGGAAGTGGATAGCATATGTTAGAGAAACAAGGAGTGCTGAGATCCTCAATCGTGGGTTATGCGGAAGGAAAAAGAATGAAAGAAAACTGCAACCGATGGCTTTATGGAAGAGAAAAGAGAGGACGGAAGGCTGTGGCAACAATGGGGTGTGTGTGAAAGGGAAAAGAAACGGGAATGAAGGAATGAAGGGGGTGGCAACAAAGGGTATGTGGAATAGGGTGGATCGAAAAACCGTTTTTTTCGAAATCGGTCTGCGGCTAGTGCTTAAAGTTTGTGGTTGGTGGTCCTTATAACCCATATAAAATTCCAACTTGATCGGATATTATCTTCAGGCTGCGCTTTTTAGTCAAAATTTTAAATTTTTATGAAAAAATGTCAAAAATTTGCAATTTTTACTGATGGTTTCTCGATGTTTCTGGAGTGATTTAATGGCAAAAAATTACATATATTGCTTGTATGTTGCTTAATATTAACGATTTAGTGTGTTTGAATCAGGGAAAATGGTTTCTTAGTTCGCCAAAATTCGTCAAAAAATGCCAAATATACAGAAATGTTACGGATGTTGGGTAGGCAATAACCCGCTATAATTACTCGACCCCACCGACTTAAAATTACCAAAAACGATAAGGTAATAGGAAAGGAAGTAAACTGCAGCTCTTAGTTCATCGACTAATCGACTATCCAACACTCACAACGAGGAGGTGGGTGCAATCGAGTGCCGCCCGCTCACCCACCCAGGTAGACTGGCCTATTTAGGTTTTAAAGTCCGGTTTGGTATAAAACTTTGGTAATATTTTCCTGTCCTCCAATCGAGCTCTAATATAGCCATCTCAGGAGTCATAACCATATACAGGAATTGATGCAGCAGTTACATCCTTGACGCACCGTTCTACAGCCTGGCTATGGCACGGCAGGTCAAAAAAAGTCTGCAGTTTTCCTAGGGAATCGTCTATTCCTGCTGTGATCTCTTCTAAGTCTTCATTCGTAAGTAAGTGTGCTACTGGAGGCGATGTTATTTCTTCTTTTTCCCAGTGCACTAAATCTGTGTAATCTTTGGCATTAAAGTTAATCACTGGGGGTGCACATTTTCTAATGGTGTTGTTTGGTTGGCTTTTTCTTGCTTCCGATCTTCTTCGCCGTGTTTTGACGCACATTTGGGCGACTGTCTGCCAACATACCAACAAGTATGTTTTCTGAATGCTCCAGAAAGCATGATTTTGAAGACGTTCATAGAGGAAAGTCTTTAAATCGTTTGGTAAGTACTCCATTTTCTGTAATGTTAGCCACAGGTTTTTTGACGTGTCCTTGATAGTTCCATTGCATTTGATGTAAAACCACATGGGAGCGTAAACTTTAACGACAAATTCTGTCAATGTCTTAAGAGCAGGTGATGGATTTGACGTTGCTACATACAGTCGAAGGATGCGCCCTGCAAGAGTCAGCCATCGAGCATGGTGTATGGGCCCAGGAAGACACATCGCAAGATCATGTGGACACACTCCACTGTTTGCAGCCGGGCCCTTTTGTAGAGGTATTTTGTAGAGGTAAGCCTGGTCTTTGCTGAGAACATCAACGTCAATATCAGGAAGCAGTGCTTCAATGTTTTCGAACTGGACGATGGGCCGGTCTTGGCAGGTAGACAAGCTCTTTCCTACGTCGCCATGAAATCCCTTCGGGCCGGATGTCTTGCCGTCAATTTCCTCAAAAATGAATCTTAGGGGCAGTTCATTAGAATGCAATTGACACACAATCCATTGGAGAGGACGCTGGATATATTCTCCTAAACGCCGGATGATGCCGGTGTACTTCCCCGTGTTCTTCCTCTCTCCGTCGGATCCTATTCACGACAATTCCGTCAAATCTAAGCCTTCTTCGCAGAGAAAGTTCCAAATAGCGGCAGTTGCTCCTTCTGCGTCGGCTGTTTTGGGCGTAACATGGGTAAGGTAGAAGGAACCAGGTTCCTCGATGAGAGAAATGTGCTCTTCTTGACAAGTCCGTTGGTACGTTTTTCCAGTCTCTTCACATGTCTCGTTCACCAAAGTAGAATCTTTCCTTCCATCGAAGTACAACGACAAAATTTTCTTGTTCTGGGGACATTGTTGTTCTTGTAGTGTTTGTAGCGTTCGTGAGCCCAGTCGCCTGAAATTGTTTCTGTCTATAACAATGTTAAATTTCTCCTTTTGAGGTAGGGTTTTATATATATCACTCAGAAGACTTGGCGCCAAATGTGCAGCTACTCTGTCTGACACACCTCCCCTCTCACATGCACGCGAAAACGAACTCAGATTGACCCTGGTCTGACTACTTGTTCCTGAGTTAAACTTCTTCTTTTGTGGAATTAATTCTCCATCTTCATCATCGCCAGGTAAGTCTTCCTTGTCTTCGACATTTTCAGCTTCGTCCACTTGCCGCACTTCTCACGACGAACGCTCTTCTATACGTTTTTCAAAGCTAAGCTGCTCGGTTTCTTCCCTTTTTATTTTTTTCAGATTTCTTTTCGTTGTCGGGATGTCTTCTCTTCGAATGTACATTTTTGGTCTGTTCTCTGGTCTTCTAAAAATTCCTTCTCCATTTCAGATATTTTGAGAGAGCATTTGCAGGCACTGTAGTTCACACACTTTTCATGGTAAGTGTTGGATAGTCGATTAGTCGATGAACTAAGAGCTGCAGTTTACTTCCTTTCCTATTACCTTATCGTTTTTGGTAATTTTAAGTCGGTGGGGTCGAGTAATTATAGCGGGTTATTGCCTACCCAACATCCGTAACATTTCTGTATATTTGGCATTTTTTGACGAATTTTGGCGAACTAAGAAACCATTTTCCCTGATTCAAACACACTAAATCGTTAATATTAAGCAACATACAAGCAATATATGTAATTTTTTGCCATTAAATCACTCCAGAAACATCGAGAAACCATCAGTAAAAATTGCAAATTTTTGACATTTTTACATAAAAATTTAAAATTTTGACTAAAAAGCGCAGCCTGAAGATAATATCCGATCAAGTTGGAATTTTATATGGGTTATAAGGACCACGAACCACAAACTTTAAGCACTAGCCTCAGACCGATTTCGAAAAAAACGGTTTTTCGATCCACCCTAATGTGGAAAGGAAAAGAGGCGTGAAGAGGGTAGAGAGAAAAAAAGAGGTATGTGGAAAGGAACATAAGAAAGGAAGGAAGAGACCAACAACAGAAGCTTATGTTGATGGGACAAAATAGAAAGAGAATATATGTTTGGATGACTTCGTTGAAAGAAAATAATATTGAAAACTGATGATGAAGGCTATGAATATGAGAGTCTGGGATCTGGAGGATTCTGCTGAAATGCTTGCCGAACAAGTCGAGTTGTCTCCGGGCTGGGAATGCGTGTTACTTTCCGAGTCCCCCTGTATCAGTTTTACCTTACCGCCAGCCATCCTCGACGTCGCGATTAGTAAAATTTAAAAATCAACCTGTTTAGTGATTTATGTATGGTACGTCCGCACATACAGGTGCATGTGCCTTGTCTTGACAAGATATTGCGAGATGCCCACACTTCCCTATCGCCCATTCCTACTCGGCGCAGTAAACGTAGTCCCAGCTTGTAGTAAATCAAACTCTGTCCCTTTGTTATTGTGCAAGGAAACTTCCCAACGATCTCATCCTTAATCCTTATTATTTTCGCTCCGTTCATAATTAACATCGTTCCTTTTTTGTTTTTAATTAGTTTTCCTCCGGAAGGACAGATTTTAAAAATTAATGGCAATGTTCCGTTTGCTTGTAAATAATAATGAGCTGTGTTGTGCGCGTAGATTAATGAACAGAGATCGTCTGCTCAGCTTGCTTGCTGAGCGTTGTGCACGTACGCTTGGTTATCTATTGTTCGTTTTCTCTCCCTTCATTGTTCCCTCTGTTCCGATGATTTGTTCACGAAAGTTTCGTGGATAGACTTCATCATGAACTGGACGTGTTGGTCTTTTCCCGAGTTTTCCTCGATGATTATTTCAGCTACTCGTCGTGTCGCTGGTGTTGCCATCTTCAGAATTATATCGCTAAAGCGTATTTGTCGCCCCAGGTTCCACGACCTATTCAAGTGAAATCTTGTTTAAACACCCCTGTCAGTCTCTCGATGACAACGTGGCAATCGCGTTGTCGAATTTCCCGCGCGAAAGGAAAACGGATCTGAAACTCTTGAGATCGATGAGTACAGTCTCGGATTCTTCTGCTGTTGGAAGATTGCTCTTCCACGTGACAACTGAGGAGGAAGTGAGGTTGCCACCTGGAAGAAAATATTACTGTTTTTTTAGGTGTGGTCTGACTGATGCTGCCCTGACTTGAAGCTGAACAATGGAACGCAGGCGTTCATCTTCCCTTTGACCTGTTCAGTTGATGTTACCGCGTCAGAACTGCCGAGTTTTATGTCCTATATACGACATAAATAGGTCCTTAGGCTACAAAATCTATTAAGAAAGTAAAATAATTGTTGAAGCTTTCCTGGCGACGACTGTTGAAGAGGTTTTCTCAGGCAATCAGCCAGGTTATTTCCGGAAAGGCTTTCGAGAGCTCACGTCACTCTCATCTTCAGGGAATGAAGTGCAGAGATAAGTCAGGGTGACGGACTATTAAGAAAGGTCCGTAGTGCTCGTCACAACACATCACAGTCCGGCATCGGCAAATTTATTTAGGGATTCAATGGGAAGTGACCGAATGTAAGCTCCCAGCTCGACTTGGTACGCTTTGCGTCAGCTCACGCGGTCGGAATGCCTCCCCGAGAATTAAAACCGGTAATGCTTATTCGCCCAGAACAACCCGTGGCACCTAGACCACTTGGTAAAGATTTTCTGTTTACTATACCCAGTTTCTGTGTTGTTAGATAATATGGTCAGTAAGTGAAGAATAACCCTTTGTACAAAATGTAAGAGAGTACCCATTTCTCGATTATACCGATCCAGGTTAATGGTATCCACTCCTCTTCGCAAGTATTTATCATACACCCAATATTTTTGTTTCTGTTCTACTTGTTCTCCCTTCGCACAGGCTGCAGTCTTGAGTTCCTTTGCAACTATTGGCTAGTCCAGTGCCGTGCCGACCGTTCACTGTGTGTTCCTCCCTTCAGAGTTTGTACCATGGTACTTTTTTGTCCCAGGTGCCAAGTGGTTCTCGAGCACTTTTTTAGTAGATATTTAGTCAACTAAATGTATTTTTCTCATTCTTAATAGCTGTAGAAACAGCGCACATAAGAACCAGAAAAGACGATTTGCTTCCAGAGGGCATTGCCCATACTTGGTGTCATTAGCCTATGGAGATGGAAATGTGACCCATGTTTGAGAGCCGACCTCGTGGCGGAGTGGTTAGGACAGCATGCTACGACGCCAGCGGTCCCAGGTTCGAATCTCGGCCTGGGCGTTCTTTGTGGATGTACCTCCATCAATTACATCATATCATCATCACTCATCCTCGTCGTCCCGATTAGCCAAAGGTGGCAAAAAATCGGAGTAAAATAAACCAAATCAATCAGTCAGCCTTCAATAGAAATCACACGCTCATTGTGTTGATGCGTTTCATTGCAGTAATGCAATACATTGTAAAAACATTTTATCAAGAAACCAAAAGAGCTGATGGAAACACTTCTATAGTAATAGCTATAAAAATAAATGTTATATAAGGTTTGACGTAGCTCGTGGTAAGTGCGGTAGTATTAGAAACCCGTGCAAAAAAACGTTTATTAGGATGTTACTAACGAAAGTGGAAATTGAGCAATGACAGCAACAATACAAATGAAGCCGTACAGAGATAAATGAGTAGTAACAATAATGTGGACGCTTGTTAAGTGGAATTTGTATATTTAGAAGATTAAGAAAAAAGTATGAACGTCGTGAAGCTGTAACAAGCTGATTCCGGGATGTAAATTCCAGTGAGTACCACTTAAGAAAGCTAATTCCAATGCTCTTAGTGGTTTTTTGCACTGTGTCGTTGGCAACGCTGTTCATCTCGCAAAGCAGTCGCTGAGAGGAACGTAGAGTTTACTTTGGCTCTTCATTCACTTCCGTCGTTCCACAATTGTTTCCTTGTTTCCACGCCTTCGGATGTTGTGCGATGCTCATTAGAAGCTCAGCTGCTCCGGTCTTCGTTTAACTCTTTAAAAAAACACCCCCTTTCGCGCCCGGGGCACAAGGAACTGCCCCAGTGAACTTTAGGGGTGCTTCCTTGTTGACGTTCTAATCATAACGTGCGATTGTCCTCGTGCCATGAAGGTATCCGCATCATTCTCGACCTAACCCACGTAGAGATTGTGTTAACAGTACCACGTTCCGGCATCCTTCTTTCTCCAGGGGTCTTCCCTGTGATTACCAAACCCGGTGTGATAGTCAGACGTCCTATCGACGTCCTAACTCCACTCAGCCATGAAAAGTGCTGTTTGAACTGTGAAATTATGCCAAACGATGTGCTAGGACATTATTATTATTTTATTACTATTACTACATTACCATGGGCGTCCCGAAGGGGGGGCGTGGCCCCCCTGGAAAATGAAAGTCAACCAAAAATTATATATTTTTCACATATAATTTCATTTCAGCTGCAATAATGTGTGTTAATTATTGCATGAATATGATACATTGAAATTTAAGCAATGTTTTTTGAGGGAACAACACTATTATTGGAGAAAATGTGCCTTCCTTGCCCCTGCCTGGAAAAAATCCTGCGGACGTCCATGTACATTACTATTTTTAGATGGTTGTATTTTATCCCACCAGAAAATCTATTTCTATTTTAGTTATTTTACGTCGCTTTTGTGCCTCTACGGGTAAGTACGACAACAAGGATGAATGAAAAACTGATGAAATGAATGAAGTGACACAAACACAGTGAAACGTCCTCGCCTTACTAAGTAGAAATACTGACTTCGTAGCGTGGGCAAATTATTTTATATATGTATATGTGTGTGTGTGTGTGTATTATATATTAAATGCAGCAACATAGAGGCAGCATAACGGACGAATAAAGCATGTGTTAATAACAAGAAATTTTCTAGAGAACGAAACGGCACAGTTCAATTACAAAGGAAATAATGCACCCACTTCCCCGTAGTTGCTTGGAACTTTCATCGGCTTGAAAATACTTAATTTTCTATCCTTAATATACTATTCTATACTTAAATACTTAATTTTCTACAAAATTATAAAGCGGCATGGACGTCCAGAAGGAAGTGCAAGGATGGTCGCCACCCGCTCCCCTTCTGGAAAATGAATGTTGACATAAAAGTACTTATTATTTCAGACGTATGAGTTGATTTCAGTTACAGTAATTTACATCCATTATTATAATAGGGATGTAGGAACGTGATAATTTCAAACTCAAGTGGTGTTTTCTGAGAGGGCAACATTAGGCTATACGGGGTAATATGCCTCGTTTACCCACCTGATAAAAATACATTGTTTCCCCCTCGCTGGAAAAAAATCTGCAGACATCCTCTTGCCCCCCAGTGCGCAAGCCTATGCCGCCCCCGAGAAGGTCGTTCATCCGCTACAATTAGATCATCGGATTTTGTAGCAGATCTTCTGGTTTCCCAAGGAACAATCTCCCGATTTTTTCAAGTCTGACCTGGCAACACTGCCCCGAGGACCGATAACGGCAGGGAAAATGCGCGAACGCTTTTGAGTTAAGGTTTTTTCCCTTGTGGTCGAGCTATAGCGACTGGACGTTCTACCGGCCCGATTTGACCCGACCATAATTCTAAAAGATGCGCGCGCAGCAGAACCACTCAGCGTAGTGTTCGGAAACACAGCCGAACGGTCCCGAATACTCACGACTGAACGTTCCACACCGGTCCGATCCTATTCGGGTCATCTCCGTGTGCGCATAGCTCAAGAAATTTCTTCAGGAAATGCCTGATACCCTGCCACCGGGGATACATATGAATTATGTTCCGCTTAGAACTCGAAACTTTGCTTCCTTGGAGGACGAGCCAGCAAAAGCAAGAGAGGGGGGGGGGGGGGGTTGTTGAAGAAAGTCCACTGGGAAGGCAATTCATTAGCTTTCCAAAGGGGAGCTTATGTTGTCGTGTGTGCAGCCGAGCCGAAATCGTTTGTTTGTAATGAAACCTTCGTTTGAAGGGGGGGGCAGCATAAACAAAAGATCCGGTCCGGAATTCATGCAAGTCCAAGTACCTTATTAAACTGAAGTGATTTCGACGGCGATATTAAGGAAAGGAGGTGGCTTCAAAGCGAGTCTCTTGAAAGCCTAGATACGCCTGTAAGTATGTGTTGCTAGTAGACTTCGCGTTCAGCTGCTCGGGCAATGTTGACATTTGGCCATAACAGTCCTTGTGGTAGCGGGGTTTAGCATTGGTCTTCGAAGATTGGGGAGGTATCATTGGCGGGTTTCGCATAATTTCTGAGTGGGATAAGGTTGACATCTTCATAGTTCCCATAAATGCCTATTATGAAGTTTAGTGCCTAATTTGCATAATCTTGCTTAAAAGTGCCTTTTTGTGGTAATTTTTGCTCACTCCCGCTTTTTTCCCTACTTTAGGCTCTCTCCATAGTTCACTGTAGAAGGTATCTCTTGTTTTGTGAGTGTCAACAATTTCAACAAACCACCACTTATCGTCGACATTGGCCGAAAGTAACAGAAACGCGACACAAAATTTAGAAAAAATACAATGGTATACAAGATATTCAAGTCCTAAAGTGCAACTGACTAAGAAAATTAGTAAAATGTTCATGTTCAGGCGGCTGGAACATGGTGCTGACCACATCTCCAACCGTGAACGCGATCGAGATACATTTCTACATTTTGCAATGCACAAGGGATAGCTTGACCCAAAATTACAGAACATTACCATGATTCTTTCTTTCGCAGATGATTTCATGGTTTTAATTTTTGTCGCCACATACCCCTGACCATTTTTCTTGGCGTGGGAAACCATCTGTCTGAACAAATGGCTCATACGAGTCTTTGATGGTCTTAGCTTGATGAGTTGCTTTGCCATACTCTGTTCTGAATAGTCGCTCGGTGCAATTACTGTAGGTTGTGTTTCGTGAAACCACAGGCAACACTGCCCCCGCTTCCAATCACCGCATGTCTCCATGTCAACGGTCCAATGAAGCAGACTGGAGTGGAGTGACATCTGATGGCGTAGATTTAAAACTGGAACCACAAGCAAAAAACCTGCGCAGAACCGCGACTCCTGTGCACCGTACTCCCGCGAGGAGGGGAGGAGGAGAGTAGACCATGCTTCCTTATGGCCCGAAATGAACGGAAGAAGGGAAAGCTGCGCGGGGACTTTTCGTCCAAGGTTTTTTCCTTGTGGTCGCTCTATACAATGTATTTAGAAAAAATTGCTAATGCTACTTTAAATATAACTTTAGGTAACTAATTTAGAATCGCCCTTTATCAGTTTCATCTTTTAACTCTAGCTATTATTATTATTATTAATCATCTTAATGCGATGATTAAGCCATATACTCGTAGTATTTCCTTTAAACAATATTATGATGCAAATAATAGCTTAATGCCCTCTGAAGTGAAGAAAACTACACAAAAACTATTTAAAAAATGGAGAATTTCGAGTAAGTGCATGTATACATAGGTGGCAAGTTAAATGGAATGATGCTGCATTTTACTTCGCTTTTCTGCCACTTTTGGCTAATCGCGAAGATATGGTGATACGATGACTTATTAAAAGGATAATCAGAAGCGTGAGCCCAGACGCCAGAACCTCGCTAATCTGCAATAATGGAGTATAGGGTGTTACATTGAACAAAGTCAAAGTAAAATAAATATTATATATATATATAGGTATATTATATGTATATAGGTATATTATATATAGGTATATTTATGTATATATGTGTGTGTGTGTGTATGTGTATATATATATATACATACACACACACATTGCTGGAAGAATACAAGCATAAAGATGTGTGGATGTAGATGAAATTGACTGTTCGTGAAATGAAGATCGCAACTATGATAATGAGTGATGATTAGGTTAAATTGATGAAGGGAAACCCACAAAGTTCACCCATGCACAGGCCTAGCTCGAACCCCCGAACGCTGGTGGCGAGATCGAAAAGTCGACCTGGGAGCCGTGTAAGCATATAAACATACGTTTTGTGTGATTGCGGGTGTTAAAGGGCTTATTCCAAAAGAGCCTTCCAAGCGCTTGGATTCCACCGGTGAAAAAGTTTTTCCCTTGCAAAATATAATCGTCCGTGCCTCTTGTCACATACAGCACGATGGCCGATCCGTCCGGATATTACCCAGGGGCAATGTACCATTCGTTCATTTATCGACGTGGGATCGGCAGCCGACGTTTTACAGTCCACCGGCTGTCCCTTTTTCGATTTGTTTGCAGTGTCGTAAACATAGCTCTCGGGACCTTCTCCTCCTCCCGAGCATTGCCTGGGATCCACCCACGACAACGACCTTGTCATGTTGTCACCAGGCGTTTTGAATGACGCAAGCTTCCGTGTCATTGTGTTCTGCGGCAGCATTCGACGCAAAACTAGACAGATGCACCCGTTTGATATACTCCTCTCGGGTTTTCCTGCAGCAAGGAGGGTGTGAGAGTACTGTCATGTATTCAGCAACGGGGAGCTGTGACCGAATATAGTCGACACTATGCTGTACAGTCACGGACACTTCTGGGTTCTAATAATCTCATTGACTTTCAGTAGGATAGTTGCAACCCAGAAGTGTCCGTGACTGTACCGTCTCTTCATGTATGTGACCTTGTGGACCTAAAGGGAATGTGGATATCTCTATCTCTATCTCTCTCTCTCTCTCTCTCTCTCTCTCTCTCTCTCTCTCTCTCTCTCGATGAAAACTGTTCCCGTGAGAACCCCAGCATGGACTCGCTACTATGCTAAAAAAATGTATCATAATTTCAACAAGCTAGTTGTACAGCGACAAGCAAAAGTGCAGTTACCAAATATTGGAAAGTCAAGGTGAACATCCTGGTAGACTTGTAACACAAACTGTGCACAATGCATAACATGGCAAGGATGAAAAATGGGTTTTAGTTCATTTCATGGGCAATAACATCGTCTTCTCTTCCAATTTTAAAGTCCAAGTTTGTTTAAGTCCATATTATGCTCAGATTTGGACTGGACCTAAAATTTTAAGTGAGATCCAAAGCACTGTGCAACGTGCTTTTACCGGGGTCGAACATGGCGCCCCTGACTAACAAGGCGACAGCGATACCATTACGCCGTCCTCCATTTTTCACTCGGTACTTATTGTGAAGCATGTGTTATAGGAACAGGTGAAAGAGTATGCACTGCAGTAATTTATTGTGCGTTTAAGGTTTCTTCACTGGAGAAGCTCTGCGTCTGGTTGAAGTTCCAAGTTATCATTTTCTTATTGCTTTACTCCGAACTGCTCCCGCCAATACCTAGTGTAAATTAAATATATCCGCTACCTTTAGGCTGGACGGTGAGAAAGCAGTTTCCATACGTGGCCGAAAATACCACGTTGCATCTTTATTCACTGTCGTAAGGGACAGAATCAACCAGGAGTGAGGAGCAGTGGCTTGACTGGAGTTGTCGATTCTGGCGTAATAGAGATGCATGACTAGCAACACTGCAAAGAGGGAGAAAGGAAAGAAGCAACAGAGGGTGGGGAATCGAGGTTTGACCTCGAGCCGCCGATTCTGACGTAATAGAGAATAGTATAGATGCCTGACCGTCAACACTGCAAGAGAAAGAATGAACAGAAGAAACCCAGGGTGTGTAGCAGAGGCTTGTCGATTATGACGTGACAGAAGGGTGACTGGCAACCCTTCATGGAGGAAGAAAATCACACAGGGGGTTAGATGATTTGACGTTGAGCCGCCTGTTCTGGCGTAATACCCTAGATAAGGCGTGTACGATTTTAAGTACGTACAGACTTGAATATGTCAAAGTGTTTTCGTCGGGTGGTGGTAAAGGATGCGAAATAGCGTTGTGGAAAGTGGCGTCCTCTCCTAACACTCCGGGGAAGCCTTGGAAATGCATCGATCGTTCCTTGCCAACTAATGGCTAAGTGGGGAAAGGAAGAGAAAGGCTTTTAAAGGAAAATTCCTTTTGCAATTCTCACCGCTTCGGGAACTTTCACCACTCCGGCAAAGACATCCGACTGGGGAGAAACTTGCCAAAGAACACTTGGTTTCTCGTTGAGATGCATACACGGGA
Source organism: Lepisma saccharinum (assembly GCF_977018435.1). NCBI lineage: Eukaryota > Metazoa > Arthropoda > Insecta > Zygentoma > Lepismatidae > Lepisma > Lepisma saccharinum. Next base: position 38,866,419 of record NC_139238.1, read on the forward strand.
GCACTTCTTCCATGGAACATTGACTCGACCTGTCGATGTTTCAATTCCCCTGCTTTTTTTTCAATTCCCCTGCTTTTTTTTTTCGCCATGTGCGCTCGATATGTTAAGCTTTGGACGTACATGAGTTCTGCATATTCATTGGACGTGCAGGGGACGTTCAGTTCTGGATATCCTTTGAACATCCATGGCATATCCAGTTCTGGATATTCATTGGACGTCCATGGAATGTCCAGTTCTGGATATCCTTTGGACGTTCATGGAATGTCCAGTTCTGGATATCTATTTAACGTGCATGGGGCGTCGAGTTCTGATTAACCATTTGGCTACCATGCAACGTCCAGTTCTGGATATTTATTTGACGTGCATGTGATGTCCTGTTCTTAATATCCCGAGAATCGTAAATGCTAGATACAGCAAATTTGAAGTGCAAATTATGCAAATGAATTAGGCCTCTCTTTGGCGTATGCTATGGGTCTCGCGAAATATATTCGCTGACGAGTTACTAATTTCATTGATTTACCTATTTTTCTCAATCATTTGACCACATATTAACGAATCCAAATAATTAAAGGTATATTTTCATGTTCTGATTTTATTTTTGGCAGTCTTAAGTCAATACGCATGAAATGTAAATTGCAGTTTGGAATAGTTTATGTGTAGTTGTTCACTATATTAAACTCGGCAAGGTTATCATAATAAATTAGCCGGACTTTGAAAGTTTTTTTTCCTCAAGGAACACACGTTTCGGTGTATAAAGTGAAAAAATGCGGAAGACTTGAATTTTGAACGCTCTCAAAAAACACCTGTATGTAATCTGCACTTGCGGATTTATTGAAAAACTCTGAAAGCAAACTGAAAAATATCTTTGCATTGTATATTGCTTCTTAATTTCTACCATGCTGCAACAGATTGTAAGTTCACGAATTGTAGGTGTTTTTTGTTTTCTTTTAACGATTACATAACTTCAATTATTTTACCCCTGAATGTACGTGCTACCAGCGCATAAAATGCCAGGAAGTGCCAATTATGCGCTAGCAAACGATACAGGTTGAGTTCGTGTCTTGAACGGTAATGCTACCCTTTCAATACGGGAATGGGAATAAAATACCTAGAAATATATCACCTTCATTTTTCCTGATATCTGTCGGCACTAAAAATAACACAGCAAATAGCATTGTACCTGATACACCTGGTACCTCTAAACATCAAATAATAACTCGTACAAACTATATATATGTATATATATAGTTATATATATATATATATATATATATATATATATATATATATATATATATATATATATATATATATTGGAATCAAAATATTTACACAACAAACACCGTACAGGTCCCCCTGACTCATTCGTTTATTCTCTCACTCACTCATTCATTCTCATGGGGAATATCAACATGAAAGTATACATACAAGGCTCGTATTTAATCAACGTACTCTTTCTTTTTTTGTTTAACATGAACTTGAATTAGGTCATTAATCTTTCTGTTCCTGTGCTCATTACTATCATTACGTGCCAGCCCTTGAAAAACAATCATCAGAAAAATAGGTCGGCTTGATTGAACCTTCGTTCACAAGAACATACGCATCTATACCGCAAGTATGAAATTTACCAAATTTCTCGGACGAGGATAATTGCAACAAGCCGCTCTCGTCCTTTCAAAACAATCACAGCTCTGCTGCGTGATGCAATACTTAATTAGGCTCCAGCTGCCGGACTACTTCAATTAACCATCGGCGCGAGCAACCATTACATTGCCACTCTACAACAGAGAGAGCCTGGGCAATTTAACATACATTACTCACAAATAAAAGACTAAACAGTCAACCTTCGATAAGTTATTTAAACTACAGTGAAGCACACATTGACAAGTTACAATGGAATTTAACGCAATAAACGTGCTTTATCATTAAATACTGACATTTAAAAATATTAAAAAATATAAACATGAAACAACCTATTATATAACGACTACTCAAAATACAAGACACAAAAGTTAGGTTTGGAATTCCGAGTCACGTCGTAATACCGCGAATCAATATGGTTTAAGCTTTTGTGGTAGGGCCACGACAGAAAACAATACATTCGCACGTAGATGTGAATCGTCAGAAGAATACTGTACCAGACTCTGCTACGTCGTCGGGTAGTGCATCTTTCCTTGGTACGGTTAATCACACTTGGTTTCATTGCTACGAGAAAATGTTTCTTCGGTTAGCAACCGCGGCGATGGGCGTTTGATGATCATACTTGGCACTTTCGTTCCTCGGGTAGCGCCCCTGACTTGTCGTTTTCCCGTGTCGGGCGTCCTCTAGTTCTCCTCGGGCGTCTCTCTGGTCCACTGCTTCCTCTGGCGGGCATCTCTCAAACGTCGACTTGGAAAACTCTCAAGCGCCGGGCGTCGGCTTGGAATTCTCTCTCAGGCGTGGGGCGTCTCTTCGTCGTTACAGTTGGGCGTTGGGTGTTCGGGCTGTAGCGTCGCGGCGGATGGTGTTGGCGGCGTTAGGGATTCTGGGAACCCGACGTCCCTTTCTCCTCTTAACATCTTAGCCTGCCATAGTTCTTGATTGTCCGTGTTTCGCAAAACAATTCACTGCGTATGATCTCGCAGAATCAAGCACACGCGAATCAACTCACTGGCAGTTCGCAAAAAAAAACAAAAAACACTAAGTCCATGAAGACAATAAGTATACGGAGGTTTAGCGCAGAGGTGATATCGCTACAAAAATCCTGACAAACTGTCTTTAAAACTCGGATTCCCGCAGTTTTATACCAGATTCGAAAATTTCAGTTGGAAAGGCGTTAAAACGAGCGTCGCTTCTCTTCCAGCAGGGTACATTCACCCTGGGCCTATTGTGTTTCAACACGGTCAAGGCGTGTCTTCAAGTAGGTGCAGTGGGATCAAGTCCTCGCTTCTCTGGTGTCTGTCTTGGGGGCCCGTAGTTGGTCCATGAATCGCGTACTAAAAACCAATCCTCCCTTACGTCGTGGATACTCAGTTGATCTCCTGGAAATTAAATCCAGAAACCATTTATAACGTGCCGCTTCGGTTGTCCAAATTTCAGTTCAATCCGTCGACTGGAAACTGAGTTATTTCATAAGGTCTATTTTTGTACTGGTGCGACGTAAAGAATGAACTTTGTTGACGATCGTTGCCGTGACTCAGAACCTGTCCCTAACTATCGTTGTCTCGCTCGAACTTCATTTTGCCGACAGATAGCTATGAACAAATCAAACCTCAAAAACAAATATCACGCAATACATCAGTAATATGTTGATAAATTATACATAATTAAACTAAAATATAAGACAGAGATTTGCATGTCCAAATAATACCGTGACAGCGCAACCGCGAAGAAATACAGTGCGTACATTTTAAAACCTGCCCCGAGCACAAATATGAGCAATCTTGCAATATAGTGATTTGCGCATTTAGTACCTTACAAAAAATGTTGGAAATGACGTCCTTCTTGCAGGATACACATGTCCAGACAGTTTGCCATATTCCTAGCACCCTTATGGAGTACTTCTGCGGTAATATTCTGAATGGCAACAGTGATGTGATGCTTCACCTCTTCTAAGGTGTGTGGATTATGTCTGTAAACAGTTTGTTTAAAAAAACAAAAAAACATAAGAGAGATCAGGAGATCTGGCGGGCCATAGTCCTTGTGAAATAATCCTGTCGCCAAAAAATTCCCTCAACGTCGCCATAGTTGATTTAGAGAAGTTGCACTCAACACATGGCCAGCAGACACATACGCAATGCGGTAGGGAAAGGGAGGGGGAAGAAGAGGAGGGAGGAAGGGGAGTATAAGTTATGAAAGAATTGAACAACAAAGTAGAACAATATACACAAACTAAGGTACTAAATGTGCAGATCACTATATTGTAACATTGCTCATATTTGTGCTCGGGGCTGGTTTTAAAGTGTACGCACTGTAGTAGGCAAATTGTTCATCGCTATTTTCATTAATTTTCATTCTACATGCTGTGTTGTTTTAAGTAATTGTTGATGTGAAACATATACTGTGCTCCTCCTGCAGAGTTTTTTTTTTTTAATTCATGCGCCTCACAATGAGGTAAATCATTAACATTGTGATGGGTTATTCGCTTGCTAGTGACTTGTTCCGTTGGGTGTACATATGCACACACACGTGCCCAGAGAGAGAGAAAAAATTGACGGGCATGTGGAATCAACCTGACACGGTACAACTCAAAGCGTAAACCTCACAATGCCCCATCAAAGTTTTTTTATAGCATTGTAATTATTTAGTAATTGCATTTGGCGACATTGAGTTCAAAACAAATGTCCAAATACCCTTGACGCACTTGAATCCATCAAAACAAAATTATCTAGTCGGTTGTTGCGTTCAGTTGTCGCTTTTCAAACCGAACTACACTCGGGAGGCTTCTGCACCCGCGCTCATTCAAAATACTTAATCCAAAAATCAATTATTCAACATTCAAAAGGTATCTGGCGGTATTGTATTGCAGTGCAGTCAATATTATGTGAGAATATTAAATTAACTTTCATGGAAGTTAGTTACAAACCCTAAAATAATACGAAACGGATAAATGTAGACTATTGTATTTAGATTTGCCTGTGAAATGTTTATTTAATCGAAATCACGTTCTCGTTAGTCTGGTGGTGTACGAGTTACTGAAAAAGTTCGGGAAATCAGCTTAGGATCGAAAAGTCATATATATATTTCAACAATCCTGAAAGTGCTTAATCCATTAGCATGCATAATTGAAGACTTAATAGTTATACGTATGTTAGTGAGTTAAAACATTATAACATTGACTGGAAATTATTTTAAAATACCTGGAGAAGTCAGCAAATGTGGTTTGGCAACATAACCTTGAATGGTTATGGTGGAACCTTGAAGAAATTAAGTTCATGTATAGTTAGTTTATCTGGTGTAGTCGAGAGTCGATGGGTCTTCCCAGGCAAAGACATATTTGCCTGCTGCAGCACCAAACCTTCGGGTTTAGGGATAGCAAGGAATCATATTGCTTTTAGGAATTTGTGTATTAATTAATGTACAGTTCTTTTTTTTGCGTATTTTCGTCAAGAATTGATAAATTAAGATTTCAAAGGAAACCGAATGCTCTGAATTAACGGAGCCAGCAAGAATTGTCACAGGTGTCAGTAACACACTTTGTCAGACCGGGAGAGGCACTTTTGTTTTTTTTTTCTCTCGCTAAGTCAACAAAATGGCAATTTAGTCAAGTGTACTACAGCTGTAATTTTTCTTGGTGTTGAATTGTATCATACTACAAATCTTGAAAATTTGTGGTTTATAGCACTAAATAAGGAAAAAAGATTTACATCCTCATTGTCGCGATTATACTTATGATGCAGAAAAGCGACCTAATAGAACTAATACATACAGCAACTCCCATTTTGAAGCCTTTCACCAAAACTGTAACTTGTTAAAATTTTAATAAGGTTGGTTCTGTTTATCTAAGAAAACCAATACGGAAGAAATCGCTTATGTTCCCTATCTGCCGGCCTCCGTGGCGGAGTCGTTAGCACAGCGCGCTACGACCCCAGGGGTCTCGGGTTCGAATCTCGGCCTGGGCATGAATGTTATTTGTGAGTGTCCCCTTCATCGTATCATCATTCATCCTCATCTTCGCGATAAAAGTGACAGGAAAGCGAGGTAAAATATACCATATCAATCAATCATTCAAACCCTATCTATTCTGCATCCACTGTAAGAACGATGTTGAAGCAAAATCAAGTGACTTGTGTACATTGACTTCGTTCTTACAATGGACAGAGAATAGGTTTGAGGTGCTTTTTTTGCCAATCTTCAGCGGAAATTTCGCAAAAGTAATAGTCGGAAACAAAATCCAATCACGTAGAGTGCATTTTGAGCAAAATATAAAAGTTCCTTGACAACCAAGTTTTCGGAAGAAGGGTGAAATCACTGCGGAATAATGAAAGAATCGTTTTCTTGACATTAATTACCTCCAGACGGTGCCCGGGGGAGGGAGAGGGGGTGGAGAGATAAGGAAAAATGCCTTGACGTCTCGAAGAATAAAGTAGGTTGTTTGTTACATGACAAATTGTTCCGGCAGAGAGGACAGATTAGAACGAGGAAATTAAGAAAGCTGTAAATACAGAGGACAGATGATGATGGCGCAGAAGCAGTAAATATTATATTGTCCTGGTGGATCTGTGAAAAATGCAGTAACGAAGTTCTCACTTTTGTTGTTAAACTGCGTGGGAAATGCTTATTAAAAGAGTGGAAAATGGTCAGTACTGTGAATAAAAGTCGTTTTTATTTCATCTTGATCTGTAATTTTTCAGCCTTGAGACATCATTAAAGTTAGTATTTTTCGGTGTTCCATTTTTTGAGGGAAGCATGTTTTCAGTGAACCGCCCTCCGTGTCGGAGTGGTTAGCACAGGTTCGTATCGTGACCTTGGTATTGGTGTTGTCCGTTACTATCCCTTCATCAGTTTCATCATATCACTCATCCTAGGGACTCCCCGGTGGCGTAGTTGTAATGTCTTCTCATTGTTATCAAGGGGTTACGGGTTCGATTCCCGCTGGAGGCACATTGCACAGTGGTTCGGATCCAAGTTTCAACTGTAGGTCCTTAAAACAATTAATTCATCATTCATTCCCATTGTCGCAATTAGCCAAAGGTGACAGAAAATGATGCTAAATAACAAAAATGAAAGTCACGTACATACGGGAGCACTTTTCCACGAATGAGGCAGGTTGACTACGCCTGGTCCGCTTTATCATTTCATCCTCGTCGTCACGCTTAGAGAGTGACACACCACTGAGACTCCAAAGTTGAAACGTGGCTAGTGGATGGCTTAACAAAGGATATCATATGGTTAACCACCAACATTCTGTCTTGTTGTAAAGATGCCAGAATTCGACTTCTGACGCTTCTACGTCCAACTGTGGTGGACTGGTTGGGTCGATAGGTCGATGAGCGGAGCAATAAATGTGGATTAGATATGAGACAGTGACTGCTGCAATAAAAAATTGCAACGTATGGACCCCTGGAGCGTCTGCCACAGGAGGGTCATGATAAAATACTTTAGGGGCGGCCGCACGAGACAAAGTGAATCTATCAGGGCAGTGTCAACGTCTGAGGATAGAGGGAATGAATAGGAAATTGACTATTCTCTGCCCGTTAGAAGAACAAATTCAGCATGAAAAAATACACGTGGCTTGTGTGGAGATCCTACTTATTTCAATGTCAACTGGACAGGGATCTTGTGCTTGGGAGTATACTACGCGTATAGTAAGTGAAAAACAGAGCTGCTATATTGAAATTATGGGACCTTATATTATGAGCTGTACAGCTACTAGCAAAATATTTTTGGGCAAAGTAACGGCAGATTAATATATAGGATAGTAACTATTCCTCAGAAGTCACGTTCTTTTTATTTACATTGACTTCGATCTTTCTGTGGATGGAGAGTAGGTTTATGGAAATCTCAGAATCTGTGAAGTAATTTTGGATATTGTATGTTTGAACAGATTAGCATACTTGCATGGATAAAATTTGTCCCGGTTCGCATGCACAAATAGAGCGAGTGAGAGAGAAAGAGAGAATGAATTAAAGATAGGGCACAAAACTTTCAGGGTCATATTTCGAGAGAGGTGAGGAAAATAATACAACACAGGTACAGGCGACAGCAAAGATGATAATAGGCAAATTGGCAATCGCCATTTTCATTTACTGTCTTCACGATGTGAGCTTCAAGAAGATAAAAAGCCAATGCGCATAATTTCATTCCGTAATAAAACACATGATGTAGAAGAAAACTGTAGGAAAAAGAGTCGTGGACAATTTTGGGATTCTGTTTCCATTGCTGTAGACTGTACCGGTGGTGTGATCCTAATTGGTTTTATCCTAAGACTTATGGAATTCCGTTAGCTTTGTAGATTTGTCAAGGCACGTGTCACTCTCCAGCAGTCTTTACCCTGGAGTTTCCCGCAGATACGCATTGATTAGATGATGGGTGATCCCCAGAGCGGCTTTATTCGGGTACAGACGCTGGCAATAAAAATGTGATCCTGCAATACTCGCTGCCCTGCAAGGCGTTATGTGTGTTGCCTAACTCTACGACGATGAGTGGATTTTAAATAAATTTTCAACGGCAACTTCTGTCACCGCCGTAAGGTTAGGCCAACACACATGACGCTTTACAGGGAAGCGAGGGTTTCAGAATCTAGGTGTCCCACTTTTATTGCCGGTGACTGTACATTGACAGGAAAAGTCCCGAGGTCCCCTTTCTCTGGAATCGAACTCACCCGTATCTCCCGCATGACTGTCGGACCAGAACACGCGCTCTGGCGAAACGGGAGAATTTTACCTCTGCATGTATTCAAATACGCGGCACAGATGCACCGAGCAATTTAATGAAACTAATATGGCATTATTTAAAATTTTAAGATCACAAATGTCTCTCTTCCACCTGTGTACCCCAGGACTTCGCGCTTCCTGGCTTGGAGAGAAAGAGTCGCTGTTCTACACAGATACTTTTTGAATAGGGATGGTACCGAGACTGACACGAGATCGAGAGTTTTTATCCGAGAGTCTTGATCTCCTTCGAGCCTTTGATATGATATTTTAAAATTTTCCTACTACAAATTTCTTTGCTATTCTACTTGTCGATGCGTACCAAACTGATAATTTATTCGGTAGCAAGCTCATTTAACACCAACGTGTGATGTGTATATACTCGGATAAAATTCCTGCCGGACCCTGTGGCCGAGTGGTTATCACATCGCGCTGCGACGATAAGAGTCCATGGTTCGAATCCCGCTCGGGCTTGGTTGTTTGTGAATGTCCATTCATAAATTTCATCACTCATCCCCATCTTCGCAAATTAGCCAAGAGGCACAAAACGCGAAGTAAAATAAACTAAATCAAATCAATCGGATAAAATTCAGTTTCTTTTCCTGAGGGTTCATAACGTCGAATGTTGTTTGCCTTGATGACAGCTGTGAAAGTTTGTGCGGTGACATGATGTCTCGAACTCCCAATATATACGAGACCGAGATACTGCAAATTCTTATTTTGTCTAATCTCGATTCTCTCCCCATTTAGAACACCCCTCGTATAAAGAACATATGAATCGTTTGTTTATTCAAGTCCACTTTATGCTTAGATAGGCTCAATACAGTTTAAAGTTACTTTGATTTGATTGATTTTATTTCGGGTTTCTACCATTTCTGGCTAATTGCGAAGAGGGAATAGTAGATGATAAGATGGATGAACAATCACAAACACATATGGACAGCACACAACACAAGTCCCATGGAAGTTTATACTGACCGTGCATCCAGACGTCAGAACCTCATTTGTCTGCAATAGTTTAGGTGTACTACGTGGAAGTGAGGTTGACATTTGGGTGTCTTGAGAAAGGGTCACCTCTTGCACCCGAGGTTAAAGTTACATCTGAACTACCGCAGTGTCTCCACTGTAAGGGCAAGAGTCGCAGATGATATACGCAGAACATTTCGAAGATTAAATTGGCACCAGTCACGAAAACTTTCGGAAACAACATACATAAGCACCGCTACGTACACACACGCAGCGGGAGTTGGACCGAATATAGAGATCGATTATCTGTTCTCCGGTTCTTCGTCGCGTCGTGTCTACAGGAGCTGGTTCTCAGGCATCCCGGATGCAGAGTTACCGTGTTCTGCTACCTTACATGGCATCTTGTGTCATTTTCGCAAGTGTTCCCTACTATTAATCCTCCTTCGCGGTTGGAGACTTGGCGTGTCGTATGCCTTACAAGGAGTACTCGGTCTTCGAACGTGGCTACTGGTAATATGCTCTCTGTCAAACGCATTGATAAAGGATAATTTGTTCTGCGAATGATCAGAAAATTGCCAACGAAAGTTGGTGCGAATCAAAGGCAATGGATGTAGTAATCGTAATTTCACTGCTGCCATCTCCGTCGAGGCACGAAACTATTTCCAAGTAGAAGAGGGTGAGCTTTTTTTCCGATTGGCTATGAGTTTTCCGTTCCCGAATGATTGAAAGAAGCTCAAGATAAGAGCAATTGTCGCGTTAATGCTTGATCATTGTGTAGTGTATTCTATTGACGCCAGGAATGAAGTCTCTGTCCGAAAGGTACAAAGTACAGACTTGAAGTATGATCTTGACGGAAGTGACGTCACCTAGTACAATTCGAAAGCGCCAAGTACAGAGGTACGCAAGTGCACAGCTCGCAGCACAAATCGTTGCTGACTAGATCACGTGATTTCCGCACTCGGTCATTTGTTTAGAATCACGGAGGTAGAAAGTCAGCAACACAGGTTAAATATACGTTATGGGCCAGCAAGTTGTTGGTTAAAGTTCTTCTAATGTGTGGATATTTATTTATTTATTTGAAAAATCCTGAATACAGAAAAACCCATTTTACATCAGGATATCAACCGGAAAAGAAATGAACAAAATAATAAGAGGGACACATACACACACGTATACACATATATAATAACAAGTAGGGTTAAAACAACATTATTTACTCTTCAGCTGCTTGATGCACGCCGTTCTGTAAGTCTGTTTCGATAAATGGAAGCCCGGAGCGTCTTTTAATGAGTTGTAAACGGTTTGTAGCCTGTAGAGAAGTGGTATTTTTTTTCCTAAAGATAAGCCTTGAAGATTTAATGTAAAGGAAGTTGTTGCATTTGCTGTTGGTACGTGGGATTCTGAATTTAGAAGTGGCAAGGTTTCGCTGGTGAAAAAGTGTTCAGTCATGATTCTGAAAAGAAATAAATGTTAAGTCTGAAAGTTGACGGCGAAGAGAAAGGTCATGAATTTGTAAAGTGGATAGAATTTCGTGTTTGGAGAAGTTTGCAAGGGTTGGACATCTATGTTTGACTATTCTGACGAAGAAATTTACTACTTTGTCTAATGTATGTGTAAGAACATAATGAAAATGCTATGTGATTTCTATGGTGAAAAACAAGTGTTTATAACGCGGGGAAAACAACGTGTCCTCAGTTTTATCTACGTACTGATCCTATGTGGCGCTGCAGTTGAAATGCAATTAGAAAGACTTTCACTTCCAGTCCACGACTTCAAGACCGTTCTCGGAGGATGCTCGCTTCAAGTACGGTCTTGCACCATTCGGACACGGCCGAAATTGGGTTTGTAATAAGTTATGTGTATCTACAGATCGTCTAATAGAAACTGGGATTCGATGTAGGATAGACAATCAATGGTAAAATCTGAACCATACATAGATTTTCTACCCGACTCCGGAATGGGTCCGCGATTCCTCGCCCGGCTCCAGAGTGGGTCCACGATTTCTCGATTTACAAAAGTTCCATATCCTTCCAACCGTAACCCGCACCGCCATTTTTTTCGAAGAGTAACGGCGAGGAATGAAACAACCATGATATTTTTCCCCCGCGCGTGTAGTCGGTTGCACCCCCACGTAGCTCTGCTATTAATTATTGCACTTCCCTTATCTTGCGGAATTGTTGAGCATCTGTTCGGGATCGCATACTTTGACAGCGAACGCATCAAAGCAGCAGCTTCCGTAAGAGATGCGCTCTTTCTTTCCATTGAACTACGTAGGTAATTAACCGCGCAAAAGCTCTTTGAGCGGTGAAATCTCGTGGAAGGAGTAACCAATCAGACGCTCGCTTGCAGCTCCTTGGCCGTGCGCAGGTATTCGGATAAACTGAGGTTCTTATCTCGATTTGATGGAGGCTTCTAATCCAATGTTCCTCACGCATCCAGAGCAGAGTGGATTTAGTTTTCTCTTTCAGCTTGTAATTTGGTTGACAAGTTATTCGAGTACTGGTCATTAAAGCCCAAGTTCTGCTGTCGATAACAACGGAAGTTTCAATGTTGGAAAATCGACTGGGTGACAGTTATGTAGCCCCAAAAGTTACTAGCGTTTACTTGACTCAGTTGCTTTGTTACAATTGTATTGTCTTTTTTTTATTGTAGGTCGTTTTTTTACCTCTTTGGGATAATCGCGATGATTGGACGCAAAGGTAGACGGACATCCATGCCACTACGGTTACTTAACTAAAAAATTAACTCAGTTACACTGCTACACGCAAAAATAAAAATACTTTTCTATTCTATTATATTCTAAAAAGAAGGCCTTTACTTTGTTGTTACGGTTATTAATTTGCTTGTCACTGTAAGTACGCACACAATTATTCTGAAAGCGTACACAACCTCGCTCAGCTGCATCTCTTCGACCAATGTATATATCCCGGATATATCTGGTGCAAGGCCGCGCATAGCGGCAGAGAAAGCAGGGGGAAGGGTAATGGAGTGGGTAGATCGAAGCAGTATACGCTGCTCGAAGGCTGGTAACTGCCGTCGCTTTCTCCCACCTTCACACAATACCGTTCCCTCTCACGTGTTCATTGGCGGAGCCGTCTCGCGGCACTACTTGTGCAGAGACTTGTTTCCGTTGGCTTGCTCCAGAGATAACCGGGATAAGGCATAGTCCCGCGGGACTGGCTGCATCAAGGCCACGTGACCGATTATCAAGATGTTCACCATGAATGACTAACTTTCCGCACAATCCTCGTACACCTGGTGAAGAAATTGGAAATTAATTTCGGGCCCATTGTATTGTTAATGAAGAAAAGATTTATAATTTTTTAAAGAACATAAAAGATCGTCATGAGAAGGTTTGGAAGACGATGAGGTATAAATTATTTTTAAGAACTTAAATTTCATAAAAATGTCATTTTTAATACCTATAAAATTATTGAATTTTACACAGATGGCATGGGGAGTAAGTCATGGCAACCCAGTAATAATTCGACAACTGAAGGGTGTATTTTAAAAAATATATATATACAACTGAAAGAGTATCCATTATGGATATTTTGTTGGTAGGAATCATGAAAGAAAACCCAAGCAACCCTGTGACATACACATGTATTAATGTACAAGTTACAAAAACCTGTGTGATCTGCGGGTGATCTGTCGTCGCACAGCATTTTCAATGTCCATGCAGGTCGCATATCGTGTACCACGCAATCGTTCCTTCATCTTTGGGATGAGGTCAAAATCACACGGTGACAAATCCGGTGAATACGCTGGGTGCTCCAACTCTTCCCATCCCCATCGGCTCATTAGGTCCCGTACACAAGTTGCCTTATGTGGCCTTGCATTGTCGTGGAGTATGATTGCATTATGCAGTATATCTGGACGCTTCTCCCTAACGGCACGTCGTAGATCTCAAAAACGTCAGGCGTGGTGAAGAGGATGTTGCTGCCGACGGTATTCGACGTCTTCCACATCGATGGCATCGTGCTGTGCTGTAGACAATGTTTTTGTAACATGTGCACATGTGTATGTCACAGGGTTGCTTGGGTTTTCTTTCATGGATCCTACCAACAAAATATCCATAATGGATACTCTTTCAGTTGTATATAACAAATTTTTAATACATCCTTCGATTGTCGAATTATTTCTGGGTTGCCATGTCAACCCTCGTACTTGTGAAAGAATGGAATAATTCAACAGAACCGAATGTGCGGTGCTACAATTTGTTGAAACCAAGGGAAAGGTTACAGTTAATATTAGTTTTAACTTCTCCGGCGTCAGTAGCCAAGAGAGGTCTTCTTGCACTTAAAAAAATAATTTTAGTGGAAACCAATATTAATAAAAGTACATGAAACGACCGTCGACGATCTAAACGCAGTAAGAAATCCTAAGAAAGATTATGTATAGCAGTTCAATAAAGAACTGAAAATTGTCGGATGAATTAGAAAGGAGGCCAAAAATGCAACATAATCCTGCATCCCTTCCGAAATATAGCATAGAAACGTATTTTGTTCCAATGCACGGTACAGATATGCTACATATCCCAACAACTTGTAATCCACGTTGAGAGATTATGACTGTGTTTTAGGTAGTATTTTTAACTTTTTAAGAAGTTCGGGCCTTGTACACTGTCCGTGAGGAAGTTTTTTTAGTGTCTCCTTACCTTTTTAACGTGTTTTGTGTGTTGCGCAGGTCCTTTACAACATTGCACTTTTAACCTATCTCGGGGGAATTTTTTGAACATCTTTTTTTAACTTTTAGGTAAGGATTTTAGTTAATGGGAATGTTCCTCGTATAGTTTGAAGGGTGCAATATGGTCTTATGTGCCGCATCCAAACATTTTAACTCATTCATATTCCAAAATACGGTAGCTACACCCTCATCTGGAGCACCTTGGACATCCTACTTAATCTTGCCTCTGTTTCTGGTTCTTGGGCTTTTACTGGAACACCGCTGCTAGTGACAACCTGATTCCGGCCCTGATTTGACGCCCCACTATACACGGAACCAATCGCGGAAATGCACCTTTCAACGTGGCACAGTCTCCTGCAGTGAAAATGGGACACCTCGATCCTGAGATACTGGCTTCCCTGTAATGCGTTGTGTGTGTTGCGTAACAGTACGGCGGCGGGCAAAATTCAATAGTATATTTTCTTACAGCGGTCCGTAGAATTAGGTAACACACAAAGCGCTGCAGGGAAGCCAACATTTCCGGATTTATGTGTCCCATTATTATTGCCGGTGACTGTACATATTAACACAGCGGAATGAATAATCCTACACGTTGATTTGATTTTTGTTATTTAGCTTTGCTTTTCTGCCACTTTTGGCTAACCGCGACGATGAGGATGAGTGGTGATATGATGAAATTGGTGAAGGGAAGCTCACAAAGAACGCCCATGCCCATCCTTTACGTTGAACTTGTTTCTATGCCATATATTGGAACGGAAGGGGTACCAAATTAAACCTTTTTTTGAGGGAGTTTTCAAATTGTTTGTCATCTCTGTTGGGACATATAACAGTGTTTTATCTAATGTTTTTAGCTTTTTGCGAAGAACTGGTCTCTTTCACTGTTTGTGAGGAAGATTTTAGAAAATTCTTATTTTTTAGTGTGTTGTGATTGTCTTGTGCAGGCCCCTTTACAACCTTACACTTTTACTTTTTACACCCCTTGTTTTAACATTTTCAGTAAGAATTTTAGATAAGGGAATATTTTCCTGTGTACATTGAAGGGTTCAAATATGGCCTAATGTGTCGACGTACCCAACAATTTTATTTCATTCATTCATTCATTGAAGGGAATCGAACCATCCGTATAGTTAGCATCCTCTTTATAACCTTGAGAAGGGTGGCCTTTCTTCAACGTCCAAGTCGTTACCCAGAACTGAAACTAAACCATGAGACTTTTAACTCAAAAAGTACCATAAGACATTGTGAAATTGGATTGCGACGACGAAATCTAGGGGGCTCTGTGAACACATTAAAGCGTGTCCTGCTTGCAGTCCTCAAACACCTGCTACAGTTGTTACGGGGAGGGACAAGAAAAGTTGTCACCTCCCTCCTCCGCAGCCCGTACTACAAAGTCCATGAAGGTCGTGATGCTTTGACCTTTCGGTGGACACTGCGCGGGAGAAGAAACTAGGGTTGGCTTTCTTTTGAAAAATCGATGGATATTCACTCTGTCCCGCGGGTTGCAGAAAGTTTTGCGAATTTCTAATTGGACTCTCGAGCAAAGAGCACTTCTGACCTAGCCCCTGTGGCTGAGTGGTTAGGCACGAACGTGCTTGTTGCTTTCGTATATTCCCATCAGTTCACCGTTGCAGTTCAATTCAACAGGCAGAAAAGCGAATTAAAATAACAAAAAAATGAAGGTGGCATGCGTTTGTGCTGCGAAGTTGGATACGTGCAGGAAAAAATATCTCGCCTTGATATCTACAGCCCACCATTCAGGTTGGTTGGTTAAGACTTTTTTTTGTTGTCGAATTCACATTGTGTTATAGTTTGTAGTCTGTGACTTGTAACAAATGACATTCCGAAAGACCCTTCTGGTTGGTCGAATGATGTCACGTGGTCTTTTGAGTAGGAAGATATACAGTATTTCTTGAAAATGTGATGTTTTATACAAAATGTTATGTCAACTAGAATTGAATGTTGAATAGAAACTCTATCTACAGGATATACTCTGCTACATCCAGAGCTCGAAATGCGTCAAATTAAAGTTGAAACATTTTTCATGCATCAATTGACAGAGTTAAAGGTGTAGTTTTGGTTTGTCTGAAATGATCGTGTCTGATCTCAGTTGATGCATCTGAATTTCATCATTATCAGTTCCTGCACTTTAGTGTGTTACTGGAGCCAAAATATCTGTGAATTGACATAGTATGTTGGATTTTGTGTGTAGGACCCATTATAAAGTCACGATCCGATAATTATGTATCGTTATTATTGTGCAAGAAAGTGCAGTATATTGAACAGGAAAAAATACATCGAAGAGTGCAATAGGACAATATTACATGTAATACCTTATAAGGTGGTTTTTAACTGCAGCTAACGCTAAAATTGTAATCTTGGTGGTAATTACCCTTTCCCATTCTGTTAACATTCTAATTACGTGTAATAATTACTCTTACACATCGTACGTTAAAATTGAAATATTGGTGATAATTACTTTTGTCTATCTTACGTTAAAAATTTAATGTTAGTAATAATTATTCTTGCACATCTTACGTTAAAGTTGTAATATTTGTAATTATTAGCCCTGCACATCTTACGTTAACATTCTAATTATTTGTAATAAAAAATTAATGTTGTTAATAATTATTTTTGCACATATCTTATGTCAAAACTGTAGTATTGGTGATAATTGCTCGTGCACATCTTACTTGAAAATGTATTGTTCGTAATAATTACTCTTGCGCATCTTACGTTAAAATTTGAATTATTTGCAATAATTACTCTTTCACAGCTTACGTTAAAATTGTAATTTTTTGTAATAATTACTCTTGCACTAATTCCAGGTAAAGGACTTCCGAGCACTCTACGCCAAGGTCGTCGTAGACAAGCATGAAGACGTGATGGCGAAATTCGGAGCGATCCTCGCCCAAGGAATAATTGATGCAGGTAAGAATCATTTCCGAAAAATTCATCATTGATGTAGGTTCGAGTTTCTGTCTTCCTGCCTCCTTATTGGCTACTCCTTCTCTCGCTAAATTTAGTGTTTCCTCGAACAGTGTAAAGTTTTCAGTTTCTTTCTTGGAATTTCTTATTGAGCGTTCTCTCCGCTCCTTTAAAAGAAACGGGCCTTCATGGAAATCATTTTCTTCGCAAGATGGAAACATGATCGACGGGAAGGAGTATGTTTTCTGGCTCATTCCTTTCATCGCTGGCAATTATATCTTAAATTGGTTCTCTTCTGGGAGTAGGCCAGCCGCTGGAGACAATTAGTTGGTTATTCAAGCTGCACGACCTGGTACCTCTGCGCGGCATCATTAAAAACAACGTCATTATTTCTTTCCGTCGCTGTTGCTCCTGTTTGAATCGGAAGAGCTGAGCGGATTTAGTGGTGCCAACCCTTTCACCACAGGCGTAGTCAGGATTTTTCTTCCGTGGGGGGTACTAATAAAACAGCTTAGAGAGATATGTCACTACGTATCACAATTGTGATATACTGTATTCACAAATACTACTTGTTCCAAAATGTTATCCAACACATTAAACTGACATACCAAAATACCCGTATTTCACTGCATAATCGTCGCAGATTTTATCCCTTTAAAAAAAAAGTGGGGTGTGACCATTATGTGAACCTTTTTGTAATGTGTCTGTATTACAGGTACTTAAAAATAATTTATTGCTAACTTTGGTGCAAGATATGATGCCGGGAATGTTCGTAAATACACGAGTAGTTCAAACCGGCGCACATCATTTATTCGTGACGGTTTAGTGAACATTTTCCCTACATGAAAACAAGTGAACACATTAGTTGTTATTGATTTGTGCATTATAGTCGAAACATTGCACTTGGGAAAATTGACTGCAGTGTTGCGAAATACGTCGCAACAAAATGCCATCTTCTGTCTCCGAAGATCCAGCGCGACGATTAGGCAATGAAAAGTTATAAACCAATTTTTGTACTTAAAAGACAGGGTGCAACGATTATGCTGTGGCGGCCATTATGCGATGAAATACGGTATGCTTTTCGAAGGGGAAATATGGCTGAAATATGGTTGATCCTCATCAACCCCCTTCGCAGGATCAATGCACTTAAAAATCATGTAAATGCTAAGTTTTCATTATTTCGCAACCGAGTGTGAATGTGAATGAAAAATTGGTTTGGCATGTCATTTTATGTACTTGGAAATTTTGGGCGTTGATTAATATTCTTTGATATTGCTGCCGTGGCCAAAAGTAAAGTCTCCCCATTAGCATTTTCAGGTGGTGTTCCGTTCGTGGATCCGGCACACAGGGTACGCGCGGAATGTAGATGTAAACAATGACGTGGTCAGGAATTTTGTGTGGGCAAGGGGGGGGGGGGATATACTTTCTTTTGTTGGCAATTAACCCCATATTTTCCCGCATACTTTTCTGAGTGGAAATTCGGCCAGCAGGGAAGAGGTTGATCCCCACCAACTCCCTATTTCCATTCCAGAGACAAGGCCTCCCCGATGGCGCAGTGGTTGCGTCATCGCCTTGTAATCAAGGTGTCCCGGGTTCGATACCCGGTGGAGGCACATAGTGGTTCGGATCCCACTTTAAACTGTAGGTCCAGTCCCGATTAGCCTTACTGTGCATAAAGTGGACTTAAAACACCAAATCAAACCAAAACCAAACCATTCCAGAGACAGTTGTGGTACTATAGCCGACTGTTTATTACTTTGGACCCAAAAATATCCTGATTTTTTGGCTGATTGATTGATTGGATTAGATGTGTTACGTCGCGTTTCTTCCACTTTTGGCTAATCGCGACGACGGTGATATGATGAAATTGATGAAGGAACACTTCCAAAGAACACCCATGCCCAGGCCTAGATTCGAACCCGGGACTCCTGGCATCGTAGGTGTGCTAACCAATCAGCCATGGAATCCGAACTCCAGAATTTGTCAAATATATTTCCAGAAGATTAAGGTGAGTATAGAAGGTACCAGTCCTGAAATATCGACTCATTACGTTTTTTTTTCTTGACTTGGGACCTTTAAATGATGATCCTCCGCCTCCGCTCACCACTTTCACTTACATCGCCTACTCACCCAAGCATGTCAGTCTATTTCCTATCAGTTTCTTTTCTTTCAAAATGACTGCTTTCTATGTTGTTACTTGCTTATTTATTTTTGCTTTGGTGTGTTGTCATTTTCAGATCATCCTACTGTTAGATTTCTTGCTTTTAATAATTTATGCTTACATTATATATTTGTTCTAAATCGAAAAAATGTAGCAACGCCGTAAACCTAGCTCCATGCTGTGTCCCCCCGTCCGTGTGTTGAGAGAAGTAGGGGAGGTAGTGTTGACATTTTTAGATCTTTTCCAGGGGAAAAACAACTTTTTAGTTTTAACCGTACTTTACACGTTCGGTCCTTCTGGCACTTGCCAGTACTGCTGATGCTGGGTTACACTAACTCATTTTAAAAAAGTAAATTATTCACAGTTACCGGTACTTGAAAAATAACTAAACTACTTTCTGCTAGAAGTTTTCTTGCAAAAAAATTACACGCTTAATTAAAATGAGTACATGAAGATTAAACATATGCTTGGGGTATATTTATACTATCACAACAAATAAAATAATTCAACACGGAATCAGCGCATATGCCTTAACACTTTTCTGATTAAACAATAAAGTTCATTCACTTATAATTTAACAGCTTTTATTACTCGTGGAAGAGTAAATATAATATCCAATGCTTAAAGATAAAACAAAGATCACATACACCAATAAAGCTCGACAACCGTGTTCCAAATGAATAGAGAAATCGACCCAAAACACTGAAGCCTTCGCGCCCAATTAGATGTAGTAAAGCGTCGATCATCATAAGCAATTCCGCCCAAATTATTTCACCTTAGCATCCAGAGAGGACACGCAGTTGGAAACTGGATTTTCAGATTTAGCTGTTCCCACGTTACAAACTGTCAAGTCAACAATTTCAGTTGCGTAAAGTAATTGTAAATTACGTTACTTCTACTGCAAGAAAGTAACTCTGTTACACTTACAGCTACTTACTCTTAAAAGTAGCTAAGTACAGTTACAATTTCTCCCAAAAAGTAAGTGTTACTTGTAACTAAGTCACTCTTATTTCTACTGTTAGGTTGTGACTTCGAGGTATAGGATTAGAACTTTCAAAGCGTGTGATTGCCCAATCCAAAAAGTAAATTTTTGTAATACACAGATGTACGTTCATGTGTTGGAGCACGGTCCTCAATGAAGGTCGTTCATTTGTAGTCTGCGTCACCGGTTCCATTACTCTTCTAATGAAGAGTGGCAAGAGCTTTTATTTCAAAAGGACTGGGGTCATTAATGTTTTATAGAGCTGTCAGATCTGTTGTGACTGCGGTGCGTTGTGTCATGTAAACGTTTAGTGACAACGGTGCGTGCGGTTGTTAGTAAAACATATCTCTCGGATCTGCGGAGGACATGTCAATATGTGATTGATTAAAAAATATTGTAGTTGATGACGAGGTATGGCAACCCTGATTTAGTGTTGGTGCCTGACAACCCTGCATTGCTGGTCGCGATGTCATTGTGATCATTTCGGTAGTCTGGAGAGAGAAGCTGCTGAGTGAAGACGTGCTCAGTCTGTCTCGGAGATTGATCGTGAAAGAATAAAGATTTTTCAGTCCCACTTTTGCTCGAATACGCTAATCGGTGCTGGAAAAAAAGGGGACCCCAACCAGGAATCGAACTTTGTAACTCTTTACAGCTCAAGCCTTTACGTTACATTGGCTTGAATATGTCAATTCCTCACCTCCCCGGTTACATCGTGACTGTGATAGCCACGTTCAAAAGTTCCCATCGTTCCTAATTGTACAAGTTTCATAAATTTCATTCTCGAGGTTTTGAGTGAGATTATGCCCCTCACTCTCTCCTATTTCCTAAAAGAAATTAGAATCCCTGACTCTGGCGTAACTAAATTCAAAGGTGTATTGCCACTGCAACATACGAGTCCTCTATCGTGACAAGATCTTTCTTACCACATTTTCTTCAAGTTCATCTTAATATTGACATTCCTTCTTCGTCTTGGTCTTCCTGTAGATCTCTTACTATAGGCACTGACTCGATGGGGCTAAGGGTCTCGAGGCCCCCCCCCCCTTCCAGTGTTAATGATGTGGGGCAGATCCCCTCAAATAATTTTGCTTCTCTTGTAAAGTTTACTCTGAATTGTGCAACATGAACTTAACTTTAAATACACATTTGAATGTTCTAGACCATCAACTTTGGGGAGCTGAGACCGCTAAGCCATCAACTTTGGAAGGGGGGGCTATGACCGGAGACAGGAAAACACATGACTTAGTACTATATACTAAGTATATAATTATGAGTATTGTTAATATTTTTACTAAAAAGAGTTTCAAAATAACGAAGTGATATGACAATTATACCAGTATGTTGTTTAGTGAATCCTGAACAATTTAAGGTCGTAAACACGACTTTCAGGCAATAATGATATATACGATATTTAGTTATCCTCGAAATCTCTTCCTCTAGTCCAAAGAATAAGGGAAAAATAATTCTAAAGTCTTGGAGTTTATTAGACACTGGCTTGCAGTAAAGTACGCAAGGAAAGCTTATGAAAAGTCTGTATTGCGAAAGCGGGAACGGCTATGATCAAAGGCATTATTGCTAAAGTACGGCGTGCTGTGTTTTTATTTATTATTGCAAAATTAAATTTAAAAAGTAAAATATTGTAGCAAGAACAAAAAAGTAAACTAATTTTACTGCGATTTGTGTTAGCATTTATGTAAATAATTAAATAAAACTGTTAAATATTGTAAATATTCATTATTTTTATGGGTACGTCAACACTAAGGTTATTTGCTACGTCACATGTCCTTTCTCTACAAATCTGTTACGGACATTAAAACACACCCATACCCTCGCCGGGACTCGAACCCGAGACCTCCGGATCAAAGCAAGTTGAGACGACCACCCAACACGCTCGGCTACAGAGGCCGGCATAAAACTGTTATGTTGGCCTATTAATGTAAATACATAGGCTACTTTTAAATAAAAATGTTAATTGTTATCTAAAAAACAGATGAGCAGACACAAAAGACATAAGGAGACTTTGAAACATTTTCTAAACTTTTTTCATGTTACATTTCATTTGCATGAGGAATATAATATAATAGCTGCTTACAAACTGTTATACGAAGACGTAATTTTTGTTTTTAAAAAAGGGAGGGAGTAAGTCATTCATTCATTTCATAATAATTTTGACAAGTCGGCGCCCCTGTCTCTTACCACCAGGTTTCCCAACAACAACCCTCTCAGTCCTCTGCTATGCTACGCGTACATGAACTGCCTTATTGGTTGAAGTGGATGATATGTATATTATGTAGTTCAGCAATGTAATATTTTCGACTTCCCTGTTGTTTCATGTTCTTAGGTCTTGTCATATCCGGATCGTGGTGTCCAAACTTAGATTCCGCATCAGTTTTTCAGTTCCAGATGCGGGTACCCAATCTTCTGTCCCTTATCGAGGTTACCGAACATCAGTTCAGGATCATGGTTTCCGAACTTTGGTTCCATATCGTGATATCCGAACTTTGGTTCCATATCGTGGTTTCCGAACTTTGGTTCCATATCGTGGTTTCCGAACTTTGGTTCCATATCGTGGTTCCCCAACTTTGGTTCCATATCGTGGTTCCCCAACTTCGGTACCATATCGTGGTTCCCCAACTTCGGTACCATATCGTGCTTTCCCAACTTCGGTACCATATCGTGCTTTCCCAACTTCGGTATCATATCGTGCTTTCCCAACTTCGGTACCATACCGTGGTTCCCAAACTTCGGTACCATATCGTGGTTCCCAAACTTCGGTACCATGTCGTGGTTTCCGTCTCGTAACCGGGTAAACGAAGTTATGCAGGCTCCTGTAGCGGAATGGTTAGCACATCGCGCCACGACACCAGGGATACCGGGTTCGAATCCTGGTCTGGGCATGTTTGTTTGTGAGTGTCCACCAATTTCTTAATATAATCACTCATTCCCATCTTCGCAAATTAGCCAAAACTTTCAAGAAACGAAGTAATATAGAGCAAATCAATCAATCGGCTAAACGAACTTGAGTTCCGAATCCTGATAACTGAATATAGGTTCGGGATCCGTGTATTTTCAGAACCTGAAAACCCGAGAAATAAGCTTTTTGGCCATCCCTAATCCAACTATATTTCGTGAGATTTTATTTTCTAAAATATGATTCCAGATACACGAAAACTAAAGCAGCGAATTTGGCCGCAGAGCGATACCTTCAAAACATCGCTGCCAGCTGTGTTGCCTCCTCCTTTACTGGAACTGTGTGGTACCGATGCCGCGTTACATATTAATTGGCTCTCTTCGTGTTTCCTTGTCCTTTCCTCCTCCGAGTTCCCTCTTAATCCCGGGGCAAGGAGGAACGAGAAGTAATGCAAATGCGCTAAACTCGGTCTTTTCATTAAGTCCCCTCATTTATAACGAAACTCCCCGCCTCTTATCCCGTAATCGTATTACCCCGCCCTTCTCGATTCCCATTTAACGGAATACACCCTCCGGATTATTCGTGGCCCCTCTCCGGGTTGGGTGCAAGGTTGAGGAAGGGTAATTAGCCCTTCGGTGAAATATCTGTGCGTTTTTCGCAAGGTTGCGATTCTGCTGAAGGGGGAGAGGAAAGTATGCTCCCTCCTCTCCTTGTTTCGCTGGGTTGAATTAAGGTAAATGCGTTTTGAGCGGCAATTAACACTCCTAATTCTGGTAGACTCGCCGTGGGGACAGTCTACAGGACTTTGCGCGCGGGACATAGTTGTTGAAAGTTTTCTCATTCTCTTTGTCTCTCACTTCCCCTCTCTCAACGGCACTCTTTATATTTGCATTTCTCTCACACTGTCTGTCTCTCTTGCTGTCTCCCTTCTCCCCTCTCTTTCGTCTTCTTTCTTCCCTGCCGTTAGTCTCTCCATACCCCCTCTCTCATTCCTGTCGTCTCTCTCCTTTCGATATCCCTTTCTCTATCCTTCATAATTTCTCTTCTATCCCATAATTCTCTCCTTTCGTTCTCTATCCCCTCTCTTTATTTCCTTCTTTCTCTTTCCTTCCTTCGTTCTCTTTCCTCTCTCTTCCCTGCCTTCTTTCTCTATCCCCATATCTTTCCTTCCTTCGTTCTATTTCCTCTAGCTTCCCTTCCTTCATTCTCTATCCCCTCATTCCTTCCTTCGTTCTCTTTCCTCTATCTTCCCTTCCTTCTTTCAATATCCACTCTCTTTCCTTCCTTCGTTCTCTTTCCTCTATCTTCCCCTTCCTTCTTTCTCTACCCCCTCTT
This sequence comes from Lepisma saccharinum, assembly GCF_977018435.1. Lineage (NCBI taxonomy): Eukaryota > Metazoa > Arthropoda > Insecta > Zygentoma > Lepismatidae > Lepisma > Lepisma saccharinum. Next base: position 38,890,736 of record NC_139238.1, read on the forward strand.
TCCTTCATTCCTTCTTTCTCTTTTCCGATCTTTCCCATCCTTACATCTTTCTCCTATCCCCTCTCTTTTCTTCCTTCTTTCTCTTTGGTAGAACGTCCGTTTTGCGAAAAGGGAGGCAAGACGTGCTTAGAGAAGAACAAGATAATGAAGTTTGTTTGAAAAACAAAACACCTGCACCAGTTGTTTTTCTTTCTTTAACAACTTTTATCGTATTGGACCCATAAATGCATCTGACTTCCTGTCTGTAAGGAACATTGCCCCCCCCCCCCTCCCACTGGGCGTTCCACCAGGTTATAGATCTGGATGATATCCGACTCTACACTGTTTTTAACACAAAATGTTCTCATAAATATTTTTTTTAAAATTTTTCTCACGTAACGTCACTTTTGTATCTCTCTACGCCAATTACGACGATGAAGATGAATGATGGATAGATTAAATTTATGAAGGGACACCACGATGTATCATCCAGGCCAGTGCACGAAACCGGAACCTTCGATAGTGGTCGTAAGTCGGCATTCATAAGTGGAAGAAGTTGTTTACACTAGTTTTCCGCGAGACTCGTGCAACGAATGTATTGAACCAAAACAGATTACTTTTTCCTGCTATTTTTTAACTAACTTTTTTTTTCAAAAGAGAAATGTGACAAGAGTAGGGGATCTAGTTGTTTGGGTTCGAGGGTTTCCTTTCCGTGCCTAATTCCTTATTTGCACCATAATAAAATAGAGCACTGAAATTGAATTTTGTCTTGTTTTTTTAGATTATGCACCCTGCATATGAATCTAATGTAAAAATTATTTTTTCCTTTCATTTCAGGAGGTCGAAACGTGACCGTGACGCTCCAGTCCCGCACTGGCCACACCTCGATGCTGTCTGTCGTAGGGGTCCTCGTCTTCACCCAGTACTGGTACTGGTTCCCTCTGGCCCACTGCCTGGCCCTGGCGTTCACTCCTACATGCCTCATCGGACTCAACGCTCAGCTGAAGGTAAGTCACTTGTAGTGGACCAGATACAACCGTTGACTATTTCAGTTATCCGGTATTGTGGCCTCCTCGATGGCGCCGTCGCAGTGTAATCAAGGGGTGCCGGTTTGGATACTCAGTGGAGGCACATAGTGGTTCAGATCGCTCTTTAAACTGTAGGTCCAGTCCCGATTAGCCGATCTGTGCATAAAAGTTGACTTAAAAACTCTCAGTTATCCGGTATGCCATCTGGTAAGAGTTTTTTGTAACTAAGCGTAATAGAATACAGTTCAGGACCTTAAGAACCTCTGTACGTTTATCTTCCTCCCAATCTTGTCCAGGCGTGAAGGGGCACGTGTCCACCACTGGAGACTCCGATATTACCGATTCCTGTAAAGAGAAATCTAAGGATTTGGCCGATGACTGTATCCCTTAATTTTTCAGGTTTTTTTTCTTCCAACGCTGAAAACATAACCCCAACAGATTCCCATGACCCTATCTTGGAACATGTGGGGGACCAATCGTTCAAGATTCTGTTATTTTCCAGTGAAAAAAGGTTCCTTACCGTTGAGTACTTCGCTTCACCACGTGATTGATTTGGTTAATTGTACTTCGCTTTTCTTCTACTTTTGGCTAATTCCGAAGATTAGGATCAGTGATGATATGGTGAGATTGATGAAGGGACACTGACAAAGCTATCCATGCCCAGACCGGGATTCGAGCCTGGAACTCCCAGCGTCGTAACGCGCTGTACTAACAACTGTACGAAGGTCGGCGCTTCGCCATGTGGACAGTACGTAAGAACAGAAATACGAACTGCGACATGATACATTTATACAGGGTGTCTATAAAGTCACTTAACATTTCTGCATGAACAGGATTTATGGTACAAAATACAATATGTACTGAAACATATATCACAGTAGGACACAAAAATCAGTATAACTCAATGTGACCACCCCTCAAGTCTAGGCACATATGCCAACAATCCACCACAGCCCGAAACATCTTCTCCAACATAGCTGGTGTAATCTCAGCAACTGCGGCTGTAATGCGTTGTTTCAAGTGGACTATGCTGTGAACCCTCGCCCCGTACACCTTAGACTTGATAAACCCTCAAATGTAGAAGTCTAATGGGGTCAGATCAGGGGGGGGGGGCAAATCCCCGTTGCGAGACACGACCAATCCATCTACCGGTGAAAACTTCGTTTAGGTGATCACGAACGATGGTGGTGCCCCATCCTGTTGGTGCATAGTAAGAAGCTTGGTGTGCCCCAATCCATCGTGCTATGAGCCACAGTTGGTAGGTGCTTGGATTATGGATACTGAGTCGCGTGGTCGATGCGGTGGGGCTACGTGTGATCGCGTTCTGTACATTTTCCACAATTTGTGGTGTTATGGCCGGCCTACCAGGACGTCCTTCATCCTCAACACTACCTATTTACTTGAATTTGTTGACCAGGTTCTTAATAGCTAGCCTGGTTTTCTGAATTTCCGAGTGAAGTCCATCCGCACCTGTTCATACGTCATTCCACGCAGACGAGCACAAACAACGGCTATTCTCTCTTCTATAGAGTTCATTTTATCAGATCACTTGGAAAAAGGAAAAGATTTGTCATTAGTTCATTGAAACATTAAGTGACTTTATAAACACACTGTATATCGAAGTAAAAATGTTTCGTTGCGTAAGTTACCATGCCTGTGTAACTTCTTTAGTAAAGAATAAATTACAGTTACTCACAATGTTGTTCGTACAGATGAATTGTGAGAAGAGAAAGAAAGCAAGAACTATAATAAGCTTTATTTAGTACATTAGGTATTGTCCCTACAGTAGTTATATTATATGGTAATTTATTTACAACCGTTTGTTCCCCCATAAACTTTATTAATAACGAAAAACATTTATTTTAGTGTAAGCAAGCTACTTTTATGTCACATTACCCTTCGTACACTTGCAATGAAAAGAGAAAAACAAAATAAAAATTTTACAAAGTGAGACAGTTTAATAGCCAGATGCATAACCCTTGGCCTTAATAACTGCTTGGCATCTCCGCATAGAAGCGACTGCCCTCTTCAGATCTATTTTTGACTTGCACTCATGTTTATGGACACGTTTCTTCAAAAAAATGTCCATAAATGCTCAATCAGATTCAGATCTGGACTTTGGAGCTGTCGTTTTCAACTGCTTTGGTACATTCAAAATCAACCAGTCCCTGTTGAGTTGAACGCTTTGTTTGCTGTCGTTATCATGCTGGAACGTGAACACACGTGGCAACCCCATTTGCTGGGCACTATTTTTCACGTTATTCTTCAGGAGATTATTACATACATGTTTTTCCATGATTCCACGAATGACTTGAATTTTCCCAACTTCTTTAGTCGACGTACAGGCCCAGGTCATAATGGATCCTCCACCATGTTTTACCGTATGCGTTGTATTGGCAACATTGTCCTGCGTATTTGCCTTCCTCCACACTCGTCACACCATCTGATCCGTGTAGGTTTATTTTGGTTTAATCGGACAAGTTCACGTTGTCCCATGACTCCTCATCCTTATGTAAATGCTCTTTAACAAATCCGACTCTGTCGATACGTTTGCCCTGTACGAACAACATTGTGAGTAACTGTATCTTAACGAATGCAGAAAAACATTTGAATTAACTTTACGTGCCAGTGGTTAAGTGATTTACGCAAGAAGACACAATTTCAAATGTTCTCCTAACTTTTCCTCGTACAGAATGTGAATTGTGAGTAAAACAAACATTGTGAAAGATATATATATAAGACAATTGACTCCTTTTTCCCTCCATCTTTGGAGCAAAACACTCGCTTGAGGTACGAACTATAATAAGGAAACTACCGCCACTCACAATGAAAGAATAGGACTAGATTTTCCGGCTCCAAGTATGTGTACGGTGTTGTCACTTCCTTCGTTTCCCGAGTTAATAAGGCACCCTTGAAGCATCTGCTGACCCCTCGCATTGAACCAGAAACGTTGGAAAGGTCAGGGACATTCCAAAAACTTGCCCACCTCTATTGCTGTATCGTTGCGTCAACGTAGTACAAAGCAAATCAAATCGTCAAAATGATAAAGAAAGTCCCTTGGTGGGTTGAAGGACTAGCACACACTTCTACTCGCCCACAAAAGTGACAAGTGTTCAGAGATGGATCTCAACTCTAGTCACTCAGAGAATAGATGGCAGTGTCTTCACGGAAGTCACTTTTCAATTGGGCAGGAGCTATGGGTATGAATCTTCAACGTTTTGGATCATTTTCTGGAAAACGATGATGGTTCCGGAGATTCCTGTATCATAATTTAGAAAGAAAGAAAACTGCGCTGTAGGTGGGGGAGCCATTGTCTTTGCGACTAGTGGGTGTATGGAGCCTCTGTTCTCAGCCTCTTTGCTCGATGTCGTTCGATTCAATTCGGAGAAATCTCGTTAACTTTCGGGTCCTGTCTCGTTACCGGAGGAGCGAGAATTCTCGGTTGGTCCAAAGAGCGTCCACGTCCGTTTCCCGGAATTGAAGCATCCCCCTCCCTCCCGCCTCTCTACCATACTTTTCGTCCCAGCGGGTCGTTCGTTACGTTTCCCGGTAACAGTAATTTCTCTTCCAATGTCGGCGACAGACAAGCTGTCCGTTCTGGGTAGAGCTGAAGTACCTCGCAGCAATCGCCCGTGCAGTTCTGGTTGGAGCTTCGCTTGCGGCGTGATTTGGATTACAACCAGCCTTCTCCATATCGTCATGGATTACGTTCATTGCATGTTGGTTCGGATCTCACTATGACCATAATATGGCAACTACCACCTACACACTGCAAAAGGGCCCCACACGTTCACAATCTCAGCTGCTTGTGGAGGTGATTTGGTCAGCACCATCAGATTGGGCGAACCCCAGAACAGGGCAGTTGCTGAAAAAATTTCCACTCCGGGAATCGAGCCCGGGTCGTCCTACGCGTCTCCCCAGTAATACAGAATTCCCCTAGATCAGGGGTTCCCAATCTTTTTCATTTTCACGGCGCCCTTAGTGTTTCAAGATTTTTCCGCAGCGCCCAAGTCAGAATGTACTGTAGATCTATCTAACACTTATAACGCTCTGTTAGTGTTGTTAGGTTGCTTGCCTTAAGTTAAAAAGTAAACATATATTTTAAATTCAGAAACATTTTATATGTAAAGAGTACTAAATAAGCACGATTTGGAACATTGATTGAGTTTCAGTGAAAATATTGGAACATTTCGCGGGGCGCACACTTTGGAAACCACTGCCCTAAATAAAGTAATATAAATAGAGAATACACTTCAGACGCCAAAGAAGAAAAGAGCAACCTAAATTCACCTCATAGTCTGATCATTTGTTCGATTTCAAATAAGTTCAAGATAGGTGTAATTGAAAGATAAAATGTTAGACCTTAATATTTCATAAAATTTTAAATAGAAATGAGAGTTACAAATTGGTATGAGTCGAATTAATATAAATGAATGCTCTCATTTAGCAAATCTCCCTCTATATATAACGTACTGCAAGTAAGTAATACATTTTATTAGTAGTGGTAATGCTGTTACAAAAACTGAATCAGAGAATTCCGGCTTAACAGACCTTCATTAAGAATTGAGTTGAACATGGTTGTCTTAATGGAACCATGTTCTGTCACTCGGCTAATGCATAAATCAATGTTTCATAAATACCAATCGATATATCGGTTGTTGTGCATGGCCATCAGCGGGTCGGTGCTCTTCCTTCCGTTTGGTGAACATTGTGCGAGCTAGGGATTGAGTAAAAACTTCGCAATGTTTGAAACTCTCTTAAGAATTTCCTTTCTCAATTAATAATATAGATTTACTTCGAGGTGGGTTCTCCAGTTTCACTAATATGGTTGTTCTACGTACAGTAAAACCTCGTTAATCCGGACGCCGATAAGTCTGTCTTCGCTTAATCCGGACAGGCCGGAAAAAACAATAGAATACAAGGTTTTAAATGTGGCTAGAAGTCAACAAGAGAACTAGACGCAGAAAGAGGAACAGAAGAGTTTGCTTAAGTCCTAGAGACATGGAGACTGAACGGAATACTTCATATTACATTATATTAGAATTAGGTATACCTTTGAGTAGGCGAAGTTTTACGTTTCCATCTCAATTGGTTTTTTTAGTCATTCATATCATATGGTCGATCTGTTTCGATTCTTCACTAGAACAGTCTGATGAGACTGCCAATCGAAAGAAAAATTAAGAATTTAATTCGTATTCTGTGAATATTTCAGTTCAACAAGTTTCACATTCGTGACTAATTGTTTCGGATATATCGCAACGTAAAAAAATCGATTGTTCTGCTTCCGTAGACAGTCCGAAGGACCAATCCGTCTAACTTTTAGTACTTTCAATTAGCATTTGCTACACTGTCTCGGGAATCTGTGAAACAAGGCCGGTAAAGAAAGAAAAGAAGCGAGTGTTCGGAGTAGAGCCGTGCGCGCCGCTACAAACTACTGGTAGCTGCAATCACGTTGCCCCCTCCATGCGCTCACTTCAACTCTCACGCCTTCATTGGTCGACCCTCTTGAGTCGTTACTTGCTCAGTGGGATTCTTTACGTTCGCTTGCTCCAGACATTCCGTGGACAGAGTGTAGGTTTAAAATTTCGCTAAGTTTTATCGCTCTACCTTTAACCGTTTCTGAGATATGTCACGTGACATCGATTGTAACCTGAATAACGATACACTTTGCTATTATTTGATAGGCCTTATAAGTCCACCAAATATTGTCTTTGCAGTAGCAGCAGTTTCTGAAGTACTGATAAGTGGCTAACATGACCTGGGCATAAATGTACCCCTTCCCCCCCCCCCAACTTTGTTGATAAGTACCTTTAGAAGCAACAAGAACCAACTTGTGACAATCTCAACACGTGTATTCTAAATTCTCTATCGTTCAGAGAGTGTGACAGCTCAGGTGCGATTCGAGCTTGTTCGCGTCGTTACCGAACACGGTAATTCAAATCTTTATGTCACGGCGTTGCGGTAATGCCATGTCGTCTGCATACGGGGCCGTTTTTATCTCTCCCACGCACTGCTGGCTGCATAACCAGCGGGATAAAATTGTCTCTTATGATACGAGGACGCTAGTGAAAAAGTGACAAGAAACGGCTGTTCTTTTTGGCCACATACTTCGGTGCGAGATATGCAATGTGCGCGCATTTATTCTGTCTAAATGGCAAATTGTTCATACCCTTATTATTATTATGCAAACAGTAAAAAGTATCATAAATATTTTAATGTTTTTTTTTTTGTATACACCGAATTTACAGGGCACCCCTAAAATGTTTGATAAATATCTAGTTAATAATGATTTCCGTTCTAAATTTACATTTACTTCCCCCAAAATCTTACTTAACTCTCCCTACATTTAAAATTTTTGGATGAATCCCTGCTTAGGGATATACTGTGACAAAATTTTTAATTATTTCTAATGCTCGTAGTCTTGAAACATTTTCACGATGTAGCTTATTACTTGGAGGACAGTGGTTGATTTTACATGTACTTCGCTTTTCTGCCACCTTTGGCTAAGATGAGGATGAGTGGTGATGTGATAAATTTGATGAAAAGACGTTCACAAATAACACCTATGCCCTGGCTGGGATTAGATACCGGGACCCCTGTCGTCGTACTAACCACTCCGCCACGGAGGTCGGCTGATGGATAATAAAAATAAAGATCGGGGGGAGTACGAACAGGTGCGGTGGTAACGGTATGCGTGTTTTACATAAATATCGCATATAAGACCTAGACACGGAAATTCTGAAGACTTATCCACACACCCCTAGCGCTAAAAGGGCTGGCTAGGTGGATACAGGCTGCTTTGTTGCATTACTATAGCCAGCGGCGGACAAAACCAAAAATAATTCAGGCGCCAGCCCCTTTTTCTCAGGAACCTGTTTTTTTCCCCCCCAATATGGGTTAAGAAAACAATGAACTCAACTAAGATAATCTGTGAAATGCGATCCTAAAACATTTAATTTATGAATTAATACAAGATTGGAATAAAAGTAATTAATTCTTGCACCGGAGTGGCTTTCCTAAAGAAGGCTCAACTGGGAACAGCATGAATAACTATCCAATACCTTCTAATATATGGCGAACTCCCCCCCCCCCTCCCATTTCGCTTCAGATTTTGAAATTGTGCTACTCGTAGCAACAGTGCAAAAATTTATAATGCCATGTTTTTTATTCTCTTAACGATACGCGTACAGAGAATGCACAAATATTAAAAACACATACTGTATTGGTTATTTTTATAGAATGGTATTTAGAAATTTTCGCAAGCGAAGTAGGAAAAACCGAACTAAATTGAAAAATTTAGTCACCAGGTGAAAATTTTCAGCCGCCATGGCGACCGGACGCTGTATTTTTTACCCCTGACCGTATCCATACTGATATTTTGAACAATAGTTTTTCTGAAAGACTTTTTGTAGTCGTGGCGTGCGTTGATTGAAAACGCATGCTAATGAGCACCGCTGTGAAATAATAATCGTAAATGCACAACAGGTCTCGTACTTCGATCTGCGTCACAAGAAGCTGAAAACAATGTTTAACTAGTTTGTTTTCTGTCCGGCTTTCACGAGTGGTGACATATAAAGTGTAATTGAGAAGGAATGGCGTTAATAGCCCTTTTGGCAGGGCCCTTTCTCCGGCCCTTCTTGCGTAAAGAGGCAGCGTGGACGTGCAAAGCATTGGAAACCTTTTCTCAGAGCCCCTAAGATTTGTCTCACGTACGTTTCCAAGCCCCCCCCCCCCCCTCCTCCTCTCTCTCTTTTCTGCGCTAGGCATTTCGTGCTTAGTGAAGAATGAATGCATTTGTCGTTTGCCTCCGAAATCTAGTTTGGGCCAGAAAATGCAGTCGTTCCAAATCCCTATACAGTAAAACGTCGTTAATTCGTTCTCTCAATGTTCCCACACAACTTGAGAACTTCAGGAAATTTGAAAAACTAAAATATCTGGGTTGATTAATAAGTTCCACTGAAGCACATCTGACGGAGTAAAAATAATCACAACTAATATGTACTAATCATTACAACATCAGTAACTTGTTGTAAACAAGCTACTTTTAAGATACAGGCTTTAGATACATGTTTATTTTGAATTACAGATGAAGTGAAGTCAAGGGGTCCCGGGCTCGATACTCGGTGGAAGCACGTAGTGGTTCGGATCCCACATTAGACTGTAGGTCCAGACCCGATTAACGTATATGTGCATAAAGTGGACTTGAAACAAACTGAAACAAAGATGACGTGATATGGGTGTTCCTTGTGCCCTTCAACACATCAGTCATCCTCATCGTTGAGATTAGCCAAAAGTGGCAGAAAAGGGACGTAAAATAACTTAATTCAATCAAACAATCATTCCCGGATTCCGCGATGGGCGAAAATAGCCTTTGTGCTTATGTGCCCATAAAAATCAATGAAATCAACAACAACAAAGTAATTGTAAATTATGAAACAATTACAAAAAATAAGTTTTGTTCCCATCTCGAAACAGTACTGCCAAAAATGTTTTCAAACAATTGTGCCCGTTAAATAATTCGTATAGCCTTTCTGTAAGCAATAAGACTGCATACCCTTAGTATCCCTAAGTAAGTCACACTATAGTAGTAGGCCTACTACAGTATTGAGAAATTTTTTTGTTTTTTTATCTCTGTACTACCCCTAGACAATTGCAGAAGTAGAATTGGGTCGCTGTTACTTTTTTTAATGAAGAGTCTGTATTGTGTTTCCTTCATCTGATGCAATTTACCGCCTGGCAGCACAATGTGTGATATTGTAATTGATCTCATTTGCAAATAAAAATAACTTTTGTTCGCGGAAATTTCAAGTGTTAGAAATGAATTCACGATTCTCCCGTTGTTCAATTTCCGGTAAGGGAAACAGGGCGTTTTAAATTATCAATATTGCAGGATTCAATATTCCACTCGCTTTCTCCCCTTCTCTACCGTTGTGCGCAGTCTTGCTCCACAGATTCCAGAGAAAGAGTGTATGTACTATATTATTTTGGAATCATTTACAATTATAAATGGTATGCATTGTTGTTGTCTTTATCATCATGATATGATGGATGATTTCTATTTACTCTTTGTGACTATCCCTTTCTCAATGTCAACAACTCATTACTCCTCCTCATCTTCGCACTAGCCAAATGTGGCAGAAAAGAGAAGCAAAATAAACCATATCAATCAATCAATTTCTGTTTTCTAAGATAACTGAGAAAATTGGAAAAGAAGGTAGGTTGAATTGGTGTTTTAAGTCAACTTTATGCACAGTAAGGCTAATTGAGACTGGACCTACAGTTTAAAGTGGGATCCGAACCACTGTGTGGCTCCAGCGGTATCTAACTCGGGGCCCCTTGGTAACAAGGCGACGACGCTACCACTGCGCCATCGGGAAGGCCCTTTGGAAAAGAAGGGTCTACATTATACTTGCTAGTTGGAAAAATAACTACAGATTTAGCAACCCTGTGGAAGGAGGAGTAAACGGAGTTTCGGGTGAAAATTTAACAATTTAAACAAACCACAAAAGATTCCAGCTTCTTGAAAAGGTTACCGTTGTTAATGAAAGTTAGGTGTTTTCATATGTTCATGAATAAAATGTCTGTCAACGACATATTGTAAATCACATTGTCTTCACTGCACCACAAATGACGTTTCACCCGGAGCGCTTGTCACGTCTACACTCTTCAGCGCCAGTGTTGCCAGAAACGAGTTACTTGAAAAGTGCCGTGTCCTAATCGACAAGCGCAACGTTACGTTCTTGTCTTTGGCTTCTGCCGGCAAAGATGTTCGAATCGAGATGCTGCCTTGCAGTGTAGTTGCCACTTTTTCTGCCAGGTGTCAGTTCGAACGTCACCAACCGCTGATGCACAGGTGAAGTAGAGGCAGAGCCAACCAAACATCATTACCACTTAAACTGTAAATGTGGCATGCGGTATCTTCTTTTATAATTTTTATAAATGCAGTGTTATCGGTAAAATGACCTAGTAGCACCGAGTTTTAGATCTTCTATTGAATCAACATTTCTAGGGTTCAACCCCCCCCCCCCCCCCGAAACTTCTGACATGTTGGATTAATGAAAGTTCCGAAACCAAAATCTGTAACTTATTTTCAATTTTTTTTTCGAAGCATCACAAAAATACAACGAGACAATGTTGAAACGATCGAGCTAATATTTTCATACATTTGGAATTCTGAAACTTGAGTGAAACAGGATTTATTCTCCGAATCGCAGCCCACCCGCGACCCCTCCATTTTCACTTCTGCTGTCCTCTTTCCAGTGTTGTTCCTGCGTCACAATTAATATAGACTGAAAATTCCCTTATGATTATCCCAAAATTCCCTTTCCAACTTTTAAATTCCCTTTCCGATAGAGTAGAAAATAAATCCCCCTTGATAGGAGTTCAAACCTAGGATCTCCAGTTTCGTAGCGCGTTACGTTCGCGATTGAGGTTACAATCCATGCACCAGGCTAAGTTTTTATAAAGAATATCTGGTTCTACACTTTTCAAAATTCCAAAAATTAAGTTTTAAGGTCAAACAACAAAAACTTTATGATTAACATTTCCATCTAACTTCTAAAGCTTTTTCTTGAAGGTATCTAAAATTTAATAACAAAGTATACCGGTAATAATTTTGCATTTCAGTACACACTGTATGAAAAAAACAAAAAAAACAACTTGTGCTGGCTATTCACTCATCTGCTGGATTGAGTAAGCCCCCTCAAGGATATAACAATAATAATAATAATAATTATTATTATTATTATGGAATATTTTTTTATTGTGAAATTTAAATTATTATTGTATAATTATTGTTATTATTTCTATTATTCAAATTTCTGGCGACGCCCATGGGAACAATTATGAATGAACCCTCCCCGAAAAGTTTTCCTGCCTACGGCCATGACTGCGTTATCAGGAAGGTTCTACATGACATACACAGATGTTTTGTCAACTTGCCACAAGGATTGCTAAGGATTTCAATCTTGAAAACGAACGAACCTTGAAGCCTACAAGTTTTTGAGATGATAGGAAATAACTATAGAAAAATATGAAATTAAAAAATATTTTGCAACTGAAGCGGACTGAAAAGGGTCATATCTGGATCAGAAAGATCTAAGTTGGCGACACTTGTTGCAACAAGAGGAGCGCAAGTTTGTCTGGTGCTCCCCGTCGTAGCAAGGTTGCCATGTTATTGATTTCAACAACACTGATGCGATTCCGTGTGCTACTTATATCAGAAATATTTGTTTTTTAAGTTCTCCTTCAAAATTTTGCGAGCGTAATTCACCACCATTAACAACAAAATATATGCTCACTACTCTAGTGAATCAACCCAAATACCAGAACGATTCACATTTTTTGTTGCCCGAATTCAGTTTCGTGCGTGCCCTAAAAGGCTTTATGCTTTATGAAACCGTGTCTCTTTTTTTTTTTTGCATCATTTATGGTCAGGTTTACGAGTAAAAAGTGGACATGTCCTTTTTTATTATTGTTATTATTAATGGGAGAGGGATGACCCACATTTACAGTTGTACTCTCGTTCACATCGTTCCACTGGTTGTTATTATTTTTATTATTTTGTCATCTTCCTCCCTCAACCCCCATCTCCAAACTCGAAGTAGGATTGGTCGAAATTCGCAATTGCTAAAAACATTGCACTTTCACCCCATATGGTTCATTAACGGACTTCTCATCACGTATGTATGCAGAAAGGATATGAGCGATTTTACGAGCTGGGAGAACTCTGTGGTGGGCTGCGTGCTTTGATTTCAATCTGGCCGACTGGCGAAATCTAATCAACTGAAGTCTGGTTAGTTGTAAACCCGCGCTTCTGTATTCACACGGGTAAACACCCGCCATTGGTAGGCACTTGAGGTAAATGTGTGTTCGGATGATTAAAGTAGCCACTAAAAGCTTCTCAAAACGGCCGTCAAAGTCGAATTGCAATCGGTATCATGGTATGGAATAACGTAAACAAGATCTGGAGCATGTGTATTGTGGCAGTAACCCGGGAACAATACTTTAATGTGGTGGAAATGGCGATATCGCAGGCCTGTAACTGGGACAAGGCTCTACCATGCTCATATCTAGGATTCGTTAATCGCTTGAAGCACAGCAACAAGTATAGTTGTTTCCTACAATCCCTCGATTTATCTCGAAGTGCCTTCGATAGCTCTTACACAAATGATTTGTTTTTTATTTATTATGTAAGGCCGTGTCCAAATTCCTTTGCATTCTTTCCCGTCGCTTTCATGTGCTCTGGAAGTCCTGCGAATCGAAAGGCTCCCGAGTAGTACAGTTGCCAATTTTTCCGCCAGGTGTCAGCTCGGATGTCACCCGCCGCCAGGACAGCTGTTTTCAAATGTTCCTCTCCTTTCGAAAAACCATATGATATTCCAAAATCTGAAAAATTACATCAACTTTTAATTGTTTCTAGACAATTGACGTGAATTTTCGTGTGATGTGGTTTCGTTGTTATCTAGATATTATCAATAGTTTAATAGACTTACGGAATCGCGAAAGTATTGAGAATATCTAGATAACAGCGCAAACAAACCACACGAAAATTCACATCAATGGTCTAGAAAAAAATTCTAAGCTAATGTAATTTTTCAGATTTTGGAATATCATAGCGGTTTTTCGAAAGGAAAGGAAAATTTGAACATAGCTGCCGTGGCCAAACGCCCAGTCGAGCCTTACATTTTTTTCTAAATACATTGTTCCGATAAAGTGTCCAAGTAGCCCTCACTTTTAGGTCGTCTATTCAATAAACGTGACCTCTACAAAGTGAAAGTTGCAATATGACTACCAAGCGTAATGCTAGAGCAAGTTGAAGCGTGCACTTGTCCCTCCTTCTCCCTGTCCCCTCCAACTCCATCTATGCCGTGTATTCGGGCTATAACGGTACGGAGAATCTCAGGCTGTAACTGTGCTCTAAGTGCACATTTTCAAACCTCCATCGGAAAAAAAAGAAATAATAAAAAAAAGACTTTCAGGGGAAAGCTGCCGTGGAAAGGGCTACAAAATAAAAAATTACGAACCATCTTACGTAAATTTACCTTGAAGTTATTTCTTTCTATTTCGGTAATTTTACATCGCTTTTCTACATCTTGGGGTAACCGCGACGATGAGGATGAATGATGATATGAACGATGGGGCAAACACAATGGTACTCCTGTGCCTTAACCAGAGTTCGAACTTGGGATCTCTGACTTTAAAGCAAGGGCGGATCGAGATAATTTTTTTCTCCCCTCCCCCTTCTTTACATCTTGCCCTCCATTTTTAATACCGTGCTCCTCCTACCTTCCATCTTCCCCCAATAAAAAAACGACCATATTTATGGTTTTAATGACGAAAAATAATAGTTTTATTTTTAAATAACTTAACCATTACTGTTGAAAGAGAACGTTTGTTGTAGGTGTGTGTTTATTTAATAGCTACATAATGACATCAGAATAACAACTAATCACTTAGCGTAAACTGGTACATGATTTTGCAATATACTTATTATGTTTTTCATCAGTAAATTCAAATAGTTCTTGTAAAGAATAAATCGAACTCTTTATTAAAAGAAATTGCCACACACCCGGTGGAGGTGCATAGTGGTTGGGATCCCACTTTAAAATGTAGGTTCAGTCCCGATTAACCTTTATGTGCATAAAGTGGATTTGAATAAACTCAAATAGGCACGCTTTTGTAATCGTAAATAAGGTTTTGGAGCTCATCAGGGGGTGGCTGATTTGGTGCCCCGCTGGTGGATGGTACCTCAGGCAGTCGCCTGGCCTTAAGCCGCCTCAACCATAGTGACCTGCGCCTAAGAATTGTTTGTTTGTTTGAATTTGTTAAGTCCACTTTATGCACAGAAAAGCTTATCGGGACTTGACTTATAGTTTAAAGTGGGATCCGAACCACTATATGCCTCCACCGGGTGCCAAGAGTTGTAACTGAAAGTATGTATGAGGCGATCTCATGATGTTAGTCCCAGGTCTGCTTGCATCTTATTTTATCTAATGCAATGTATTATCAGCTTAGAGCTTTGAGACCAGACTGTCTTTGCTCACACAGATTACTGTTGTTCCTGCAGGTTCACAGACTACAATTGCCCTATAAAATTGTGCCAATTTTCTCGTGTGATTTTACGCTCAGACGTTCAATTGTTCATTCATTCGACCTACAATGGATTAAAGACCATCATTGCCATCTACCGATCTAGTGTTTGTTTATATGATCTTTAGTTGAGCAAGAACAAAAGAAGATCATTATTCACCCCTTCTGTCTCAATTTGTACCAGTGTTCTACATATTCCTTCATTTTATTGTCAGAAGATGGGGTTACCAACCGGGGCAGGATGGGCCACAAACTCCCAGAAAGCGACTGCCTCCAATTTCTTATATATAAAAAAAAAATTGACAGTACATAATGGCAACATTATGGTGATATTGCCATGTACAAAATTTCCGTATTGGCTTTCGAATTTCTGACATTTTTGTGAACCCCCCACATCTGGTACTGTGCCTCATTTAAGTTCAAAGTTGCAACGTTCGTGCCGGGGCACTGCACACTACACCATGAAGCGGTGCAAAAGTGTACCCATATATGCTAGCTTGTAGCCAGCCGAAGACATGAACTCAAAGTATCTCGGGGCTTGCAGGGTTTAGTATGGAAAGGTCAAAAGTCAACTAGTAAAAGTTTATTTATATTTATACACGCATGTAAATAACCAGTTTAGCACATAGGCTCTTATTTCCTCTCAGTGAGGTACCTGGGGGAGTGTTAGTAACCTTATCTAATTTAGGTGGAACAAACTAGTGCAGGTAACCAATAGCAACCTTGGTAGTCGTCACGTGCCACACCGTATGGGGACAACATGCAAAAGCGTCCAATCAATTGCGAGGGACGGGCCAAGGGACCCGCGGTTTCACAAAGGTGTTGGTATGAAAGGACGTCGCAAAGTCAATCCAGCTACTGCAAGGAAACGGTTCGGTCCCTTGGTATGTCCATTCAGTAGCAAGAGATGGCAAGGTACAAAGGGAAGGTCTGGGAGCACCCAGGAGACTTGGGCTTAAGCTGCCATGACCTAAGGGTAGAACACCAAGCTCTTATGGGGCAGACCAGGTAGGTAGGTAATCTGCTTTTCTTATTCTCCTCCTTCCTTCTGGTTGCTTAGCTATTGGATCCCGATAGGGGAAACATCCAGACTAGATCTGGGAACCAGGTCTTTTGCAGCCGGCATCTGGCAGTCGACTGAGCTCCGGGCCTCGCTGCATCGTTTATATACTGTTTGGTGGCAGCACTGAGGCGGCTGGAGAAGATCGGAACTAAGCTGGCTGCAGTGTTGCAAACTCCCTTTTATTTTAAGAGTAGCAACCTATGCGCTATGACATTTTCACATTTTACATTGTAAAAATCACTAACATAGAAAGTTACTAAAAGCACATGGTAATACAATCTTAACAACTATTGTGTGCTAAACAACAATTACAGAAATGTGCATAAGATTAGATAAAAGATAAGCTGAATGTGTATGCCTTGCAGGACATTTTGCATGTTTTCTTTAATAAAACATTGTTAACAAAATATTTCAAATAATATGGCGACTACGTAGGATTGTTAAGTGTGGCGACCATGCAGGGTCACTAAATGTGGCGATCACGCAGGGTCGTTACAAAGTGTAAATTTGTGTGCTAAATTTTAATATTTGCTTTTCTTTTTTCAGATGCCCAAGCTGGAATTCAAGAGCAACGCAAAGCCTTCCACCTTTGCCTACCCCGCAGCTCTTGAAGAGAAGAAGCGAGAGGAGAGGGAGAAGGTGACAACCGCCGTCCTCAGTATTGCCGCAAGGAGCAAGCGAAGGGACACGAAGGCCAGAGAAGAGAAGATGGATGTGGTGAGTGAATATTGCTTTATTATTAAATACGATTGCCTCCACCCTCTTCTCCCATTCCAATGCCTTCTGAAACCATATTGTATATGCCTTTTCCTGACCACTATTGCAATTTACCCTATTAATCACAGTCACTGCATCACCATGATGTAACTTTCTTACTTCTAAGTTATTTTTACTTGCTCAAAGTGGAGGCATCCCCTCAGCTAGGAAGAATTACTCAACCCCCCCCCTCCCCCTTCCTTGCTAGCCCCAAGGCTCAAGCAAATATCTCTCCAGCAAACAGTTTCCACTTTGAGCACTGGTGTCAGTTAACATTTAAGTAGGCTATATGTAATGACTAAAAGTTAAAAGTTATGCAACTTATCTGTGTATTTCATAGAATATGTTCATGGCTTTTGTGATAAGACTCATATGATATTTAGGAATTTTATGAACATAGTCACTAAAAGAACAGTTTTATTCTTATTATCTGTAGCATGCTAATTCCTGAGGTCCCTTTCTGTAGCAATCAAACATAATACATATTATCTCGTTTTCGAGAATGTTCTTTGCTATTGTTTGAGGTGTTAGAGAGATGCAGAAAAAGAAGTGATGTGATTCGTCATTGTTATAGCATTTCTCCAACAATTAGAAACTAAAACTGCCAAAGGTGACTCCTTTAAAATATGTTTTCCAGAACTCTCAAAAACCAAAAAAACTTTTCTGAACACCATAATAAATATAAGAACAATGTTTCAAAAACTTGGCCAGGAAACTCTGGAATTTTTCTTGAATTTTGTCATTCAGTGTTCACCAACATGAACAATTCGTTGTGTGAGAACCAGAGGGATGTAACTTCAATTTATCAAATTTGCGGGAGAGAGGAAATGATGTATTCTTAGGAACATGTCTCACTCTTAAAAAGAGTCAGTTAATTGGAGATCCCTGACTCCACCTTCCTGCTAAGGATTAGAAGTTGAGATGCCAATCAGACTCCAAATATGTTCTTCAGAGGGGTTTTTAAACAAAACTTAAAAGCGCACTTTTGGAGTTACGTTCTGGTTCTCATACAATAAATTAAAGGCAGACTATAAGTTCGTTATAATTTCAGGGAAATCATTTAACATAGTATTTTAGCAAGATGATGGACGTATTTCCTGTGAATAAGACAGTGGTCATTGTTTCAGGATGAACCTAAGGATGAGGTCAAGGACAAGGAGAAGGAGAAGAAGGACAAAGAGAAGGAGAAGGAAAAAGAGAAAGAGGAGAAGGAAGCAAAGGAAAAAGAAGACAAAGAGAAGAAAGCAGCGGAGAAGAAGAAGGAGGAAGAAAAGGATGAACCAAACTTTGAAATTCTCAGCAATCCAGCTCGAGTGATGAAGCAACAGGTATTTTATGAACTTATGCTTCTTTTGTCACTTTTACTAATCTCTAGCCAACATTACTACTGTAACGTAAGCTAACAATTACTGCACCAAAAAGCATGTAACAAAAGTCCGGGAACACTTTAAAAAAATTATTGTAGCCAAACGAGTAGCATTACAAAGTAACAAAGTACACCATTTCAAAGAGTAAAATTGTAAGTTTTTTCAACAACACTCACTTTACAAACACACTATGTGGGAACCACGTGTGACCCGACAAATGTCGACGTGATAATCAAACTCTTGCCACACATGGCCCAACATGTCTTCCAAGACTGTGGCTGTTACTTGTTCAATTCTCCTTTTGAGTTCCACAACATCACGTGGAAGAGGAGGGACATATACATGGTCCTTTACATAACCCCATAAAAAATCACAAGGGGTGATATCCGGGGACCTAGGAGGCCATTTTAGCACACATTGGTCGGTTGCTCCACCACGACCTATCCAACGATTGGGTAGCTCTGCTGTCAGATATGCCCTAATATCACAGTGAAAATGGGGGGGGGGGGGTTTCTAACTAAAGGACAAAGTTCTCTGATTCAGTTTGCAACAATGGCATTAACCAGTTCTGCAACATCTGAAGGAAGGACTCTCCAGTTACAGTTTGTTCTTCAAAGAAGAAAGGCCCATAATGTTTCTTGACAGACATGGCACAATAAACATTGACCTTTGGAGAATCTCGCTCGTGTTCAACAATGTTATGCGGGTTTTTTCCCCAAATTCTACAATTGTGCCTGTTTATTTTCCTATTTGTATGAAATGTTGCCTCGTCCGAAAAAATTATCAAATTCACCAAAGCATCATCTTTGACCTCCAATGCACATCAAAACTGGAATCGCTGGTCTTTGTCTTTAGGATATAACTTTTGCACTAAATGTAGTCTGTACGGTTTCATGTTTAATTTTATACACAAAACACGCCACACAGTCATTGTTGACATTTCCAACTCACGTGAATCTCTGCGCATAGATTTTCTCGAACTCCTTGTGAAAGCTTCTCTCACTGGCTCAATGTCATTTTCAGCCACACCTGGGCAACCACTTCTCTTCTTGACACACAAACACCCACTTTCAACAAACTTTATATGCCAATTGTAGATTGCCTTCCTGGTTGGTGCTGCTTTCCTGTACTTCATCCTAAATTTTCTTTGGGCATCGGTTGCACTCTTTGTTTTGTCAAATTCTAGCATGCAGAAAGCCTTCTCAGCTCCAGAAAGCGCCATCTTGATTAGGACATCACCTAGCGACGATATATGGAACTACACGTAACACCTGCAATGAGAAAAAACTTACACCTTTACTCTTTGAAATGATGTACTTTGTCACTTTGTAATGCTACTCGTTTGGCTACAATATTTTTTTTTAAAGTGTTCCCGGACTTTTGTTACGCGCTGTATAGAAATGGCACAAAAATAGGCAACAAGCATGGATTTGTTCTTAATTTCTGTTGTCAATTCCATGCTTATTGATTTGATTTTTATATTCTTTTTTTTCCTTATTTTACATTGCTTTTTTCTGTTACTCTTAATTAATTGCTATGAGAAATGGCGATTAGACGAAACTTAAGAGGAGACGCTTATAATAGAATGCTTAGACTGGGGCTTCAACCTGGTTCCTTTAGTAGAGGAATCATGAATTGACCATATAAGATACTCATCTCATATTTAATCTCTGATGAAGATTATTGGGTTCAGCTAGCTTTACAATTAATCACTAAGAATTTTTCTAAATTTGTCTAATAAATGAAGTTATAGTGTCTGTATGTTCACAGCAAGTTAATGGACAAAGCCAAAAGTGTAAACTATGATTTGTTATTACCAAAGTTAATCTATTCTTATTTACAAATTATGACTAATATATAAATTTTAAAAGGCACTGCAATATTTTCAAGAAAGCACAAAGAATCGACAGTGAACATGAAATCCCGAATCCTGTAAATTGGGGAACTGGTTCGTAAGTCAGGGATAGCGGGCCCCTGCTAGTGTAGCTTTTGGTAATTTCACTGGCTTGAAAATGGTTACTTTCTGTAAAGTTGAATTGGTTCCTTCAAAGTGGTGACCTGATATATGCCATTCCATCCAGGGTTGTAATGTAGTTGGAATGACCACTTGACAGTCATGAGACCAGAAAAATGATTTGGGAGGGGAGGGATATTTGTTCTGGGAAGTGGAGCTGGTCATATTATGTACCTAAATGCCGTTCAAAATCGTGAAGCAAGGAAATGAGCAAGTAAAAATACAGAAAGGATATTTTTGGGCAAGATGTTGCAAGTAGGCACTAAAATTGAAACTTGGTATTTGTAAACATGAAGCCTATCTTATCCAGCAGGGATTTTTATACTTTCCGGAGATTAGGATTTAAATTTGGAATATTTATTAAGAATACTGCTTTGTGAAATACAGAAATACAGTGTTATTACTTTACGTACATTGCAAAGAATTTGAATCTAGACCACTTATATTGGCATGTTTCAACACCAACATTGTAAAAGGCATCTGCAAGGATGGGAAAACAGAGGCAATTGCTCCTTCCTCCGTTTCAGATTTTGCATTCTTAAGTAGAAATGCAGTTAATGAACTGAAAATTCTCAAAAACGACCTTATTTAATCTTGAATGTTTCATCAATGATAAACACAGTCACAGTCCATGTAAAATTTATAACAATACTAATATTGATTGTAGTAGGACTACTACTATTTAATGTATTTTGTAACAACAAGCTGGTCCCCTACAGAAATTTCTTCTTAAATAGAACATTGTACTTCCTCTGATGAAGTGTAATTCTTGTTCCTCCCTCAAAGACTCTCTGTGAACACACTTGAAGATTGTTCATATGTGTTTCTGAATAGGCCTTTAAATGTCTTGAGAGTTATTGATTATTTTCTTTCTTGAATATTGTTCTATCAATTTCATCTATCATTCATCCCCATTGTTACAATTAGCATAGAGAGGCAGAAAAGCAATGTACGAGGCGCATCCAGAAAGTAAGTTTCCCTATTTTTTTCCCGTGAAAGTAAACATAATGAGCCGTGTAAATTGCGCATTCGCAGCAGAGCTAAGACAGATCCCGCCCGGCGCCAGTAGCGAGGCAGCAGTGGTCCGAAGTGGAAGCTCGTATTCCTTCTCCCGCCGCATGCCAGTAGCGAGGCAGCAGTGGTCTGAAACAGAAGCTCGTATTCCTTCTCCCGCTGCATGCGAGGTTCGGTCGGTGATAAAGTTCCTGAATGCACAAAGCATTGCGCCAATTGACATTCATCGTCAGCTCTGTGAGGTCTATGGGCCGAACATTATGAGTAAGCAGATGGTGCGTCGCTGGTGTCGGCAGTTTTCGGAAGGTCGCCAAAGTGTCCATGATGAAGAGCGCAGTGGGCGTCCGTCCCTCATCACTGATGATCTGGTTGAGCTGGTGCGGCAGCGCATCGTAGAGAACCGTCCCTTCACGATTACGGAGTTGAGCAGCCTTTTTCCGCAGATATCGCGATCCGTGTTGCATGAGATTGTCACGCAGCGCCTGCTGTTCAAAAAATTGTGTGCCAGGTGGGTGCCGAAAAACCTGACACCCGAACACAAAATGAAACGTTCAGGAGCAGCACTGACATTCCTGCAACGGTACCATGATGACGGCGATGATTTCCTCGACAGGATCGTCACGGGCGATGAGACGTGGATTTCGCACTTCACCTCGGAAACCAAGCAGCAGTCAATGCATTGGCGGCATAGTGGATCTCCGGTCAAGAAGAAATTCAAACAGACGCTGTCGGTACAGAAAGTGATGTGCACCGTGTTTTGGGACAGGAAGGGCATTTTGCTCATTGACTTCCTCCCCAGAGGTGAAACGGTGAACGCTGACCATTACTGTGAAACACTAAGGAAATTGCGACGTGCCATTCAAAACAAGAGGCGTGACATGCTTACTGGAGGTGTTGTGCTCCTCCATGACAATGCTTGTCCACATACGGCTCGGCGCACACAGCTGTTTTGACGGAATTTGGCTGGGAGTTGTTTGATCATCCTCCTTACAGTCCTGATCTGGCTCCCAGCGATTTTCACGTTTTCTTGCACCTCAAGAAATTCCTGTCCTCCGGTGAGCGTTTTGGCAACGACGAAGAGCTGAAGACGTCTGTCACACGCTGGTTCCATTCACAGGCGGCAGAGTTCTACGACAGTGTGCTCCAAAAGTTGATAACACGATACGACAAGTGTCTCAATTCTGGTGGTTGCTATGTTGAAAAATAGCTGAACCTTTGCTGTACCTGTTGCCAATAAATGGTTTCCTGAAACTGTGTTGTTTTTTTTAAAAAAAAATAGGGAAACATACTTTCTGGATGCACCTCGTACATAAGAAAAATACCATACAGAATATTATCTGTGCAGAAATTTTAGCGAAAATTTAACGAGGCTGGCTTCACCTAATTTTTCACTGTCACTGTTTTACCTGTGTGGAGTTCTCTCCACCAGTGCTACAGCAAATGGATCTGTAACATTTGAAACACTGATGATGTCGATATATAAGTATTTTCTACTGCTGCAGGTTTGTTTTGATTGTGATAACCTGGGGGAAAATATAATCACTCACATGGTCATGTGCCATTTTCTATCTCACAGAATATCTGACCTGCATGAATTTTTGGCATTGGAACCTACGAGGGTTACAGCAAAAGTCATAGCAACCATTTTATTCCATGATAATGCAGGTCAGGCAAGAAATTTTAAAATATACAGTGGAGACCCCGTCACATGCAATGTATTGTGATGGCACTAGATGGCAGTGGCTGGCAAGACATTGAACTGAGGGAAGTGGGTAGGCAGCGCTACCATACCGAACTGTTGCGAGGTGGGCAGCAGCATTCGTACATGGAAGAGAAGCAACTGTCAACATGCAATGTTCGGGACGACCTGTGACTGCGCATGTTTTGTCTTTTTCTCTATCCTGATACAGATCTCTATGTTGTTCAAAATTCATACATTAAACGTTAGCATATATCGTGACTTTCCAATTGTATATTTTACAATTTCTTGCCTGACCCGCATTATCGTGGAAAAAAATAGTTGCCATGACTTTTGCTGTAACCCTCGTATACATAAAATCTGTGGGAATTTTTTTCATAAACATGAAATATTGCAATGCCTAGTAATCATACGAAATCTAGACATTCATGAATATTATAATGTACATTTTTCAGTTATTTTGCTTGTTTGCTTAGGAAGGAAAGGACATTGCTAAACAGATCCATGAGTTGTTTCTTGTGGCAAACAAAACTGAACACAAACAAATCTTATTTTTTTTTAAGGTTGCTTGAAGAGCAGTGACTTTACAGTATCTAGTAGACACAGCAAGGATTGCAATGAGCCAGTTAAATTTTAACACTTTGCAATGCAAAAATGCTCTTTCTTGGACCTCCTGTGACAACCATTTGTGCGTTGTTTCATGTCTATAAATTATTTACATAATGTGTAAGATATACAAAGAACTATTATTTCTTTATTATAAATTGTTATTATTTTTAGATTTTTTTTTTTAAATATCTTGGAAACTTGGTATTATATTTGAATTTTATATCTGTCTTATAGCTTCCACCTGTATTTCCTCTGCTGATATGTGAAGTTTGGTTTAGCCTTTTTTTTTTCTTTTTTTTTTCCCTGCAACAAGATAAGATCACATACAATTCAAGATGATAAAGTAGAATTCCTTAGTTTTGCAGATTTGTCACCCCCCAACTTCGAAGGAAGCAACCTGAAAGCTTTCCAAGCTTGATTGTGTAGGCCTCTTTTAATCCTTTTGCCTGGTTGCTAACCCCCCCCCCTCTCCTTCCAATTCTTCTTTGACTCACAAAACTCTGAATTTTAGTGTGTTATTTTGAACTGTGCTCATTCAACATGTCAGCGAATAATTTATTTTGTACTGAAGTACTGCAGTGTGAATTAAAGAAAGTAATCATGAACTTCTTTGCAGCTGAAGGTGATCCGCCTGACAGATGAGAGCAACTACAAGCCTCTGAAGGACATAACCATTGGAGGAATCATAATGATGCAGCATGTGAAACCAGGAACATCAGAGGAACTTGTAGAACCCGTTGCAGGTTAGTATTGTGCTGCATTTTTGTGAGTCTAAAAATAAACATCCATCATATTAACAATTATGTTAACAGACACACATTTCCATTATCAGCAAGGTTCAGAGCAAGCTTGAAGTCTTGATCCATAACAATGCTCCCCAGTCAATGCTTTCTTTGGCTTGAGGAAGATATGGTTGTCCTATGGTTCAAGATCGAGCTAATACGGTGGGTGTTCCAGCAATTCAAACCTATTCATGGATGGTGCCCATGGCATTAGTCTGATGAAAAATTGCCCCTGTAGATACCTTCCCAGGGCGCCTGACCTTCCAAGACTTGCATTGCTTCTTCAATAATGCAGTATAAATCTGTCCGGTGATGGTTTGGCCCTTTGGAAGATTGACCACCTACTCTACATCCCAGAACACTGTCGTCATCACTTTTTTACCTGATGGAATGGATTTTGCCTTTGTGGGGGTGGGAGAGCAAGCATTCTTCCAGTGCTTAGGCTCCCGTTCCATCTGGATCAGCCTCAAACAGCACCAGTTTTGTTCTGATAATATGCTGTTCATCCATCAGTGATCAGCAACAATGAACTTTAACATGTAAAAATGTTTTTCATCTGCATTGTCGATTTTGGCATCTGCAGTTCCTTGTCCGTGTGTCTGATAGTCGCACATCTCTCTGCCATATTCATCTTGTGCAATTTATCCACATTTTACTGTGTCACCAGCCTGCCTGGGCAAGGGTCATCTTCTATACTTGTTCTTCCATTGGCTACCCTTCGCTTCACTGTGGAAGGGGAAGGAACAGCCTACCCTCATGAATATACTCAGGTTGTAACCCCTTTTTGTGCAGGTACTTGACCACTGCTTGCAACTGTTCTAAATTTTCCTGTACCACATGCACTCGGCACCACATACAGAAATACATGCACTATACAGGGTGACCTGTAATTAGATGTATTCCCTGAAAGGGGTTAAAGTAGAGGCAACTTTCAATAAATTTGACCATATGATACCCTGTCCGAAAATTAGTAGCTTTCGAGATAATCGAATTTCTATTGTTTTTTTTAATGACAATTTTCCACATAAAAATACGAATTGAGCAAAAAAAAGCGCATTGTGTGGCATATATTTCAGCATTTTCTGATAGCTAACAAATAAGTGGTTCGTTGAAAAAAAGTTTGTTCCAAATAACAATCACATGTAAGTAACGGGTAGGTCTAAACTTACAAGTGATAATAAAAAAAATGCACTCTTTGTTTACTTGGCAATGTATTAATAACCAAAATGGTATGACACGAAGTGTACAAATTACTTAAATTACTTCCTTGTGTCATCAGGTATCCAACAAGGTACAAATGTTGCTAACATTCACATTTGTGTACAAGAAATAATACTTCATTCATCTTCATGTGAATGGAATCAATGAATGATACAATTAAAGAACATTACACGTCTTGCTCAAAGTGGGCACCTCCATTACGGACATTTGATCTCTTAACTCATGATGTGATGGTGTCCTTGATGTGTTGATCAGCTGTTAAGATCCTCTCCCTGAGCTCTTCTTGCGAGTTTACCCTTGTCTTGTAAACTAAGTCTTTCATGTGGCTCCAAATGTAAAAGTCGCAAGGCGTAGAATGAGGCTCACGTAGTTCTTTATCCCGCTGCGTCGTGTTTTTCAGCACCACAGCTGTTGTCTGGTTGGTCTGCAACGTAATCCCTGCTCTCCACTTTCCTTGCCAGAACTTGGACCGGCCGCCGTAAGAATGGAAAAGACATAGAGAAAAGCTAAAAATATAAAGTATTAATAACAGACATTTTATTAATAATAATACTTACAATAGTAAAAGTAGAGAAAATGTATTTTCCAGTGAAAGATGTAAGACCATTCAGTCCCGTGTGAATTAATCAGAACACAAGAATAACTACACATTTTGTGCATTGTTTTTTAGTAATGCATTGATGTTTTAATTTCATCATTCAGTAACAATCATTTGCATATCTGTAATCTTTCTTAATAGTTAATATGTTCTTATTTCTGTTTCGTAATTTGCATTACGCAATTTGCCATAGATTCATAATCATGAAACAACACTAGAGTTAGAGACTCATATGTAGTTTTGTGGTATATTCAAGGTTTTTGTCTCATTTTCCAAATAGCCCACATGTTTTCCATAGGTTTAATGTCAGCGGAGTTCCCTGGCCACTTAACCACACAAATATTGGTATCACTGAAGAATTTCATTATTTCTTGACTTTTTTCTTTAATTGTTGCTCAAAAATTCTGTCACCATCCAGAAAATTTAATATGCAGAACTTTCCTTTCCAGTATTTCAATGTATAGGTTTTCATCATGCTGTTGACTCATGGGTGAATATCTCCAAAACCTCTTCTTCACAGGGTGTTTTAAGGTCTGTTGCAAGTGTGTAGAAATTGTTGGCTTATTCTTTGCTTGGCGCACATACTGAACCTCCGCTGCTACACTTCAGAGTGTGTCTCATCAGGCAAAATAACTTTTTCCAGTCTTATGTTGTGCAATCTTGGTGAGATCTTACCCACAAATGACATCTGCTCCGCAATTCTCCTGTTAGAAAATGTTTCTTTAGAGATTTGTGGGCATTCCTGTCAGCTGCCAGTAGTCTACGATGAACACTAGACACATGCAGAATCACTACTCTTTCCCCCAATTTGTGAGCAAAGTCCACAGCGTGAACCTGTGCTTTTAATATGCTTCTTCTGAGGATAAAGTTTTCTTGCTTTTTTTTCTTTCTTCTCCTTTTTCTTCAAAATGCCTATAATGGCCTCTCTTTAGCCGAAATAAAGACATATTTTAATAATAGATCTGGAGAAAATTCTGTAGACATCAAAATTCGAGAAAGTAGGATATAATATAAAGCATCCTTTTATTTTGGATTCAAATAAGAATGGATAATAGGCTGCTCTATATATCCTACTATCTTGCTTTTTTTTCCTTTTTCTTGGGTGAAATGGAGCCAGTCAGTTTGTGCTGCTGAATAATTCTATTTGCAGTGCCTACACCGACACCAAATTTAGTAGCCATCTCTGTTTGTGTCATGCTAGAATCACACTATGCTTCCTGGGAGTTGTATCAATTGAAGAAAGATATTATGAATCTCACAAGGAAATCTGAACATTAAAACACATGCAAATAAATGCACGTTTAAACTTTGTCATTTCACAGAGCAGCTAGGTACTATTGAATCCATAATAAGTATGCAAAAATGGGCAAATTATGCACAAAAAGTATAGGATGTAAGAATAAGCAACAATAAGCCATGTGTAGCAGACTGTTGCCAACCATCTGGAAAATTATGAAAAATAAAACTTGTTTTGATTAATTCGTTTGGGACTGTATTTTGTGTCAAATGATAATAATAATGTTAATTTTCTTAGGAACTTGTGGTTGATACACATTAGTTTTTAAGCTGGATATTTTCTATTGATTCCAGTAGCCAATATGACAGACACTATTGGAATAAATCAGAATTATACTTATCAAATGAAATGCAATCACCTTAATTGAAAATTGAAAACAATTATTGCATCACATAAAAGTCCATACAATTTGCAAATTTGAACCAATGGGCATCAGGGATCAGAACTCACTTTTCATAATGATGCCTATACTCAGAAATAAATTTATGTAGTTAGTGTTTGTGCATTGTTTTTTTTTTTTCAAAATAAGGTGAATGTGTCTAATATTAATCATAGAATTAGTGTAATATTTAATAATAATTAGTAGTAATATTATCATGTTTCTTTCACAGCTCTTGGACCAAAACCAGAAGATGACAATGAGCCAGATCCCCCAGAACCATTTGAGTACACTGAAGACTAATCCATTATTAAGACTATTATTATTAATCCATATCAAAACACTAAATTTGATGATTTTAGTTATGTTGTAATGATTTTTTTTTTCATGTTTAAAAGTATTTTGTGTTGAGTCACTTAACGTAAGATTAAAGTAGCATTTTGTGTGTATTTATGATGTTTGTTGTTGGAATCTGCATTAAATGCTGTGTGTGTAATTCTTTGAAGTAATTGAATCAAAAATAAATAAATCGTAGATAACTTCTAATATGGTGGTTTTCTTTCACATGTAACCCTACTCTGTTTTTTTGTTATTCTGATTACATACGAAAAGAATACTTGTAATTAAAACACCAACACAATATAAGATAACTATACTGGTGGTCAGGCCTGTACCCAAGGGGAAGGGGCGGCAAGGGGACCATGCCCCCTTCCCCTCGAGCCATGAAATATTTTAATACGAACCTATAAAAAACTACAAAAAAAAACATGGACGGTTTTTCACATTTTGCAAGAATTTCAATTTTCTTCTTGCATAAGTGAATGGGATGTTTCTGGAGAGAGGTAGACTCCAGACGTCTGCACTGTAGTATATTTAGCAATTTTAGTTTTATAACCATTTATCAAACTTCCCAATTTGGTCGGGACATTTCACTATTTTTAATCCCTGTCCTGATTTTTTTCGAACTGCAGACTTGATGAGAAAATGTCCTTTTTTCTTTGGTTAATTCACATTCAGACATGTTCTTCATTATAAGAATCATCCTAATACAAGTCATTTAACTTATAAATATATTACTTTGTAACCATAGATTATCTTTATTACAAATCAAATCAAATCATGGCTGTTCAATGGTGGTGATATAAGAAAATTGAGAACATTGTTAATTTGTGAATATTGTATTATTCAAATACTTTTGAGAATGGAATGTAAGCAATAAGCACTGAGCTGTACGCCAGGTGACAGCTTTTCTTTGTAAGCAACTGTATTTTTGATTGTCAGGTTAGGGAGAGTGTGGTGGGGGGGGGGGGTATAATGAGTTGATTTTTTCCTGTTACTTTGGTCCGTAATATTGCAACACTACAATTGCACTTCCAGCTACAATACTACCTTAGCGTTGGTGGTCATATCCAGGGTATGAATTCCCATGGTGGAGGGGGGGATCTCACACCTTCCCACCAATGATCCTGTTCGATTAAAATTCACCTCCTCCCATGAAAATTTTTCCGAGGGGAAGAGTTTGTGTTATAACAAAAATAAGCAATTAGTTTTGACTTCATACATACTTTATTAAGAATAATATCAGAAACGCATACGTGGGCATACCCAAAAGAAACCGAACTAATTTTTTTGTGAACTTATTTATTCACAATTTAAGTACAAACCTTCAATCCCCTTCAAAGTACTCTCCACTTGCATTAAGACACTTGTCCAATCTTTGATTCCATTTTTTTCAAAACATTTTTTAAAGTCATCTTTTGTGATGCGTGACAGCGCCTCTGTCGTTTTTTTCTTCACCTCAGCAACATCAGCAAAATGCTTTCCTTTCATGTCTCCTTTCATTCTAGGAAACAAAAAAGGTCGCATGGGGCAAGGTCGGGTGAGTATGGGGGGTGAGGAACAGGGGTCATACCATTTTTGGTCAAGAATTGTCGTACAGACAGGGCTGTGTGAGCCGGGGCATTGTCATGATGGAAAAACCAGTCACCCGACTACCACAAATCGGCCACTTCCACCACACACTGTTGCGCAATCGTTTCAAAACTTCCAAGTAGAAAGCCTGGTTAACTCCAGGCAGCTCCACAATTTGTTCAATGGTCTGTTGTCGATCTTCGTTGATGATTTCACGAATTTTTTCAACATTGTCATGTGTTCAGGCTGGGGAAGGACGACCAGAACGAGGTTTGTTATCAATTGACATTTCACCATTTTTGAAACGGGAAAACCACTCAAACACTAGAGTTTTCCCCATAGCATCGTCCATGTACGCCGTTTTTAACATTTCAAGAGTTTCTGTTCCACTCTTTCCGAGCAAAAAGCAGAATTTCACTGCCGCACGCTGTTCCCGAAAATCAGCCATTGCAAACGAGGATCATGCAAAACAGCTGTCACTCTAAACTCCGCCGAAACGTGTCCCCACCTGCTTCAGCAACGGCACTTGGCTTACGGACTCAGGAAGGACCGCTCTATGCGCTCCTAGCGGCAAAATGCGGTACTACAAAAGCTCTGCCCACCACAAAATTAGTTCGGTTTCTTTTGGGTACGCCCACGTATAAAGAATAATGTATGTGTGTGTGTGAATGTTGCATACATCTCTTGTTCTCTCTCTCTCTGTCTTTCTTTAGAGCTGGTAACAGCATGCGGTTAAAACTAACTTCTATAGTCATAGACAGTGGTGGCTATTAGGGGGTGAGAGATGCAGTTGCCTCTCCACCTCTTGCCACTTTTGTTCCCACACTATGCTAAACTTTATCTACCAAGATAAACTGAACTGATAAACTGTCCTTTGCAATCAAATTTGCAGATGTGAACAATACCACACACTGCTTGCATGAAGATGAGGATGGATGCACAACCGACTGTCTTTTTATTAGCCACATTTCTTGAAAGTTTTATTTTTGTCAGATTCAACTGAAAAGATTAGGTACATAAAATTTCTTCATTGTGTAAGTATTCGAGCCTCATTTAGGAAGGGGATTGCAAAAATCTATTCTCGTCCTGGGTGCTGAAATCTCTAGCTACAGCTCTGAGAAGGAAATATTTCCTTTTGTGAGACCAGTAACGGATTTAAATCATTATAGAAACATACCACAATAAAAGTATATTTTATTGACCAGCATGTCAAAAAAAAGGGCAGATATTTTTTTAAAAAAAACAAGAAAATTATAGAAGAAATTTATTGTGATTGATAAACAAGTACATACCTTGGCTATTTTTCGACGTAGTCTCCATTAACCTCCAGACATTTTTGATAGTGTGGCACCAGCTTCCATATACAGTCTGCATAAAAATCTGCTGCCTGAGAGTTCAGCCGGTCCAGAACTGATGTCTTGAGCACATCACTGTAGTTGAAACGCTTCGATGCAAGCCACTTTTTGAGGTGAAGAAAAATAAAGAAATCGCTGTGGGCAAAGTCGGGGCTGTAAGGGGGATGATTGAATAGTTCCCATCGAAATCTTTCAATTGTCTCAGCAGTATGAGCAGCTGTGTGTGGGCAGACGTCATGGATCAGAAAAATTCCAGAGCGTAGTATTCCTCTCCGCCGATTTTGGATGGCACGCCGCAGATTATGCAGCATTTCGCAATACACCTCTGCTGTAATTGTTCGTCTTGGTTCCAAGAATTCCACAAAACTCTCACCCTTTTGGTCCCAAGACACCATTGCCATGATTTTGTAAACTGATGGTGTTTGTTTGAATTTCTTCGCTTTAGGAGAACCAGAGTGCTGCCCTTGCATTGACTGTTGCTTCAACTCCCCAGTGGCATACGATATCCACGTTTCATCCCCCGTCACTATGTGCGAAAAGAGGTCATCCCCATCCTTCTCACAGCGGGCCAAAAAATCACGTGCAGCTGTCCTTCTTTTGTGAGAGTCTGTCAACATTTTTGGTACCCACCTCGCACACAGTTTGTGATACCCCAGGTTGTCAGTCACAATTCGATGCACTGTGTTCGCAGATATTGTGAACCGGTGATTGGAACGCACTTTCTCGTTAACGCGTTCCACCAGATCGTCCGTCTGAACACTAGGCCTTCTGCTACGCTCATTGTCATGGACATTTGAACACACTTCCCGAAACTCTCTGCACCATTGCCTGACTTTCCCTTCACTCATCACTGTCGGTCCATAAGTGGCACACAATTCCCGATGGATGTCAGCTGCATTCTTTGGCGTTCAGAAATCTTATGACAGATCTCACTTCCTTCACATTTGGCAGGATTTTGTATTACGGCAGCCATTTCATGCTACTGCTGCTACTCACACGTATGCAACCCCACTCTGATGATTCTGTCTCTGTTGCAAGCACAGAATACTAGTGCATGCTCAACTTCATCAGTGTTGCCAACCCCGCATAAAAAAATTATCTGCCCTTTTTTTTATGCGCTTCATAGAAAGCAATAATGAAATAAAATCTAACACTTATTAAAAACATTTAAATTATTATCTACGTAATTTCTCGACATTTTGAACCCGTTGTTAAAGGAATTAATTTGCTAGTTTATAAATGTACCAAATTAATTTATTTATACATGTTTAATTATATTAATTAATTATTTAATAATTGACCTATATTTCAAGACAATAATATATATATATATGTATATAAAAACACACTGACACACACAAATGGAATAGGAGACTGTAAACACTTACCACAATTGAAGAAAAGTTTGATATTTCAAGGTCATGACCTCATTTTCACAGTAGGTCAGTAGGTAGAAAGTATGGAGTACAAAAGCGTAGAGGCCTCTTAAAATTTGAGAGATTTGAATCATTAACCTTTAGACTCCCGAGCTGGTTTATAATATAGAAAATAACCCTTCTCTGACTGTGGCCTTTCCTCGCGATTTTTAATTTTTTACACTTATTTCAGAAAAAACGTTATATCTGTGAGACTATTTGAGCAATCTACTTCGGGTAACTTTTCTTTGTAAGCAAGAATATCGGGGCACGCGACCGTGTACAATTCAGAATGCCCAAGTGAGAAAAGGGGGTTGGGAGGGGCTAAGTCCCCAAATTTCAATGAAAAAAAATAAAAATCTGGCGTTTGTCCCCTCTTCTCCCGCTATTTTGGGAAAAGGTTGCAAACTTTTGCATTATTTTCAAAGAATAGACCTTCCGCAACAAAGTGAAACTTGTTTGAAGTCCCTAGTCCTCATAGAGAAAGCATTAAAGAAGAAAATATTGTAGTTGTGTTTTTCGAGTAGTGTGTTCTTTTGAATGTATTTTAAAGGAAGGAAACTATTATATAAAATTACATTCAGTTTATAAACATTTATATTATTTTTCTTGTGGCTACTGGATTGATATGGAAATAAATTAACTCCAAAAAATTGGTAAAATATTTATTTTATAATGTGTGGGTGGATTGGATCGCTATAAGGAGTGAAGGGAGGCCATTAATAATTTCACATAACGTGATAATGAAAGCATGCTAGTATATTGGTAAAATCCCATAAATATACACGTACAGTCACGGACACTTCTGGGTTGTAACGACCTTATTGAAGTAGCACTGAAGCAAACCATCCATGTCTGACCACCAAGCGCCTTGTGACTAGACAACCTAACCAGAATTTCAATTCTGCGGCTTGTATACCAGTCATATATACATCTCTGTAAATTGAGTAGTGATGCCAAAGAGAAATACGAGATTAAGATTGTCGATCGTAATGTCTCGTGTTCTCGACATGGAATACTCGGTCCACGTTACGTTCCATTATTTAATGTTTTTTGGGAACGAACCTGACGGACTGGGTTTATATTTTCACTCCTTGCATTACAGTAAATTCCATATTTTACAATTATATTAATGCTTTGAACGAAAATAATACCCAGAAAAACATCGAACACACGTGCACACCACTCTTCTCACACACATGCACGTGAAAATGCACACACAAAGCTAAGTTTTAACTTCCAAGTGAATGTCCAAATAACAGTAAATGGAGAAGCACGATGTGCGAAACATGGGATTTTTCACAAAAAGAATGCGTCTATTTTTGACATACGTGGTTTCTATTAATAGAGAATGAAACAATTATGAGAGAAATTAAGATGCATTTTCGTCTTCAGGTGTTGAGGAAGGAAACAGACTGACTGGAAAAAAGAAAACATGGTGTTATTGATAGAGGGTTGGTTAGCGTACAGAGCTTTCATCAGTGAGCTTTAGGTTCGATCCCCACCAAGGACAATTTTTTTAGTCTTTTCTATTAGTGAAGAAGTATGTAATATTGTTTTCTAGGCATTTTGACGAAAGGATACACATCAAATTTGTTCGTTTAATCTGTATTTTCATTCTTCTAATAAGTTCTCTATCACAAGGGGATATAGAGATTCTCTATCTAGGCGATGGATATCTTTTCAATGGTTCCGTAGCTACGATTCTCCAGTCCCTTCCACCCACTTGTCTTATTTATTTACTTCATTCATATCAACTCAAGAAATACCATGAATCTAACGAAAACACGCAGATATAGTTAGAACAAGAAACATCTCGCATCGAATTTTCCAGACTCGAGTTCTGACTTCTTTGCGAGGGTGATTATTCCTGTGTGTCTGTTTATCATCTTTGTCTAAAAAATATTCCTCATTATTGCCGTGATTAGACCAAAATGACTGAAATAACAAAAGTACAGAAAATGCAAGACACATCTGCCTAGGAATGTTATACCTTGGGAATTAGCAATCTGAAAATTAACTAGCGTTTCAATCGACTACTTGCGAAAGAGTTTCGTGTTGTCTTGTTTGGAGTGTTGGTTATCATGTCGCACTAGCATGCGGGCAACCCGAGTTCGAGTCCAGCGAAGGAAAGTTGTTTTTTTTTGTCTAATTTCATCCAACCTCATTTATAAAACTGAGGTTTCTGCAAAACCTTTTGAATTGCATGCCACTTCGTATGTTGGTAATCTGAAAGCAGCAAAGATGAAAATTTGATGTTCCAAAGCGACGATGTATTTGTGTATGTGTTGAAAAAACGCAGTTATTTATTAGCGATAAACTTGCAGCCACGTGATCATTGAGAATGCTTCGTAGTTGTCAGTGCTAATATGGCAGTAGATACAGTCTGTCAACACACACCAACTTTCACGTTCCCCGTAAAATGATTACCTTTCCACATTTCAAAATCATGAGTCCTGTCTAAAGCAATACTTTGATACTTGCATTTGCATGTTCGAATCTAAAGTAATTCGAAACTTTTTTCCCCAGCAAATGGCATTGAAACCATTAATAACTGTTTGCAATGTGATATTGATATCATATATGGAAAGAATAAAAATGGAGAATTTCGCTTAATACAAATATATTAAATTATGTGGATACCTGATGTGAAACGTATGATGCACGATCAGAGAGCCTGAATGTTGCATTGAAAACTGCAGAGAACAATGACTGACTAATGAACAGTGAAAGTCTTTTCTATGCTCCAATGGGATTTTATGTATAACTATAAATAAACAAGGGAGAAGGACACATGTTGGTATGATGAACTAAATTGTAATATAAAAGTTTTAATTGTCAAATATAGGGCATTCAATTTCAGGCACATTACACTAACTCAAAAAGTATTTCCAAAATTAATAGTATCTGCCGTTTTTCACCTTTTTCTCAGTTGTCACACATGTCAATTTCCTCTATATTCTCTGTATTCTCATTGGGACAAACACACACATCCATGACCAAACCGAGTATTGGTAATATCGCACGCTCCGAGGAAAAGTTTGATACGTGGTTTATGCACAAGTGGTTGGAATCGCACTTTAAACTATAGATCCAGTTTTCTTACTGTGCATAAAGTGGACTTAAAAAGAAGAAAAAATCGAGGAAAAACGCTTGAAGGTTTCGATGAGTTCCAAGTGGCTTGATGAGGCGAAGCTATTACATGATTTTCAAGTGGTCAAGTGGCCCCGTGGTAGGGGATAAGTTTCACGTAAAGAAGGCTTTGGGTTCGATTCCCGTTCTATTGCCCTATTTTTTAAATAACTTGATCAACTAATTATTGCATTTTATTTAGTAATTTATTGGAGTAAAGGTTAAATACATTTTTACTTTATTTTTGGGTGGAAATCTTTTCTTTACCGTTTTACATTTTATTTGTAAAAAATATTTTTTTATGATAGTTTTTTCACATTTCTCGTCATTTTACAAACATATTCAATAAAATGTTATGCCTGGCGAAAAGTATACATTTCTTTCGAGAAAATGATCCAGAAATACATTGCAACAATTTAGCCGTCTAGCCCATTGCCAAGGCACAGGACCACCGGCTCGGTCCCCTTGGAAGACCAAGAACGGGCGTCGCTGCCTACCATTTCTCTTTCTGTTATAATATATATATATATATATATATATATATATATATATATATATATATATATATATATATATATACAGGGTGTTTCTAAAGGTCGTTTACAACGCTTGGGAGGTGATTCCTCACACGAAAACAAGCAAAAAGTGTGAGTAACATTTTTACGACTGAGGCTTCGTTTCCGAGATAGGAGCCTCGCAAAAGGTAACAAAGTGAACGTCACACCTATCTGGGACGAATACTATCACAGATAAAGAGGCGGTTCCAAGGGAATCATAAAGGAATCGTATGTGCTCAGTCCGGAAGTCACTATGAAAAGTTCACTGCACGCATGCGCAATGGAGTCCTCAAAGGAATTGGGGATTTCCAGCAAGAACAATGCATGGAAAGGGTATGTAACGCAGCAAGAAGGACCGTGACAATGAGAAATGCGTTAAAGACAACACATACCGACCTCAAACATCAAAACATGAGCACGGAACACAAAATCCGAAAAGTTGAGCACGGTTGCATACCCCAGTTACAGGCGAGGAATGAACGAATCTTGTCATGTGGCATACGAGAGACACATTACTCCACCAGGAGGAGGGAAAGAAAAACACAATATCAGATGATTGCGACAACGTATATTTTTACACGCGACAAATACGTAATACCCCCCCCCCCACACACACACACAACAGACAACAAATGCTACAATGTCTTACGCACAGACAGTGCGTGTCACTGTACACCAACTGAAGATGTCACTTTCAGTCGTCCCAGACGTGTTGCAGGTGCTGGGATATGATCAGCAGTTCGCTCTAGGTTGTCATACGCATTGAAGAGTACTAGTATGTTGTATTGAAAGAAGTTGACGTGGTGGAGTGGGCAAGTCAAGTATCGCAACAATTGGTCTGTGGTGTTCGTACGGTGATACGGCCAATTTGTGCAGTGTGCCAGTGTTAAACAAAAACGATACTTTGCAGTTCCAGCTCCCTATTACACAGATGGCTGCGTATACGACCCAGCAGCTAGCAGACATGCATCTCATGTATGGGGAGGCACGTGGTAATAGCCGTGAGGCAAGGCGTCTTTATGGAGAACGCTTTCCACATAGACGTTTACCGTCTCACGCCTTCTTTCAGGTAGTGGGCGGTCGACTGCGTGAAACAGGGTCAGTGTTACCACCGCGGCAAGAAGTTGGAAGACCCCGAAGTGTACGCACACATCAGTTTGCAGCAGATGTGTTAACAGCGGTCGCAGAACATCCTGGCACTCGCTCGGGCACGAAACACGTCTCATGTGAATGTTTGGCGAGTGTTGTCAGAGGAAGGAATGCACCCTTTTAAACTGCAGAATGTACAAGAACTGTTACCTCGTGACTTTCGCCCTCGTATGGAGTTTTGCCAATGGTTGTTGCATCAGCTGGACACAAACCCTCACTTCGGGGCAAAGGTATTGTGGACAGATGAAGCCATTTGCACCAGGGTGGATGCCTTCATTAGTAGAAACAGTCATGTCTGGGACTTTGACAACCCACATGCACTTTTTGTGACCCATCACCAGCACAAGTTTTCAGTGAATGTGTGATGCGGGATAGTACATGGTCATTTAATTGGACCATACATTCTCCCTGTTCGCCTGAATGGTCGCACGTATCATGCATTTGTTAGTGAGGTTCTGCCGAAACTGTTGGAGACCGTACCTTTGGCACTGCGGCAAGAAATGTGGTACCAACACGATGGGGCACCAGCTCATTTCGATCGTAATGTAGTACATTTCCTGCATGATGTGTTTCGCAATAGGTTCATTGGTAGGAATGAGCCTGTGCCTTGGCCACCGAGGTCGCCAGATCTCAACCCTCTAGTTTTTTTCTTCTGGGGAGAAATGAAAACCCTTGTATACGACACACCTGTCACATCAGCTGAGGACCTCGTTGCTCTCATCAACGTCGCCGCCGCGACGGTAGCAGATACACCTGGCTTGTTTGCTCGTACTCGACAATCCTTGATTCGTCGCTGTCATCTCTGCGTAGAAGTGAACGGCAGACATTTTGAAAACCGGCTGTGCAAATCCCAGTGAGAACACTCTTGGTATTGCTCCCCACCCCCTTTGTGTGGTGAAAGTGACATCTTCAGTTGGTGTACAGTGACACGCACTGTCTGTGCGTAAAACATTGTACCATTTGTTGTTTGTTGTGCGTGTAAGGAAGGGGGTATTACGTAGTTGTCGCGTGTAAAAATACACGTTGTCGCAATCATCTGATATTGTGTTTTTCTTTCCCTCCTCCTGGTGGAGTAATGTGTATCTCGTATGCCACATGACAAGATTCGTTAATTCCTCGCGTGTAACCGTGCTCAACTTTTCGGATTTTGTGTTCCGTGCTCATGTTTTGATGTTTGAGGTCGGTATGTGTTGTCTTTAACGCATTTCTCATTGTCACGGTCCTTCTTGCTGTGTTACATACCCTTTCCATGCATTGTTCTTGCTTGAAATCCCCAATTCCTTTGAGGACTCCATTGCGCATGCGTGCAATGAACTCTTCATAGTGACTTCCGGACTGAGCACATACGATTCCTTTATGATTCCCTTGGAACCGCTTCTCTATCTGTGATAGTATTCGTCCCAGTTAGGTGTGACGTTCACTTTGTCACCTTTTGCGAGGCTCCTATCTCGGAAACGAAGCCTCAGTCATAAAAATGTTACTCACACT
Organism: Lepisma saccharinum; assembly: GCF_977018435.1. Lineage (NCBI taxonomy): Eukaryota > Metazoa > Arthropoda > Insecta > Zygentoma > Lepismatidae > Lepisma > Lepisma saccharinum. Next base: position 38,929,640 of record NC_139238.1, read on the forward strand.
TTTTGCTTTTTTTCGTGTGAGGAATCACCTCCCAAGCGTTGTAAACGACCTTTAGAAACACCCTGTATATATGCCACGACTATGCTCAGTACCTGCGTGTCATGAGAGTCCGCATCTCAGAGTTCGGGAAAGGGTCTGCTTTTGAATAATAATAATAAAAATAATAATTTTTTTCTTACTTATCTAAGAACTCTAAAGTAAGGTAACCTTCCTTACGCTTAAACTTCCATCGTGATCGCATCCCACTGACCACTGCGAGTCGCGAGCGAAATCAACATAATCTAAACTGACTCCTTATGGATTGATAAAGCCTCCGCCTCACTGACCAGTGATGGCGGGACACCTCATCAAACCAAAAAGAAACCAGCTAATTTGTACTTATAAACTAATTACAAATTTATTTACATCTCAAATTTCCAATAAACATTCCAAAAATTAACATGAGAGAAGGTTCTCCGTTTTAAACCTTAATCAACATATTCACAAATCCCAACATAGTTAAGTTAAAAGACAAATATACAAACTTCTGATCAAAAGAAAAACTACAACAATGCAAGATAAAATTTAGATCATAACGACTTCCATAATATAGACAAAACTTTGTATTGAGTAAACATAAAACCCAGAGAGCACTCTCTTATATTACATGTCCATATTCCATCATAGGTCTAACACAGCTGTAACTTGGTTTCAATAAACGGGTGACAAATTATTCAGTAATGGTCGACAATATTACTTGTAAACAAAAACAAAAGAAAAATTTGCATAACATCTATCCGTAAATTCCTATTCGTGCTTTTGTCATATTTTCACATCTACATTATGTTCTATAGAACTAATGAGGTAAACTACCATCTTCAGGGTCAACCTCCAAAAACATTCATAATAAAATATATGGGGAGCCTTTCTCTACCCTTTATGAATGCCATAACTCGGCCACAAATTACAAATGTCCACGTGGAATTCCTTAACATAATAGGGGAATCTATGTCTACCCTTTTCAACGCCGTTGGCTACTCACATTTCAAAAGCAAAACAATAGACGGTGTTAAAGGCGGAGCTACTGCGGAGCATGCGCACTCGTCTGGCCCCCCTCGAACATCCGGTTACGCTTACGATGCTATGGACGTTAATATGAAAGGGCAAAGTGGAGATTCTTTTACAAGGAAATAGGGTGTCAGCTGTGTAGCATATGGTTGCACAGTTCGATCGGGAACAAATTTATTGAGTCAAGTATCATTTCGTAGGTTTCCGAAGGACGTAGAGAGAGAGACGAAACCTGTTAATACAAGCAGAACGAGAAAGGATTGGTACCTGGAAAGGATTTTTACGACTTGCATTTTGTTACAAGCATGTGGATCATTTATCTCCGTATTGTGTTATGGTGAAAAGCACGCCTCTTAGTGAGGTTTCAAACCGAAGCGACACGCGACAGCAGTGGTTCGTACCGAAGTGACAAGCGACACAGGCCTATTTAGTCTATAAATAAGCATTTACAGCTCATGGGAAATCAAGTCTCAGGCGGCACAATACACGCCATTGGGAATCTGAACAACACGTGCAACTTGTCGTGTTGCTTCGGTTCGAAATATTTCATTGATCACTGAGGATTCACTTTATTTTAAGTGGCACGGAGATTACAAATCGAAGCGACAAGCAACAGCCCCTTTACTCTAAAGGAAACAATTCACCTTGCATACGAGTACAACAGAGCGAGGCGACACGATGTATGGTACTGAAAAAAACAACAGTCCAGTCCAAGCGACACGTGCAATTTCTCGTGGTGAATTGGTTCGAAAGGAAGCTTTGAGACTGCAGCGATACGTGTCTCTTGGAAACCAAAATTAAAAAATAAACAACACCTTCCGAACGACAAATTGCAGGTGTCGCTTGTCGCTCGGACTGGGCAGTTTTATCAATACATTACATTGTGTTGCCCCGGCCTGTTATTTGCGCAAGCGTGACTAGTGAATGGTTTGCTTTAGATCGAATACTTCTGTGCGAAATCCCGATATCGCTTGTCGCTTCAGTCTGAAAACTCCGTTGTTGCTTGAAGTAAATTCGTGCAAGTGAGAGTGGCATGCCATTCATAGGTTTCCCTAAATCCCTCAGGCTGAAAGGTGACGTTGAAAGCACAAATATTTACTAGCATTTGTTATGTGTCATTACATTACTTCTGCAGATCTGTTGGGAAAGATTCACTTAAGCATATTTTATAATATAATAATATCACTAGTTTTATAGAATTATCTTTCCCACTTTTCCATTTACAAAATAATTGAATATTATCTAAACGTTCGCCGTGCGTGTACATGAGATACTTGTATACAACTGGCGGCCACAAAGACACGTCATATTTTAATAATCTGCTCTGCAGTTGATCATCCGACGGTTTCTAGACGTCCACTCCTTCATAGTAGAACTTTAACAAATACCTTTCTTGACTATCGTCGCATAACTGATGAAAACAAGCGCTCATTTCTTACTTCGTATGCCGGTGAATCTGCACTGGCAACAACGGGGACTGGCCTAAACCGGAAGTTCCGGGGGGACCGGGCAAGACATCACCAATGTTTATGTTTATATTTTTAACACGGTCTATAGACTTTTACATAAATGATTTCTAGAAAAACTTATATTCGACCGGTCACCTATTATAACTGTTTCAAAATTACATCTAATATAAACCTAAATAACAGAAGCCATAACCTTTCCTCAACGTTCCGGATACTCAGACTTTAAAACGGACATAAACTATATAAGCTATGAGATTTAGGAGGCACCCTCTGTCCAGAGGTATGCTCTCGGATTAAAGTAAATAAAGAAATAAACTTTTAATTAATTAAACCTCCTGACCAGGAGAATTCGGAATGATTTAGAATAAAAATTAACTTGACGAGAAGGATGTATATCTTTGATGAGCCTAATTTATTTAACTTGAATTTACATCGGAGCCACACTGACCAGTGACAACTCCAACAGAATTTACGATTTAAGAACGATACCAAATTTTAAATTATTAACATTAAATATTTATATATGAATCAAATTATTTATATGCCCACTAAATCCCCTTTAAGGATCATGCTGACCAGCCTAATCCTCAAAAGTGGCTTTCGGAAAACACCAGACATTGTGGAAGGGAGAGCTGACCAGCCACTCCCCACACAAAGCCCGTATTCTCCCAGCCCTGGACCTCGACAAGCGATTTAATCACCTAAAGATTCCTGAATATACTGATTATTTTGCCAGCGAAACTGCTGGTATTTATACTCGAGGGATTGCGCAATTCTATTCCCTGAACAAAAGATTTGGACATATGGAAAGTTATTTTTAGCTTTAACAATTAACCCTTCTAAAAAGGTATATCAAGAAACACAATGCAGCAAAATTTACTTACAAAACCGCGCAGCGCCGACCGAAAAAGAACGCATTGTTGATAAGAAAGAAAAGAATGCAAGCTTCAACTTGCTTCGCGTTCTTTTTCGCTTAGCAGAAACTGCGTTACGATTTTAACAAGGAACGAAATATGCATACAAAGAGATTTGAACTCTTAAAGAATTTATACGAGGGTTGTCAAAAATAAAATTGAAAGTCACGAAAATTTACCAAAATTTCTTGATCGTAACAACATATAATACTATTCATAAGAAATGATCGTAATCGTTTGGAAAACAAAATTGAATTCAAAATTCAACAATTCGAACAGCAAATAAAATAAGATTGTTCGCAATAAATAAATTGAAATATATAGTCGCTCCAGTTAAGAAAAAAATTGGAGGCAATCAAACGTAGTATCTCTTGTGTGTCAAATAACACGCTACCACCCCACCACCTGGTCTTCTGTCAGTCGGACAATATAATCGTCTTGTGAGTAACGCTTGCTAAGTTTCTAATCTTTGAATCGCTTGTAATTGTTGTTGTGTCACGGACTTATGTTTACTGCAACATTTGAGCACACAATACAAATATACGTAAATTTTATACACAGAAAACATGGGTTTTCTGCACATAATTGCAGAGCATGAGCTCTGTCAAGGACTAGAAGGAACCTCGCAAAAGTTACCGAAGCTTCTCTGCGCTGCTGACAGTTGGCCCCGGAGTCACGTGGAATCAGTCGACATGACCTTATGCCTGCAGAGCCAGCACACTGTGGTGAACGAAGGTATTTTACGTGATTTGTAAGCTGGAACAAAACATGCCACGTGTGGGCCTCCCCGATAGCGCAGTGGTAGCGTCGTTGCCTTGTAATCAAGGGGTCCCGGGTTCGATACCCGGTGGAGGCACATGGCACAGTGGTTCGGATCCCACTTTAAAACTGTAGATCCAGTCCCGATTAGCCTTTCTGTGCATAAAGTGGACTTAAAACAACAATTCAATCAAAACATGCCACGCGTTACAACAGACAGAGGTTTGTCTTCAGCTTTGGGACAGGCAAACCACACGAGGCGTACAGACAGAGTATAATGTAAGATAAAAGGAAATTATTTCTCCGTCTCCTCACACTGACAATTTTATTGCCTTTTTTTGGAGTTATTTGACCACAGAAACGGATTATATTATTGAAGTCGTATCTCATGTGATGGCTTCAGTATGCTGATCAGGTTTTCTGACAAAAGTAGGACGAACTACTCAAGAACAGTAATTTTCTATCTTTTATATCTGCTTCCTTCCTCATCCGGTATAAGGCAGACGAGCACATACCACACAAATATGTAAGAGAACTATTGCTAATTTGGTAACTTGTCTTGCAATTGAATTTCATGGACAGCTGCAAAGAAACAAAGGCTTTCCTTTTTAAAGATTACACTGAATAATTGTTATTTGATTAGGAAACTAAAAATGACTTCAGTATTCCCATGCAGTACACAAGAGATTCTAAACACACTCTAAAACATACTACTGTTCGTTTCAACGTATTATTTCAACAATCAAGACACAAAATAAAGGACATGCTCAAGAAAAATTATGTTTCTGTGATTATCAAGTGCATTACGTGGTTAACATCAAGTTTGGATTTGCCGGTTATCAAAATATTATTAATTTTGAAAATATTCTTTCAGTTAGTGTAATGTGCCTGAAATTGATTGCCCTATTTTTAACCGTGAACGTATTTTGTTTCTTCAATTAAAACTTTTAGTTTATAATTTAGTTCATCATACCAACCTATGTCCTTCTCCCTTGTTTATTTATAGTTATAAATAAAATCCCATTGGAGCATAGAAAAGCCTTTCACTGTTCATTAGTCAGTCATTCTTCTCTGCAGTTTTCAATGCAACATTCAGGCTCTCTGATCCTGCATCATACGTTTCACATCAGGTATCCACATAATTTAATATATTTGTATTAAGCGAAATTCTCCATTTTTATTCTTTCCATATATGATATCGTTATCACATTGCAAACAGTTATTAATGGTTTCAATGTCATTTGCTGGGGAAAAAAGTTTCGTGTTACTTTAGATTCGAACATGCAAACGCAAGTATCAAAGTATTGCTTTAGACAGGACTCGTGATTTTGAAACGTGGAAAGGTAATCATTTTACGGGGAAAGTGAAAGTTGGTGTGTGTGTTGACAGACTGTATCTACTGCCATATTAGCACTGACAACTAGGAAGCATTCTCATTGATCACGTGGCTGCATGTTTTTCGCTAATAAATAACTGCGTTTTTTTTCAACACATACACAAATACATCGTCGCTTCGGAACATCAAATTTTCATCTTTGCTGCTTTCAGATTACCAACATATGAAGTGGCATGCAATTCAAAAGGTTTTGCAGAAACCTCAGTTTTATAAATAAAAGTTAAAAGAAAAAAAGGTAAAGTGTTCCCCTGTGCTTAGCAACACGCCTTGAAGGCGTATAGGGGGTGTGGGGGTAACGCCCACACTTTCTTGATCCGGTCGTGAGTGGGGGTGATGTGATCAGCATCACGTCCCTGACCGCCTTTACCCCCAGGTACCCATGTTATTCGACGCTGGGTGGGCGCCGGGGCCGCTTCCAACGTTAGAAAAGCTCCCGGATTTGAACCGGCCGGGGATCGAACCCGGGAACTTTAGCATGGTAGTCAGACGCGTTACCGACTGAGCCAACTCGGCCACTGTATTTTGTAAATAAGGTTGGATGAAATTAGACAAAAAAAAAACAACTTTCCTTCGCTGGACTCGAACTCGGGTTGCCCGCATGCTAGTGCGACACGATAACCAACACTCCAAACGAGACAACACGAAACTCTTTCGCAAGTAGTCGACTGAAACGCAAGTTAATTTTCTCTCTAGCCTTCTTAAACCCGAAGGTTCATGGCTGCAGCAACACAGGCCTTCCATCTGTCCCTATCTTGTGCAAGATCTATATACTCTTTTCCATCCCTACCGATTTCCCTTAGGTCCATCTCGACGTTGTCCCTCCATCTTCGTCTTGGCCTTCCTACTGGTCTCTTACCATCAGGTTTCCCAACAAGAATCCTGTAAACTCCTCTTTCCTCTCCCATTCGTGCCACATGGCCTGCCCACCTAAGTCTTCTTCATTTAATTATTCTAATAATGTCTGGACATGAATACAAATTATGTAGTTCTAAATTATCTAACCTTCTCCACTCACCTGTCTCCTCATCCCTTTTAGGTCCAAATATTTTCCTAAGGATCCTATTTTCAAATACTCTCAATTTATGTTCCTCTTTCAATGTAAGGGACCAAGTTTCACACCCATATAATACTACAGGCAAAATTACTGTTTTGTATATTTTAACTTTTAGTTTCTTAGATATTAAACGAGAAGACAAAAGTTTATGAAGAGAGAAGTAACATGCATTTCCTGAATTAAGCCTACTTTTTATTTCCTCTTTAATATAATTTTCATTTGTTAATATTACTCCTAAGTATTTGAATTTGGAAACTGTTTCAAACGAGTTGTTATCAATAATTAGATTTTGATTATTACCTAACACTTGGTTTCGGCCTGTAAGCATATATTTAGTTTTCTCTTTGTTAACTTCCAAACCTATCTCTTTAGCAGTTTTGAAAAATATTTTAGCATTATTCTTAATTGTATTCACATCATCCCCCAGTAAGTCTACATCATCTGCATATGCTAACAACTGAGTCACACCATTTAATTTTAGTCCTTCTTTAGTTTCGTTTACCTTTCTAACAGCATATTCTAAGGCAAAATTAAAGAGCAATGGAGATAATGCATCTCCTTGTTTTAACCCATCATGAATTGTAAATTTGTCAGACATATTAATACCCACACGAATTTTACTTTCTGTTTCACAAGTGCATATTTTTATCATACTAACAAGCTTCTTAGATATTCCAAACTCTACTAATATATTATATAATTTATCTCTTTTGACCGAATCATATGCTTTTTTGAAATCAATGAATAGCTGATGGACATTTTGATTATATTCCCACTTTTTTTCAAGTGTCTGTCTGATGTGAAAAATTTGATCTGTAGTTGATCTGTTGCGTTTAAATCCACATTCATAATCACCTATAATTTCATTAGCATATGGGGTTAGTCTTGTTAAAAGAATGTTAGATAATATTTTATATGTTGTTGAGAGTAGAGAAATTCCACGGTAATTATTGCAGTTCATTTTATCACCTTTTTTAAACACAGGAACAATTATGGATTCTTTCCACTGTTGAGGGATTTCTTCTTTATTCCATATTAAACAAATTAATTTATGAATTTGACATATTAATGAATTTCCACCATATTTAATTAACTCAGCTGGTATTAAATCAATGCCAGGTGCTTTGTTATTCTTTAGCCTTTTAATAGCATCTTTAACTTCAGTCAAGTTAGGTTCTGGAACTAAAGGTTCTGCTGTGTGGACTTCATTTACTTCTGATTTATCTCCTACATGGACATTTAAAAGGTCATTAAAGTAGTTCTTCCATCTATTTAGAATATCGCTTGGGTCAGCTAGAAAATCACCATCTTTATCTTTTATCAAGTTTACTTTAGGTTGCCACCCCTTTCTAAACTCATTTACACCTTTATATAAATCTCTGATATTTTTGTTTTTGCTGTTTGTTTCAATTTCGTTAATTTTGCTTTTCAAGTAATCTCTTTTTTTACTTCTAAATGTGCGGTTAACTTCTCGCTTTATTCTATTATAATTGTTTAGATTTGTATCATCAGAGTTATTTAACCACCTAAGTCTAGCCTGATTTCTTATTTCTATTAGATTATGACATTCATTATCAAACCATGGCTTACTTTTTCTCGGTTTATGGTATCCTATACTTTCTTTAGCTGCTGATTCTATTGCATTACGTATGTGCTCCCAATTCTTATTTACGTCTGTTTCATTTATATTTTCATCATCATTTAAATCCTGCAAAACATCAAATCTATTTGACAGTTTAATTTGGTAATCTTTCTTAATTCTTTCATCAGTAAACTTTCCTGTATCAAATTTTAGAACTTTTAGATTTTGTTGCTTATGATTTATCACTGAGAGTCTTTCTCTTAATTTAGCAATTACTAAATTATGGTCACTGGCACAGTCAGCACCTCTATGTGTACGAACGTCAATTATACTAGTATGCCTTCTCTTATCAATGAGAATATGATCTATCTGATTATGAGTTTTACCATCTGGAGAAGACCCGGTATATTTATGGATATCTTTATGTTTAAAAGTGGTACTTTTCACAATTAAATTCTTTGAGGTTGCAAAAGTAATCAATCTTATACCATTATCATTACTTAATTCATGAAGACTTTCTTTACCAATCGTGGGTTTAAATGTCTCTTCTTTGCCAATCTGTGCATTACAGTCACCTAACAGAATTTTCATATCATACTGAGAAAATTTATCAAAGACCTGTTCTAACTCTGTATAAAAATCATCTTTAGTATTATCATCTTTATCTTCCGTTGGTGCATGTATGTTTATTAAAATAATTTTACACCACCTACCCTGTAAAACTGCATATGATATCCTATCATTAATAAATTCTACTGTTTTAAGAGCAGAGATAATTCTATTATTTATGAAAAAGCCTATTCCAAAATTATGATTTTCAGTACCACCATAGAAAAAAGTATAATTTTTAGTTTTACAATTCCCTTCTCCTGGCCACCTAACTTCCTGGACAGCTACTACATTTTCTGTACTTTTGTTATTTCAGTCGTTTTGGTCTAATCACGGCAATAATGAGGAATATTTTTTAGACAAAGATGATAAACAGACACACAGGAATAATCACCCTCGCAAAAAAGCCAGAACTCGAGTCTGGAACCTTCGACGCGAGGTGTGTTTCTTGTTCTAACTATATCTGCGTGTTTTCGTTAGATTCATGGTATTTCTTGAGTTGATATGAATAAAGTAAATAAATAAGACAAGTGGGTGGAAGGGACTGGAGAATCGTAGCTACGGAACCATTGAAAAGATATCCATCGCCTAGATAGAGAATCTCTATATCCCCTTGTGATAGAGAACTTATTAGAAGAATGAAAATACAGATTAAACGAACAAATTTGATGTGTATCCTTTCGTCAAAATGCCTAGAAAACAATATTACATACTTCTTCACTAATAGAAAAGACTAAAAAAATTGTCCTTGGTGGGGATCGAACCTAAAGCTCACTGATGAAAGCTCTGTACGCTAACCAACCCTCTATCAATAACACCATGTTTTCTTTTTTCCAGTCAGTCTGTTTCCTTCCTCAACACCTGAAGACGAAAATGCATCTTAATTTCTCTCATAATTGTTTCATTCTCTATTAATAGAAACCACGTATGTCAAAAATAGACGCATTCTTTTTGTGAAAAATCCCATGTTTCGCACATCGTGCTTCTCCATTTACTGTTATTTGGACATTCACTTGGAAGTTAAAACTTAGCTTTGTGTGTGCATTTTCACGTGCATGTGTGTGAGAAGAGTGGTGTGCACGTGTGTTCGATGTTTTTCTGGTATTATTTTCGTTCAAAGCTTTAATATAATTGTAAAATATGGAATTTACTGTAATGCAAGGAGTGAAAATATAAACCCAGTCCGTCAGGTTCGTTCCCAAAAAACATTAAATAATGGAACGTAACGTGGACCGAGTATTATTCCATGTCGAGAACACGAGACATTACGATCGACAATCTTCATCTCGTATTTCTCTTTGGCATCACTACTCAATTTACAGAGATGTATACCCGTGACTGGTATACAAGTTGCAGTGGCGCTTGGTGGTCAGACATGGATTGCTTGCTTCACTGCTACTTCAATAAGGTCGTTACAACCCAGAAGTGTCCGTGACTGTACAAGAGGATAAAGTATGCTTTGTGGTGAGAAGATTAATCTTATGTACTATAGTTTACGGTTTTAAACTTGAGTGTGACTAAGTGTGAATTTTCATCTAAGTGCTCTGATTTTCTTACCTATACCACCTTTGACTGGGTGCCAAACCTTTGGGGCTGGGGCAAGGACAGTTAATTTTTTCTTGATAGATAAGGGATACCATTAAGAGATGATACTGGTTGGGCAAAAAGTAGGGGGACAATCCCCCCCATACACTCCCCTAATCGCTGCTACTGTACATACATGTTCATGTACAATAATTGCCCTAATGACTTGGTCTGGAAAACCTGGAAAAGTCAGGGAATTTTGTTTTCACAAAATAGTAGACACCCTGTAATGAAATACTCACCACCTTTATCCAAGACTTAACAAACTACTTCAAATAACAAGATATGCTTCCTTTGCAAAGTCAGTGATGTTTTTCTTTGTTTCTGGACCATTTACAAGACCTGCTTGTGAAGAACTCATGTTTCAACAATAGAAATAAAACAAATAAAGAAAGACTAACTTTTAATAAATATATTCTGTGCAATGGATGGACTAGAGAAATATTTTTATATTCTGAAAAAAAGGCATACCCCAGTGCATGTTGACATCTACAGCTCTTAAGATAAACTTAAAATTGAAGGATATCAAGTATCTCAAGAACTAAAGTCAACTTGACAATACTGTTGTTCATTTTAGATTCGGCACAACCAAAATACCATGAATTCGTTCAGAAATCTTTGGCAACTAAAAAAGAATATTTTTTGTAAGCCTGTGTAATCAATGTGTTTTCCTGTGCTTTCTCCATTTGTCTCTTGCATGGCAAAGCAAGCATTCCAAGGCAGAGTTGTTAAAAAATCTCTCGCCAGATGTAATATCAGATAGGTGGTATTGTGAATATGCATGCACAGGAATTCCACTCAACACAACCATTTTCATGAGCAGACTTGTAAACAAAGAGTATGAAAATAAGTACACGTACATTATGTTTGCAGATCTTTGCTTTCATGAAAAATTGCACAGCCCCACAAGCAAAATATTTTAGCATTTTACAACACAGGACAGGGGTGTAGTTATGGAGGAGTAGGGACACTGTTATGGAAACTGAGTGGTGAGGGCAACGAAAGATAGGGAGTGAAAAATGTAGAGGGTAATGAAGAATGAGGGCAACGAAAGATATAGGTGATGAAAGATAAGAACGAAATGAACTTTAGGGGAAGGGCTAGACTCAGGGCCGTATCCAGATATAAGATTTGGAGCCAGGAGTGACAATCCATCAAGGACAATGGTGCCCCTCCCACTATAATAGTAGGAGGATAGTTATCTCGTTTCTTTGTGTTTTCTTATTCTTGGAATTAAATGTCTGTTGACATTTTTCAGAAGCAGTGTGAAATATTTTGCTGAACTTGTAACCCTGTCACCGTGTCAGGGAAAAAGTTTTTTTATTACAATATTTTCCAGCTGTGGCTTCAAACAGTGGTTCAATTTTACTGTCTGGTACATGATGCAATGTATTTGTTTTTAGTAATTTACCTCAGCATGTATCATTTCTAAATGAAGAACACAAACGTCACTTACTAAACCAAAACAGTTTCTCACTGAAGTCAGATTTTCAGCTGACATATCACTACCAAGTTTGAAACTTGAAAACTTTTAGTGGATGTTATTTTCAAAATCCACAAACCGTGCGCACAGAGAAAATTCTTCTATACCTGCTACATAAAAGTGTGTCATCGGGAAGTATGCTGAATCTACCATAGTATTTTAAAAAAAAGTATTTCTTTTTTTTGGGGGGGGGGGTCCGGACCCCATGGACATTGTATAACATATACAGCATGAAAGGCACGTCAAGATACACCATCTATGTTGAGTGCACGGTGTTACATTTGAAACAACTAAAGTTGTAATAGGTCCACTCCCGGTCCCCGAAATGACGTATCTTTCATACACCGGCACGGGGCCAGACGTCATTATTGGTACGGGAAACCGGTCGTGATTTTACTTACGGTCCAGGTATTTTTAGTTCGGTACTGAGACGGTCGTTTATTGTCGTACTAGTGCGAGGCGGGGATAAATATCTTGAAATGTTGCACTTTTTGGTTTACCTTAGATATGTAGACTCGAACAATAATAACACACTAATAGCATTATACCAGATACCTGAAAAACATACAATCATAACACTGACGAACGGTAAAAATATGAATATATTGTATCAACAAAAAAATAATGGAATCAACAAACGGTTTACATCGTCCCCTCACTCATTCTCTCACTCTCTCTCTCTCTCTCATGCTCACTTTTGGGGAATCTTTACATGGGAATATACATACAAATCATGGATGTAATCAACATACCATTTCCATTTTGTTTGAACCTTTACGTGAATTTAGGTCATTAGTCTGCCCGCTCCTGTGCTCTTTTAAATCAAATATGCGCCGGCCCTCGGAAAGCAGTTATCTAAAACAATTGGGTCGGCGTAGTTAAACCTTTCGTTCGAATGAACGTACGCATCAAGTCGTAAGAATGACGTTTACCAAGTTTCTCGGACGGGGGTAAAACACACAAGCCTCTCTCGTCCATTGAGAACAATTACACCATACATAGTGATGCGAAACTTAATCGGCTCCAGCTGCCGAAATACACAAATCAATCGTCGGCGCGAGCAAAAATTACAACAAAAAACACTATGTAATAAAGAATACTACACTCGCACGACCTTGCAATATAAAATACGCTTTTCACAAATTAAAAAGACTAATCGGTCAACTATTGACAAGATTATTGACGCGACGGGGCGGTTGGTTACACAAAAATGGAGCACACTTTGACAATTTACACTAAAAATTAACGTAATGGAATGGAGCTTGTAACTCTGAATGCAGACAATCAAAATATTACATATGAACATGAAATTACCTTTTATATAACATTACTCAAAAATATCAGACACGGAAGTTAGGTTCGGGGTTCCTGAGTCACTTTGCAAATCAGTGAGACTTCGGAGTTTACGGTACGGTGTTGATACAAACAATGCTTACATGGACATAGACCATCTGTAGAATACTCTACCGGACTATGCTACATCGAGTGATCCTTCATCTTTCCTGGATGCGAGGATTTACACAAGGTTCCTTTGCGGCGAAAATGTTCTTCGAGGAAGAACGCGGCGAAGGCTGGTTGCAACGATATTGGGCACTTTCACTTTCATAGAACGTCGCGTGTCTCTCTTCTCACAAGCGTCGGATGTACGTTCTCACGCGTCGGTCCGGAATGTCTCTTGTGTGTCAGGTATCAATCAAACGTCGTCCTGGATTCATCTCTCTCTCTCTCTCTCTCTCTCTCTCTCTCTCTCTCTCTCTCTCTATATATATATATATATATATATATATATATATATATATATATATATATATATTTCTCTCTCTCTCTCTCTATCTCTCTCGGCTCCTGTCGGGCGTTGATCTGGAATCATCCTCTCTCTCTGGTACCGGGCTTCTGTTGGACGTCGAACTGGAACCGTCCTTCTGGGCGTCGGGCAATGGTTGGCTTCGCGGCGCTGCGCGTCGGTCGTCGGTCTTGGCGCCGGCTGGCTTCACCGGATGGTGGTGGTGCATCGTTGCAAGCGTTGGGAAAGGCGACAGCCTCCTTTCTATATCTTTTTAGCCGGCCATATTTATGGTAGTCCACGCTTGGTAAAAAACAAACCACCGCGAAATGTTTCACAGAATAAAGCACACACTGGTAAACTCACTATCGGCAACTCGCTCACGGTACGCAAGAAAAACAAAGTCCACGGAGACAAAACAGTGGTCACGCGGGAGTGTAGCGCTGAGATGCTCTCTCTACAAATCCGGATAAAACTGTGTGGTGAACTCGAAGTCCTGCAGATTTTTATCAGATTCAAAATTGTCCGTTGGGAAAACGTTAGGATGGCTTGGCTTGGGTTTCCGAAGAGCTGGAAATGACCCCGGCCCATTGTCTCGAAACGCGGTCACAAGGCGTGTCTTCGGTTCTTGCTAGCTTGGGCTCCAGCTGATTATCCTGGTCATCCGTGAAAAGTAGTTTGCCCTCTCGCGGCGAAGCCTCTGTTGGTCCTGACGAAAATAAGTCCATCCTTTCTCCGTGACGACCCGCTTTGGTGCAAATATGCCATGTACTTTGCCGTATTAACAGTTCGGCTGTCACTCAGAAAAACCCGTCCCCCAACTCCCGATGTCTGGCTTGGATACCAATTTTGCCACATAATAAACCAAACCTCACACTTTACATTTAAACATAACGTGAATCAATAAACAAAAATGATTAATATCGAACGGTGATTTTTTGACATGTCACTGGATACCGTGACAACGTATTCTTTCATACATGTACAGTAAACGTTGTAAAGTACTCCCTCTGTCCCATAATTATTGTCCGGTACACCTTTGTTTGTTGTCTCAAAATAATTGCCTGATATTCAAACTGTGACATTGGTGTATACAGAAGAAGAACATGAAACAAGGGAATGAGTCGTACAACTTTACTACTCAAGGATCAGTACAAATTGTGCTTTCCATCTACCTCTTCGTCTGTCATTTCTGTACTACCATTTTGGCATACCGGACTATAATTATGGGACAGAGGGAGTATGTATTTAAGCTGCGCAATTGTTTCGTACCTAATAACGTTTTACACGAAACGTTATTCCTCTCGGTTGAATAGTTATTGGCTCTTAAAAATGTGAAGTGATACATTGTTTACATCTCACGCGGCCGTCATTGCAACTGCACTCGTGACCTAGAGGTCGCTTCTGATTGGTTATGTTTTTTTACTTCAGCTGCCAGTGTGCTCCTCAATTCTGATTGGTAGTTCTATGTTATTAACGATGGATTAAAGAAGGTTTCTAATTCTGTCAGGAACTGAATAAGAGAAAGTTCTCACACTATCGTTAAGTAACCAAGGTAGAAGTCGATGGCGAAGTGAGGACGTACCTAACTGCCGTGTGAGACAGCCTTAAGAGAGAGGAGGGAGGAGGACATTAAAGTTAAAAACGCCAGCTGTCTCGCAGAAGGATATGAACAAATTAAACACATAACATTAATATTCTAAGTTATGTAAAATATATATTATTATTTAAAAAAAGAACTTACTTTTGGGTTCTTGCCTCCGAATTCGAATTTTCGCTGTCACTACTGTACATAGTTACTTTCGGAACCCGATTCCAGGTTTATAATCAACGTTTGAACTTCATCTTCGAGAATTCCATCATTCCTCTGATATTCTTTTCCAAACGAATGGCATGTTGGAACATACATTCCCATTCCTGCACTGTGACACTGTCAATTGCACTTTCATTAGAGCCCTTATTTCTCTCAAATTTGAACTTACGTTTCGTGAGGCAACTCTACGCTTTATGGTGCTCCATATGTACTCGATCGGGTTCAAGTCGCAGTGATGTGGTGGAAGTCGAAGGACGTGGAGGCCGTGGGTTTTCAAAATTGTATCAGCTCGATATACCGGATCGGGAAGATTATTTTTTACTTTCAGCAACAATTCTGACTTTGTTTGTTCGATATCGAAAGTGATGTTATTTTTAATAGCCATTCTTGAATCTCTAGTTTCTTACTTTTTGTGTTTGGGGTTTTATTGGTTTGAATTGAGTGGTAGAACTAATTATCCATCACAATGACAGATCTAGGTGGGAGATTCGGAATACGTTTCTGTTCCAACCACTTCTCCAAGTTCTCGGAATTAATTTCGTTATGGTAATAGCCAGAAGTTGTTTTGGCCTCGAATATATTAATTGCGTTTGGAGCAAACCCCATGGGATCCCCGGCGTGACTTATGATAAGTCTCTGCCCGGACTGTCGTTTGTGAAGACACCTGACACATCTTCACTCTGCCAACATTTTTTTTACTTTGTAATTAGCATGATAATAATAAACAATCAACAACAATAATATAATAATTAAATTCGAATAAAATGTATTTAATTAGTTATTAGTGTATAACAATAATTTTAACCTTAGTAATTACTATTATTAATTTTACTGCTGTGATCGAGGTATTTCAATGTTTATAATTAATGTAAGCTTCATTTCAAACTGGAGAAGTCTTTTCTGCATCCAAATATTTTCTAGGTACCTTAGTTTCTCTAATCACTCAAAAATTTCAAGTGATCCATTTTGTTTCCGATCTTTTATAAGAAAATAAGCTCGGTGCTCAGGAATAACCCTCATATCTCGAAGGCCTGGCCGTACTTGTCCTATTTTGTGATAGGTAGAATTGCTCATAATATAGGCTGTGTTGTGGCCTGTGTTTTTTTCCTTCGAAGGAGAAGTAGTCTGTGTTGCGACTTCCAAATTTTTTATGGTCTCTTTTCGGTACTTCTCAGTGACTGTTGTTTGTGTTTCTTCTCGTTGTTTTGGATCAAAGTTAGTTCCCGGCAAAGTAAGTATTTAATGTCTGATAGTTAGCAATTAAATCCGAGGCTGGGAAAAATCTTATAACAAATGTCATCTTTCTGTCTGCTGTGCTAAAGGCTGAAAAGTAAAGCAGCACTATCTGTGAACGTTCATGAATCTTCACATCTTTGAGAATTGCTTGTTGGAATTAGCAATGATTTTTGAACATTTCTAAATAAGAAAGAACGATATAAAATTGGTAGACACACAGATATTGTATTCTAAGAATGACAATAACTAGCACATGAAGTGACAACAACATATCAAATAGGAAAGTAGGCTCATTCCTAGAAACTATTCCACTTGTCTATAACATATATATCTCGGTTATGTAATCATTGAGATAATATCTGTACTCAAGGTCAGTGCTGAAAAGATAACTAATTAATGTTGGCTTCAGTTCAACTTACTAAACTAAATGTGAAGGGACAGCCAGGGAATAAAAAGGTTCAGTATTTTTAAAATGTACTTTGCATTACAAATTTATCCATGCTCATGCAGCTCATACAACTGTGTATCATGAGAGCTTACATACACGTAATTGCATATTACATCAAATGCATAAAACTGTTAGTCCATTCCGGTAACAGTTTCATACATCGGAGACACATTTCATTTTTACAGAAGAAACTACTTATAGAGATGAGTTTCTCCAAGGTTTCCAACGTTAGTCGAGGTATTTTCTTATATCGTGGAATCTATTTGACTGGGAAATCATGTATATTTCAGTAGAAATATCTCACCGACGCACAATTGACATTACTTCCCTACGTGAACTGGATGCTCCATACGTTGGATGACGTAACACACTGTCAGTGTTTCCAACCCCTTTTTTTAACTGCTTGCCTAACCTAACCTTACCGGAATGGTTCGTGGGGCTATCCGTCAGCTACCCGTGCATAATGTACAATTTGCACATATGACGAACACAATAGTAAGAATTTTTCAGAGAAGAAGGTTGGAAACACTGATATCCGAGAACAAAATAAGCGATATCATTCGCAAAGTAAGGGATATCGCACTGTTACGTGCGTTCGGTAGCACTTAGAAAAATGCGTTATTTTAGTAGAAAAAGTGTTTGTTTTCATGTAAAAAGCATAATGGCACTTTAAACTATGTTCCGCAATACACAATTGGTAAATACGAACCATGCGAAACACAAAATATCTGATTTTAATGTGTCTCCGATCTTTGAAACTGGTACTGTCCATTCCTAGTATGTGTTCCTGAAAGCGAATTAATTTGTCAGACATATTACTTTAAGTTTTACAGTATTTTGGTATGATTATGTGAGCTTATTGTAAGTTCCTTCTGTTGCTACATTATGTCATATGGGGTAAATCTCTCTCTCTCTACAGTTCATTTCACCATCCCTTGTGCACCTGTTGGTGGCCTGCTTGCTGACAGGCCAGACGGCAATTCCCACCAAATCGTGTATAATATATTCGCTATGGAAACTGCTAGCTTGGAAATGACTTCAAGTTCTCAGAATTACAGTTACAATTACAATCAAAATAAGCACATACCTTGTCATAAGAGATGCTGGAAATGGTGTACTCCTGCATCCACACGTTTCTGGCATCTTTTCAGGAAATTTCCATTTACATGTAACAGTTCAGTTTCTCACCTGATATTCTCCTTCAGCTTATGGTATTTTCATACACAATGGGCCCTATAATTCTGTGTGCATTTACTGTGCACCAAACACCGATTTGCTGGTCATGCAAAGGAGTTTCCTGTATAAAATTGGGTTTATCTGAGCTCCAATAACTGTTATTCTGTGACGCTACATGGCCCCATAAATGAAACCATGCTTCGTCAGAGAATAATATTAAATGTGGATCAATTACCCCACCATTGACATTCCCCAAAATCCAGTTACATAAATTTACCCAACTTTTGTTATCGCATTCCTGGACAACAGTGATCTTGTACGGTTTCAGTTTTAAAAATATGATAGCTCGCCATGCTGTTGTTAGAAATTTCTGTTTCCTGTGCAAGTCGTTGGAGTGATTTTTGAGGACTATGATCCAATCTTTCTTCAAATTCTTCCAATTTCTCCTCGGTAAGTATATGCCATTTTACCATTCGCTTCTTATTGAGAATCGATCCTGTTTCCCTCAATTTGTTCACAAGGTTTTGCATGGTATTTCTTTGTGGAACAGGCACACCTGGGAATTCTGTTGAAAATCATCTATGAACATCCCTGCAGGAATTTGTAATCACATACGAATCATACATACATTTTTTTTGTTGTAATGTGTACATTTGTGCCATTATTAAAACTATATCAAAACACAATTAACACTTGGATCACTAAACACTTTCAAAACAATAGAAAATCACAAGAACATGCAAACCCTTTAACTGCAGTTAAATCGTGAAGTTACTGAAATGGAATGGGGTTAAGAAATACCCAAGTAATGTACAAAGCCATGTGTTTTTTTAGTTGCCACTCTGGCGCCACAAGCTGTTAGGAAACTAAATTACCCTTTTAGCGTGTCTTGTTACCAAAGCTCCTGGAAATTTCCTAAAAGCATGCCAGAAATGTGTGGATGCACGAGGTCAACATTTCCAACATCCTCTGTGACAATTAACATGCTTATTTTGAATTGTAATTGTAACCGCAATTCTGTGAAATTGAAGTAATTTCGAAGCTAGTGCCGACAGGCGCACGAGGATTGGCAAAATGCACTGTATAGCTATATAGGGGAGACCGGGGTAATTAGAACAGGAAACAGCCTGTAGAAGTTCCACTGTAAATTACTCAGAAAGTTACTGATGGATTTTTTAAAAATTTCTACCATTTAAAAGGACATCTTTTGCATATTTTTGAAAAAAATAATGACCATGCCTGCATTACAAATACTCGTCCAAAAAAAAAAAATTGTCATGACACCACAAAATTGTTCCAATTACCCCATTTGGGGTTAATGGAACATAAGTTAGAAATTTCAACTGAATAGCTTTAGATTGCTGTTGGGGTAATAAGAACATCATACATAAATGTCCCATTTACCCTGCAAATTTGAACACAATAGCTCTACTTCTTCTGGAGTTATCAATGCTTGTTTAAATAAAATCCCAAGTTAACGTCTTTTTTCATAAAGTTCAATTTCCCAGCTGTGAAGCAAACATGTGTGAATGAAAATCAGTGTTCTATGATTTATTTGAAAGGTTACAGGCCATTCTACAATGTAGTAAAGAAAAAAACTTCTAATAGTTGAATGTAAACCAAGCGAAATCAAGCAAATTATGCAATGTTCTAATAACCCCTTTGCAGAAATTTTTGGGATAATAAGAACTTTGCTTATAAAAACCAGGCAAATTGCCCATAGACAACCAAACTCACATGAAAAGATGTGTGCCCTTATGTTTTATTATAGGGGTGAAGAAAATTTTGCAAGGGTTCTTTCATTCACATCCAGTATATGCAGAAGCAGAGAAACACCAAGCATGCATCACATCATTTTTTGCAGGTGTATAATAAAAGTCAAATAAAACTTACTTTTGTGTAGTTATTCCAATAACAAATTTTCTGCTTGTAGGTTTAGTGTAGGTACATGGGTATGAAATGTTATTACACCAGTCTTTTCGTTTTAAATTATTCTATATTAACATGTTCCAATAACCCCATGTTCTAATTACCCCGGTCTCCCCTATATATATGTAATATATGCGAGTGTGCATATATTGTCTAGAAATCCAGTCAAGATAGAACTGAGCAAAGATAGAGAAAGCTGTTCTTTATTCAGTTCATTTTTTCCCTTAAAGAATGCTTTTTTAAACTTACCAATATTAATTGTAAAGTATATTTGTACCATGAAAATGTATGCTTCAAAATTTTTGTTCCCGTTCTTTTTTTTATACAGATGGTTACTGATGATATTTGTTAGTGTTTAAATGTTGACAGTAGTGGAAATTCAAAGTTTACTACATATTTAACTTTAATTTTACTGAAATGAAATGCAATTCACATTTCAGTTATTCAATGTTGTAACCCTTTTTAGTATGTGAAATTATTTGAGGCATTTTATTTTTTGCAAGACTTTAAATATATGTAAGTAATTTTTTCTTATTTTACTTCGTCTTTTCTAGATGCCAGAATTAAGTGAAGTATCAAGCAACAAGTGCTTTGGTGGATACCAGAAAGTTTTCTCTCATAATAGGTAATAAAGTAGATGGATACTATTCAATATATTTGGTTGTACATATGCAAAATTATATATCTTGGCATCCTCATTCACATCCCAAATTAACACATTTATTCTTGATTGGGAACAAACTAATAGAACACACACTCACATACACATTGAATGCTACAGGTTGGGCAGTGAACTCATGTTTTCACTCAAGGGTTCCAGGTGCAACGCTTTCTTCAGTGTTGGTATAGCCAACATGGCACCTGAATTTTCAAATGCAGTTCTAAAAAAAATATTTTTCAATAATTTGAGTTCACTTATGGAAATTTCCGTGACCTTTTTTTTTAAAATAACTAGTACAGTATACAGAATGTCCCAAGATAATGTTTACACTCTTTG
This sequence comes from Lepisma saccharinum, assembly GCF_977018435.1. Taxonomy (NCBI): domain Eukaryota; kingdom Metazoa; phylum Arthropoda; class Insecta; order Zygentoma; family Lepismatidae; genus Lepisma; species Lepisma saccharinum. Next base: position 38,950,919 of record NC_139238.1, read on the forward strand.
AACTTTAATAACAGAGAAACTATTATAGATGACTTGACTGGACTTTTTGCATTTGAAGCTGCAATGTCTAAGTTGAGCATGTGTGAGAACATATAGGCCTTCTTTTGTTTTTAGTCCCGTCACAGCCTGCCAAGCAGTAGTCATTAGTGTACAGAAATTGGCAAAGGTGAGAAATTTTTCTTTCAAGAAATGTAAGACAAGTTGAAAATATCCATCCACATCTCCTGAGTTAACACAGTTAGATTACTACCTATGGGGAACCGTGATGAGTGCTCTGTACGCCACAAAGCCAGAGACACTGAGTGACGTGGGACATGCAATCGAGACATCCTACGCTTTCTTCCCACTGAAACCGCATCTGCTGGTGGTCATTTTGAACATCTATAATTTTAAGGTATGCGACACCAGAAAAAGTTTGTGTTATTAGTGTTCCTGTTATTGACGTTCAAAGAGTGTAAACACTATTTTGGAACACACTGTATGTTTTGTATAATTAAATCGGAATAATAAATGTGCTTTTTTTTATTTTTCTCCACTGTTGCCAGCTAAATTTTAAAATCTGCATCGATATGGAAGGGTCTGCCATATATAGAATGCATTACATAGTTATTTAATTATGTTACTAGTAGAGCCTTCTTTAGGCAGGCCACTCCGGTGCAAGAATTAATTTATTTTAATCCAATTGTATTTAGCTTTATCTTAGTTAGCCCATATTTGAACAAAACAAAAATGAATGAATTATTTTTAATTTTGTCTACCCCTGGGTATAATCACTGAAGATAACTTGAAAATCATGAAACTTGTTTTCTACTTACATGTCGTTGGCAATCAAACTTTATCTTTCAATTTTCAAATATAGGTTCTAAGGTAATGTCCTGAAAGTAACTTACCCTTGAACCGTAGGGATGCATGTAGGGGTGAAAATTAACAAGTCCATTCTGAAATATATTATTTGAAAATTTACAATGAGTGCCTGACACCACCCTCTTCACATACCTTTTCATTGAACTCTCCAACTGTCAAGGCCTTGAATCAGCTGTGAGCACTTTTCTGGAAGTGTCAGGAAAATTTACTTGGTTTCTGTACAAAGTCAACATTTTTGTAGCAGTGCACAAAAAGTGGGTTTTTGAACAAAGAAAGAGGGGACAAACAAGATGTTTTAAACTTGGGATTATTCAATGTCAACCAATAAAATAATATTTTTAAGATTTTTTGTTTATTCATTGTACCTATATAGAGGACAAAACTGCCAAATTTCATATTTTTGTGGCTCAAAGTTTTTGAGTTATTGACTTCCAAAAAGCAAAAATCCCAAAATTTGTCATTTTGAAATCTTTAAACAGCTGTAGATCAAACACTATTTAACCTAGATAGCTCAAATTGGTGTCATTCTCTTCTTTTTTTAATGGGTTTTAATTTGAAATGCAACGTGGCTGTACTAATTTCAATTTTGTAATTTTTATAAAACTCTGAAAACAGTTTTTTTGAAAAAATGTGTGTTTTGAAGACATCAATTGACTATTTGTGTGCAAAATTTCATAATGGGATGGCAATGGGTTCCTATGGAAATTAATTATTTTGTATTGTAATGCATGTGAAATTTGCTAAATTTGTTGACTTCCATGTTAAAAACCATAAGTATAAACTGAGTGGTTGATGTTGAAGTCTTCATATTAGTTTAGTTTATAATTTTTGGACTACAAATAATAATGTATTAGTTTTTTTTTTATAAACAAATCTCATGGTGTAACACAACCTTAATATATAAATGTATTATATGTTATTCAAATTTGAGGAGCTTTCAGACACATGTTGCTTGTTCCTTGCAAGTTGGTCGGACTGAGTCGTTTTGTCAATAAAGTGCACTGTCACCTTGTCCTGTTCTTCACGCATGCGCTGCGAATGCATGCTTATAGACTGAAGGGACCCCAGTTGCTTGTTTCTCACTTTGGTGTGAATCCTTACTGTCACTTGTCACCTGAAACTTGTTGTTTTGGTGTGAGATCCCCATTACAGATATTTCAAGAATAAAGAGTATTTAAATCATGCCTCTTAACACAACATAATGATTGATGAGAGATGAGATATGTGAAGTATTCCAGACAGTTTTACTAGTCATAACAGAAAAGGAACAAGTCTTGGGAGGAATAACTAGCTGTATTTCTTGATTGTTTGCAGTGATATGTGGTGACCTTGGAACTTGGGTAGCAACTGATATTGGGTAATCTTTAATCTTTAGGTGCCCAAGCGTCTCGATCGAGATGCTGTGTCAAGGTCGTTTTGAGAGTTAGCCCCCTCCCCCCGCCGCATATACGCCGAATTTGCAAAAATTTCATATAGTCTGAATCTCTGGTTCATTCCGCGTACAACGGTATATCACTCATCTCTCTAGGGCAATTAGCTTCCGAACTACACTCATTTAATTGAAACTCTGCATTTTGCTCAAAATCGGCTTGGGCAACCGAGGCTTACTATTGAAAAAGGGCTTGGGCGTCAAAAGGTTAATGCATCCTTCATTCTCCACCCCCCTTTCTGCACACACGCAAGTTTCAAAAAAAATTGTGACATGAATATTGCAATTTGTTGCAACCTTTCAACCCTGTGGGTTGAGGGTGTGGGAGTAGGGAAGTAAAAATAGAAATTTCAGTTTTTCTTCAGTGGCAGTCTCTACTTCAAACTCTTCAGGTTGTCGAAAAGGCTGCTGAGTTATTATATTATTATTATTATTATATTATAATTATAATGCAAATATACTTCGAATTAATGTGAGGATTTCACCTTATCGGTGTTTTGGCTCAATTGTAACACTCAACCTGAATGTGTGGCTATTGGCATACCTATAGTTGCTTAGGCCTAGCTTATGCCCCAAACTACCACACCAAGAGGTACGTAATAATTACCGAGCCAATATTTGCTCTTAGCCCTTTATTCCAAATTAAGCTTTGGGCTGACTTTATTAGCTAACTTAAAATGTTGTAGTATTTTACATAGCATCAATGCGTGGCTCTCGGCGTACGTATGGTCGCATAGGCCTAGCTTGCACCCCCAACTACCACTCCCAAGTTGTATGGGCAACACCAAGCAGTTCTTTTGAGTTTAAATTCTGTCTACGATCTGCAGCAAATGTTCATTTCTCAAAATCCTTGCTTTTATACTTTTTTTTCAACATCACAGATTAAATAGCCTATAATACTTACTAATTACAAAAACATGCTACAAGCCAAAGCGACATCTACATAAGTTTCCATATAAAATCTACACACAGTATTTCTCAATATATAAATCTCATTGAATTACTAAAAATAGAACATAAAATACAATAAATGTTAAACAAGAGATATATATTACAAACAAGGTGCAATTTAATATATTAACACAAAAATTATGCTTTCTTTCACAAAATAGTATACCAGTGACATATTTTCAAGTGGTGACTTCACAAAAATATGGATAATATCAATTTATGCAATGATTTACGACTTTTTAAATAAAAAAATATTCTTTGTTAATCATTAGTCAATACATGGTATCACATAAAAACTCACTTCTCCTTATATCCACCAGTCAATTACTCGTTAATTCCTTTACATGTGAAGTAAATATTCCTATACTTGATTAAGCGTGATTCTAAGTGTGCATTTAGCTGAAATATAGTGACCTTCTTCCAGATATGTTCATGTACATTAATTGCCTTAATGATTTGGTCTGGAACATTTTGTTTCTTGGGCTGGAGAAGTCAGGGAATTTTGTTTTTATGAAATTGTAAACACCCAGTTTACAGTAACTTCTTTCATGTAGAAATTATGAAATAATTGCTAAGATTTGTCATTATAATAAGCCTTAAATTTTTATATATTAAAATATAGATGTAAGGCAATTCAAAGCAAATCGTTACACTTTCAAAAATTTATGCGATGCAGAACATTTGCTTGTGATAAATGTAGTTTTTGTATCACTCCTGTACCTTTAGATGTCACAAGGTATTTTGTATATGTGTATATTTTTTAAAAAAAATTAAATATGCACAGATTATTTCCAAGATTTAATGCAGGTTTCTTTTTTTCTGCGCAGCCAAGAACTACAGTGCAAAATGAACTTCGCCGTGTACCTGCCACCCCAAGCAGAAGAAGGGAAGGTTCCTGTAATATACTGGTTGTCTGGGCTCACGTGCACAGAGCAGAATTTCGTTCAGAAGGCAGGGGCCCAGCGTTATGCAGCTGAGAATGGAGTTATGATTGTTGGCCCTGATACAAGTCCACGTAAGTGAAGAGGGTCCTTTGACTCAAGTCAAGGAATGGAAAATAGGATTTGATGTTGTTAAGTCCACTTTATGCACAGATAGACTAACCAGGACTGGACCTACAGTTTAACGTGTGATCTGTATCATTGTGCAATGTGCCTCTGCCGGGTATTGAGCCCGGGACCTCTTGATTACAAGGCGACTATGCCATTGGGGAGGCCCAGGGAAGAATGGAAATTGCAATATTCCATTGATATCAGCTACTTAGTACGAATATATTGTAATTTTCTATTGAAATTTCGAACGTAGTATCAAATGTGATGGTGATTTTTATTTTTTAGACATCAGTGAATCTTTCCATTAAAATTCATTTTAGTTATTTCAGGTAATGCCATATTGTCTGTCATTTTAAATTGTTTGTTAACCCCTGTAACTGGTATGATGTATCGTGCGTGTGTATGAGTATGTACACACAGCCAGTGCATTGTTGACAGTAAGAACCATAACATTATTGCCACCTACATCAAACTGAGGAAGTACTTTCTCATCGATATTTCTCAATTTCTCTGACAACAAACGATAGTGACCTTGTACGGCAGTGGAGTGAGTTCAGAGGTATTTTCAAGGTAAAAAAAAAATATTTGACAGAGCAGTCAGGTTTCCCAAAATTTTCACATTTTAGACTAGTTGTTGCTCACGGATGTGAAGATAAAAATTATTATGGAGGAGGCGAACAGAGCTGCACTTGTAAACTATAGCTGCGTATTAGTGGTTGAACACCAGTGATAGGCTGAACCTTATCTTTAGGGGTTATTGATATTGATGGGTATATTACAATAACTCACCGAGAATAGTTATTTTAAGAGACATGCTTTTACAGAAACTTTCATCTTTCTACAAACTACAACAAGGGATGGCCACGAAATCCACGAGATATCAGAATTTCAAATTATCTGTTACCTGGATAATCCAAAGAATTTGGATATTCAGATAATTTGGGTATCCGATTCGATGAAGGATTTGTAGAAAATCCGCACAGTGAAATACGACAATGACGAAAGAATATGTGGATTCCACAAAAAATGGATAATGACAAACTGTCTGGATAATGCACACATTCCGATATCCGGACATCTTGGATAATTGGGATAATCCGGGCAATTCTGATATCTGGATAATCTGTACAATTTAGATACGGTATCGGAATATCCAATATCGAGATATTTCAAATCCGGATAGAAAATTATCCGATATCTAGATTTAACCGTCCCTAGTTTGAACATGTATGTGGCAAGAGAACATAATATATACTTGTCATTTTAGGTACCACCAAAGGTATAATTTAGATACTGGTTTGTGGGGGCCGTATACTTATGATGCAGGTGCAGAGTGGAAACTCAATTATGTGTTCCAAAATTTTCTTTCCCATCACACATGTGCGTTTAATTTTCAGGTGGCTGCAACATTGAAGGGGAAGATGATGGCTGGGATTTCGGAACAGGAGCTGGCTTTTATGTGGATGCAACACAAGAGAAATGGAAAAAAAACTACCGCATGTATTCCTATGTCACCAAAGAGCTTCCTACCCTTATTAATTCTAATTTCCCTGCGTTACCAGACCGGCAATCAATAATGGGACACAGGTTTGTTCAAAACTTATTTAACATGAAGTAAGAGATGCCTGAAAGTTTAGAACAAACACTAGTATTAAGAGCAAGCTGTACTTGCACAAAAGCTCTTTAGGGTTCACGTGCACAAATGTAATTGCAAGGCTGAATAAAGAACACCCAGCTTCCAATTGCTACGTGCCTGTCATCGTAAATGTGCCTGTTTCACGTTGTGTGAACTCTTTACATGTATAATTACACGTACGGAAAATAATAATACTTGCAGAACTATTTCTCTACCTCATACTTCGCAACACCTTATTTGTCCACCCTGAAAAAATTCGAAGTCCTGAGTTCTTAAATTTGGCAACACAGCTCCTCAGAGCCAACAAATAGTATCCAACTTAACAATAGTTTTTCTTTCTAAATGAAAAACGCTCTTGTGTTTTTTTCATTCATTCACATTCCATGAAGTTAGAAACCCTAAACTAGCAATACAATAAACCAAGTACGAAGTGTTGTAATAATGTAATATAAGATTATATTAGATCGCTCTAAATATTTATGTGATGCATACTTCAAGGAATTTGTTCTGCTCATCTTGATTTTTCAGTGATTTGCAGGGTATTAGGCAAGACCTTCCTTTTCATTCAGCTGTCAAAAATTATCTTATATGTTATAAATATCTGTTCTTACACAGGATGTTGTAATCAATGAGGTCCCGGGTTTGATATCCAGTGGAGGCTCATTTCACAGTGCCTCGAATTCCAGTTTAAATCGTAGGTCCAATCCCGACTAGCCTATCTGTGCATAAAGTAGACTTGAAACAATACAAATGGATGTTCTTTGTGCTCTTCACTCAGACCTAAATTATACGTAGAATTTTCCATGATACACCACAAATTTTATGCTATATTCAATGTTTGAAACTACCCACCTCAGAATTTACATAGCATGTTTCTGCGCATTCCAAGTTACACATGTCTTCCGGAAATGCTGGACGTAAATTGCATAAATATGCAGAAATTTCCCAGAAATGAATATAAGCATTCTCGTCCAAGGCTGTTTACTTTCCGAAAAAGTTTTTGCGAAGGAGGAAGTTTGAATCCACGATGGTCTATTCTGCAAGTGGACACGATCCCCTTACACCACAGCATTCACGTTATTTTAAGCACTTGGTTTGAGGGAGGAAGACATACACATTTCTGTAGTGGTGTAGTGTAGTGTGAAGTGGAAAGTTTTCGATGTGGGATGTTCGCTCAAGTCGTTAAGATAGCTGGGTAATGCTTGTATGATTAAACATTATGACTGGGGCTCTGAAGTTGATGACCTAAAAAGGTGTCAAAAGATGATCTGTAGAATGACCTAAAAATGGTAAAAAATGACCCAAAAATAATTTTCGCTCTGAAAGTGAAAGCTTGATTTTTTCACAAATTACAAGAGAGTAGTGTAAATCATTTGTCTCTTTTCAGAGTGGGTCTTCTACGATACTCTAGTTGGCGAGCATCCGAATATGCAGTTGTGTTTCGCGTACACCAGGGTGTAATTTTTGTTTAACATTGTGGCTAATTTTACTTTTAAACCACAGACTAAAGTGGTAATAGTGTCCAGCAGGGAACCTCAAACTAGGCTTCACACAAAGTATCCATTTCCAAACATTTCAGTTAGGAATAATATTGTGCTTTTCCATTGACCGTATTTTTGATTCATGGCAAATTTGCTACAAGGACCATGTCAGGAAATTTAAATATGTAAGTTTTGCTAATAAATGCATTTAAAATTCACGAAACAACAGGGGAGGAGAAATATAAACTTAAAAAAAGAAATGGCAAAAAGGTACTGAAAAGTGAGCTTAGAAAGGCCACAAATTGCAAAATAAAAGCAGTGTTTTCTGGTTCTAACTGAAGGAAAATTGACATGATATCAGGTTTATCATTGAGGCTCAGAAAGAAAGATGATCCTTCATCAACTTCCAAGTCCTAATTATGACCATTGACTAAGTTGGAGGGAAGGATGCAGATTAAGTAAATTATCTCCACTTTGTAATAATAATAATAATAAAAAGAAACATCAGGTTCATATTTCGAAAATGAGTTGAAGGCCAATTTACTCTGATAAGTTTACTTTTCATTTTTTCTTGCAAATTTCCTTCGCGATCGATTTTGCCACCTGTCTGGAGGCTTCGTCAGGCATGTACTGTCTTGCTGCTGGCAACATGGTTCCTTCTTCTCCCGCTTGTGCTCGTGGCCACGCTAGTTTATGCGGTCCTTTCACTTTCTGCCATTCTGGTGTGGGTGTAGTGCTTCCTCCTTTTGTCGCGGATCAGAGTTTTGGCATTGTAGGCATCTGCTTCCGTGCACACATGGGCTTTTTTTGCGAATGCTTAACGTCTGTGCTTGGTTTCTTGTCGTGTGGGGGGAACAGGTTGGGTGGTTATGCATATTCCTGATAGCGGGAAGCCAGGTTTTATTGAGGACCTCGTGGATAGTGTTGAGGTCGGCGGGAGTGGTCACTATTGCATAGGTTTCTTTTGAGAACCTTACCAAGGTGGATTTCCCTTGCATTACTATTTTGGCAGAGTCTGTGTTATGGTTTTCGTCTATAAGGTGGTAGGAAAGGCTTGTTCTTTTCTTCCTGAGTCTGTGGTCAGCATCATACTCCTTGAGCCTATCGTCAAGTTGGTGCTTTGTCATACCCACATATTTGCTTCCGCAAGTGCATGTGATCTTGCATTGTGGTTGGTATAATATTGTTTGAAATGGGTTAGGTGGGAGGCTATGGAAGGAGGGGTTGGTCTGCTATCTTGAAACTGTGCCTGGTTAGAACTTTTTGAATTTTCGAATTTTCTTGGTTAGATCAGGATGCCGGGGAAGGCCGATCCATTTTTCTTATATCCTTTCTTTCTGGTGGTGTGGCTGATTCACTTTTCTTTTGGTAGTGTCTAGGCAGTGGAGGAGTTCCTGTCTGCTGCACCCATTGCAGATGCTAAGGGAGATGATATGATCAAATTCAGTCTTCAGGTTCTGAGGTAAGGTTGATGGCTCTGTGGAAGAAGTTGATTCAAATATTTTTTTTTTTTTTTTTTTTTTTTTTTTTGCTGTACAGAGTGACAAAAAAAAAGAAGGAAGCACTACACCCACACCAGAATGCCAGAAAGTGAAAGGACTGCGTCACCTATCACCGCCACGAGCACAAGCTGAAAAAGAAGAAACCATGCTGCCTGCAGCATGCATAACAAAGCCACCAGACAGGTGGGGGTGGCGAAATCTATTGCAAAGAAAATTTGCTCGGAAAAATGAATAGTAAACTTAACAGAGTAAATTACCTATCTCCGAGTAACTACCAAACAGATATCTTTAGATACAATGTAGAAGACCAATGCTGTTTTCATGAAAATTAGTTTTTCATAGTTTGTAGTTTGTTACTGTACACTTGCAAGATTATCCATTGTTTTAATTTCACACATATTTTATATTTCATAAGTGAATATCCCTTTCATCTCTCTTTCTACAGCATGTAGAAAAAGGCTGAAGTTTCTTGGCAACCAGGATCTGGTTCAACTGCTTCCTTTTTGCTTTCCAGTTATTACTTTCAACAAACAAGAAAAAACGTCCTAACTAAACGATTGTTCAGAACACAGCATTTACACACCATTTACAGTAGATATGTTCATCATTCTTCCCTTTCAGCGTTTCTCTATTTTTGCTGAATAAAAATTACCATGAGGAAATTATAGAGTTGGCATGTATGCACTCACTGGCTTCTACAAACTGGTAGCTAATTTTAATGTGAGCTACTTGGAGAAGAGGTAGTGTGCTTGTTTGTCACGAGGCTAGTCGTAGGTTCAATTCTCCATTGAGCCAGGAATTTTTTCGGATATAGTGTTGAGTTTATCCACCATGCTATGAAATTAACATTGGTCTCTGTATTTCTCGAGATGAAAGGAAAAAGTAAGAAAGTTATTTCGACGGTAGGACGAAATCACATGCCAAGTGGAATGGGCAGAATCAAGTTATGTAGAGTTAACAGGGTTCCTACAAAAACCTGAAAGTCTCGGCGAATTTGAAAAAAATTAAAATCTCAGGGAAAATCATTTACTTGATGAATAAGTCCTAATGAAGTATATCTACAGACTAGAATGTACTCTGCCTGTTGATAATAATAATTACAATTAATATATAGTAATAATTACAACTTCAGGAACTTGTTTTAAACAAGCTACTTTGAAGATATAGGCTTGAGGTACAGATTAATTGCAATTGTGTCCATTTGTAAATTTCTGTTTGCCAGAAGTCAGGAAATATTTATTCTATGTATGTTGTGTTTGAAATTTTATCTTATGCAGTATAAATTTTGAAAACTATAACAGGAATGAATACATGTTTGACTAAATGCAAGGAAATGTAATATTAAGTCCCATCACCCACTAGACTTAATGTTACATTCCCTTCCATGTCAAATCAACATCAAACTAAAGATCCGACCGTCACCGTAGTTCAACTTGCATTCAATAAAAACCTTTAACTTAATCCTTAATTATATGCACAGAAATGTAAATTTTATTCTTGAATTAGTTTTGTTATTGGTATCAGAAACTGAACTGATATCAGTATTTTTTTCCAATACCAATGAACTGCTGAATAACATTTGTTGATACCAAAAATTAGTATTCTACTGATACAATATAAAATTGCAAATGTTGCTTGAAGAACATGAATAGTTCAGTCACCTACTTAATTAATGTAAGTATTGCAAGTGATTTTAATTTCGAGAAACAAACTGCATATTTAACCTTTTGAGTCCCAAGGCCATTTTCACATGGTCCCGAGCCTGAGCAAAATGCAGAGTTTCAATTAAATGAGTGTATATTGGAGCCTAATTGCCCTAGAGAGATGAGTGATATACTGTTGTACGCGGAATGAACCAGAGATTCAGACTATACGAAATTTATGCAAATTTGGCATATATGTGGTGGGGAGGGAGGGGGCTAACTCTCAAAATTCCAAAATTTCAGAAAACAAAATGGGATCCCCCCTCCTTCCCAAGAAAAAAGTACATGACAGTGTCGACATGCACATGGAAATGATCACACATCTCCGTTGGAAGCCACTAACTTCGTAGCGCGTGTTGGTGGATGGAGACGAACATGATGATGGACCAAGTTGTGCCGCACCTTGGGGAGCTGGTGTTCGAGTGCCTCACCTGCCACTTGTCCCCAAAAGACTTATAGCCAACTTCTCACGGAACTCACAGTGCCTCACGTTCTGATGAAATATCTTGAAGAGCAGGTAGGCGTTGAGGATACATTGGTCAAGTAGGTGGAAGAAGAGCTTGACAGTCCACTTCATGGTCTTTCGTTGGACACTGTAGGAATTAGTCATGCGGTCGGCCTTGTCAACGTAACCCATGTGGCTATTGTATTCGCATGCAATAGCTGGCTTGAGTACGTTGCCATGGTCATCCAAGAAATTTCCCTCAGCTGGTGACTGATGGATGTTCGTCAACAGGTACACCTCTCTCTTGTCTTTCCAACATATCACAGTCAAGTCATTCTTCACCCGAACACGTAGGTCACCTCTCTTCAGCTTCAAGTCGGTCTTTGAAAAGTTGGGTGGGAGGCCTTTTCGTCGGGGATTGACGGTCCCGCAGCAATAGATACTTCTTGTTGCGAGATCATCAAATAGCTCTGGAGAAGAGAAGTAGTTGTCCATAAATAATTTATGACCAACTCCCTTCACCTTCTCCGTCAACGCTACAACTAAACCATGCGTCGCTGATGTCGTGGCAGTCGCTCTGTTCTTGTCCTTGCCCAGATATACGGTCATGTCATAGGTGTATCCCAAAGAATCACAGAGTTTGTAGATCTTGATCCCAAACCTCTTGTGTTTCTTTGGAATATACTGTTTGAAGATGACTTTCCTTTTGTACAAGACCATAGCTTCATCAACTGCTAAATGCTCTGTAGGATAGTAGCAATTAGAGCTAAGCTCATTGATATTGTCAAAGACAAACTTCATCTTCCACCTCCTGTCATAATCGGGATCTTTGGGGGAGGGGTTCTTCATGTTATCCTCAAAGTGTAGGAATCTGAGTAAGTGATAAAAGCGGTTACGTGAAATCTGTTGTCCGTAAAACTGTGTGTGAAGGTGGGGTTTTCTGGACCAGTAGTCTTGCCAACGTAATCTGCGGTCATGTCCCATCAGTATTGTCAAACCAACGAAAGTCTTCATTTCGTCAATAGTCACGTCACGTTCAGGCTTTGTGATATGTTGGTGGTAGTACCTGTTGGTCTCAGTCACCAGATGCTGGAAGATTTCTTCGGAGAAAGTCAAGGAAAAAAGTCCAAGGAAGAGAATGCATCGTCAATGTGTCGAACCTTCAGTCCAGTCTGTCCTAGGAAAGGTTGGGGGTTGGGAGCAGTTCTACCAGTTTGGGAAGGCGGTTGCCAGTCGGATGGAGCAGGAGGAGGGGAAGGGGAACATCTTTGTGACATATCATCAGAATCAGATTCTGATGATGTATCAGAGGGAATGTCAAGCTCTTCTTCATCCCACTCAGAGTCTGTATCCATATCCTCCAGCTCATCTCGGATTTCATCAGAACAGAGATCACCGAGGCAGCCATGGTCGACTATAAGCCTTTTGGGGACACAGCAGGCACAAACGACACTAGCACACTTTTCACACCACAAGAAAAACACGTAGATGACAAAAAAGTCCTTGGAAGTCTGTCACTTCACTCAAAAAATATCCTCGCACTTGGGCACAAAACGACACACACCTACGCACAATTTTCACGGACGAAAGGCTAGAACGCAGTGAAAAATGAGCGCCTTTCTTCCAGCTGCTTGAAATTCTATATTTAGACAATGCAGGGTAACCTGTGTTGCAACTTGTGGAACACTTGTGCTCAAAAACGAAGGTTTCCTTCAGCGCACCTCGAAATTCCATTCTCACATGCAGATTCAACAACCAGTCTTCCCCCTCCCCCCATCCCCACCCCCTGCACAGAAAAGTTTCATTTTGACATTGGATACTGATAAACAAGCTTCCTTCGAATGCAGTTACCAGGCGGGGATTTAAAAGCATTGCTTTAGAACAACAAAGCCGGTCTTCCTTGTCGGCAAAAATTTTCCCTTGAAAAGAGACTCAAAAGGGAAGTCCCATTTCCTGCCTTTTCCCCTCCATTTTCATGAAGAAAAAAAAGTGCAAGAAACATTTCTGTTAAATACATGTGTTAGGAATAATATTTAAAAAATCGAAATTCTAGCCAAAAATAGAAAAGTTACAATGTAAAAACTACGACCTTGACACAGTGTCTCAATCGAGATGCTTGGGACCGCGAGGGTTACATTTGGGTATCTCGACGGAGATGCTTGGGACCCAAAAGGTTAAACATCACTTTTCAAAACCGTGTCATATTAATTATATGTTTTTACTCATAAAATTAGAAAATGGCAGAATATTGAACTAAATTACAGGGTATTTATAAATATACTCGTGTGATCAGAAGTATCTGTACACCCACCTGGAAATGAAGTACAAGGTTGGGAAACACTGGCAGTCAATACGGTGTTGGCCCACACTTACCCTTAGATAAAAAGAAAAAAGATCAAGAAAAATGAAATAAAGGTCAAGAAAAAGTAAAGAATTTTGGATTTGTTATTTTGGTATATGATTCCAAGTCAAGCAAGCAGAATCGTAAAAGCTCCTCAAGGTTCTTTATCCAATTTACTTTTTCTGTTTGTGTATTATAATAGCGGTTTATAGTTCCAAAGTTCATGGAATGTCTGAAATTGAAATCCTTTCAGTGCAGCGTTTTTCATCTAGTTTAGGGACCAACTCAAAGTTGGCTACTCTGAGCTGGTGCTTCGGTGCAATATTGCTAAGTTTACAAATTCAGGACTTTAGATTTCCTTCGGGGCAGTCAAATAAGAAGTTGGGAAGAGTTAATCAAGTTAAGTTCATAGCACAAATATATAATTATTCCTTGTAACTTTTGTGGGAAAAAATCTTTATTTTGCCTTTCTATTTTGGCAACTCAGCATATGCAGAAGGATGTCTGCAGTCATTAGGTGAATAAAGTTTTTTTTTTCTTCTTCGCAAAAGTTGCACAGAATTATATTCGAAGGATAGTCAAATGAAAACCTTCATTTGTTTTTAGTTTTTTATGTAGTAGATTTGTGCATGTAGGGTTACACAAGTTTGCTGCCTTTTAGCATTGACCCCTTGCTGATCAACATATATTTTCAAGTCTGAGTTAGTGCCTGTATTCCTCAAGAAGAAGAATATTTGGAATGCAGGTGCAGTTACTTATAAGCCACTGCAAAGGTCATTGCACCCAATCTGTCTGTGACCTGAGGCCATTGTTAAACTTCCTCCTCTGTAAGCTTGCTGGTGTGTTAAAGCATGCACAGAGATATTGAATTTTCATTTGCCGGAGAATGTCTACAAGTTTTTGGCTTCCAGATGGCAAGAAACCATTGCTCTTCCCTGGTGCAAGTGTATGGAGGAAGTGCCATCTTTAAAATGGCAAAAATGCCATTTTGAAGCTCGTGCACCCCTGAAGTTATTCTGTAAATATCAATTTATGTAAATTAGACCTGTATACAGTCTGTTCTGTAATTTTTATCGGACTATTAAGGTTTTCATTTGACTGTGTCTCATTTGTGTGTAAAAAGAGAAAATCATATTTTGTTCATATGTGTTTTATGCAAAAATACAGGGTGCTCATAAAGTCCCAGCACCATGACAAAAAACATAGCTCAGAAACTACATGCAATAGAACAATGCTGTTGATTGCAAAATGACGGTTTGTTTGTTTACTTTTCTTGCAGGTGTGGTTGACCAAAATGACAACACTAAAAGAGAAAGCACAATGCATGCTGTGGTATGCTGAGTACAAATCACGAGTAACTGTTCAGCGAGAATTTCGCTGTTGATATGGAAGAGATCCTCCATCCAAATCAAGCATTATGAGATGGCTGCATAACTTCAGAGATATTGGTAGTGTTAAGAACTTGCCTCGGAGTGGACGACCAAGTGTATCTGATGAAACTGTCGACAAAATCCAAACTGCATTTCAACACAGCCCCAGATGTCAATTCGACGAGCCACATGGGGAATTACTGGTGCCACCAACAACCATCCATAAAGTGTTGCATAAGCGACTACAGCTTCATGCGTACAAAGTGCAAATCACTCAGGCTTTGCAAGCAAGTGACCATCCTTTGCATTATGATTTCCAGTGCCATGCTGCAATCAATAGACGAAGACAACGACTACCTTCAGAAAGTGATGTTTTCTGACGAGTTTTCTGACGAAGCCACGTTCCATGTGTCCGGACATGTTAACCGCCATAATGTTTGGATATGGGGTTCGCAAAATCCCTATGACACTCGTGAACACATGTGTGATAGCCCAAAGTTGAATGTCTGGTGTGGACTGATGTGTGATAAGAGTGATGGGTCCATTTATCTTTGCTGAGAAGTCCATTACCAGTAACATGTACTACGACATGCTTCAACAGTACCTTCTTCCTCAGTTGGAGTAATTCCAGCCAACCATAATTTTTCAACAAGATGGGACACTCCCTCATTGGTCCAAAGATGTTCGAGGTCTTCTGGATAGGCCGTGATGGACCTATTCCCTGGCCACCAGCCTCTCCTGATATCACACCTTTGGATTTCTTCTTCTGGGGGTATGTCAAAGATTGTGTTTACCACACTCCTGTTCCAGATGTTGCTACTCTTCGAAGAAGAATAACTGAGTATTCTAACTGTAACTGGTGATATGCTGGGGCGTGTATGGGCAGAAGTGGATTACCACCTTGATGTTGAGAGCAACTAGAGGGGCACACATTGAGGTGTATGACATAAACATTGAGAGTTCTAGCTCATTTTGCATTCAACAGCATTGTTCTATTGCATGTAGTTTCTGAGCTATGCTTTTTTGTAATGGTACGGGGACTTTATGAACACCCTGTATAATGTCTCTACCAACATGCTTTATGGACTTGTTTTAGCAGGTTAGATTGTCATAGCATTTTATAGGTTTGTCGCGTGTTACTCACAAATCCAGAATATAGAAAAGGAAAGTTAAAAATTGTACTTACGTATGTGAGTATAGTGCTCTTATTGTAGAACGACGTTTCAGAGATTGACTATCTCTTTCCTCAGGTTCGTATAAAAACTAAGTACTTGGCATAGTACTGCGTCAAAAATGTAATATGAGGATTGTGGTTAAGGGTTGGTTAGGGTACATTTAAAATATTAAGTTTTTGCTATTAGAAGTACGTAAAAACCAAGCCGTTCCCTAATAAAACTTGTACAGTAGACCTATTCACAGGTAAAAAAGTTAAAAAAGTTAAAATTCTAAAAACCTGCATAAATCACAATGCAACCTGCAGGTTTGGCCTTTCCTACCCAACTGTGCTTATCTATCCACATGAAGGTCAATTCTCAACGAATATTTCCCCTCCCCTTAATTTTCTCGTTTCCCCTTATTACGTCACAAATCCAACGTGAATTCACGTTCCTCTCTTGCAGCTTGCATAACTTCCGGAGTGACGTGGAAACCGATATTGGGTTCAATCTTCCAGGCTTTATCCCATTTTTTGAGGAAATTGATCCACCCTTCTTCCAAATTTCCTTCGTCCCTATTAAGATTACTCTTCCCCCCCCTACAAATACTCGCTGTTTCATACACGTTTCTTCCTAATTTCCTCCCCTCTTTTCTGATTACCTCTTTTTTTGCGATTCTATGCCCACTTTCCAAAATATGTTCTGAGAGACCCGTTTTGGGAACTTTTTCCCTTATGTCCTTTTCATGCTCGCTCCATCTTTTACCCATATTTCGGCCCGTCTGTCCTATGTACTCCTTCCCGCATTGGCATTCTATTCGATAAACCCCCTTCTGTTTTTCCGGTATTTCCCTAGTTGTCTTTCCTTTCTTATAATCGGTGAAGTATTTTTCTACATTCTTTGGTGCTTTCATCCCGCAAACGATTCCAAAATCTCTCGTTATTTTTCCGATTTTTTCCGATACGGATTGATGGTAAGGGATGCCAACGTACTTTACCCTCCTATTTTCGATTTTTTCCCCTTCTTTTTGATCCCCTTCTTTCCTAATAATTTTCCGTGCTCTCTCCGCTATCTTATCCATTTCTCTATTTGTGTATCCATTTTTTAATCCTGTTTTTCTTATCCACCGAATTTCGTTGTCTTTTTCTTTTTCATTATTGCATAGTCTACCGGCCCTAATAAAAAAGTTAAGGAATACGTTTTTCTTTGTTATTTCGGGGTGCGCCGATTCCTTGTTAATATATAAGTTCCCCGATAGGGGTTTATGATGTACTCCTGTTCTAATCCTATTCCCTTCTTTCAAGATACTAAGATCCAGGAAATTGATTTTTCCATCGCTTAAGTTTTCCCTAGTGAAGTTTATTCTTTCGTCTTGTTTTCCTAATTCTTCAAAAACCTTGTTCAGTGCTACCCCCTTTCCTATAATCAAGATATCATCAACGTATCTCCCATAATATTTAATACACATTCCTGTTTTTTCCAAAGCTGCCTTCTCAATGAAGTGCATAAAAATGCTCGCTACTATACCCGAAATGGGGTTTCCCATCGCCAAGCCTTCTTTTTGTCTATAAATACTGTCATTGACATAGAAAAAGTTATATTCCGTTACAAGGTTATACCATCGTACATATTCCCAAGCAGTTAGGATGTCTATTCCTTTATCTAACAGCCACCTTAGTAAACAATCTCCCGCCCGCCCCCTCGGTACACTTGGGTATAAGTTAACAACATCAAAACTACTTATTGTATCCTCGTCATCAATTTCCAGATTTTCTATACATTCTTTAACTTCTACGGCATTCCTAACGCTGTATTGGGTGTTCTCATTTACCTTCCTTATTCTTTTTACCAGCAATTTTGCTAGCCCATATCCAGGATGTTCGTATGTTGGTATAATAGGTCTAAGTGGTATGCCTTGTTTGTGTGTCTTAGGTATCCCAAAAGCAATTGGTATGTTGCCAACTTTAATTTCCTTAATAAGTGTTTTCTTTTCGCTTGTGCCCAATGTAATGCTTGTCTCTACCCCTTTTTTGATCTCTCTTCTAATCTTATTAATAGGGTCTTTCTCTATTTTCTCAAAATCGTTACCTTTAAAGCTATCTTCTAATTTTTGGTGATATTCCTCTCTGTCCATGATAACCATCTTGTTTTCTTTATCAGACCTAATTAGAAATACGTTATTCGCCTTCACCCATTTTCTTACATTTTTTAAATCGCGTCTTAGGTTTTCGTTTACTTTCTCTTTCCGAGTTCTATCTCCCCCTTTCATGTTCGCTTCCTTTTTAATTTCTTTTTGCAAGTGTTGTTCTACAATATTACGTATCCTTTGTCTAACCTCAGTTTTATCCTCCCTTTCGTCAATAGTTGTTACGATCGTTTCTGCTGCTATTATGAATTCCTCTTTTTCAAGTTTCTCTACCCCTATTGCAAATTTCTGCCCCTTGTTCATAATCCTAATCAACTCTTTAGGTGGTTCGTGGGTGGTTAAATTTAAAATGTTCTCATTATTTCCCCACTCCTCTGTTTTTTGTTTCTTATTCTCTAGATTATCCTTCCTATTCAATTTTAATTTCATCAATTTCCTCTCTATAGTATTACTATCCCTAAATTTGGCTTTATCCACAGCTCTAAAGTGTCTCTCTTCAATGCGGTTCCACGTCACTTCGTCTAGTTCCCCACTAACTTCCAAATGTAATCTATAGCATTCCTTATTAAGACGTTCGACTTGTCCATGTGCCTCCCTAATACATTTCCCTAGTATTTTAAACTGTATTTCTTGTTTTTGTTCAATCATGCCTACACTCAACGGTTTATACCCCCATTTTAAAAAGTTTGGTAAAACCCCCATTTTCCTGCATTGTTTTAAAAATCTAATCCTGATTAAACCCTTATTCAACTTAATCCTCTTATTTTCTAGTGCACGCACTTTTCTCCCCGTATCGGAGATCAATAGCATTTTATAGGTTTGTCGCGTGTTACTCACAAATCCAGAATATAGAAAAGGAAAGTTAAAAATTGTACTTACGTATGTGAGTATAGTGCTCTTATTGTAGAACGACGTTTCAGAGATTGACTATCTCTTTCCTCAGGTTCGTATAAAAACTAAGTACTTGGCATAGTACTGCGTCAAAAATGTAATATGAGGATTGTGGTTAAGGGTTGGTTAGGGTACATTTAAAATATTAAGTTTTTGCTATTAGAAGTACGTAAAAACCAAGCCGTTCCCTAATAAAACTTGTACAGTAGACCTATTCACAGGTAAAAAAGTTAAAAAAGTTAAAATTCTAAAAACCTGCATAAATCACAATGCAACCTGCAGGTTTGGCCTTTCCTACCCAACTGTGCTTATCTATCCACATGAAGGTCAATTCTCAACGAATATTTCCCCTCCCCTTAATTTTCTCGTTTCCCCTTATTACGTCACAAATCCAACGTGAATTCACGTTCCTCTCTTGCAGCTTGCATAACTTCCGGAGTGACGTGGAAACCGATATTGGGTTCAATCTTCCAGGCTTTATCCCATTTTTTGAGGAAATTGATCCACCCTTCTTCCAAATTTCCTTCGTCCCTATTAAGATTACTCTTCCCCCCCCTACAAATACTCGCTGTTTCATACACGTTTCTTCCTAATTTCCTCCCCTCTTTTCTGATTACCTCTTTTTTTGCGATTCTATGCCCACTTTCCAAAATATGTTCTGAGAGACCCGTTTTGGGAACTTTTT
The DNA here is from genome assembly GCF_977018435.1 of Lepisma saccharinum. NCBI lineage: Eukaryota > Metazoa > Arthropoda > Insecta > Zygentoma > Lepismatidae > Lepisma > Lepisma saccharinum. The sequence goes on from NC_139238.1 coordinate 38,970,569, forward strand.
CCCTTATGTCCTTTTCATGCTCGCTCCATCTTTTACCCATATTTCGGCCCGTCTGTCCTATGTACTCCTTCCCGCATTGGCATTCTATTCGATAAACCCCCTTCTGTTTTTCCGGTATTTCCCTAGTTGTCTTTCCTTTCTTATAATCGGTGAAGTATTTTTCTACATTCTTTGGTGCTTTCATCCCGCAAACGATTCCAAAATCTCTCGTTATTTTTCCGATTTTTTCCGATACGGATTGATGGTAAGGGATGCCAACGTACTTTACCCTCCTATTTTCGATTTTTTCCCCTTCTTTTTGATCCCCTTCTTTCCTAATAATTTTCCGTGCTCTCTCCGCTATCTTATCCATTTCTCTATTTGTGTATCCATTTTTTAATCCTGTTTTTCTTATCCACCGAATTTCGTTGTCTTTTTCTTTTTCATTATTGCATAGTCTACCGGCCCTAATAAAAAAGTTAAGGAATACGTTTTTCTTTGTTATTTCGGGGTGCGCCGATTCCTTGTTAATATATAAGTTCCCCGATAGGGGTTTATGATGTACTCCTGTTCTAATCCTATTCCCTTCTTTCAAGATACTAAGATCCAGGAAATTGATTTTTCCATCGCTTAAGTTTTCCCTAGTGAAGTTTATTCTTTCGTCTTGTTTTCCTAATTCTTCAAAAACCTTGTTCAGTGCTACCCCCTTTCCTATAATCAAGATATCAACAACGTATCTCCCATAATATTTAATACACATTCCTGTTTTTTCCAAAGCTGCCTTCTCAATGAAGTGCATAAAAATGCTCGCTACTATACCCGAAATGGGGTTTCCCATCGCCAAGCCTTCTTTTTGTCTATAAATACTGTCATTGACATAGAAAAAGTTATATTCCGTTACAAGGTTATACCATCGTACATATTCCCAAGCAGTTAGGATGTCTATTCCTTTATCTAACAGCCACCTTAGTAAACAATCTCCCGCCCGCCCCCTCGGTACACTTGGGTATAAGTTAACAACATCAAAACTACTTATTGTATCCTCGTCATCAATTTCCAGATTTTCTATACATTCTTTAACTTCTACGGCATTCCTAACGCTGTATTGGGTGTTCTCATTTACCTTCCTTATTCTTTTTACCAGCAATTTTGCTAGCCCATATCCAGGATGTTCGTATGTTGGTATAATAGGTCTAAGTGGTATGCCTTGTTTGTGTGTCTTAGGTATCCCAAAAGCAATTGGTATGTTGCCAACTTTAATTTCCTTAATAAGTGTTTTCTTTTCGCTTGTGCCCAATGTAATGCTTGTCTCTACCCCTTTTTTGATCTCTCTTCTAATCTTATTAATAGGGTCTTTCTCTATTTTCTCAAAATCGTTACCTTTAAAGCTATCTTCTAATTTTTGGTGATATTCCTCTCTGTCCATGATAACCATCTTGTTTTCTTTATCAGACCTAATTAGAAATACGTTATTCGCCTTCACCCATTTTCTTACATTTTTTAAATCGCGTCTTAGGTTTTCGTTTACTTTCTCTTTCCGAGTTCTATCTCCCCCTTTCATGTTCGCTTCCTTTTTAATTTCTTTTTGCAAGTGTTGTTCTACAATATTACGTATCCTTTGTCTAACCTCAGTTTTATCCTCCCTTTCGTCAATAGTTGTTACGATCGTTTCTGCTGCTATTATGAATTCCTCTTTTTCAAGTTTCTCTACCCCTATTGCAAATTTCTGCCCCTTGTTCATAATCCTAATCAACTCTTTAGGTGGTTCGTGGGTGGTTAAATTTAAAATGTTCTCATTATTTCCCCACTCCTCTGTTTTTTGTTTCTTATTCTCTAGATTATCCTTCCTATTCAATTTTAATTTCATCAATTTCCTCTCTATAGTATTACTATCCCTAAATTTGGCTTTATCCACAGCTCTAAAGTGTCTCTCTTCAATGCGGTTCCACGTCACTTCGTCTAGTTCCCCACTAACTTCCAAATGTAATCTATAGCATTCCTTATTAAGACGTTCGACTTGTCCATGTGCCTCCCTAATACATTTCCCTAGTATTTTAAACTGTATTTCTTGTTTTTGTTCAATCATGCCTACACTCAACGGTTTATACCCCCATTTTAAAAAGTTTGGTAAAACCCCCATTTTCCTGCATTGTTTTAAAAATCTAATCCTGATTAAACCCTTATTCAACTTAATCCTCTTATTTTCTAGTGCACGCACTTTTCTCCCCGTATCGGAGATCAATAGCATTTTATAGGTTTGTCGCGTGTTACTCACAAATCCAGAATATAGAAAAGGAAAGTTAAAAATTGTACTTACGTATGTGAGTATAGTGCTCTTATTGTAGAACGACGTTTCAGAGATTGACTATCTCTTTCCTCAGGTTCGTATAAAAACTAAGTACTTGGCATAGTACTGCGTCAAAAATGTAATATGAGGATTGTGGTTAAGGGTTGGTTAGGGTACATTTAAAATATTAAGTTTTTGCTATTAGAAGTACGTAAAAACCAAGCCGTTCCCTAATAAAACTTGTACAGTAGACCTATTCACAGGTAAAAAAGTTAAAAAAGTTAAAATTCTAAAAACCTGCATAAATCACAATGCAACCTGCAGGTTTGGCCTTTCCTACCCAACTGTGCTTATCTATCCACATGAAGGTCAATTCTCAACGAATATTTCCCCTCCCCTTAATTTTCTCGTTTCCCCTTATTACGTCACAAATCCAACGTGAATTCACGTTCCTCTCTTGCAGCTTGCATAACTTCCGGAGTGACGTGGAAACCGATATTGGGTTCAATCTTCCAGGCTTTATCCCATTTTTTGAGGAAATTGATCCACCCTTCTTCCAAATTTCCTTCGTCCCTATTAAGATTACTCTTCCCCCCCCTACAAATACTCGCTGTTTCATACACGTTTCTTCCTAATTTCCTCCCCTCTTTTCTGATTACCTCTTTTTTTGCGATTCTATGCCCACTTTCCAAAATATGTTCTGAGAGACCCGTTTTGGGAACTTTTTCCCTTATGTCCTTTTCATGCTCGCTCCATCTTTTACCCATATTTCGGCCCGTCTGTCCTATGTACTCCTTCCCGCATTGGCATTCTATTCGATAAACCCCCTTCTGTTTTTCCGGTATTTCCCTAGTTGTCTTTCCTTTCTTATAATCGGTGAAGTATTTTTCTACATTCTTTGGTGCTTTCATCCCGCAAACGATTCCAAAATCTCTCGTTATTTTTCCGATTTTTTCCGATACGGATTGATGGTAAGGGATGCCAACGTACTTTACCCTCCTATTTTCGATTTTTTCCCCTTCTTTTTGATCCCCTTCTTTCCTAATAATTTTCCGTGCTCTCTCCGCTATCTTATCCATTTCTCTATTTGTGTATCCATTTTTTAATCCTGTTTTTCTTATCCACCGAATTTCGTTGTCTTTTTCTTTTTCATTATTGCATAGTCTACCGGCCCTAATAAAAAAGTTAAGGAATACGTTTTTCTTTGTTATTTCGGGGTGCGCCGATTCCTTGTTAATATATAAGTTCCCCGATAGGGGTTTATGATGTACTCCTGTTCTAATCCTATTCCCTTCTTTCAAGATACTAAGATCCAGGAAATTGATTTTTCCATCGCTTAAGTTTTCCCTAGTGAAGTTTATTCTTTCGTCTTGTTTTCCTAATTCTTCAAAAACCTTGTTCAGTGCTACCCCCTTTCCTATAATCAAGATATCATCAACGTATCTCCCATAATATTTAATACACATTCCTGTTTTTTCCATTTCGGGTATAGTAGCGAGCATTTTTATGCACTTCATTGAGAAGGCAGCTTTGGAAAAAACAGGAATGTGTATTAAATATTATGGGAGATACGTTGATGATATCTTGATTATAGGAAAGGGGGTAGCACTGAACAAGGTTTTTGAAGAATTAGGAAAACAAGACGAAAGAATAAACTTCACTAGGGAAAACTTAAGCGATGGAAAAATCAATTTCCTGGATCTTAGTATCTTGAAAGAAGGGAATAGGATTAGAACAGGAGTACATCATAAACCCCTATCGGGGAACTTATATATTAACAAGGAATCGGCGCACCCCGAAATAACAAAGAAAAACGTATTCCTTAACTTTTTTATTAGGGCCGGTAGACTATGCAATAATGAAAAAGAAAAAGACAACGAAATTCGGTGGATAAGAAAAACAGGATTAAAAAATGGATACACAAATAGAGAAATGGATAAGATAGCGGAGAGAGCACGGAAAATTATTAGGAAAGAAGGGGATCAAAAAGAAGGGGAAAAAATCGAAAATAGGAGGGTAAAGTACGTTGGCATCCCTTACCATCAATCCGTATCGGAAAAAATCGGAAAAATAACGAGAGATTTTGGAATCGTTTGCGGGATGAAAGCACCAAAGAATGTAGAAAAATACTTCACCGATTATAAGAAAGGAAAGACAACTAGGGAAATACCGGAAAAACAGAAGGGGGTTTATCGAATAGAATGCCAATGCGGGAAGGAGTACATAGGACAGACGGGCCGAAATATGGGTAAAAGATGGAGCGAGCATGAAAAGGACATAAGGGAAAAAGTTCCCAAAACGGGTCTCTCAGAACATATTTTGGAAAGTGGGCATAGAATCGCAAAAAAAGAGGTAATCAGAAAAGAGGGGAGGAAATTAGGAAGAAACGTGTATGAAACAGCGAGTATTTGTAGGGGGGGGAAGAGTAATCTTAATAGGGACGAAGGAAATTTGGAAGAAGGGTGGATCAATTTCCTCAAAAAATGGGATAAAGCCTGGAAGATTGAACCCAATATCGGTTTCCACGTCACTCCGGAAGTTATGCAAGCTGCAAGAGAGGAACGTGAATTCACGTTGGATTTGTGACGTAATAAGGGGAAACGAGAAAATTAAGGGGAGGGGAAATATTCGTTGAGAATTGACCTTCATGTGGATAGATAAGCACAGTTGGGTAGGAAAGGCCAAACCTGCAGGTTGCATTGTGATTTATGCAGGTTTTTAGAATTTTAACTTTTTTAACTTTTTTACCTGTGAATAGGTCTACTGTACAAGTTTTATTAGGGAACGGCTTGGTTTTTACGTACTTCTAATAGCAAAAACTTAATATTTTAAATGTACCCTAACCAACCCTTAACCACAATCCTCATATTACATTTTTGACGCAGTACTATGCCAAGTACTTAGTTTTTATACGAACCTGAGGAAAGAGATAGTCAATCTCTGAAACGTCGTTCTACAATAAGAGCACTATACTCACATACGTAAGTACAATTTTTAACTTTCCTTTTCTATATTCTGGATTTGTGAGTAACACGCGACAAACCTATAAAATGCTATTGATCTCCGATACGGGGAGAAAAGTGCGTGCACTAGAAAATAAGAGGATTAAGTTGAATAAGGGTTTAATCAGGATTAGATTTTTAAAACAATGCAGGAAAATGGGGGTTTTACCAAACTTTTTAAAATGGGGGTATAAACCGTTGAGTGTAGGCATGATTGAACAAAAACAAGAAATACAGTTTAAAATACTAGGGAAATGTATTAGGGAGGCACATGGACAAGTCGAACGTCTTAATAAGGAATGCTATAGATTACATTTGGAAGTTAGTGGGGAACTAGACGAAGTGACGTGGAACCGCATTGAAGAGAGACACTTTAGAGCTGTGGATAAAGCCAAATTTAGGGATAGTAATACTATAGAGAGGAAATTGATGAAATTAAAATTGAATAGGAAGGATAATCTAGAGAATAAGAAACAAAAAACAGAGGAGTGGGGAAATAATGAGAACATTTTAAATTTAACCACCCACGAACCACCTAAAGAGTTGATTAGGATTATGAACAAGGGGCAGAAATTTGCAATAGGGGTAGAGAAACTTGAAAAAGAGGAATTCATAATAGCAGCAGAAACGATCGTAACAACTATTGACGAAAGGGAGGATAAAACTGAGGTTAGACAAAGGATACGTAATATTGTAGAACAACACTTGCAAAAAGAAATTAAAAAGGAAGCGAACATGAAAGGGGGAGATAGAACTCGGAAAGAGAAAGTAAACGAAAACCTAAGACGCGATTTAAAAAATGTAAGAAAATGGGTGAAGGCGAATAACGTATTTCTAATTAGGTCTGATAAAGAAAACAAGATGGTTATCATGGACAGAGAGGAATATCACCAAAAATTAGAAGATAGCTTTAAAGGTAACGATTTTGAGAAAATAGAGAAAGACCCTATTAATAAGATTAGAAGAGAGATCAAAAAAGGGGTAGAGACAAGCATTACATTGGGCACAAGCGAAAAGAAAACACTTATTAAGGAAATTAAAGTTGGCAACATACCAATTGCTTTTGGGATACCTAAGACACACAAACAAGGCATACCACTTAGACCTATTATACCAACATACGAACATCCTGGATATGGGCTAGCAAAATTGCTGGTAAAAAGAATAAGGAAGGTAAATGAGAACACCCAATACAGCGTTAGGAATGCCGTAGAAGTTAAAGAATGTATAGAAAATCTGGAAATTGATGACGAGGATACAATAAGTAGTTTTGATGTTGTTAACTTATACCCAAGTGTACCGAGGGGGCGGGCGGGAGATTGTTTACTAAGGTGGCTGTTAGATAAAGGAATAGACATCCTAACTGCTTGGGAATATGTACGATGGTATAACCTTGTAACGGAATATAACTTTTTCTATGTCAATGACAGTATTTATAGACAAAAAGAAGGCTTGGCGATGGGAAACCCCATTTCGGGTATAGTAGCGAGCATTTTTATGCACTTCATTGAGAAGGCAGCTTTGGAAAAAACAGGAATGTGTATTAAATATTATGGGAGATACGTTGATGATATCTTGATTATAGGAAAGGGGGTAGCACTGAACAAGGTTTTTGAAGAATTAGGAAAACAAGACGAAAGAATAAACTTCACTAGGGAAAACTTAAGCGATGGAAAAATCAATTTCCTGGATCTTAGTATCTTGAAAGAAGGGAATAGGATTAGAACAGGAGTACATCATAAACCCCTATCGGGGAACTTATATATTAACAAGGAATCGGCGCACCCCGAAATAACAAAGAAAAACGTATTCCTTAACTTTTTTATTAGGGCCGGTAGACTATGCAATAATGAAAAAGAAAAAGACAACGAAATTCGGTGGATAAGAAAAACAGGATTAAAAAATGGATACACAAATAGAGAAATGGATAAGATAGCGGAGAGAGCACGGAAAATTATTAGGAAAGAAGGGGATCAAAAAGAAGGGGAAAAAATCGAAAATAGGAGGGTAAAGTACGTTGGCATCCCTTACCATCAATCCGTATCGGAAAAAATCGGAAAAATAACGAGAGATTTTGGAATCGTTTGCGGGATGAAAGCACCAAAGAATGTAGAAAAATACTTCACCGATTATAAGAAAGGAAAGACAACTAGGGAAATACCGGAAAAACAGAAGGGGGTTTATCGAATAGAATGCCAATGCGGGAAGGAGTACATAGGACAGACGGGCCGAAATATGGGTAAAAGATGGAGCGAGCATGAAAAGGACATAAGGGAAAAAGTTCCCAAAACGGGTCTCTCAGAACATATTTTGGAAAGTGGGCATAGAATCGCAAAAAAAGAGGTAATCAGAAAAGAGGGGAGGAAATTAGGAAGAAACGTGTATGAAACAGCGAGTATTTGTAGGGGGGGGAAGAGTAATCTTAATAGGGACGAAGGAAATTTGGAAGAAGGGTGGATCAATTTCCTCAAAAAATGGGATAAAGCCTGGAAGATTGAACCCAATATCGGTTTCCACGTCACTCCGGAAGTTATGCAAGCTGCAAGAGAGGAACGTGAATTCACGTTGGATTTGTGACGTAATAAGGGGAAACGAGAAAATTAAGGGGAGGGGAAATATTCGTTGAGAATTGACCTTCATGTGGATAGATAAGCACAGTTGGGTAGGAAAGGCCAAACCTGCAGGTTGCATTGTGATTTATGCAGGTTTTTAGAATTTTAACTTTTTTAACTTTTTTACCTGTGAATAGGTCTACTGTACAAGTTTTATTAGGGAACGGCTTGGTTTTTACGTACTTCTAATAGCAAAAACTTAATATTTTAAATGTACCCTAACCAACCCTTAACCACAATCCTCATATTACATTTTTGACGCAGTACTATGCCAAGTACTTAGTTTTTATACGAACCTGAGGAAAGAGATAGTCAATCTCTGAAACGTCGTTCTACAATAAGAGCACTATACTCACATACGTAAGTACAATTTTTAACTTTCCTTTTCTATATTCTGGATTTGTGAGTAACACGCGACAAACCTATAAAATGCTATTGATCTCCGATACGGGGAGAAAAGTGCGTGCACTAGAAAATAAGAGGATTAAGTTGAATAAGGGTTTAATCAGGATTAGATTTTTAAAACAATGCAGGAAAATGGGGGTTTTACCAAACTTTTTAAAATGGGGGTATAAACCGTTGAGTGTAGGCATGATTGAACAAAAACAAGAAATACAGTTTAAAATACTAGGGAAATGTATTAGGGAGGCACATGGACAAGTCGAACGTCTTAATAAGGAATGCTATAGATTACATTTGGAAGTTAGTGGGGAACTAGACGAAGTGACGTGGAACCGCATTGAAGAGAGACACTTTAGAGCTGTGGATAAAGCCAAATTTAGGGATAGTAATACTATAGAGAGGAAATTGATGAAATTAAAATTGAATAGGAAGGATAATCTAGAGAATAAGAAACAAAAAACAGAGGAGTGGGGAAATAATGAGAACATTTTAAATTTAACCACCCACGAACCACCTAAAGAGTTGATTAGGATTATGAACAAGGGGCAGAAATTTGCAATAGGGGTAGAGAAACTTGAAAAAGAGGAATTCATAATAGCAGCAGAAACGATCGTAACAACTATTGACGAAAGGGAGGATAAAACTGAGGTTAGACAAAGGATACGTAATATTGTAGAACAACACTTGCAAAAAGAAATTAAAAAGGAAGCGAACATGAAAGGGGGAGATAGAACTCGGAAAGAGAAAGTAAACGAAAACCTAAGACGCGATTTAAAAAATGTAAGAAAATGGGTGAAGGCGAATAACGTATTTCTAATTAGGTCTGATAAAGAAAACAAGATGGTTATCATGGACAGAGAGGAATATCACCAAAAATTAGAAGATAGCTTTAAAGGTAACGATTTTGAGAAAATAGAGAAAGACCCTATTAATAAGATTAGAAGAGAGATCAAAAAAGGGGTAGAGACAAGCATTACATTGGGCACAAGCGAAAAGAAAACACTTATTAAGGAAATTAAAGTTGGCAACATACCAATTGCTTTTGGGATACCTAAGACACACAAACAAGGCATACCACTTAGACCTATTATACCAACATACGAACATCCTGGATATGGGCTAGCAAAATTGCTGGTAAAAAGAATAAGGAAGGTAAATGAGAACACCCAATACAGCGTTAGGAATGCCGTAGAAGTTAAAGAATGTATAGAAAATCTGGAAATTGATGACGAGGATACAATAAGTAGTTTTGATGTTGTTAACTTATACCCAAGTGTACCGAGGGGGCGGGCGGGAGATTGTTTACTAAGGTGGCTGTTAGATAAAGGAATAGACATCCTAACTGCTTGGGAATATGTACGATGGTATAACCTTGTAACGGAATATAACTTTTTCTATGTCAATGACAGTATTTATAGACAAAAAGAAGGCTTGGCGATGGGAAACCCCATTTCGGGTATAGTAGCGAGCATTTTTATGCACTTCATTGAGAAGGCAGCTTTGGAAAAAACAGGAATGTGTATTAAATATTATGGGAGATACGTTGATGATATCTTGATTATAGGAAAGGGGGTAGCACTGAACAAGGTTTTTGAAGAATTAGGAAAACAAGACGAAAGAATAAACTTCACTAGGGAAAACTTAAGCGATGGAAAAATCAATTTCCTGGATCTTAGTATCTTGAAAGAAGGGAATAGGATTAGAACAGGAGTACATCATAAACCCCTATCGGGGAACTTATATATTAACAAGGAATCGGCGCACCCCGAAATAACAAAGAAAAACGTATTCCTTAACTTTTTTATTAGGGCCGGTAGACTATGCAATAATGAAAAAGAAAAAGACAACGAAATTCGGTGGATAAGAAAAACAGGATTAAAAAATGGATACACAAATAGAGAAATGGATAAGATAGCGGAGAGAGCACGGAAAATTATTAGGAAAGAAGGGGATCAAAAAGAAGGGGAAAAAATCGAAAATAGGAGGGTAAAGTACGTTGGCATCCCTTACCATCAATCCGTATCGGAAAAAATCGGAAAAATAACGAGAGATTTTGGAATCGTTTGCGGGATGAAAGCACCAAAGAATGTAGAAAAATACTTCACCGATTATAAGAAAGGAAAGACAACTAGGGAAATACCGGAAAAACAGAAGGGGGTTTATCGAATAGAATGCCAATGCGGGAAGGAGTACATAGGACAGACGGGCCGAAATATGGGTAAAAGATGGAGCGAGCATGAAAAGGACATAAGGGAAAAAGTTCCCAAAACGGGTCTCTCAGAACATATTTTGGAAAGTGGGCATAGAATCGCAAAAAAAGAGGTAATCAGAAAAGAGGGGAGGAAATTAGGAAGAAACGTGTATGAAACAGCGAGTATTTGTAGGGGGGGGAAGAGTAATCTTAATAGGGACGAAGGAAATTTGGAAGAAGGGTGGATCAATTTCCTCAAAAAATGGGATAAAGCCTGGAAGATTGAACCCAATATCGGTTTCCACGTCACTCCGGAAGTTATGCAAGCTGCAAGAGAGGAACGTGAATTCACGTTGGATTTGTGACGTAATAAGGGGAAACGAGAAAATTAAGGGGAGGGGAAATATTCGTTGAGAATTGACCTTCATGTGGATAGATAAGCACAGTTGGGTAGGAAAGGCCAAACCTGCAGGTTGCATTGTGATTTATGCAGGTTTTTAGAATTTTAACTTTTTTAACTTTTTTACCTGTGAATAGGTCTACTGTACAAGTTTTATTAGGGAACGGCTTGGTTTTTACGTACTTCTAATAGCAAAAACTTAATATTTTAAATGTACCCTAACCAACCCTTAACCACAATCCTCATATTACATTTTTGACGCAGTACTATGCCAAGTACTTAGTTTTTATACGAACCTGAGGAAAGAGATAGTCAATCTCTGAAACGTCGTTCTACAATAAGAGCACTATACTCACATACGTAAGTACAATTTTTAACTTTCCTTTTCTATATTCTGGATTTGTGAGTAACACGCGACAAACCTATAAAATGCTATTGATCTCCGATACGGGGAGAAAAGTGCGTGCACTAGAAAATAAGAGGATTAAGTTGAATAAGGGTTTAATCAGGATTAGATTTTTAAAACAATGCAGGAAAATGGGGGTTTTACCAAACTTTTTAAAATGGGGGTATAAACCGTTGAGTGTAGGCATGATTGAACAAAAACAAGAAATACAGTTTAAAATACTAGGGAAATGTATTAGGGAGGCACATGGACAAGTCGAACGTCTTAATAAGGAATGCTATAGATTACATTTGGAAGTTAGTGGGGAACTAGACGAAGTGACGTGGAACCGCATTGAAGAGAGACACTTTAGAGCTGTGGATAAAGCCAAATTTAGGGATAGTAATACTATAGAGAGGAAATTGATGAAATTAAAATTGAATAGGAAGGATAATCTAGAGAATAAGAAACAAAAAACAGAGGAGTGGGGAAATAATGAGAACATTTTAAATTTAACCACCCACGAACCACCTAAAGAGTTGATTAGGATTATGAACAAGGGGCAGAAATTTGCAATAGGGGTAGAGAAACTTGAAAAAGAGGAATTCATAATAGCAGCAGAAACGATCGTAACAACTATTGACGAAAGGGAGGATAAAACTGAGGTTAGACAAAGGATACGTAATATTGTAGAACAACACTTGCAAAAAGAAATTAAAAAGGAAGCGAACATGAAAGGGGGAGATAGAACTCGGAAAGAGAAAGTAAACGAAAACCTAAGACGCGATTTAAAAAATGTAAGAAAATGGGTGAAGGCGAATAACGTATTTCTAATTAGGTCTGATAAAGAAAACAAGATGGTTATCATGGACAGAGAGGAATATCACCAAAAATTAGAAGATAGCTTTAAAGGTAACGATTTTGAGAAAATAGAGAAAGACCCTATTAATAAGATTAGAAGAGAGATCAAAAAAGGGGTAGAGACAAGCATTACATTGGGCACAAGCGAAAAGAAAACACTTATTAAGGAAATTAAAGTTGGCAACATACCAATTGCTTTTGGGATACCTAAGACACACAAACAAGGCATACCACTTAGACCTATTATACCAACATACGAACATCCTGGATATGGGCTAGCAAAATTGCTGGTAAAAAGAATAAGGAAGGTAAATGAGAACACCCAATACAGCGTTAGGAATGCCGTAGAAGTTAAAGAATGTATAGAAAATCTGGAAATTGATGACGAGGATACAATAAGTAGTTTTGATGTTGTTAACTTATACCCAAGTGTACCGAGGGGGCGGGCGGGAGATTGTTTACTAAGGTGGCTGTTAGATAAAGGAATAGACATCCTAACTGCTTGGGAATATGTACGATGGTATAACCTTGTAACGGAATATAACTTTTTCTATGTCAATGACAGTATTTATAGACAAAAAGAAGGCTTGGCGATGGGAAACCCCATTTCGGGTATAGTAGCGAGCATTTTTATGCACTTCATTGAGAAGGCAGCTTTGGAAAAAACAGGAATGTGTATTAAATATTATGGGAGATACGTTGATGATATCTTGATTATAGGAAAGGGGGTAGCACTGAACAAGGTTTTTGAAGAATTAGGAAAACAAGACGAAAGAATAAACTTCACTAGGGAAAACTTAAGCGATGGAAAAATCAATTTCCTGGATCTTAGTATCTTGAAAGAAGGGAATAGGATTAGAACAGGAGTACATCATAAACCCCTATCGGGGAACTTATATATTAACAAGGAATCGGCGCACCCCGAAATAACAAAGAAAAACGTATTCCTTAACTTTTTTATTAGGGCCGGTAGACTATGCAATAATGAAAAAGAAAAAGACAACGAAATTCGGTGGATAAGAAAAACAGGATTAAAAAATGGATACACAAATAGAGAAATGGATAAGATAGCGGAGAGAGCACGGAAAATTATTAGGAAAGAAGGGGATCAAAAAGAAGGGGAAAAAATCGAAAATAGGAGGGTAAAGTACGTTGGCATCCCTTACCATCAATCCGTATCGGAAAAAATCGGAAAAATAACGAGAGATTTTGGAATCGTTTGCGGGATGAAAGCACCAAAGAATGTAGAAAAATACTTCACCGATTATAAGAAAGGAAAGACAACTAGGGAAATACCGGAAAAACAGAAGGGGGTTTATCGAATAGAATGCCAATGCGGGAAGGAGTACATAGGACAGACGGGCCGAAATATGGGTAAAAGATGGAGCGAGCATGAAAAGGACATAAGGGAAAAAGTTCCCAAAACGGGTCTCTCAGAACATATTTTGGAAAGTGGGCATAGAATCGCAAAAAAAGAGGTAATCAGAAAAGAGGGGAGGAAATTAGGAAGAAACGTGTATGAAACAGCGAGTATTTGTAGGGGGGGGAAGAGTAATCTTAATAGGGACGAAGGAAATTTGGAAGAAGGGTGGATCAATTTCCTCAAAAAATGGGATAAAGCCTGGAAGATTGAACCCAATATCGGTTTCCACGTCACTCCGGAAGTTATGCAAGCTGCAAGAGAGGAACGTGAATTCACGTTGGATTTGTGACGTAATAAGGGGAAACGAGAAAATTAAGGGGAGGGGAAATATTCGTTGAGAATTGACCTTCATGTGGATAGATAAGCACAGTTGGGTAGGAAAGGCCAAACCTGCAGGTTGCATTGTGATTTATGCAGGTTTTTAGAATTTTAACTTTTTTAACTTTTTTACCTGTGAATAGGTCTACTGTACAAGTTTTATTAGGGAACGGCTTGGTTTTTACGTACTTCTAATAGCAAAAACTTAATATTTTAAATGTACCCTAACCAACCCTTAACCACAATCCTCATATTACATTTTTGACGCAGTACTATGCCAAGTACTTAGTTTTTATACGAACCTGAGGAAAGAGATAGTCAATCTCTGAAACGTCGTTCTACAATAAGAGCACTATACTCACATACGTAAGTACAATTTTTAACTTTCCTTTTCTATATTATAGATTGTCATAGTATTTCTGCAGCTCTTGTTCTGTGGGTATATAATACACACTTCTAGCATTCTAGCAGATGAAATTTTTGAGTGAACCTGCTTTTCTGTAATATACAAATGACAGGCACTAAAATATGGTATGTGCTTCTCAAGAAATTTCAAAAGATTGGTCATTGCTGTCATCAGCTCCCATCAGAGATGATGTGTCCTAGGTTCGATACCCGGTGGAGGCACATAGTGGTTCGGATCCCACTATAAACTGTAGCTCCAGTCCCAATTAGCCTTACTGTGCACAAAGTGGACTTAAAACACCAAATCAAACCAAACCCATCAGAGATGACAAGGAGGGAGAGTGGAGAGTTAGGAAGATTATAATTTTGTTCGAGTATATTTAAATTTGCTCACTTGATAAGAATGTGCCGAATACTTAAAATAGCATTATATATGTGGTAGAGTGTAGGGTCAAGCCCCTGCAACCAATTACTATGGGTGAGACGGTGGGTAGTTTCCAATGCAAAGCCAAGTTTGTATTACCTCTTCTCTGTGTGAGAGACAGTAGAGGTACCCCATGCGCCAATGGTTCGCATGACAGCTTGGATCTTGTTCCCAGTTAGCATCATACCATTTTTCCTGTCAGATCTGAAGGAGGAAAGAATGAAATGCACACTGAAGATCTCTTGATGGTAAGGACACTAGCAATTGAAAAATGTTCTGCACTATAGAGTTTCAAAGTATAGTGATTGCAGAGCCTTGCACTCTACAGCCCAGTAAACGAAGGATTTTTGCCGGAACTAATTAGGAGAAAGCTGAATTTTGGTGCATTGTTAGATCATCGTAGGAGTATTTTATTTTCCCAAAGTCCCCAACCCTTCCTTTGTAGTGTTTCAGGAAATCATGCATATCTCTGAAACTAGTGGACATATCAGGATGTTCTTTTTTAAATTTTAGTGCCAACATTATTCTCTACAAATTTGGTCCTCTTCATGTTTTAAATATTCCCAATGATTTTTGAATAATTTTAAGACAAAATGAAAAAAATGTAAATTTTTATACTTACTTTTTTCTCTTTGACATTGTATTTTCATTAAGAATGAATATATTGGAAAATTATCCAAACAAAAGTTGTAGAGTATAAAATTATCTTTAATTTTATACCAATAATGACAAGCTTGCTATTAAAATTTGCGGTGTAGTGAGTAAAGTTTGAATGCGCACGCACGCTTTCACTCACTATGTGCACTCCCCTACTCTCGCTGCCTCGTGCAAAAGTTTAGTTAATTGGAGTACTGAATGCATACGGTTCTGAGTATAATATATTCATTCTGGAGTAGAGTTATTTGTGTGGAAATTGTTGGTGGAAGAAAGGTTTGCCCTCGCTATGACCCCTAAATCCAACAATTAGTTTTCATTTCTTCAGCGTAATCATGTCCATTGATATTACAGTGGCACCCTGATCTTATGTTTCCGGATTTTACATTTTCCCACATTTTAAATTTTTCCAGCTTGGTCCCCTGAAAAACGAAAATTGAATTTCCACTGTTTTAGCATGAAACTTCCAATTTTTACTTTGAGATAAATGCTTTGAAAATAACACTGTTAATATTTTGTTGTGTTTGTCGTATTGCAGCATGGGAGGGCATGGAGCTCTGATTTGTGCCTTGAAGAACCCTGGAAAGTACTTGTCTGTGTCTGCTTTTGCTCCAATTTGCCACCCAACAAAATGCAATTGGGGGAAGAAAGCCTTTGGTGGGTACTTGGGTACAGAGGAGTCCGAGGCATGGAAGGACTATGATGCAACGGAACTAGTCAAGAAATACAATGGACCACCTTTTGAAATACTGATTGATCAGGTAAATAATATTGAAATTTTAACCTTAAATGTAAATTGAGCTGAACATGGAAACAGTTTTGAGATATTGTGAATGTCGTTGAACAAAAAATACCACCAGTGATATTTCTTAATGTTTAGGTTTATTTTGTTTTCTGAATTTTATATGTAATAAATTATCGGTTCAGAATGGGTTTCACAGCTTTCAGCTTGCAATCTCCCCATTGAATGTTCTGGGTTTGAATCCCAACCTGGTCATGGGTGTACATTTGTAAGTATCCTTGTCCTTAAGAGCCATTATTTTGAAATTCGAACAAAGTGAGATAGTTCTATTTTTTGTTTGGATTGATTTTTTTTTATATGTTGAAGTAGGTTATGAGAAATGAATATTTTTTCAAGACAAGGACTGTTCCATTTGGGACAAAGAAAGGGAGTAAAAATGGCTGTTCCACTTTCTGATAGGGAAGGAAGTGTGTTAATTTACATTGACATTTCATAAGATTTTGAATTTTTTTTTCTCGAAAATGGGACGAGGCCCCAATGATTTTTCATTTCCATGTGATAGTACATATATTCAGCTACAAGATGGCATACTAAATTTTTTTCTACTCTTCCGCTGTTTTGAGATAAGCCTAATTGTATGTTGCCGATCTCGCATTTTTTGAGTGTTTAAAGGGTTATCTGCTAACAGCATCAATATCCAAGTAATGTGCTATATCAGGTAGCTTGTCCTAATAGTGAGCTTCCATGCCCAGTAAACAAAATTTTGGGGTAGTGTTGCTAAAGAACCAAGATGTCGAGATTCTTTGCTTGCGGCAGTTGCCCTGGGAGACGTTGCGCTTTTCGGCGACTTCAACCTCTCAATTGACTGGCAAGACCCTGTGAATGGAACAGCAAAATGTACGAACGACGCATGGTTTATTGAAACTTTCATTTGTGGTTTAAACCTGAAACAACATAATTTGTTCAACACCAGGAAGGACAGCAACCTGGATTATGTTCTGTCCACCCTTAACGATATTAGTATCACGCCACGTAAGAACCTCCTGACCTCCGACCACGACAGTTTGGATGTTTCTATTCTCATCCCCCCACCCCCTAGAAGAGGTCATCGCCCCTCCATCCAGAACAAACGCTACCTGTGGAACCGAGCGCCGTGGGAGGAGATAAGACTTTCCCTCGACTTCTTCCCCTGGAGCATCTTGGAAGACGGGACGGTCGACGAGGCAGCTGACCTATTTACAGGTGTCATTCAAGCAGCAGTGACGGACCACGTGCCTACAGGGAAAATATCTTCTCGTAGATTTCCGTGTTGGTTCGACTCCGAAGTGCGGGATGTACTGGCCAACAAGACACGAGCATGGCAACTTTGGAAGGGCTTCCCGAGTGAACACACGCACAATACCTTTGCTGCTCTGCGACGACACTCAAAGTATCTCCTTCGAAAAAAATATAAGGAACATATAGACAATATCACTGCAACAATCCCGGAAAACCCAAAAAACTTCTTTAATCTAATAAACTCAAGGAAAAATAACAGTAGGATTCCAGCTAAAATTACGCATGATAGTGAAAGTGCGATAGGGGACCGAAGGGCAGAACTCTTCAACGCTTATTTTCATGGTAACTTCTGCCCCCAGTCTTCCCATGCAGCGTTGCCAAATGTAAGACCAGTCTGTTCCTCCTCCCTAACAGCGCTTGTCACTACACCCGATGAGGTGAAGGATCTATTGTCGTCTCTTTCAGTTCACCGTGCCCTAGGACCGGACGATATCAACACCATGTTCCTCAGAAAAACTGTGCAATCCCTGTGCTATCCCCTCTCCATTCTCTTGAACAGATGTTTTTCGGAAGGCATCTTTCCTCGCGCTTGGAAACAAGCTAACATCACACCGATTCACAAAAGTGGTAACAAAAATTTTGTTTCATCTTACAGACCAATCTCCTTACTCTCTCCTCTGTCCATCATCTGTGAAAAAGTAATCAAAGACAGACTGTACAAATTTGTTTCTCCGTACTTAAGCTCTAAGCAACATGGTTTTCTTCCTGGTAGCTCCTGTCTTACAAACCTGTCTGTTTTACTCTCACATGCTATGAAATGCATTTCAAATAATTCACAATTAGATGTAATATACTTTGATCTGACCAAAGCCTTTGATACTGTTAGTCATCGTCTTCTGATTCACAAATTATGCAATAGATTCAACATTCATGGCAAATTTCTCACCCTTCTCACAGATTACCTTAGCGATCGCCAACAACGTGTCGTTCTTCCTGGAACTGTTTCTAACTTTCTTCCTGTCCTCTCTGGAGTTCCACAGGGTAGTGTTCTAGGACCTCTCTTGTTCTTATTATTCGTCGATGACCTTGCCGACCATCTCACAGCTCCCTCTAGCAATTACCTTCTTTTCGCAGATGACTGTAAAATTTTCAGGGAAATCTCCACTTCCGACGATACTCATCTTCTTCAGAATGATATAGCAACATTTACTTCCTGGTGCCTGACATGGGACCTTACATTACATCCTGACAAGTGTACTACTCTCACTATCTCTCTCAAGAAGAATCTGTTAAAGTCATCTTACTCCATCTCTGGCAATAACATCAAAGCAGTATCCTCTCATAAGGACCTAGGCATTGTTTTCGACCAAAAGCTCACATTTGAGGAACATATTTTATACACCACAAAAAAGGCCATGCGTCTCTTAGGTTTACTCTACCGTTTCACTGAAATTAGTGACATTTCAGCCCTCACTTTGTACTTCAAATCATTCATCTCCCCAATAATAGAATAC
The DNA here is from genome assembly GCF_977018435.1 of Lepisma saccharinum. Lineage (NCBI taxonomy): Eukaryota > Metazoa > Arthropoda > Insecta > Zygentoma > Lepismatidae > Lepisma > Lepisma saccharinum. The sequence goes on from NC_139238.1 coordinate 38,989,446, forward strand.
TGCTCTCCCGTCTGGTCCATGGCATGTCCCACTCACCTCTCCAGAATCGATTCAGTCTTTAATTTCTTCCTAGCTATAGTCCGTCACAGGGTTCCCTCATTACGCAATTTTTCATCTCCGCATCTCTTGTCTTTTCTAAACTTACAAACTGCTTATCAGCGACGTTTGCAGAATGATTTCAGTTACTTATACAAAATTGTGAATGGCAAAATCCGCTGCAACACACTCCTTGAGGAATTCCACTTTAGAGTACCTATGCGCACAACTCGCAATACAAGGTTATTTTATACAAAAAAACCTAGACTGGAAACTCAAAAAAGAGCTCTCTTTTATAGACTTGCCACACAATACAATGATCTCCCCTCAAATATTGATATATTTTCCTCCGAGTTTACCTTTCGGTCTTCTATCAGAAGAAATACTTGTAATTAATATCACATAGTGCCATCTCTTACTTATTTTTTTGTTCATTTGCTATTCACTTTTATGTTGTTTTGTTACTCTTAATTATTTCTTATTTATTTTTATTTATTTATTTTATTTTATTTTTTATATTTATGCTTATTATAATTATTGCTTTCTCATTGTTGACAATTTCAGTGTAAAATGGCCACCTGTGCTGTATCTGAAATTTTCTCAAATAAATAAATAAATAAATAAATTAAGGGCCGAAAACAGGCAAAAAGTTCATTTTGGACCCTCTTTGTTGCCGCATAACAATGAAAAGCAACAATGCCCCATCAAAACAATGGAATGTATATAAGCAAACAGTCTTATACTAACCTTATAAGTGTTGTTGCTTTCCAAAGATACAACACTCCAAAGTTTTTTATGAAAAATGGATGGTATGACCTTGAACTTTGACATTTTCTACAGGGCAGGGAAAATTTTTTCAGGGTCTCAAAATTGCAGAATATTCATTTCTCATGACCTACTTCAACATATAAATATATCACGGTGATCAAAAGATACAACTATCCAAATATCACGTTTTTGTTCGAATGTCAAAATAATGCCTCTTGAGAGGCAGGCAAAGTGATAGCCACAACTGCTTCTGATGAAAGAATTAGTCAACATAAAATAACAAAAATATGCATGCAATATAATAGGTTTTGGTTTAGAAAGAGAATAGTATTTAGAAATTAATATAATTGTATAAATGCATCATCCATGAACTTTTTTTAAATTCATAGGGAAATGTGTAAATGAAGAATTTTACCAACTAGGATGACGTTTACAAACAATGAAGTCAGTGGCAGCTTGTAACCACACATTCGCAATTATCCCAAAAACGGCTCGTTTGTGGGCCCATGGATACTGAGACTTTTTTGCTTCTTTTATCGTGTACTTTCAACTGTGTCAGTTTGCGCTATTACTTATAATACACCCTGTATAAAATTTACTGATACCAATAATCAATATACTATCGATCCTATACAGGGTGTCGCAAAACTCTTTCAACAACACTTGGGAGCTGGTAGATATCATAAAAACAAGTAACTTTTCCCTATAAAGTTTACCTCGAAAGCGCTTAGTTTCTGTGCTATAAGCGCTTAAAGTCTATCCTGTACATATTCAACCCAACACAGCAAACGCTTTCTCTGACATAACTAGCAGGGGCACGTGGCAGGGTTGCCACTAGCGTTCCTCGTTAAGAGAGACGACTTAAAAACAACAACTTGGGAGTCTTGCTTGAGCAAAATCCAAAACATTAATGATACTTGCGATGTTGTAAGAAGGATTCACAGTATTTATAAACTGACCAAAACAAATAATGGGCAGACTGAAATTCAAGATTACTCATTTTAAAATATCTCCATAATTGATTGATTGATTTGGTTTATTTTAATTCGCTTTTCTGCCACCTTTGGCTAATCGCGAAGATGAGGATGATATGATGAAATAACAAATGACATCAATGTGTAGACCAGGATTTAAACCCAAGGCACGTGGCGCCGTAGCGAGCTGTGGTAACCACATCACCACGGAGTGTTTCGTATATCATGCAATATCAACAATTGTAAGGGACACGTGAGAGAGGGGAAATCTACGAACGAACAAATGTAAGCATGATGTGTTTGCTGCCTCGTTTCGAACACGCAGACTGTAATGTTATTACAATTTATTTATTAGAAATAAAGTGAACTAGCGCTATTGCAAATCGAGTTCGTTATAAAAAGCAGGCTGAAAATAAACAAAAATCTCCGGCAGATGAATATTCTTGAGCCATTTCGGTGACTGGGTACGTTTAGTGATCAACACATGATCCCTCTCTACCGAATGTTCCGGACACGAGTTTCGACCTGGACAAAAATGTCACTGAATCTTATGTCCTCGTATTTACTATTTGCCCGAAAGTGTAGGAAAATTACGTACAATGAGAATAATATAAATTCACACGAATTATTCCGGAAATTCATCTAGATGTCAGAATCTCCCTCGTTTGCTACAAATCGTTGTTTCCAGGGTGAACTAAAAGTTGACATTTTGGTGCCTTCCGAAAATATTACTCTTACATTTCAATGTTGATATCAAGTTGCTACAATGAATGATAAATATGTACAATTTATGACGTGTACTCAATGGTTTCCTTTTGATTATTTTTTTTTTCACGTTCCATGATAAGAATGCTAAGCAAAGACACAAAATGAGAAAACTAATTCGCACACATGAAAAGAGTGTAAATTACGAGGATGTCTCTTGATGTACCAATATCAAACGATATCGTGAAGTGCAGAACAAACTAGTACAGGCAGTAAGTATGCACCGAACTCAATGTAATTCCTTTCAGTGAAATATTAATTTCTTCCTACAACTTCTTTAATAGAGCATTCAAGATTAACCAGTTTGAGTGGAGAGAAAGAGAGAGAGAGAGAGGGGGGGAGGAGAGAAAGTTTTTAATTCGCATGTTCCTAGTATTGCAAATTATCGTTGGAATTTTCTTGATACCAATTTTTGAAATGCATAATTTTTCTTACATGCATATCAGTTGTCGGTAAAATTTGCCACTGTTTTCTAAAATAAGCTAGGGGTTTTGGGTTCGAATCCCGGATTGGGCATGTATGTTTGTGAATGTACATTCATGAATTTAATCATATCATCACTCATCACCATCTTTGTATATTAGCCAAAAGTGGCACAAACAGCTAAGTAAAATAAAGCAAATCAATCAAGCAACGAATCAATCAATCATTAAGTTAAAAGAGCATCACAATTATTTCCTTATGAGACAAACACGATTAGCAATAACGCTATTACAGATAGGAATAATTTTCAAATAAATTGTAATAACCCGGGTTCGAGTCCTGGTCGAGCGTGCATTTTTCACTGAAAATTTCTACATTACAGTCTGCGTGTTCGAAACGAGGCAGCAAACACATCATGCTTACATTTGTTCGTTCCTGGATTTCCCCTATATCACGTGTCCCTTGCAATTGTTGATATTGTATGATATACGAAACACTCTGTGGTGATGTGGTTAGCACAGCTCACTACGGCGCCAGGTGTCTCAGGTTTAAATCCTGGTCTAGACATTGATGTCATTTGTTATTTCATCATATCATCCTCATCTTCGCGATTAGCCAAAGGTGGCAGAAAAGCGAATTAAAATAAACCAAATCAATCAATCAATTATGGAGATATTTTAGAATGAGTAATCTTGAATTTCAGTCAGCCCATTATTTGTTTTGGTCAGTTTATAAATACTGTGAATCCTTCTTACAACATCGCAAGTATCATTAATGTTTTGGATTTTGCTCAAGCAAGACTCCCAAGTTGTTGTTTTTAAGTCGTCTCTCTTAACGAGGAACGCTAGTGGCAACCCTGCCACGCGCCCCTGCTAGTTATGTCAGAGAAAGCGTTTGCTGTGTTGGGTTGCATACGTACAGGATAGACTTTAAGCACTTATAGCACAGAAACTAAGCGCTTTCGAGGTAAACTTTATAGGGAAAAGTTACTTGTTTTTATGATATCTACCAGCTCCCAAGCGTTGTTGAAAGAGTTTTGCGACACCCTGTATATTGGCTATACAAATAAAATCAGCCTTTTTTAAAGAAAATGTTTATTCATGATAAATAGTCTTACATTTTAATCAGCCAAGTAATCTCCATTGGAAGTTATACACTTCTGCCATCTTTCAGGCAGCTGGCAATAGAACAACTGTGGTTTAGAGTCTATAAACTCAATTTTGTTTTCTTACCTGTGGTGCAAAAGCCCTTTAAGGGCCCGGGTCTACCTACCAACTGCCACCCTCCTCCCACCTGATCCTACTCCTCCCTCACCCAAGATCATCCAACCAGTTACGGGTTGACGTGTGGTCAGCACAATGAACCCCCAGTTGTTGTAGGTTTCCATGACCAGGTTACACTACTCATTCGTAGGTCCCCAATTTCCTCAACGATGGTGGGTAGCCACTGGTCCCATACATTGGCCAAAATCTCAGGAGAATAGTTGTTACACTTTCCCCAGGTGACGTGATAAACTCAACAATATTAATAAATACACCAAAGTGTAATAACTTTAGTTATTCATTTGAGTACATGTATTTATGTACTACTGCATATTTTATTCCCCAAACATGAAATCAACAATACTATTTTCCTAGTGGGAATCCATTAGGTGATGCTGCACCTAGTGGAAGAGGTCATAGTCTGAAAGGACCAGGTCTGGGAAATAACCCATATGAGGCAGAACCTCCCAACCCAATGACTACAGCATCTCCTTATTTCTTGTTTTGGCATGTGTGCTCTTCTGTCGAAGTCAGCCATAGGGAGTGGCAACTTGAGGCTCTTGCCCAATGCCCTGTACCTGATGAAATTATTTATTTATTTATTAGACCAATGATGCCACAGAACATTGTTCCATTGCGACATACACACTTAATTACTGACTCTCTAGCATTCTTAAACCCGAAGGTTTCTGGCTGCAGCAACACAAGCCTTACACCTGTTTCTATCTTGGGAAAGATCAATCCAATCTTTTGCATCCTTAGCGATTTCCTTTAGATCTATCAAAAAACTACCATGCGAGAGACCCATGTTTGATCCCCGCAGGGAAGAACCGGGAATTTTTCCACCTGTTCAAGCAGCTCTGGCACCCACCCACCCAGCATCATACAAAGTGAGTACCTGGAGGAAACTCCAGGGGGGGAAGGGGGCAAAGGTGGCCAGGAACATGGTGCTGGTCACATCATCCCTACCTTCAGCCATGATCAAGAATGTGTGGGCCCCTAACCCAACACCCCCTATATGCCTTTATGGCATGGTGCAGAGCACAGGGGAGCACTTTACTTTTACCATCTCAATGTTATCTCTCCCAGTTTTCGGTCTGGTTCTCATTTGAGGCACACAATATTGCAATGCAGATAACTAACCCTGTTGAGCCTATTTTGTTCTTTATAATTTTGTGTAGCATGCCCATCAAATTTAGAGTTGATTTTCATTGATTGATTTAGTGTATTTTACTTTGCTTTTTCTGCCACTTTTGGCTAATTGCGAAGATGAGAATGAGCGATAGTATAATGAAATTGTTGAAGGGACACTCACAATGAACACTCATGCCCAGGCCAGGATTCGATCCCATGACATCGTAGCATGCTGTGCTGACCACTCTGCCACCTCAAATTTTGTGTAAACCTTCCTTCCTTTTTTTTTTTCAATGTTAAACTGAGATAGAAGCTCAGAAGTTAATTTAGGGTACATTTTGTCTTCTTTGTATTTTAGATACCTCAAGAATTTTAACTGAATCATCTCTATTTCTCTATTTTTTGTCCAAGAGCTGCCATATTACCGATGCAGATTCTATGAGTGAGTGCACGAGGGAAACATACAAAGTTATTAATGTATTTACGCGTGTATAATGTGCACTTTTCTTTCCAAAATTTTTGCCCCCAAGAACTGGTGCAAATTATGTATGGAATAATTCGGACAGCCAAAATGAAAACATGCATGTTTTCACTATGTCACTGTGTATAACACATATATATCTACAAGTTGTCTTTCTTTACCAATAATAATTTAAAAAAAATAACTTTTAAAAGCAAAATAGCCGTTTCCTATGAGTTTTCACTTTGTATCTGAAAGTTTTGCGACATTCTGGCAGCATACGGGAGGTGAATCAAGCGGTATTTTTTTGCGAGAGAAATAACTTCCTCAGAAATCGTTTTTGCCTTATAAGCTGTCGCGAATAGATTCAAGGGACTCCTAGTAACTGGGTGTAACATGTACATATCAACATGCGTAAATACAAATTATGCACATGGGATTTTCAATGTTTGCAGGAAATCATCATAAACAATTGTGCGAAACCATGCATGTTTTCACTATGTCACTGTGTGTAACCGCATGTACGCATGTATAATGTGAACTCTTATTTTTTGATGGGGAAAAGCAACAAACAATTATATCTTAAATATAATGCACAGTACAATTCAAGTTCAAGAAATGGCTTTCTTAGTTGTAGGTCATAAAACTGTTGCGGTGTGTAAGGGGTGACCTTCCACGTAGTACAACCAATTGTCAACCTCACTTGCACATAGTATACCCTGGACGAGGCTCTGGCGACTGGCGCTGTGGTCAGTATAATTCTGTGTGTTGTCCTGTGTTTTGTGTGCTAAGTGCCCCTTTACAGCCTCAGCTTTTAACCAAAGTCAGAAAATTTTAAGATTTTAGTTGTACGGCATTACAGTTATGCCACTTCAGTTATGGTAAGGGGCTGGACTCTGTATAGTGTAACGGTTGCAAAATAGTGCTGATGAACCTAAAATTTTAAATTCAAATTCAAATAAAACTGTTGCTTTGTAGATCAAGAGCAACTGATATCATACCTATTCAATACCTGGTGCTATGTGATCCATTCCAAAGCTTTTTAGTAGAAGAAAGCAAGATCAAAATTATGTTATAGATTTTCAGTACTCAGGAAGTTGTTTTCTATTATTGATTGCCAACAAATACTGCTGATACACACCACGTCAGATGGGAAGTGCATGGTCGAATTCCGCCAGAATGGTGCAGCGCTGCTTTTCTTGGTGTCGCAAAACATTCCATTACAGAGTGAAAATTCATGGAAAATGGCCATTTTACTTTTTTGTAAATTATTATTACTAAAAAAATCCAACCTAGTAATTTGTATTTGCACCTGTTATGTATGTGCTATACACAGTGACATAGTGAAAACAAAACATGTGTGTTTTTAATGTAGCTGTCCGGATTATTCTGTGCATAGTACACACCACAGTTTTTGGGGGCAAAAATTTTGGAAAAAGTTGAGCATTATACATGAGTAAATACTGTACTTCTCAGATCTTGCTCACACCTTCTTATGAACCCAAATATTTTATACACTTGGTAAACAGTATGCTGGATATCATAGATTAGCATCATGAGACACCAAGATCTGTGAATTTAGTGACCCTTGTTATTTGTTTTCATCCTATTTTATACAGGAAATTTATTACAGTTTGTGCATGACACTTATCAAGATTAAATGCAAGTCTATTATTTTCACTCCATTGTAGTACGCTATTTGCATCTGCTTGCAAGTCGAGGGTATCGTTGTCAGAGCAAATTGTTCTAAATATTTTTATTGTACATCGATGTATAGTAGGCAATTATTTTCGGGAGGTCATTAATAAAAAGTAAGAAAAGAGTGATCCCAACTTGGAGCGTCGCGGCACTCCAAAAGTCAGGATATTCCTGAGATACGTATCCTCTATAATTTGCAATTTTTTTTTCAGTCCAGTATGTTACATTTTAGTAGCATAATTATGTTTTTGGAAACATTAAAATGTGATACCTTCTGAAGTAAAATATCATGATTTACCGAATCGAACTCCTTGGTCAGGTCAGCATAGAATAGATCTACCGGTTTTCTTTGGTCTAATTCATAAGCTACAAAATTTGTAAATTCGGCAAGATTTGTGGTTATTGACCTCCGTGATATAAAACCATGCTTCATGGGAAATGTAGCTGGCTGTACGCTAGCCATTGTCCTCTCACATAGTATTTGTTCAAATACTTTACAAAAAGCCGGTAAAAGTGACACAGTGATTTTCCGTTTTTATGGGAAGGTTTCATGCTAAATGTTATTGAAAATTTTGCTCAATGGTTTTATTAGCTGTTCAGCTCATTCCTTGACCACATGGGGAGAAATGTTGTTACATATATGTATTATATTTCCTTTTTTCACATACAACTGTGTATGTGTTCCTGTTTCTCTTTGTTGCTCACTTTTGACAATAGCACAGTACTTTTGGGAAATGGTAACAAGCATTTTAAACACTCCTGTTACTCCCTTTTTCCCCTGGGGATACTGGACAGTTCTAGTGTCATGTCATATGTGACTTCCATCTTCACTCCTGAGCCTGTGTGTTTTGGGATGGCACACTAAGGAAGATCACTGAACATCGTTTCACTTGCCCCATTTTGTACTCAGTTTGGCTGACTTGGAGGTGAACATCCATGTTTGGTTTCGGCCGTACCTTTGCTGTTATGATCATTTCTAACCTTTGCCCTATTCCAACATGGTGGTAGTGGGGATTCCTAATCATTTTATTATTACTTTTGGACTCTGAGGTATGTTCTTTGGCATACCCAGAAATATGATCGAACATAAAATGAAATTGTAGATTAGGAATTATTCCGGATACATGATGTACGTATCATGACATTGAAAATCATGAAAATACACTAAAAAGAAGTACAAGCCACTTACAGTGTTTACAAAACCAGGTTTGCTTTATCAGACAGAAAAGAACTCCATCCACAATTTTGATTTGTAATTGTCCCTGAGTGTGTATCATTTATTGACATCACCTTCTACCTGTGTGACTTACCCTCGAAAATGTTAACTTTGCCTTGGCCACCATCACCCCCCCTACAAGAGTAGTGTTGGCTAGTTTCCCCTAGTTGGATCGTATGGCATGATGGCATCTAAGTCGTCCCATTGTCTGGGTGACTGGCGTATGTTGGTCTCTGGCTGAGACTGGGCAAACCACTTTACCCGATCTAATGCCTCGAGAACCACATCCGTGCCTCTTGGGCTGAGGTGGACCAGGCCAGGCCTTTCATGACTGCCATACCCTATGATCCCCTCGAATCACATGTTAAGGTCCTGACCCTTGTGAGTAAACATGAAATAAATATCGAGCACTCTTACATCACCATTATTCTCGAGTGAGGTTATTTTACCAATAAGAGAATCATACCTTGCCCAAAACTTAGCTTTGTTTTCTTTAGCTAGCCTGGGAATTGGTGGAGGTGTCACAATGATTATTTTCTTGGCACCCGTCCTCTTCAGAACCTCCACAATGCAATGGTTACGCAGCACTTGGTTGCGATCATCAATAGTATTTTGTCATGCACACATTTAGCACAACGGAGTTCACCGAGCAGCTGGCTGGAGGATTGACCCGATTTGCATAACCCTACATGGTATCTACCATCGTAGTCCTTTTGGATTTGGTAACCAAATTTGTTTTGGGCTAGCCTTGACAACATGGAATCTCCAATGGCTTGATGAGCCTTGGTGACTGGTTGATGATGACATTTATTTGAGCATGGCAGGTTTGTTCTAAGTTCGGCATCACCTTTCCCCACTTCAGGATGTTCCTGACCTAGTGTTCTCTGGATATCAGCGGGTGTCCCGTGGGAGACCTGTTAGCCTACAGACAAACTTAGAGCCTATTCTATACCGGTAGGTCAGAGGGGCATCACAGTCTTGCAGCACACAAGAAATGATGACTAGATCGGTCACAGTGAAATGACACGTTTATTTCTAATAGACATATATTGTGGCATGGCTACAGCCAAACATGAACATCCTACTTTAGTACACAGAAAAAAATGGATATATACAACATGACAACATGAGTATTTACAGATCAGTCGAGGATTATTACATTATTGCACGTTGGGGCTATACACTTACATACACTCCACCACACATCCCTTTCTTTGGCTCGCTGGAGATGCAACAAAAAGAGGGGGGTATCTTGTATCACATGCACATGTGGGTTCTCTGCAGCTGGATCCCATGGAATGGTATCTAGTGTTGGCCAAATTAGTGGTTCCCTTGGGTGCATGCCTGGTGTAGCTCTGGATCTGAATGCCACAGTCCAAACAGCTATGACATGTGCCCTGGCTCACCAGATTCGGGGTATAACACACAATTTTCCACAAAAAACATTGTAGGTCACCATATTGTCCTTTTTGTGATATGGCCTTGCACCTGCAAAACTCTAGTGGTCCAACTTGCCTCTGTTAGGCATCACGCGGACATTTCGGCAACTTTAACTTGTGCCAATCCTTTGTTCCTGACCCACATGGCCATTCACACACTTGTTTTACTTCCAGCACTACACGGCCTTCTCTAAAGCCGGTAAGAAAGTTCACAGGATAATAAAGAACTTAGCTACTTTCTCTGTGACGTCTCAGCTGTGGCAGCCCCTGATTGGCTAGCTGAGGTCACGTGGCTGTAGATAGTCTGTGGAAGAAGTTCCAAGTCTACACCAGATGGCAGACTTGCATGGGTGGTTGTGAACAGTACCTAGATGTAGGCTTGTAAACATTGGTATTTTCTTGCATATTTTATGCTAAATAAGTTGACTTTTGAGGCTTTGGACATTGTTTTGCAAATGCGCAAATGTTAACTTTGAAATTTTACATAAAATAAGGGATTTGGCTGATTTGGATTTGGAGCACATCAAGGCCCGTGGACATTGTTTGCCGCTTGCCTCAGAAGGTCTGTTCATAAGGCCCTTTTTGGCAAGTTGAGGCGGTTGTAAAACTGTGACGTCATACCAATGAAAGATCGCTGGGGAAAGTTTGGTATCTGTTAGTTGTAGCAAGGGAAATGTGTTTCTGTGTTCTTTCCTTGCTCTTGTATTCGTGTATTTCCAGTTATTTTTTTTATTGAAAATCATATTATAGTGTCAGAGTGATGATAATATGTCCCTGTGCTGTAAGCGCATGTCCGCACTATCTTAAGAAAACAAAAAATACTAATATTTTTTTTTCCATATATTTCCGTCCGATGAAAAGTTCAGAAAAATTGATAGAGCAAAGGCTATCGAAAAGAAATTTCAGGTTGCTAATACTTTTTACCGGAATGTTAGGAACGTGGTTTACAATCCGAATTGTTAGGACTTAACACCAAAGAAGTGGCTGAAGAAGGGTGCCATTCTTACAAATAATTACTGAATTACGAGCAACTTGTAATCAGAAACTCATATTGTAACAACGAGCAACTTTATTCGTAAAACCTCTTATAGCTATTAACATTCTGTAACTTCATTATTTTATTTTATTTCACTTTATGTTTCTTTGCTATTATGATTATTAATATAATTACTTCATTCATTGTTCTATCTGACTCAAAGTCATGCATGCATGAACTAAAGATGAAATAATAATACCCCGTGGCACAACAGCCCTGGAAGGGCCTTGGCCTATCTCCCGACTGCGAGTCTCCCTCCCACAATCCTACCTAGAGGTGTGGAGTTCTTCAACCAGTAATAGGGTGATGTGGGGTGAGCATGTCAAACCCATCCGTTATAGGAGATTTCCAAGACCGGGTTACGCTACTCACTCGTAGCTCTCCAATTTCCTCACAATGCCAGGTTGCCACCGGTCCTATACACAGACCGAGAACCAAGACTGAACCCAGGCAGACTCGAACCCATGCATCCCACAGTTGGAGTGCAAAGCAACGCAAAAATTAGGGTGGATCTCCTCTCCACGTATCCTCCTAATCGCCACCACTGTTTGTAAAGCAAGAACATTTTTCCGAATTCGATATCTGAACGGCAGGACTCAAACAATAAAAAGGAGAACACCATAAAGCAAACACAATGGCTCCAGAGCTGCTCTTTTTACAGTTTTTCTGGCATTAACCATGGGAAAATTATGCTTTTGCTTACTTAAATTTTTTCTATGCACAAATACATTCATGTATTTTATGTAAGTTATGTCGCCATGCTCTTCAATATGCGTTTCTTCCCTTAAAAACAAGTGTGTTGTGTGCTTTACAATCCTGGAAATAGCCGACGCTCTGAGAAGTTTCAACGTGATGACGTCAAAGAAACCCTGTCGGGGTTGTAAACATAGGGGCTGAAAAAAGCCATGCTATGACCAGACCTTCAAGAGTGGGGAAAAGTAGCAGTCGACGGACCTTGGGAACACATGGTTTTCCTGGATCCAACAGATGGCCATTGTTTGTCCAAAAATGGGTTATTTTTACTGAATAAAGAATTCCTACCCAGACTATGAGTCAGGCCCATGCCCAGGATTTTTTGAGGGGGTAGGGGGCCAGATCCAATAGGCAAATTTTAAATAAATTTTCTCTCATATTATACAATGTATATATGTGCGTGTGTGGAGAGGGTGGGTAGAGAAATTTGCTAATTTTGTTACAAAATGTTGAAGAACAGCATTTTCTAACCTATATGTATGCAACCATGTGACAAATATTTACAGTTGACACTGACATTTGTTTCTGTCAGAGAGCGAAAAAAAAATGTATGATAGGTAGGGGCATGCATATTTCGTTTTTGACGAAAAAACGAAATTTGAAAAAACACATTGTAGTGTTAATTTTTCATGTTTTTGAAAGGTGTGAGGTGCATTTTGTGACCATATTTTGTCACGAAATAATGCGAAATGAACTGCAAAAAGCGAAATTAACTCTTAAACACGAAATTTACCGTTTATATACCGACGCGACACCTTCAGAGGTCTGAATTATCCTGAGAGTTATGCAATTCCCGGAAAATTGATTAATTCTGCTGTTAATATTGGAGAAGCAAAAATGGACCCCTTTACACAGAAATAAACTTAAAACTCTGTTAACTACATAAATGTGCTATTAGAAGTGAAATGTTAATTCTGTGGAATAAGTGTAGTTTTTAAATCAAATTTAGGATTATTTTCACAATTTTAAAACCAATATGTCTTTTTATATACCACTTTTCATCCATTTTTTCACCTCTATAACACCGATATTTTATTTTATTTACCGCTTTTGAACCCGAAATTGACTCAGTTTTTGTACCGAAATTTTGCCTTTTTATTTACCAAAAATATGTGCCTCTAATGATAGGGGTAGATTACATGTGTGCACAATGCAAACAATTCAAATAGCCTACGAAATGCAAGATATGTACGTATGTGGGGTTTATAGATGAGGGTTCACACCCACTTTGAAAGTCCCTGATTTTTTCAGGTATTTTACATAACTGTGTAATGCTTTCACATGCTAAAAAATAAGAGTTACACTTCAAGTTTGTGAGTTAATCGAATGAATCACGTTTGTTGAACATTTTTGTAAATAAATGAAAGAACCATTTATAAGCAATATTACCCAAAAAGGAAGATTGTTGGGAAGATAGAACGAAATGTGTTACAAATTCTGCCAAGCAAAAATCATTTAATTCCTCTGACTTTTCCAGGTTTTGAAAGCTTTTTTAAAAAATAATTTGTTTCCAATGACCTCAGTCCTACCCTTGTTTTCCTGACTCCTCCAGTTGTCCAGGACTTTGAAGTCAGTGCGAACCCTGTAAATAAATTATTTGAAGGGAATGGCTAAGTGACTTCACCCTGGCAGTGTGTCTGCTGGTGTAATATTGTTTCTATGGTGTATTTTCACTTTTAGAATCTTATTTGATAGTAAAAATAATTGCCAGTGGCAACCAAGAAGCTCTTAAATGGGGATGCATACATGTGGGATAGAAAATGCCATTATCAACGGCTCGTAGCATTGAATTTTTTGGCCTTGATGTCCTCTGCACACTGTGAAAGTTGTCTGTTGTACGGTCACACCACTGTGTATTTATGTTCAAGACAATTAAAAGTAGAAAACAAGAAAAGTTGCAGTATAACAAATTCTGATTGACAGAATTTCGTAAGTAATAATGTACTTAATTTCTTGAGTGTTTTGGACAAATAACAATATATGTTAAAAGTACTTCAGGCAATTTTTTGCCCCAAAAATCTAGCAACGATTCTGCTGTGAAGTGGATTCCCCTATTTACATGATATTAATTAACCCTAAGCCATTGAGTGACAGAATGGACATCAGTTGCAGAAAAATCCTGATGACTGAGAAAGAAATTAAAGGTTTTTTTTATCCTTCTGCTCAGTGGTGGCGAAAAGGGATCACAAACCTTGTGGTGCGGGTGGAGAGCTAAATGTCCCTTATATGGTTGGTTTTGTATTGCAGTCATTGAGGAACCTTTCTTCCATAATGTAAAGAGTATAGAAAATTCCCCTCCATTCTAATTATGTGAAACATTTGTGACAGAGCCGAGGCGAAAAGGTTGGGACATGGATTAAAAGAAATGAACTGTTCCGACTAAATCGGAACATCTAATAGCCTTGCGGCAATGGTTATAGAACTGAAATAGCCCAATATTGCAGACTTCTAGAGCCTGCCTCTGTCCAGAAACAACCTATTCATTTGTGCAAGGACAAAATCGAAATTCATGCAAAATTTGAGAAACCATCAACGTAGTTGTTGTAGGTTTTTATACGTTGAAATTAAAAATTTTCATGGCTCGAGGGGGGGCATGCATTTATCAACAGAAAGAATCAGATGATAATTCACCAGCTATACACTTGATCAAATCATCAAACAATAGAGCCCTAACAGAAATTCCAGACACCGTGACACTATTGAAATAATGCAATATGCTAACAAAACCAACCCCAAAATCTCCAACATATAGGGGAACCTGTTCTAAAATGACATACTCAGATAAAATGACATACCTTGAGTTTCTCGTTACTGCCGCAAGGGGCAGTACTTTTCAGTCTCTGATTGTGTACTGTAGTAGACAACAAAGAACCTGTGTGAGTGGCGGTGCCATTGTGTAAAGCATTTCGGAACAGGAGCGTAATCCTTAAACACGGAGTTGTAAAAGTTTGAGGTGATCATTGTTTGATGTCAGATTTCTACAATTACAATAAGCGGGCCAACATTTGTATAAATAAGGTAAGGAATTAGTTATATTGTGCATATTATAAACCCGTTGTAAAATGTTGCAAGTATTCATAAACGCGAGCATTTACACTCCTGTTTCAGGTTATGAAAGAGGGTAAAATGACATACCCTTAACTAGGATAAAATGACATAGCATGTCATTTTACCAGAGTAAATACTTTTGTGGACCTACACATTTAATAGGAATTATATTATTGCCAAGGCATATAATATGTAAGTGTTGAAAGTTGTTCAATGTGTAAATAATACCAGTAATGGCTAAAGTTAATTAAATAAATCACTATTGCAACTGAATTATTGTAGATATTATGTAAAGCAGACTGAAAATGTTTTCTTTTATTATTATTTTAGGCTACAGAAATAATGGTTGGAGAGTACGTAAGAAAAACTGACAGACAGTCATGGTATAAGGACACTGTGCAACGTGCTATAAATGCAATAAACAATGGAGAAATGGGTTGGCAACGTGCATCCCAGACGTTCTGCGTTCTCCAGGTTACGCTGCGGATGAGAGTGCAGGGGAAAAACAAGCAGGTGGTTGGAGTAGATAAAGGATTGGGTCGTTACCAAACAACTTTTCCGCCGGTGGGAAGGTGGGATCCAGCCAGGAATTGATACACCTGAAACTGCGGCCGAATCATCTTCATTTCCAGCTTTGACTACTGTAACCGAAATTGCACAATCTTTTCCTCCGCCGTCTGCAATGCCATCACCTTGTGGTACCACATCTGTAACTGCAACTTCATCACCCTCATTGCTCAGACCAATCGACATAACACCGCTACCCTCTACATCCCAGGCCAGGTCCTCCAGAAAAAGGAAGCGTGAGGCACCACAAGTCTTAACAGGCAGCCCTTATCTCGCCGAAGTGAAGACAAAAGTTACAGAGAAGGAACTATTAGAGTCAAGACGGACAGCCCGACAAGCCAAGATTAAACTTCAGTTTGATGATAATGACGATGATGATTCTGAGCTACATGATAGTGATGATGATGCGTCTATTGCAACGACTTATTCAGTCATTCGAAACCTAAGGAAACATGGCTGAAGTGCATACAAAGTTCAATGTGGGTGCACAATGAGTGTGCTAGTGTACCAAAGACATTTACTTGCGATTTATGCAAGTAAAAAGTTTCAATTACGTGTTATATGAAAGGGTATGTAACATTCAATTATGTGTTATAAATGGGTATGTCATTTTATCTAAGTACCTCAGGTAAAATAACGCACTGTTGTATTTTTCAAAAAACATTTGTAAAGAGCATATAACATAACATATACTATTTTTAACTGTACCATATAAAAGGTAATGCTTTGAGTTCTTAATATGTAAAAAATAAACAAAGAGTTGCAATTAATACACTTGCTACAGCATTTTTTCCTTACCGTATGTCATTTTAGGACAGGTTCCCCTACTAATTTTTCATCAATAAAAGACAATGTACTTGTTAATGAAATGAAGTCATGGCTCATAGCAAAGATATTACATGCTGCAACAGAAGATATTGCTAGTGATGAAGACATTAATAGTGTCAGTCGTATTTTGCAAGCTTTTGCAAGCTTTTGCAAACTTGGGATTGGATGCAACACCATCTAATGGTATTTTTGATGCGTTAGAACGTTTTGTTTGTAAACTTTACATGCCAAACTCTGCAAAATCGGATGTTGGAGCTGTCCAGTTTACCTTGTTTCAAAGAAAATTGCCGAATGAGAGAAAATGCCACCAACACAGTCAGCACTTCGCTGTGCTATATTGAGAGCACATTATCAAGCCATGGTATGGCGAAATGATGTTGTTGCGAATCCGAAGATTCCACAGCCAGATGCTGGTTATGGATGGGAAAGACAAAACTGTATATTTGTACCCCAGATGACCACGATGCAACCTGCCCCACAGGCCATTCTTGAGCTAGTGAAATGTTCATGCAAAAAGAGTAGATTTTCAACACTTGTATGTAAATGCAGACGTCATGCCTTTCCCTGCACTGACGTGTGAATATGTGGACCCGACAATGATGTAAATAACTGTTTTGACCGGAATGGGGATAATAGTTCATATGAAGACAGTGAAACTGATTAATAAGTGTAATTATTATTTTACATTATTTTTATTTGGACGACCTCCTGTTTTCAAACACTTTGTAGTAATGATCTTCTGAAACAGATTATTATAATATTTAATTAATTTCATTGTGTTTTCGGTAACAAACAAATACATCAATATGATGCCATGGAGTTTTTCTGTCCTTGTATCTAAAATTTATGATGATGGGGTACTTAAATAAAATAAAATAATGAAAGCTACACATTGAATATTTTGTTTCATTCCAAAATATTTTTTATACTCTGCGACACAAAGTAACCCTTCAACGGAAACCAGAAGAGCTGTATTAAGCAATCCGTAAGAGGCTAACAGGTTCATTTATATTATTCGCAATATTTTAGTAATTGTAGAAACTGCATCAAGAAGTATTTAAAGCTTTGAAAATTTGTTGAAGTAGTATAAATGATGAAGATATTGCTGTTTCGGTGAAACAAGTTGTCGGCCATTTTGAATCCCCCCTCCCAGCCCCCTGCACAATTTTTCGGACTGGCAACATCCATATTCGATTTCCTTGTGCCAATACCTTTCAGAAAAGCTAACTCCCATTATTGTACCACAAAAATCCCACGGAAGGCAAGTATATTACCATTTGCCTCCCCACTATAAACCTGTTCATTGTAACCCTAACTACTATCCATAAGCCCTTGGTTTGCGTGCTTGTAAAACTGTAAACTGTGGGAGGGAAAAATCAAATATACCTAATTGGAAAGCTACAAGTGTCTGCTTTCAGACAAAAGCAAGACAAAGTGATTTTAACTTTGTTTTCTATTCAGACAAAAATGTTTGTAAAAGTAGTTTTTTCATGTAATTTTTACATTAGTTGAATTCAATTGTGTGTAGCTTCATGTAAAACAGTCGTAGAAATATGATTTTTTTTTGTGATTGAAGCTTGTTTATGTGGAAATATTTCAGCCAAATATAATGGTACTATCAGCTGTGGAACAGCCACAATTAATAATTAAATTAATTATGATGTTGCAATCTTGGAAATGGCCAGTGCAATTGTCATGAAATGCATATCAAAATGATGGCCGTGGAATAAAAACCAAATTTCCATATCTCATTCTTTCACACTGTGCGAATTGAAAACAAGAGAGAGAATTGTTTTTCTTGGCAACCTTGGCAACCAGTTCCCGCGCAATTCACATCGTTGCTAAGAACGCATGTAGAGCAAGTGATCTTTGTTGCCAAGCATTTCCGCTTGCCCTTTAAATTCTGCATCCAACCAGCTTTGACACTGGAAATGAGCCGAAATAATGTGTTGAGCAAAGGAAAGCATTGTAGAGATGTCGAAAGTTTATTTTGTTACTTCTGTGTTTACATTCCTGCCATGAATATTGCTTGAACACCCAGATAGCCATAATAAATCTTACGTGCATTCTGTCCAGGCAGTCGGTCTCTCACAAGTTCGCGTGTTTGTTCGTACACACAGTATTGAGTGATGGCGGTTCTGTAAAGTGATTTTTTTGTTACATGATAATGGCAAGATGGTAATATCATAGTGGTGCAAAAGAAATGATTGTCAATGCCAAGAGAAATTTCTACCAGGAGAAATGAATTGGCACATTTCGCGACATAAACCAAGGTGTCAAGTGCACGGCGGAGTGTTTGGGTATTACGTCAGCACAGTGAAAAAGGTATGTAAAGAAAAAGGGAACAACAAAACTTTGCATCAACCCAATATTTTATTGGACAAGTTTTTGCAAAATGTGAGAAGAAAGATACATGACACTTATTTTAATTATCCAGTTCAACAGAATCCATTATGAACAGCATTTTATACTTTTACCTTTCACTCATTATATTTATTGAAAATTTATTAGTTTTTAGTCCTTCTGTATCTCTAAAACAACCCACAGCTCTTGCTTATTACAACAGTTGCAGCTGTGTAACAGACCAAAATATAAAAGCAATATTTCAGGTGGAATGTATAGCAACACGTTAAATGCTGATACCACCAACACTACTGGATACAAAGCTTAAGTGAATTTTACATGCATTTTTGCTCAAAATATATTTTAAAATGTTAGTTGGCATGAAGGCTTCAAATGCGCAATTTTTTAAATATAATTTTTAATGCGTTGCTATCGCTAGTACTCACCTCGCTCTGTTTCCTTTGCTTATGAAATCGCTGTACACAGCAGTTGCGTTATTATTGTATACAGAGAAGACTGGATCTCTCACCGAACATCGTTGCACTCAATATATATGTTTAAATGTGCGACATAAAATAATACTGGGAATATGACGTTCATATAAAGCTGAGTGGTGGTGTTTTCTCACTCTTTAAGTTCACTTTAATGCACAGTAAGGCTAATCGGGACTGGACTTACAGTTTAAAGTGGGATCCGAACCACTATATACCTGCACCGGGTATCGAAGGAGATGACGTTCGTATGAAGTTAATAGCTAGAAAAAATCCCCCCCCACCAACAAAACAAAAAACTGCTGTACATCAGTACTCCATTTGCAATATGAGAAATATTTCATTCATAATTTTATGCTCGACAATACTTTTGATGGGCTCGACGGAATGCACTTGCGCGATTCTCGCTGTAAAGTTCAGTGAAACGGCAATGCTGTGAAAGTCGCCTGCAGCCCACGGAGTCTGAGATTGGCCACACCCTGCCATACGGCATGCACCCGTTAACCATATAAGGAGTGCGAAAGAATAATTAATATCTGGAACCATATTTGAGATACACATGCCAAACTTCTGGAATTTGATCATATGCGTTATATCAACAGTTTTTTGCAATTTCATTGAATTTGTAATTATCCATTTCAAGTTTGCGCATTTCCCTGAAATGCCCAATTTTGAAGCATCTAGTAAAAATATGCATTTAATTTTTGCTACAGAGGTGCAAAAATAATCAAACTTGAAGTACACAAAATCTTAAAATTATATGTAGAGTAGTCACAAGAAAAGCTTTCCACAAAATTTGCGAGGACTTTCACCAACATTCAGGTCAACTCGGTATCTCCGTCCTTCGTCCGAACGAAGGTTGACGCGTAGATGGATGTTTGCAAGGCGACAGCCGATCTAGGAGTCTTGACCGACTGAATGTTAATACACAAATTGAAAACTATAAGAGTACTTTATTACAATTATGAATAAGGGTAATAATTTTAATAATAATACTTACATAATGTGTTCCTAGTCTGCATCTTCTTAAAGTGGATGAATCCAACTCATTTCATCTTCACTGCCATCATAATCCATGGTGCTATCATTATCGCTATCAGTGTCGCTGTCATCTCCCAGGTTGACAATCCGTTCGGATGCTTCATCCAATATGTGATCACTCTCAATGTACTTGTTTTCAATGTTGTTTACATGGCTACAGCGAGCTGCCCAATCCTCTGCTCCAATTGACTATCTTTTCCATGAGCAACGTTCTTGCATCATCGAGGTTGAAAGTGACATTCTTTTGAGCTACATAATTTTTATTTTCAGCCCAAATCATTTCCACTGGGTTTAAGTCCGGATGATAAGGAGGGAGGTGGAGGACAGTGTGGCCATAGATGACTAGCAGTCTGTCAATTTGATATGTCTTTTATGAGCATTTGTGGGTTTTAACCAAGGCGTACAACTCAGGTTTTAACATCTCATCAGAATATGGAATTCCCTTCTCTGTCAACCAGTCCTGCATAACTGTCTTACGAGAGGATGACGTAGGTGCACGCTCACATTGCACATTATGGTACGAAGAATTATCCATTACGATTACAGAACTGGGCAGCAAATTAGGAATTAATTTCTCTGTCAACCATCTTTCATACTTTTTGTAGTTCATCTTGTCGTTATAACCTCCAGTTTTTTGGTGGGATTTGAAAATTAACAAGGCATTTGGCATGAAACCTGCTTGAGAACCTGCATGCAGATATGTTTTTGTCAGTGTAAACAATAGACCTGCCTTCTTTTCGGTACCGTTTTATGCTCCTTATGTATTGCATTCGCAAAAACCTTATGTCATTCTTCTCCATTAATATTCTGCGCATGTCTTTTTTTTTTTTTCATCGAAATCCCAAGCCTCGAACTATATTGCTTAGTGTAGTTACACCACCTTGAAACTGTATATCTTCAAACAACTTCCTACAAATATTTTCCAGCGTTGGTCTCTCGGCATTGGTTGTATGAAAATTGTGAATTGTTTGCCTTAGCACACACTTATCAAAATCATCCAATTCACACTTTTTGACACATTTTGGTCTTCTTTTCCCCGGCGTTGTAAACAATTCAACTTCCCCACTTTCAACCGTTCTCGCTTGTTGAAGAACACTCTGCACCAACCTTTCGGACACACCCATTGCTTTCGCCACTTTCACTTGAATTTCTTTTACATTGCGAGGAGCACCTGTTTCATTTCTCATGAATTTGTAGACGTTATAAATAACTTCCCTTGTTTCAATATGTAATGTTTTGGCACTTCCTAATTTAGACTTATGTGGGGCCATTGTTACACTCTGCAGCACATACACAGTCACGTAGAGCTGATATTTTAATATTTTAACACAGAATGCCACGAGCCACCACGATTCCACAATAACACTAACTCGCTCTTGCTGTGCGTGCACCGCGGGACGATACATACCGCCCGAGCCAATGTTGAAGACTGTGCCCTGCAACGAGCGTATTATCAAGCAGAGCAGCCCCGTGATAAGCATTGGGTCACACAGGCGAAATTGTGTTCTCTGCGCATCAGTGATTGTGGCAAGCTTTTCGTGTGACTACTCTACAGTCGATTATGAACTGTATGGTGTTAAGTTCCCTGTTCGTGAAAATTGGAAGAAAAACTACACTTTTAAGGGATTTTTTTTATTATAGTAAGATACCAAAGTTAAAAATAATTTTCAGATAATGCTTATTAAAAAGTAGATACTTGAAGCTTTTCAATGAGGTATATTTGAATTTTTTCCTCCCACGGAGTACAATTTCACAAGCGCGTAAACTGAGGGCTCAATATTTCTGTCATGGATAGTAGGGGTGTGTGTCAATCCATTATGAACAGCATTTTATATATATGCATGTGTGTATGGTATTGGTTGGAGTATACTGAAAGGGTATAAGCTTACAGCTTTACTTAAGTTTTCCAAGGGGACTGTTACCACTGAAGAATCTCTGCTGTCGTCTATGGTGAGGTTAACAATGTGAATAACAGTCTGGTCTCAAAAACTTTGTGCAGGACTTTAAAAAGTCAAATTATTATCAAAAAGTGGGAGGATCCATGTTCTGCACAGTGCTCACCCGCAGGTCAAATGGAGGGAGGATAGTAGTGTGATGGAGGGAAGAACAACAACAACAAAAAAAAAAAAAAAAGAGGGGAATAGGCCACACGTGTGCCACATCCTATGTTTGTGAATAATCTTTTGTGCCTACGGAGGTTGATTTATCACTTTTGAAGAGTCAGCGGAACCCAAGGGTTTCCAGTCTTTTTTTACTACCATGTTCTGGAGCTGTTAGACAGCAACCAACATTTTACCTTACTGGCAAAATGCTAGAAAATAAACAATGTTTTTACTACAGAAAAATAACCTGCATATTTGGAAATTTTCTTGAAGATAGCCAGATACACGAATTACACCTTTATGTTCATAAAAACTAATAACAAAATTGCAAGTTATTTTTAAATCTATTATACCAGTAAAATTATCGTCAATTTTCCTTATGTATTGATGAGGTGTGATTAGTCTTGGGAAAGCAACATTATTGTATGATATTAATAAAATAAGTTTATGATTAGAATACATACCCATTATTATTAATTATAGGGAAAAGAAGATCAGTTCCTGAAGGATCATCAACTCCTCCCTGATGACTTTGTGGATGCTTGTCGGGATGCAAAAATGGGCCTCGTACTGCAGATGCAGGAAGGGTACGACCACAGCTACTTCTTCATTGCATCTTTCATAGGAAAGCACATCGAACATCATATGAGGTATCTCAAAGCATAAGCAGTGCCATAAACAAGGCTGATTGTGAAGAAATCTATTTTTGTACCCACTTCCATGGAGAATGGTCAGGTGAAATGTTAGAATTGTAACCTCTGCAACATCCGAATCCAGTAATAAAATTTAAATGCAAATATGTAGGTATTTGTTTTTTCTTGCTAGTTCTGAATTTACCCATTGATTGCCATGTAGTATTTCTTCTCGATTCCTGCAAGATATTATCACCATTTGTGATAATAATAATAATTATAGTGTAATTACTAAATATTTTGAGTTACAACTATACTCAGCAACTATTGATGAGCATCAAATTAACTATAAATGTGTTTTAAATGTAACACAGTCAATCCCACACAGTAATAACAGTAGAAGTGAAAAATCGGTGAAACCAGAGCTGACTCCGTAGCTGACTTGTTATGCCCAACACCTGGGTTCATGTCCTCCATTTTTGGCTTAAATTTCTGTGAAGTAACAATAAATTTTCAGTATCAGTTTTGAAACTTTAGTGTGTTCCGAAGTTTCAGATTAACCATATTTAATATTAGGGTTCTGTAACTTCATGACAGGCTAATAATTTATAAACTGATCACTCTCTCAATATCATCCCATGGTAAAACATGCAGCAAATGGACAGGTGAAATTACATACTGTGACCCCAATAATCCCTGTCAGTGCATCCATAAATAATACATAATACATCCATACATTTAATAAATTATAAGAAATTTAGACATTTATTCTGGGTTTTCTAAATCCAGAAAATAAACTGAGAAATACTGATTGCATTTATTCAAAATTTCATTGTTTTTAGTGGAGGAGGGGGAGTATTCAATTATAGTGGTGCCTCACATAACAAATTCAATCCATTCCCAAGCCTGGTCCAAAATTTTGAAAGATCATAAATTGCAGGGAATATCAAAAACATCACCAATGTTGGAAACGCTAGGAATTTACTATAAGTTATGGAAAATACAGTGAATTATTTTATTCACCATTTCATTATGGAATTTCTACAAATCTTTCATCAAATCTGGATATCTGTTATCTGGATTTTGTGCCCATCTCTAGTACCTACATGTAGTCACTCGTGCATTGTTAATTTTGTTTTTCAATGCTTTGGTCGATCCTTCTTTTAGTGCACTTGTAACATTTGTTTTGTACATGAATTATAGTCAGGCTGCTCTTTATGTATAAAGTACAGTACCCAGCCTGCCAGATCATATAAGATAGTGAGGTGCTCCTGGGCACCAATGCATTTTTAAAGAGAATTACATGACCTTTGGTATGAGGTATAATACTGTACATGACATTTCATTAGAAACTAAAATTGTTACAGCTGTTTGTTCAATGCTGAAGCTGTTTTGCACGATATTAGTCTCAATGTCAGGACCATTTTCATATTTGGTGTGTGCGAAATCACTTGAATGTCAACCTCTTTTTCCACGTAGTATACCCTGGATTGCATTTAACAGACTAGTGAGGCTCGGGCATCTGGACTCAGCTGGAGTAATCTTCTGTTTGGTTTGTGTTATATCATCCCTACATTGTACTGCTCTGAAACTGTATGATTGGTAGATTTACAACTCAAATGTTTCACCATGTTAATATTTGTTTGAAGCCTACATTATGCTCAGATAGGGTAATTGGGACTGGACCTACAGCTTCAAGTAGAATCCAAACCACTATGTGCCTCCACGTGGGATCAAATCTGCGGATTATTTCTTGTATTGAGGGGTTAGCCATTAAATATAATATTTTTTTGATTGGAATTAGAATTGTTGGTATTTGGATAATTAGTCTTGTTTGTATATGTCAAATTGATTTAAGGGCCTTGGTTGCATATTCATCTGTGGCACATATAGGTCTTGTTTTAATAGGAATTATGACTATAAGAGTGCATTACCACTGCTACTCCATTGGAGAGGCTTTATTTTTTCACCAAAATCGTTAACAGCAATTTTTCTAAAAAGTACCGGTAATAGACTTATTACTTCAATGCACTGTCAGCTATTAAAGCTCTTTTTGTAATTTATTTACGCATTTTTAAATATAAGATAAATTTACTATTACAGTATCACAAAATCAACTCTTCAATATCAGTATTGTTAATTACAAGTTTTCCATTATTGATATGAGTTTTGCTGGATTATCTACACCAAAGTAATGAAGAATTGCCCCAAGGCATTCAAATCAAACATAATTGCTTTGATCCAAATATTTGATCTCAAATATTTACAACAGAATTAATCAATTTTCTGGATTTGTATAACGTACAGGATAGTTCATATCTCTGAAGATGTCATGTCAGTAAATAAATCCTAAATTTTGTGCTTGAGTTCATTTCGCATTTTGCATCATTTCATGACAAAATGCACCTCACACCTTTCAAAACCATGGAAAATTAACATCATAATCATCCTTTGCTGTTTCCTGCCTCTGGCTGGATCGGCATAGAAGTCAAGCCTCTCCATTTTTTCCTGGTCTTCCACCACTCCTCTCTTTTCATGGTGGTCCAATCTTGTCCTCTTCTCCTAATACTCTCCGCTATCTGCTCTTTCCACTGACATCTTGGTCTCCCCCTTGGCCATATTCCCACTTCTTGTGCATTGTAAGCTCTTACTGGTAGTCTTTCTGCATCCATCCTTTTCACATGTCCGAACCATCTCATCTATGCCTGATCTATCCTATCCTGAAGCTTCACCACCCCCACTGTGCCAGATCACCTCATTCCTTATTCTATCCCTTCTAATCTTCCCCATTATACTCCTTAAAAATTTTATCTCCACTGCCTGCATCTTTCTTTTGTCTCTCTGTCATTGTCCAAGTCTCTGCTCCATACATACGAGGGGTGATCAGGTTGCTCCGACCCTTACATAGAAGGAATGACGTTATGATTGATTTTTTTATTTTGTTATTGTTTAGTGATCCTTTATATGCTTTCATTCTGAATTGCAAGTCTGAGTAGCGTACAGTTTTCTTTTTACAGGGGTTTAACTGAGTGAAATTGTGTCAATGTGCCAGAATGGAGAAAACTGAGGTGAGAGCGGTGATCAAATATTTTGTGAAGAAGAAGTGGACGGTATCCAAAATTCATGAGGACTTGGTGGATACACTAGGGGACACTGCTCCTTCATACAGTATGGTGAAGAGATGGTGTCGTGAGTTTTAATTGTGGGAGAGAGTCGTGCGAGGATGAACATGCAGGTGGAGTACCAAAAACTGTCATGACGACCGAAAACATTAACAAATTCCACGATATCGTGCTGAAGGATTGTCGAGTCACTATCCGTCATGTTGCCGAGATGTGTGGCCTGTCATATTTTACTGTTCAAAACATAATTACCCAGGAATTGCAATGAAAAAAATTGCTGCAAGATGGGTCCCTCGAAACCTCACCCCAGATCAGAAGCGCACCCGAGTGCTCATCACTCAAGAACTTCAAGTTTCGTGCTGATATAGACAATTTTCTTGCCCGATTTGTAACTATGGTTGAAACATGGGTCCATCACATCAACCCAGAAACAAAATCACAGAGCATGGAGTGGAAACACCCACATTCTCCACCAACGAAGAAGGTCAAGGTGCAATCGTCAGCCAAGAAGGCGATGGCCTCAATTTTCTGGGACTGCAAGGGTGTCCTTCTTGTGGACTATCTACAAAGAGGCCAAACCATCACTGGCACATACTACAGTGACCTAATCAAGAAATTACGTGACTCCATCAAGAAAAAGAGGCGTGGGATGTTGACCCGTGGTGTGCTCCTTTACACCTGTCCACACCTCACGCATTGCGAGGACCGTTATCGCAGATGCATCGTTCGAATTGTTGCTCCACTCACCCTATTCCCCAGATTTGGCCCCAAGTGATTTCTATTTGTTCAAACATTTGAAGAATGAAATTGGTGGGCAAAAAGAATTTTGATGATTCTGAGGTGATAAGGGCTGTGGACTCATGGTTGGAGGACCAGTCGGAAGATTTTTTTTGCAAGGTATCCAGGCGTTAGAGCACCGATGGGAAAAGTGCATTGGAGTTGCAGGGGAGTACGTTGAAAAAAAAAAAATTGAAACCCTATTACTGCTCTTTCTATGTTAGGGTCAGAGCAACCTGATCGCCCCTCGTAATTCGGCAAATAGTATGTGTTATATATTACCTTCTTGCATTTCATAGGTACATAATCTGTTCCATATTAATCTTCGAACTCTTTGATATAGTCCACCACCTATTTGTCCTCTTCTGTTTACCTCCTCATCTATTCTTCCACTTCTCTCAATTATGCTTCCTAGATATTTGAAGCTCTCCACAACCCTCAACCCTTCCATGTCCATCTTTATTCTTGGTTCATTCCTGGCTCTGTTTCTTGTTGTTATTAGCACCTTGCTCTTTTCTGCACTGAATTTAATTGCTGCTCTTCTGATATAATCATTCCAACTATCAAGCTGTCTATGTACTTCTTCCCTGTTCCCCCATATTTCTAAGTCGTCAGCAAACAACAGGGCCTTCATCTCCTCCTCTCCTATCTTCTTCCCCACCTCTTCGTTAATTGCATCCATTGTAACTATGAAGAGCAATGGGGAAAGAGCACTTCCCTGTTTTAGTTCATTACTTATACTGAACTACTCCGTTCTTCCCACTGGTGTCTTCACACAGCTCTGGTTGGCCTTGTATGTGCTCTGCACTCCACTCCTTTCTCTCTTAGAGCCTTCCAAATCATTCTTCTGTCCATGCTATCATATGCCTTTTCTATATCTAGGAATGTCATAATCAAATATAACATAAGATGTGTTATTTCACATATTGTGTTTTTGGCAAAAACAAAATATGCATGCCCCTAAGTACGAACTATTTTTATGTCAGTTCTCACATGAAAAAAAAAAAAAAAAAAAAAGTAAAGAAAATGTAGTTAATGTGCTGTTTTCTTGCTAAGCAGTGAGTTGTGACATTAAAAAACTTCTTACATCACATGACTGCAATGTTCTTGTTAAAAACGTCACAAAACACATAAACAGCACAATACGACGCACTTTGAAAGTTTATCCAAGCCTTCGAATCCTTCTCGGAGTCATCATCAAGGCTGGTTGAAAAATGTCAAAGAAAAGACAGTCGAGGTTACAATTATCTCGACTGTTTCCTTTTTGCCGTCTCTCAACCGACCAGCCCTGATGGCGACTCCAAGATGGATTCAAAAGCTTGGATGAAATTTTAAAGTGTGTCGTATTGTAGATTAGGCACACACAGTAGTTGTACTACGTAGAAATTTTTCAGCGAAAAATGCAGGCTCGACGAAGTCTACCTTGTTTCAAAGGCAACAGATCCTGTTGCAGTACCACTGGCAGAGATGATTCCACGCAGGTAAAACAGCGATAGCAAAAGATCAGGTGAGGCCGGGCCAGCTCGTTACCTCAGTGGTTAGAGCCTGCATTTTTCGATGAAAAATTTCTACATGTCGTATTGTGTTGTTTATGTGTTTTGTGACGTTTTTAACAAGAATGTTGAAAACAATTGAGTATGGATAACAAGAAGTATTGTGTAGTTTGAATCATGTTAAATTGAACAGATGTTAATGTATTTTATTCATGCTAAATAATAATTATATCCACTAGAGAACTGGGTTGTCATTTGAAACCATGTATCATATTGCTGGGACGTACAGGAATGAGTTACAGAGCATAATGTGAAATGTCCAAGGTTTGCTGACACTGGCAATGCCTCCCATCACATATCCACACAGACTCTTGAGCCCTGGTCTTTGAGGCTACACATGAGAACAAATCATGAAGCAACTGACATATACACAACAACTAGATTATTATCATGACTGTGGTTGCAGGCATAAAAGCCTAGTTAACATGTAATAATGTAGGAGGAAAAGAGGAAGACATTTGGGTGCTTGCTGAGGGATCTTTCATTTGTCACTTGGAAATGAACCTTAGGAAATAAATGCAACCTTCACTCTCACGGTCTTCTGGGACCACTCCTGCTGGATTTCATGCTATCAACGCTGACAGCTATTGTGGCACACACACATCTCCGAGCTGCCATCAGGAAAGAGCACCAAGGGGTTCTCGATGTGGACAATGTGGTTATCCTCCACGATGATGCCAGGCCTCATGTGGCAAACAGGATCATCGACAGACTTCTATCATTCGAATGGGAGATTCTGGAGCATGCACCGTATAGTCCAGACCTTGCTCCCAGTGATTTCCACGTGTTCGGTCCACTGAAGAAGTTCCTGGCAGGGCAGAGGTTAATTTATGATGGCAAAGTGAAGATCACTGTCCAGCGGTGGTTCCAACATCAACCTGCCAAATTCTACAACAGCGACATCTGCAAACTAGTGGTGTGATGGGACAAGTGCCTGAACCACTGTGGTGACTATGTGGAAAAATAGTGCAAGGTACATAGAACAATTCCTATATTTTGAGTTCCCTGCATGTTTATTATTTCAGCTGGAAAAAAAATAAGGGGCAAAAAGTTTTCTTCAATTTGCCCTTTAAGGACAGCTTGAAGATGTACCAAGTGGTCATAATGCTAAAGGTGATTATTTGTCAATACAGTCCTGTGAAGTTGACAGTACGGTATTGTGTGTGCTGATCTTTGAAAATGTTGTTACCTTGTTCTTTTATCACTTTGCATTGTGTAATGTTACCCTGCGAGGTTGACAATATTATTGATGTAATGTTTTCCCATTGTTAACAGACATGTGCCATGTGTTTTGGGGGATTTTTACATTCAAATTTGATGAAAACTTTTTACATGAAGTTGGCAGCTCTACAAGTCAAGCAGCTTTGCAACATTGAAGATTTATGATGTCTGTGTAATTCAGCTTTTCACCACATTCCTGGGCTGCAGTTTAGAGACTACGAGGTGGTATCACAAAGTTTCGAGACTAGTTCCGTTTACGAGAGAGTACTTTATTTATCTACATTTACACACAATCACCTTCAAAATAGTAACCTTGTACAGCAATACACTGCTCCCAGCGTTTCAGCCACTGCTGGAATGCATCCTGGAAGTCTTATTTTCGAAGTGTGTCAAGCATCTTCTGCGATTCGCACTGGATCTCCGCAATGGTGTCAAAACGGCGACCTTTGAGCTGGATCTTCAGCTTCGGGAAAATGACGAAGTCCGCAAGAGCCAAATCTGGTGAGTAGGGTGGGTGTTGAAGTGCGATCAACTTATTTCTGGTGAGAAACTCACGTGTGAGGAGAGCACGGTGACGGTGCATTGTCGTCGTCGATCAGCCAGTTTTTCGCGCGCCACAGATCCGGTCGCTTTCGCTGAATGTCCTCCCTCAGACATCTTAAAACCTGGCGGTAGAACTCGCTATTGACGGTCTGGCCCCTGGAGACGAATTCGTGATGCACAATGCCGCGAATGTGAAAAAAGACGGTGAGCATTCACTTGGTCGAGCTGTGGACCTGCCTCGCCTTTTTCGGTCGTGGAGATGATGTGCTCTTCCACTATGAAGACTGTTGCTTTGTCTCAGGGTCGTACCGTTACACCCAAGTTTCGTCACCAGTAATGATCCTCGACATGAAGGATGGGTCATCCACGGCACGCTGACGGAGTTCTTGGCAGACTTTGATGCGGTGTTCCTTCTGCACCTGGGTCTGCAGCCTGGTCATGAACTTGGCAGCAACAGGGTGCAAATCACACATGAGGATTGCCTGCACTGTTCCGTATGACACACCGACAATGGCAGCAATTATTTTCCTGTAGTTTACGGTTATTACAAGCATAAGAAAACAGTTTTTCTTTGTGACGTTTCAGGAGAACACACGCTCCTTTCATCAGACATTTATTTTCATTTTGACTAAAGATACAGTTATAACAATGGTTAGTAATTTTTTAAACAAAAAGAATCTGTTATATAATGAATGTTGTCAATGTTACATTGTTGTAATATAGCAACTTAACTGTGAAAAAAGCAGTCTGTTTTATTTTTATTTCAGATTTTTTTAAATTATGAATCCCAAATATCATCAGGTAATTCAAATTCATTATTGTTTTCACAAAGTCTCTTGATGTTTTCTGTTACATTAAATTTTAAAGATGGTGGCTTACTCCATTTGTGAAAAAGAAAACTCCATACTGGATCTATGTTACCATTTTCATTATTTAATTTATTCCAGTGTTCTTCTGCAATGAACGAAGCTTCCCAGACATTCAACTCTGTGTTTCCCGTTAATCTTTTTAAAACCCTTCTCTTTTAAATCAAATGCTTCTCTTCGATGATATGAGTTGACAAACCTGTTCTTGGGTTTAGATTTATAATGTCCAAATCGTGTTTGTGCCATCTTATTGCCATTTTCCTTGCTGTTTGTCAACATAATCTTTTGAACATGAACAACTTATATTATATATTCCTGTGGTTTCCACATCTGGTAGAGAGTTTCTCATTTTGAATTCATTAAATGTACATTCCAAACTTCTTGGTGATTTAAAAACAATTTTGAAATTAAACGTCACAAAGAAAAACTGTTTTCTTATGCTTGTAATAACCGTAAACTACAGGAAAATAATTCTATAATGCAAGCAATGCGTACATACAAGAAAAACTATTATTCATCTATTACGGGGAGAGAGGTACGTACATTCCAGAAATATCAAATCAAGATTCAAACAACACTTCAGAGAATCAGATTTTTGAGAAGATGCAAGTTAAACAATATAGTGCCAAATTTTTTGAAGTGGAAAGTTCGAACTCGTAATACCTACACCAGTGAATTTAAAGGAAAGCTAAAAATGTTAATGATAGGATGACTAATCAGGGACTCGTACTCAGAATTGGACAGCCTTTCTCGAAAGACATATGATCTCCACATAACATTGTCAAATCCTTTGCATCCACTCATATGGGATAAAGTAAACAGAGCTACACAACAAGTTGTAGAACACTACAGCAAGCTTTCAGAAAGGAGACTTGATAGGAAATTCTACCAGCTAATTCAAGAAGAACAAGTTATATACAACAACAATGAAAGAAGGGAAGCAGTTGTCACTGGTAAAATAGAAACTAAGAACATTGACAACAGATTATTTATAAATCTTACGGATATTGAGGTACCTGATGAGTATATAGAAATTTTTCAATTCAGAATGAAATTTTCAGTTGGTAGTGCTTATATACACAAGGAAGATTTTGTGATTTCAATAGAGAAAGCACTGAATTTCTTAGATGATGAGGAGGAAAAGAGAAAATTACGAAGTCTCACACATGATGCTCTTGATGAACGGTTAAGTTTTGAATACAACAGAAGAAATAACAGAGGTCCAAAATACACAGAACGGGAGAAAGAGCATATAAGGTTAGGGAAAAAAGTTCATGGTTTCAAGATCTGGTTGAAAGAAAACGACATTTTCTTAATAAAATCGGACAAGGAAAATAAACCTGTCCTTATCCGAATTGAGGACTATAAAGAAAAAATGGAAGAATGTTTCAAAGTAAACAATTTCACAGAAACCTCTCGAAACCCTATAACTAAAATAATAAATGAGGTAAAGAAAGTAATTAAAAACAGTATCACGATACCAAGAGAAATGAAGAAAAAACTCATTGTCAAAAATTCAACCCTGCTGATTGCCTATGGACTACCAAAAACTCACAAACCGGGAACTCCAATATGACCCATCATTGCAACTTTCACTCATCCTGCATACAAACTATCCAAATATTTAGTTGAAAGACTTGCTATAATTAAACAACAAACACCATTCAGTGTTAAAGATGCATATGAAGTGAAACAGAAACTAAAAAAATATTGTTTGGAATAATGAGTATCGTATTGCAAGTTTTGATGTTGAAAATTTATATCCTAGTGTCCCAATAGAAGGTGCCACAGATGCATTACACACATGGCTTATTGAGATGAAGGTTAACCCAGTAGAATCATGGGAAATGGTTCGATGGTTTACTGTATGTGCAAATTACAATTACTTTATATTTGATGGCAAAATCTATCAGCAAAGTAATGGTTTATCAATGGGAAACCCAGTATCCAGAATCATCTCCAGCATTTTCCTTCATTACATAGAATCTCCAATTGTTAATGCGATAGGTGCGGATATCAAACTCTACATCAGATGTAGATGATGTGCTAATTATTGCTATAAATGAGAACACCATCATGGACGTATTTAAATTGTTAAATGAATCACATCGTCGCATAAAATTCACTTGCGAACCCATGAATAACAATGTAATTTCTTTCCTTGATCTGCAAATTAAGACAACTGACTTAACAATTCAAACATCAGTCCATAGGAAAAAATTAGCGGGGGAAAAATACATCCATGCCAAATCAGAACATTCGCGTATAACAATGGATAACATATTTTTAAATTTTTTTCCTGAGAGCACAAAGACTATGTTCTAATAATGAGGATATCGAAAATGAAGAAGAAAGGCTCTTTAATATAGCAAAAGAAAATGGTTTTCACACTAACAGAATAAACCAAATCAAAAAACAAGTCGCAAGAAAACTAAAGGAAAAGAGAAATACAGACGAAGATGAAAAATCTGTTGAAAAGAAATTTGTGTGCATTCCATTCCACAAGGGATTCTCACATAAAATTGCAAAAATTTTTAGAAGTTTTAATTTCAAAATTGTTTTTAAATCACCAAGAAGTTTGGAATGTACATTTAATGAATTCAAAATGAGAAACTCTCTACCAGATGTGGAAACCACAGGAATATATAATATAAGTTGTTCATGTTCAAAAGATTATGTTGACAAACAGCAAGGAAAATGGCAATAAGATGGCACAAACACGATTTGGACATTATAAATCTAAACCCAAGAACAGGTTTGTCAACTCATATCATCGAAGAGAAGCATTTGATTTAAAAGAGAAGGGTTTTAAAAAGATTAACGGGAAACACAGAGTTGAATGTCTGGGAAGCTTCGTTCATTGCAGAAGAACCCTGGAATAAATTAAATAATGAAAATGGTAACATAGATCCAGTATGGAGTTTTTCTTTTTTACAAATGGAGTAAGCCACCATCTTTAAAATTTAATGTAACAGAAAACATCAAGAGACTTTGTGAAAACAATAATGAATTTGAATTACCTGATGATATTTGGGATTCATAATTTAAAAAAATCTGAAATAAAAATATAACAGACTGCTTTTTTCACAGTTAAGTTGCTATATTACAACAATGTAACATTGACAACATCCATTATATAACAGATTCTTTTTGTTTAAAAAATTACTAACCATTGTTATAACTGTATCTTTAGTCAAAATGAAAATAAATGTCTGATGAAAGGAGCGTGTGTTCTCCTGAAACGTCACAAAGAAAAACTGTTTTCTTATGCTTGTAATAACCGTAAACTGCAGGAAAATAATTCTATAATGCA
The DNA here is from genome assembly GCF_977018435.1 of Lepisma saccharinum. Classification (NCBI taxonomy): domain Eukaryota; kingdom Metazoa; phylum Arthropoda; class Insecta; order Zygentoma; family Lepismatidae; genus Lepisma; species Lepisma saccharinum. The sequence continues at coordinate 39,023,857 of NC_139238.1, forward strand.
AGCAATGTGCACATACAAGAAAAACAAATGGCAGCAATGTTGTGGATTGTTCTCCGACGATCCTCATGCATAAGTTGCCGAATGGTTTCGACATTTTCGGGTGTTGTGCTCGTTGAAGGTCATCCTGATCTCTCGTCGTCTTCCAGTGATGTTCTTCCAATTTTTGAAGCATGCGTGCCACTCAAAACACCTCGCACGACTTATTGCAGCATCACCGTACACTTGCCGAATCATGTCAAGCGTCTCTGTGGCGGATTTGCTCAATTTCACACAGAATTTCATGTTTGCTCGTTGTTCTAACTTGCTGTCCATGATGGAATCGTAGATGTGGTAACGCACGTGGTCAGAAGAGCACCAGCTGCACAGCTCACGATGTACACAGGACGATGTCTCTTGGCACACTGGCTTATGAAGGTTGGTGCTCCCTGTGCCTGTGCGAGCAGCCTTGCGCTGCCATCTGTTGGTGTGTTACAGAACTAGTCGCGAAACTTTTTGATACCACCTCGTATATAAGCAGTGAGCCTGTGGCATTCACTCAACAGGTCGGTAGGTACCAGGGCTTGCCCCGAGTTGATACCTTCCCAGAGATGAGGCCTGCTCAAATAATAGTTTCTTTATGTAGTCATGGAGACTAATCAATGTCCAGTTATTGACGAGGATTGATAACGTAAGTACAGATGATTGAGGTACCAGATACTTCTTTTATTTCCTGTTCCTGGCAGCAGTCCACCGAAGGAGAAGGGATAGTAATATATATGCTAACAGAATAAATTGTACAATTACAGTAAGGTCAGTTAAGTCAATTAATCATTAATAAAGTGTTAACTTGATCAGGACCTGTAATTTAACCCAGCAAGGCGTGAGAAATTATGAGATCTTCATTTTCCTGACAGAGAGAGTTGAGGGTTGATCAACATCACAATAAGCTTATAATCAAGAAATACAGGATGGCCATAAAGTATTTCCCTCATTACAAACATTTATTAAAAAAAAACTATTACAGCTTTAGGTACAAGTTGAGTTAATATAGGAGGCGCTACAATCACTGAAACTAAAAATGGTGATTTCAGTGCAGGTTTCAATGCAGGAAAATGCACAGTGTGTTTTATGGTATCATCAGCTAAATTTTACTAGGGAATATGGACGAAAACCACCTACCTGATTACAAAAGCATAACTGAATGGTATGCCAAATTTATGGAAATCAGAAGTGTGGAATCCCGTCCACAACCATTCATCAGTCAAGAGTATGTTGAGGCTGTTCAACAAGCATATCAACGAAGCCCTTCCAAGTCCACTCGTCGAGCATCTCTGAAACCTGGAAATTCCTCGGTCTACAGTGCAAAAAAATTTACACAAACGGCATCAATTACATGCATATAAAGTCCAGTTAATGCAAGCTTTGAAGCCGGATGACCATCCCTGACGAGCTGATTTTGCAAAGGATCGATAACGGCAATAGTTACCTGCAGCGTGTGTGTTTCTCAGACGAGGCTACTTTCCACATGTCTGGGAAAGTAAACAGGCACAATGTGAGAATATGGCGTTCAGAAAATCCTGATTTTGTCATGGAACAAGAAAGAGATAGCCCTAAAGTGAATGTCTGGTGTGGCTTGATGCATGACCGAGTCATTGGTCCTTTCTTTTTTCGGAGCCGACAATAACACCAAACATTTACCTGGACATGATGCAACTTTTTGTGACATCTTAACTGAATGACTTGCAACCCACAGTGGTTTTTCAACAAGATGGTGCACCACCACACTAGCTATTAATGGTTCGAAAATTCTTGGCTGAGACATTTCCTGACAGGTGAATTGGGCACGAAGGTCCAACCCCCTGGCCCCTCCTATCGCCGGACATAACGCCACTGGATTTTTTTTCTGTGGGGTTATGTGAAGGACAGAGTGTATGCAAAACCTGTACCTGGCCTGAACACACTCAGAAGAAGGATAACTTGACAACTTTCTCTTTCCTTCCTTCCTTTCTTAATTCTGCCACAATTTCTCTCTTCTCCTCACTCTGCTTCTCTCTCTCTCTATTGTTCTTCTGTTCTCTGCGTTCTTTCTTTCTCTCTCTCTGCGCATAACTGGCATGTCATCTTTAATTCCACTATACCGCTTCTTTCACGTATCTGTTTATTTTCTCTTCCCCTTAAAATATGTTTCTTCTGATGACACGCAAATATGACGTCACTATATCCTGCCTAAAAATACCGAGTGTCCCAGAAGTATTTTCCTGATTACAAACTTTATTCATATCCGCTATGTGCAAGGTAGAAATGTGAAAGTGGTGCCAAAATGTTGGAAAACTAACCAAGTTTTTTTGTTCCACGTTTCAGTAACGTGGCTGTAGTGTAGCAGTGTCAGTGCCCAGGAAACTGGAAATGTTCACTAATCAGGAAAAAGATCAGTGTGTCCTCTGGTATCACGAGACCTGGTCACCAATAACAATGCAGAGGAACTTTCAAACAACGTATGGAAAGATGCCGCCCGATGTCGAGAGCATTAAGTCGTGGTATGACAAGTTCAAGACCACAGGATCTGTTGCTGACTTACCGAGAAGTGGCCGAACTATCAACCTCAGCGATTTCAAACAACGTAAAACATCAGCCGAAAAGTTATCTTCATGATATCTTACATAAACGTTTATTGTTTCCTGCATACAAGGTGCATATTGTACAGGCTTTGTTGCCTAATGATACCAGGGGACACACTGAGCTTTTTCCTGATTTGTGAACATTTCCGGTTTTCTGGGCACTGACACTGCTACACTACAGCCACGTTACTCAAACCTGCAACAAATAAACTTGGTTAGTTTTCCAACATTTCGGCACCACTTTCACATCTCTACCTTGCATATAGCGGATATGAATAAAGTTTGTAATCAGTGAAAGACTTCTGAGACACCCTGTACTTCTCAATTTTGATCCTCCTTGGAAGAGTTTGTGTGGGCACCCACACCTCTAGCTGTAGTAGTTCTTGAGATGCCGACATGTCGCATGATAACTTTCCTAAACTGGCAGCATGGGCATGTCAAGATAACTTCCATCATAAGAATCAAATATTCGACGTATTTAATTCACTCTTGTAAATGTTAATATTCCTGAGACAGCTGTAGTTGAGACCGGTGTAGTACACGAACTTTTGAATGGATTTGTGAATGTCAGTTTGGCGTTAGACGAACACCTTGACGCAAGCTTTTAATTTTTTCCCCTCCCGCCGGGGGGCAGAAACGGTGCCAAGGCCAAGACACTTCTCGCTAGCATGCTCTGGGGAGTCCGGTATCTTGAAACATGTAACTGCTGCCAAGGAGACTTCCTACATCGATTTTCTTTCCATATTGTTCGGCACTAACGAGAAGTCACGGGCTTTTTTTCCTGTATCGGGCAAATGTGATTCGATTTAGCAATTCAGAAGGCGAAACGGGCAGATGCAGTTTATACAAGGTTGCTTGGAAGATGAGTGTCACAAGCAGGCCCGTAGCCAGAATTTTATTTCGGGGGTGCGGGTCATCTCTTATCAGCAGCCGCCATCTTCAGTGAGGCCAGGCTAAATCCCGGCACGGGAACGCCTTTATGGCAGTGACCCGCTGTTGCCGCGTTTACTGCAAAGAAACTTGCGGTCACACAGCCAATTACGCCTACCGTTGACCCCTTTTTTTAGTAAGAAGCGGCAACATTAGACTCCCTCCTCCCCGAAGAAGCTAGCTGGAAAACAGCCGTTCTGCGCTGCTAATGAAGGCCGGTTCTTATGGCGGCACTACTATAAAGGCGAAAAGTGAGGGGGAGGGGATAGAAGTCCTGAAGATAAAATTCTTAGCATATTGCAACTTATTATACAAGATGTTTAAGCCTACGAATGAAGTAAAATTAGTTACCACTATATACAATTTAAATTAAGATATTTATTCCTACACAACAATTATAAAAAGCAGCATTATTATAAACCAACGAGACATTTATAGGATTTCGGGGAGCATTCAGCCCCAAACCCCCCTGGTTACGTGCCTGGTTACAAGTAGTGAGTGGCGTAGCCAGAAACACCTTCGGGGAGGGGAAAGGGGGTTTACTCATAGTCAGTCCTACTTACTAGACAAGCATGTGTTTTATGGGACTGAATACAAGACACAAGTTAAATCTATATAGTAGTGCAGCGACCGCTGGTAATGCTCTACAAAGCCAGAGGTTCCAGATTTGAACGCTTGTCAAGGCGAATTGAAACCATAGCCAGGAATCGATAAAAGTGGATTTTTTTGACCAAACATAAAGTACACTGGAAAGAGGACAACCAGACGTGAGAGTAGAGGGGTAGCAGATGTGTTGTGGTTCCAGGAATAATACCATTTCGCACAAGTTTTAGGAATTCCAAATGTTTGAAAATTCTTGTTTGATTGTCCAAAGAAAGGGTTGTCTCTGCATTTCCTCCCTGTCGTATTTTTGTAAAGCTTTGAAAAAGTATTTGAAATGAATTGCCGATTTCGGTTTCTGATCTTGCATCAATCCAACAGCCAGAAGTTTCGACGGCGTTGAACTCTTAAAAAACATAAATATGTGCACATGGAGTAAAATTTATAAATATACGTATGAACTTATACGTATGTAAATATATGTACTTTAAAATGCACGTTGTTGGGCTTAAGTTGGCATGAAATGTCAACATTTCACTTTTCATCTAAAAATGTTAACATAAAGAAACATGTAATTAGATAATAATTATCCTGGCCCTAATAATAACAAAGAATTTCCTACATAGTGTCAAACACAATATAAGAAATATAGGTACTCGGCAAGAATATACGTACTATAGTATACTCTTGTCTCGCGATTGGCTAGTTTATCGTTTATATTTTATCTTTTCCCAATAGATGGTGGTTGAAACAAAATACCAGAATTTTTGTTGTTAATACCATTGTTTTCTGTTGGACGCTAACCCCAATATTGTTGAAAATGGAACTTTCCCTTGGAAACAATACTTTAAATTACTTTTAGTGTAGATAAATTATCTACGTAGACAATATAGACTGTAAGACAGTTACGTGTAGACGACACATACAGATGTGGGTTTACAGTCTACAGCACATCACTAACCGAGAGGGAACACACGATGCAATTGTTAGCATTGAACTCAACATGAAACTCGAGCTCCTTACTTTTGGATCGTATGAGACCCTTCCTTAATTCTAGATATTCGTTTTTAAATTTCTAAATAGGCCTACTGTAGCTTTCGAAGTAAATCTCACAATTACTATTTTATGATGGAGAGTGGTCAATGTAATGTAAAACAAATGAATCGTTTATTTCAGACACCCCCTATCTCCAAAAATAATGTTTGTGAGAAAATAACAAAAATATGTGCTATTGTCCCACATAATATTGGATCACGGTGAAACAAATTGGTTAAACTGAAGTTCCATTGCCTAAACACTTTTATGTGGTTTTTTTAGAGTTTCCGATATTTAGTTATTTTCCAAATTTTCACATAGGGGGTTTCTGAAATAAACTATTCAAATGTAGTAAGTCTAACGTGAACACTAGTTTTAGTATTTTGAATATTATTGGGAAGCTTATTTGGTTTATTGACCTAATTGCTGAACAAATTTCCAAACAGTAGGGAGAAGGGATTCATTACAAGATAGTAACCCCCTTTAGTAGATACGAGCAATGCAACATAATGTGTCCGTAAAGTGGTATGTCAGTTTCAAATAACATGTTCCGCCTACTCACGTTCTCTGTTAAGAATTGATTTTTGTTATTTAGCGTCGCTTTTCTGCCACCTTTGGCTAATCGTGACAATAAAAGGGGGAACCCCCAAAAATGCCCTCCTACACCCGCATACTTTCGGAGGTATACCTATTGTCCCGTGGCTTTAAATTAAACCTGAACGTCAGTTACGCGAAATAATTACCGGATTCTCCCGTTTATCTATGTACTTTATTTGTAATTATCATTTTTTTTTTACATGATGGTATGATATAATATCATACCAGAAAGAGGACCAATGATTATTCGGAGACCAGAATAATCATTGGTTTACATATAAAAGTGTTAGTAGGGTTAAAATGTTATTGTGTTAGATCTACAATTATTGATTTAAAGATCTTAAAGTTAGAGAGAACAGGTTAGTAATTATAGCGTAAAGTGTATGACATGGGATAAAAGAGTTATTAGGTTAGGGTTGACAAAGTTGATGATGAAATTGATGAAGAGTTACTCACAAATAACACTCATGCCCAGGCCGGGATTTGAAACCGGGATCCCTATTTACTGTTACTAGCTATATGCGCTGTATTTAGCTATATGCGCTGTATTTTTCATCAGTGCCACTGCTATTCTTCTATTCGTTGTTGGGGAAAACAATGACCCATTTCTTCAACAGTTATTAGCATCGTGTTTTCCATTTACAAAAGCTGCGGTGAGACTTCTCCTGGTTATTGATTAATTTTTGTTACTTAGCGTCGCTTTTCTGAACCTACTTTTGAGTAATCGTGAAGATAAGGATGGGTGATGATTATGGAGGGGAAGTTGATGACCTAAAGAATATAGGTATATGACCTATTGAATGTCCTAAAAAATGGGGGAAAATTACGTAAAAAATGCAAAAAATTACCATTAAATTTGTGAGTTTCAGGTTAAAAATTGAAATGAAAAGCAAATTAAACAAAATGCAATCTTGCTTTCAAAAAAGAAAAAAAGGCACGAAATGATACCACATGCATATTCAATTAAAATATGCAACGAGGATTTCCAATAGAAACAACCGAATAATTTTAAAACAATTTAATGAAAAAGTCGTATACACTGAATCAAGAATATTACCAAACTGAAAGAAGTGACAAAATATGACAAAACAATAGGGTCAAATGCCCATATTTCGGATACCAAGAAATTTCCATCTTAGAACAGCAGCGCCGAAGTGCAGATAGTGCCAACTAACACGCTACTTCGTCCCAAACTTTCACACTTGTGCGTGACCTTGAGCAATGTTTCTTTAGTGTGTGCATGGACGTCCGCAGGATTTTTTCCAGGGAGGGGCAAGGAAGGTCTTTTTTTCCAGGGGGGGCAAACAAGGCACATTTTCACCAAAAATAGTGTTGTTCCCTAAAAAACATTCCTTAAATTTGAATTTATGGTGTTCATGCAATAATTAACACATATTATTGTCAGTGGCGAAGCGTAGATTTCCTAGCAGGGTAGGCACAAAAGTGCGATAATTTCCATTAGTTGCTTAAATATGTAAAAAGAAAGGGAGGGGGGCTATGTCACGGAGAGTGGTTCAATGTCTCTCCAGACCGCTTCTTTACTTGCCTGTGGCGCGACGTTTTCAAAAGTGTTGTTACCGGCCATCAATACGATAATTATGTCTTAGACGTTCTCCTCCCGCCCACCAGATGTCATCGATAGATTTTGTTCATTTCGTTTTTTTTATTTGTTTGTATTTTTTCAACCCCTGATTTATGCACACACCTCCAGAAAGAACTACCAATCATGGGACATCGCGAAAATCCAACGAATAGTGCTCGAGCCCTGTTGTCAATTCTTCATCACTTTTTTTCTAAATTTATTTTGCAATTGAGGTGAAAAGGGGTGGAAACCCCCCCCCCATAATTTTCGGGTCAGTCTGACGTTTGTGCCATGAGCAGACGACAGAATTCCGCACTTTCAGCGACTGTCAGTTTGGTACGTTCTACTGCTGCCAACTTAGTTTCTTTAGCAAGACTTCCTCGCACCGAGGAAAGCACCATTGTTATCTGTTGTCTAACAAAAGGAATGGTTGTAGTTAATTCCAGTCTTGGCTTTCTAGATAAATGAATTTCTGACACCTGTATGTGCAAGTAAACATAATTTAAGTTTTGAATATTTTTGTCTCATTTGTTCTGATCTGTTAATCGTGACGATGAGAATGTATGGAGAATGAATTAAAGATGACCAGGAAACATTGGCATGACCACAATTAGGTCACCTGGCTTCGTAACGTGTTAGGATGACCACTACGGGGCTTTAAAGAAAAAACATAAGTAAAGGTGACCTTTCTCATTCAGTGTGTATACTTCGCATCCTAGTTTGTTCTACCCCTTGTGTTAGTAGACACCTTTACATGATAATAGAACATAGGATCCTTGTTTGGGACCTGGCAACACGACAGGTTACTATGTAACATATAAACAGGTTATAATAAATGTAGTTGCTTGAGAGAGTATAATCCCAATTTTTAGGCGCAATTCAGCTCTGGCCTGTTCCGCCAGACCTGAAACAGACATGGCCCGCGCAATAACCCCATAACACAACACCCTTTGTCCTAAACCCAAAAAAAGTCTTCCCTTGCATTGTACTTTAATTGAACGCCCTCCTCTTCTCTCGTTATCCCTTCAGGGTAAACGAAACTGCCTACCTCTTCGCTTGTGTCGGCTGCATAAAAAAAAATGTCTGCTTGTAATAGTTATTCAACGACAGTGTTAACGCATTAAATAACGTTTCAACAACTTTGATTTTTTTAAAATATTTTGCTGTCACTTGCCACTGCTACTTGCAAAGGAAAATATAGTTGAAAACATTTTAGAAATGATTGTTATAAGAAGGAAACATGAAAGACCAAAAGTGGGTCCTACCTTACCGATGATTACATCTTCACTCAATTAAGAACTCGATTGTTCTTGCATTTCAGTCCGGCACTTCTTGCATAAATCTGATCGCTGTACAAGACACGAATCACAAACAAAGCTCTACCATCACGAAACTCGCGCTCCGAGCCACGCTCCCTTGTAGCGTCCTGAGCAGGAGGCAAGTTTTCACAGAGAGGGAACGAGCGGGGAAATCCCCGTTCACGATAAAAGTAAAATATTCTATTTCCAGTGAAAGTAAAACTACTTTGTAAATATAAGGCGTAACTAGCATATTAATTTACATAATTTGGTATGAAGACTTACTTTACACATATAAGTTCTTTAGACTTTCTGTTTACGCTACGGTGTTGGGTGAATCGACAAGACCATCAGCACTCTGACCAGAAAACGAAGTCAGAACTACACCTACTCCGTAATTTTCAATTTCACTTACACTTGTCGATGAAAGGAAGGAAAACCTAAGTTTCGTACAAAATATGGAGAATGTACAATGAAATAGAAATATCTCTGCACGAACACATGCTAATGTTTACAAAAAATGCCGGTACACCACAAATTTTCAACCCTGGCGGAAATTCAGTTTTGCTGATATTCTGTTCGTTCTAGTAGGTAACACCGCGAGGCCGGCCTCAGGAGCACGTTATAAGCATACGTACAGTACTCGTAAGATTAGGCTTCCCGCATATACGACCGTACGACAGAATGTCAAGAGAAGATGCCCCAGCAAATGTGCCTCACTCCGTGGAAAGTTCGCATACTGGACAGGGTTAGAATTTTTTTGTAATTATCATAAATGAAAATTCCAAACATGCATCACATGTGTTTCGACGAAATAAGTAAATACATCTTTAAAAGAGTGATGGCGTGGGTAGGCCCGGCCTCCTGGCCTCATAGGACGCTTCGCCACTGATTACTGTGGCTAAAATGAAATTATATGTGTGAAATACATAAGTTTTGGTTAACTTTCATTTTCCAGGGGGGGCTATGAGTGTGTGGCTGATATTTCTGACTTTCCGGAGTTTTGATGTAATATTTCACCATCCAAACTTAAGGCCTGCAACTGGAAGTTTAGTATTTACTCACTTCTGTCTAAATTTTATATGATCTTGAGAGATTCAGCAAATATTATTACGTAGTTTCAGTCACATTATTTCAGAGGGGGAACGCACAGAATCGCCATATTGAATATGCGACTGGGTTTCCTAATTTCGGATGCTACACGGGTACCTAATTTCGACTATCCGAAATTGTGCACCCTTTCCAAATACTCATTAGTAACCCTATCCGAAATTAGGAAATACTCTATCCGACATTAGGCAACCCTTTTGTCAGACTAAAAATATGCATACAATTCTTTGTTTCATAAAATATACCAAGTATTTCTTATAGATGTTAATATAACTTTCAGAAACATTAATAAATATATGTTAAATGTTTACCAACACATTTATGGCTTATTTTGTTTACATTTAGGTACTGAAAATCTAATTTGAAATTAAGTATCCGAAATATGGACACTTGACCCTACACCTAATATTGCGAAAAATGACTGAAAAATACCGAAAATCGGAGAAAATGACCTAAAACCTAGAAATTGGCAAAAAATGAAAAAAAAATGCACTTTAAAATTACCGTTTTTGGGTTCTGGACGAAGTGTAATTTTCTGTGTATGTAATGGGTATCGTGTCCGAGATGTCAGAAAAAAGATGACATTTCATCAACTTCCGCTCCCTAGTGATGATAGTACGAGATTAAAGGGCACTCACAAAGAACATTTATGCCTAGGCCGGGATTCAAACTTGGGATGCATGGCGTTCTAGCGCACCATGCTAACCACTACACCACGGAGTCGGCCGCTCCTGTTGCTTTCCAGAACTCAGGATTCAAAAAAATCTAACAAAGTTTCAAGGAGATTCCGTCTTCAACATTAAGGAATGAATTATAGCTAGCAAGGGCGTATTTAGGGGAGTTCAAGGGGTCCGCTCCCTCCAAAAGACTTACCATGTACAAAAATAAAATAGTCAAAATATAATTGTTTAGCATTTGTTATGTAATCGATGGTTATTTATTTTCGCCGAACTCAGTGGAAGACAAGGAATTTGGTTCATGCGATTTTGAAGAGCATTACCAGAGATTTATGCATACTACGACTTATGACAATATGCATAAAATATTAATGAGGAACTTTGCTTTTAGTCAATTGTACAATTATTTTTCCCAATTACAATTGAATGTAACTCCTTTTCTGTTATTGGATAAATATTTAATTATTTATCTATTTGACATTAATTTCCTGCCAGGACAATTGAAATTTTGGCGATCTTAGCTACAAGTAAGGTAGATAATGAATAAATACATCCTGTTATATACGTATCAATTATTTTACCATCCCTTCACCTATTCATGTAATAATAACGACACAATATTAATTAATTTACATATTTAATTAATATTATTTTCATTTAATTTAATGTAATTATTCTGTTTATGTTATTATTATTATTATTGTTGAGATACTTGGTCCGCCCCGAAATGTATTTCTAGATACGTGCCTGATAGTGAGCTAATGTCTAAATCACCATCCCTGAGACCTTCTGTAAACAAACGGTCTCACCGATTCGATGTATCACTCCGCGTCAGCTGATCCATGACCGCAATCATCTGCTGTTACACTCATAGTTCGCCGCACCTATTCATTTTATGTAAGAGCCTCTGAATGTGAGAACCCGTTCTCAAAACATCAGATGAATATGCAGCCGCATACATTGTTACTCTCCCGGTCATTCTCTCTTTCATAACCCTTAAAACTGCAGACACTGACACACCACTGCACTGGGATACCAACTTAACCACTTCATTTACTGGTTTCTCAGGATACTACTGACAGAACGTTACATAAATATTGAGTAGAATCTGTTTCTCACCCCTTTTCAAAGGCTGTCCTTGCTGGTGTTTTGAAAACAAGGGTGGAGTAAACGGAGACTTTCCCTCACGCATAGAACTCGGCATGTTATTTTTCTAAGGCTAAGTCAGGCAATATTACTAAGTTGCACTACTTCCTTGCTGTTCACATGATTATTTTTAGAAAATAACCAATGTTATAAAATATCATTATGTACACAAATCTCTAAGCTCATTGAAAGTTATATTACTACAAAACGTTCACACTTATCTTGCCTTGCCATGTCACCAAGTTATTTTACGAAGTGCACTATATTTGGCGGAACAAAAATCGTTATTAGGATGCTTGTCAGAGTTTCCAACCGCAATAAATTTACGAACTTTTTGTCTTGTTTTGATCCAAGGTACCTTTATAAGGTATGCCATTCCCGAGGTTCCGAGATTTATTCCCATGATGCTGTGCGCGCTATGACGTCATTAAGCGGACAGAATGGAACTTACTTCGTTATCGTATACGGAAGCTTGAGATAAATGGGTCTATTATTTACTTATACACACTTTTTCTTGAATGCCGGTAGAATGAGAACAAATCATCCTGTTTGTGCTCTTGCCACGTGCAATAATAATAGAAGAAAATCGCCTGGAATAAAGTCATCATCGCTTCCCAAAAAACAAGTTGCTGTAGCAGGATTGATTCAATTTGTTCCTCCAAATTTCGGACTTACTCAGTGGTGTAACCACAGGGGAGGGCAGGGGCATTGTCCCCCAACCTTCGACGGAAGTCAATTCTAGGGGGGGGGAACATTGATGGCCAAAGGCACCTGCAGGGGGCACAGAGGAGAAATTGCCCCCTTCTATTTCAAATTTTATACAAATAAAAATACATTTCGTAAAATGTTCTTGCTCGCTTCGCTTGCAGTGTCAGCTTTTTTCAGTCTCGTCAAGTTCAGAGACGTAGCTAGGGGGCGTCGGGAGTCGGCCATGGGCGCCAAATAATCTAATTTTAAAAAAAATGTGAAAGAGAGAATGCCTTGGCGCCATGTGATATTATTTGTTCCTTATTAAATCAATATTGTTTTAAATTGCAAAAATTGGATCAAAAAATTTTCTTTCTCGCTTCGATCGCAATATAATTGTTTTTTGTAATGTGATGTATGTAAATAATATGTTTTGTATATAATATATGTAATGAAAAAACTTTGAATACGTACATAATTTAGTGTTAGAATCTTGCATATGTATTTTCTTATTTTATGTCGCTCCATGTTGCATATGTGTAAAACATATGAAAGTTATACATGTTATATGTACAAACAAATATCTTCGGCATGCATTTATCATTCATTTTCTGCCATTCAAAAATACAGTTTGTGTGCTTGTTTTCAATTATTAGCTAATGTAAAATTCCTGGTGTTGAAAAAATATTTCAAATCGTTTGTTCCAAATAAATGCTTTAGCACAGACATCTACCTCCCTTTTGCGTAATTTATGAGGATAATAACGTATTTGATACTACTACTACTACTACCGCTAGTAATAATAATGCCATTATTAATGTCATTATTATTATTATTATTATTATTGGTACGTTTATCCTGGTACTTTCTCCCTCCAGATAAAAATTCGTGGTTGCGCCTCTGGCCTTACTTCCACACTCGCCTTCCGTATCATCACGTATGCAACTTTCAAAAACCTTTACACAATCGAAACTCAGTTTCTAAGTATTGCTTCATTGAATATTGAGTGCAAGATAAGATTTATTAGCTTTGAAGTTGAAACATCGTCCGCGAAAATAATACTTTGAACATCTCGTAGGTAGCGAACACTAATTAACAATTGCACTGTTACTTTACTTTATGTGCGTTTGTTGAGAAATTGTGCTGAAAATATAATGTACGACTTACAGGACAGGCGTTTCTCCCCTGCACATCCTTTCAATCTTCTCGTCAATCAATGAGAGGAGCTGTCATGTAAATAATGACCAAAGAAGCTATTCAATCAGGCCCGTAGCCAGGAATTCTTTGTAGGGGGGGGGGGAGCGAAGTCAATCCTAGAGGGGGCAAATTTTTAACATATTGTGTCGCATTGGCACATATTATGGTAGGGTACACAGAGGTACTTGCCCCCCTCCCCCAAAAGCTATAAGTAACAGAAAAGGGATGGTATCTTGAAACTGCAACGAACCAAAAAAAAAAAAACTTCGAGCAACATCAAATAGCAATATTTCGATAATGACCTTTCCAGGTTGCCAAAGAATATAAAGTTTAACATAAATAGGCTAATAGGGACTGTACCTACTTGATATCGTAATTGATTGATTTGGTGTTTTAAGTCCACTTTGTGCACACTAAGGCTAATTGGGACTGGACCTACAGTTTAAAGTGGGATCCGAACCATTATGTGCCTTCACCCTACTTGATATTTACAGGTCGATAATGTTAATTGATGACTAACAACAGCTTTGGGCCTCTCTGCAGAACTGATTAAGGGAGCCCTTTATAAATCATGCTTCATAATGATTCCCTCTAGTTTCCAGTATGCAAGATTTTTTACGCACAAAGGAATCTATCGACAATCCAACAACACCATTGTGTTGTGTTGTACAAGCAAAATCGGATTAATTACATAATAATTGTTAGGATCTGCACTTTGATGAATTGTGGAAAAAATTGTAATACTTTTTTTGACCTTGCTAAAACATTAAACTAATGGGTTCCTTAGTCCACCACGGACTCTATTTCCTTCAAAGGGGAGACTCTTGTATCACTACAGACAATGTTTGCCTACTGGTTACGTTAACCATTTTGCAAAATATTGTGTGAATTGTATTATATTATAGTTGAAATACATGTTTCGACACCTGAAAAAAATAGGAATCCCTTGATTGACCAATGACTTCTTGGATTACAGTGTCATCATTAATATTTGATATTAAGTTTCATAGAAAGAAATTGTTTTAATAGGGCACAAATAATTTTACGGGGGCTCCCAGCGCCGACTCCCGCCGCCCCATATAGCTATGGCTCTCAACTTGGACTATAAGAATAGGAGAAATTGTGAGCGAAGCAAGCAAGCAAGATAATTTTACGAAATGTGTTTTTATTTGTATAAAATTTTAAATCGAAGGGTGCAATTGCCCCTCTGTGGCCCTTGCAAGTACCCTTGGCCGTCTCGAAGAAAAATGCAAAAAACACGTCCTCTCCGATGGCGCAGTGGTAACGTCATCGCCTTGAAATCAAGGGGTCCCGGGTTCGATACCCGGTGGAGGCACAAAGTGGTTCGGATCCCACTTTAAACTGTGGGTCCAGTCCCAATTAGCCTTACTGTGCATAAAGTGGACTTAAAATATCAAATCAATCCAAGGAACACGTAAAAACTAATCCCATCATGAGTATCCAATTGTCCTGCTATTCTTAGATTCTCCTAGTCTTGTTTCTTTACTTCAATGTTTGCTTCCCCTAGAATGAACTTCCGTCGAAGGTCGGGAGGGGGGGGGGGTATATGGCCCCTGCCCCCTGTGGTTTCAGCACTGTCTGTGAGTGTCTCTTCATCAATTTCACGTCATCATTCATTATTGCGATTATCTAGTAGTGGCAGAAAAGCAACGCTAAGTAACAAAAATCAAATATCCATTCCACTCCCTCCCTCTACCACATGAATCACTATTACCAAAAGGTAGACTTTTGAAACAAAAATTTAAGCAGTTCCAAGTTCATAGCAACACATCCAAGAAAAAACATGGGACCACATTCGGCACCATTAATACAAGACTACTCAAAATGTCACAACTGTTCTAGATACTGAAAATTGAGAAATCATTTCCCGAAGTCTGGATCTGGAAGAGAAATTAACCCCCCCCCACCCAATCTTGCTAGAGTAACACATGATATAATTTTAAACATTAGTGAGGATTTCAGGTAGGGATGTGTTCTGTATTTTTCACAGGGGGCAAAGGAGGCTCTCAGGGGGGGCAATTGCCCCCCTGCCCCCCTCTAGCTACGGGCCTGTATTCAATGTAAAGCATACTTATCAAAGCAAGGACAATTTTATCAATGATTTTTGTATTATCAATATAATATGTTGTATACACATCTATTATATTATAATTTAAAGATATTGTACAAATATAATACTACTTTGCTGGCTTTAATTTATTTTATATCTGCTTTAAAAAGCCTCGTTGGTTCAGTCGGTAAATAATCTGACTGTCACGCTGAAGGCGAGGATTCTGTCCCCAGGGTGGTTGGTCTCGAGGGGGATTTTCTCAGCAACGTCCTTGCATGAAAACTGCTTTGAGGTTCACCAGGGGTCTAAAAAAATAGTATTTTGGGGGCCGGAACGTGATGCTAACACCACCTTCATAAATGACCGGGATTGTGAATCATAATCCCTAAATTCATTCATGGCATGTTACAACACGCAGAAGGTACTTTTGCTTTTAAAACTTAGTGCATATTTAGTCGCACACCGTGGGCGTTCGGTCTGAGACGTCATGGTTTGGGCTCTGGCTACGGAACGCGCAGGTTCGAGTCTTCTAGGAGAAGCGTAACAACTTTCCTTCTGAGGTTTCGGACTGTGTATGGGACCGGTGGGCACACACCATTGTGAAGAAATTGGAGAGCTACGAATGAGTAGCGTAATCCAGTCATGGAAACCATGGAAACTTAGAGAAATGACTGAGGGGATCGTCGTGCTGACCACACGTCACCTCGTAACAGGTTGGATGATCTCTCGCCTCGGCAGGTGGAAGTGAGGCCGGCAGTCGGTAGGTAGGCCTTAGCCCTGTATTAGTACACAGTTGAATACATGCCGCGAGAATACACATTATGAAATTTGTTTGACTCAACTCAAACATACTGCAGAAACTATTTCCATGTAGATTTAATAGCCGGCATCCGTGGCAGAGTGGTTAGCACATCGCGCTACGACGCCAAGGATCCCAGGTTCGAATCCCGGCCTGGGTATGGATGTTTGTGAGTGTCCATTCATCAATTTCATCATCATGACTCATCCTCATCTTCGCAATTAGCCAAAACTGGCAGAAAAGTGAAGTAAAATAAACCAAATAAAAAAATAGATTTAATATTTCATATTTGTGTTGCTTGATTGAATTGGTGTTTTAAGTCCGCTTTTTGCACAGAAAGGCTAATTTGGACTGGGCCTACAGTCTAAAGTGGGATCCTAACCACTATGTGCCTACACCGGGTATCAAACCCGGGACCCCTTGACTACAAGGCGACGGCGCTACCACTAGACCATCGTGGAGGCCATATTTGTGTTGCTTGACAAGACTTATTTTCTAATTGCGCACTCTATTATTAGTAAAACGCATTTTATGTGTGTGTTGGATATGGTATGAGATTTAATTAGGAAAAGCGATGGATAATGTAATATTTATACAAAGTAAATTAACGCATTATGTTCTTACAACAAATGTAACTATTACAGAATAGGAAGCCAGTGACGAAATTAGCCGTAAGTTTTTTTTTTAATTCCTCGCAGTAGTAAATATTGTTACAAATAAAATCGAGAAATTTAGATCCTCAACTTAGGTGGATAAGAGATCAAATTATAATTCTCAGCTTGCATTTACTTCCGATTATTAGAAGTATCATTCGACCGAAAAGCAATCTCTGACTGTTGGCTGATAAATGCGACGTGCCTAAAATACAGGAAAACGTAACAGCATAATCGTTCCATTATTTTTGTTTTGTATTTGTATTGCTTTTGTTTTATTTCAAGTATAATTTACCCCTTGGCTAATCGCAAAGATGAAAATGAATGGTGAGTAGATGAAATGGATGATCACAAATCCATGTGGATCACAAACAGTACAGAGTACTACACAGATTGTTGGCCCACATGCCAGAACCTAGTAAGCCCGCAAGATTGAAGTTCCTAGGATATATTACCTGGAAGAAATATTGCTATTTGAATGTTTCCCGAAAATACACCATTTATACAATAGCCATTATCTAATTCATTCGCCGGCTCGGTAGCCGAGGGCGTTAAGTGGTCGACTTTCGATTTCGCCTCCGAAGTTCCCGGTTCAAGTCCCAGCATGGGCATAGGTTTTCTCTGCGAGTCAGGCACGTATCCAGGAATTCCTTTCGTGGTGGGCTAAACACCATATTTTTAAGGGGTATATATAGAACCTCACAATTGTATGTTTAAGGCCAATGGTGGCAATTGGGTTCAAAACGGGAGTGGGGGGGGGGGGTGCAAGAAAAGTTTACTTTCTCTTCCCTTGGTATGCAAGGGTTAGCATAAAGAGGTCATAGTGTGAAGGCAAAAAAATGGGGAGCAACTATCCCCAAAATCGTCGCCACTGTTCAAGGCTGCCAAATTATTCAGAACGTGAAATCGGAACATTTTTTACCACTCAACTCCTCTGTTTCCATGCATTAACATTGTGTGCCGGAACCATCTCAGTATGTGTGTTTGCCCATTTCTTATCATCAGACATCAAAACATCTATGGCGTCTTCGAGTGTTTTTTACGAAGCTGTTACACACGCACGGGATGGACAATCCACTCGACAACGCGAGACTCAAACTGTGGGCTGAGAACTGGACGCAGAAATTTCTCGAATATTTCTCTCTGATTCGAGCCTGAACACCACTACTGTGTCTTGTCCTCCCATGTTTATAGTTCTTATAAAAGCTGAAACCCACCAAATTATTCATATTGAGGCCTAAGCACTCGCAAGTGTTCACAATTGTCTGTCACAACTTCCGCAGTCTTGTCGTATATTGGCACAAAACAGAGTAAGTCTTCTCGAATACAGTTCGAAACAATTAATTCACAATGAAAACCCTTCCGATCCCAACACATCTACTGTTTCTTCTCCCAATATGATTAAATGCTTACTCATTTATCTCCAGTGACGTGCCCAAGGGAAGGTTGGTGAGGTCATAACCAAATTTGACCAAGTATTCCTTAAAATAAAGAACTTCAAAGAGAGGAAAAGATGGCAAAATGAGGACTGACCACCAAAAATAGTATGCATAACCCTCCTCTTCTAAAATTCTGGGAAAATTTGGTCCGGGCACAACTAACTCATCACTCAAAACTTTGATTTTCAGTTGATCTGTGCAGCTTATTTCTTTTTTAATTAACCGCTCCAATACCCGTTACTGATTAAATATTCACTTTAGAGAGAGACCTTCGATCTCTTCAGCCCTCGACCCGAACTAGCACTACACTGAGGCTCCGGAAATTCCGCTGTCGTTAATGTCTTCTGGTTTGGACCCGAACTGGAACTAGTAGTAGACTTCGTTACTTTACGGTATTTAGTCCTTTTCATCTTCGAATCACTAGATCTTATAAAGCCACCAATGGACACTGACTGTACACTAATCGACAGTATGAACTGTCATACTTACCTTTGAATACTCATTAACCGATTCTGTTGTACAGATCAACTTGGAAATTGAAGCCGCGTATTTTAACCTCATTATATTCTAGAACGTTCCACAGATAAAACGATTCGTTAATGTTGCCAGTAGTTCGACTCCTTCTCTTATTCAAGAACGTTCCCTCTTGCGCTTTCCAGAGATTAAAAAATTATAATGAATCGTCCTACGTGTGGCGCTACGTTTACAGCTTCCAAATGCTGACAAGTCTTTGCATAGTGTTGCGACAACACCGAAAGCGCAAGAAAAGTTTTAATGCAATATTATCAACAACAGGGTTATAGAACATTCTCCGTGTTGCCTTGGTAAGTATATCTCTCCTTATATATTATCGGCACACTATTTTAGAAAACAAGAACCTAATTTTGCCGGACCCTGTGGCTGAGTGGTTAGCACATCGCGCTGCGACGCCAAGGGTCCCGGGTTCGAATCCCACTCGGCCATGGTTGTGTGTGAATATCCATTTATCATTTTCATCATTTCATCACTCATTCCCATCTTCGTAAATTAGCTAAGAGGAACAAAACGCGAAGTAAAATAAAATAAATCAAATCCAAAAAAAAAAAAAAAAAAAAAATTATGTAGTGTAAACCGAAAAAATTAAGGGGGGCTCCAGCCCCCTGATCCCACCTTGGGTGCGCACTATTAACAATAACAGGGTTATAGAACATTCTGTGTCTTGGCTCGAAAATTATTTATCTCAAATTATCATCACATTATTTAAGAAGCCATGAACGTAATTTTATGTAGCGTAATTTCCTGAATGGGGTGCTGGAGACCCCTGATTCCCACCTTGGATACGTGCTTGACTCGATAATTATTCCTCTCCTTAAATTATCGTCACATTATTTTATTTCCGACCACAAGAAACCAAATACCTCATTTTATCTATTGTAAACAGAAAACTTTTTGGGGGGTTCGAGCCCCCTAAGCTCCCCCTTGGATACGTGCCTGCTACGAGTGTCCCTTCATCAATTTAAACTAATCATCACTCATCCTGTTCGTCGCGATTAGCCAAAAGTGGAAGAAGACGATAAATAACAAAAACAAATTTATCCTCATCGTGGCGATCAACTGGAGAATGTTAAAAGTAGCGTAAAAATATTAAAGGGAAATTCCAGGACATTCAGTAAAAAGACATATCAGAATATGCCCGGACAAGAACTTTCCTTAGAATGAGACATTTAAAATAAATGCAATAGGTTAGCTGGAAAGAAAAGCCGGCAGTGGACTACAGCCTGCAGGGACAAGATATCACGCAAAAAATAAAATATGCATTGTTTTGGAATAAATGTATTCTTCTATCGCGTATTTGATCTCTTGCTGTCAAATCAAATTAACAGCTTTGGTGTATAATATCAAAAGATGCATGAAAACACAGCGTTTCATGGGCCATCTGCTACATTCTACGCATAGCTTTCAACCGCTCGTGTCCGCTTGGTGACGTCACAAGCTCTAGCCAATAACGTGCAAGTCGCGGAGTGGCCCCCCCTGGTTTTGATCATCATCAATATATTTATTGGACTTACAGCAATGCATATGGCTGTTTATGCCCATTATATATTTTATTTACATAAGACACAATTTACATAAAATGTACAAACAAATTTCAAATACACTCCTATCTATATCAAACCTTAGAAATATACATTACCATGTTATATCATTTTGTCTAAAAAATGCAAGTAAAATATATTCAAAGAAAGAAGCCAAATTTATGGGAAATGATTACTGGTGCAAAGAGTTAACCATAAAGGTGAAGTAATAAGTAAAAAAAGAAAGAGCATTGGGTTTAAAGTGAGACGTCATTTGCGGCAGCGTATCCCATACTACAAATTTGCCATTGTTTTACCTTACGTAATGAATCCTGTAACAACGCTGGATTTTCGTGTGGATTATTGTACTTCTATGAATTTGCAATGCTTTCTGCATGCAGGTGGTTTTGTTTACAGAAGGTGTCAGGGTTTGTGATTTGAACTATAGGGTTTTTGTCAGTACGAAGTCATTTCCAGTGACTCGATAGAGTAAAAATCGAAACACAGTCTTCAGATTTCGGCCATCAATCTTATTAAGAATCGAGAAGGCGGAAAAAAAAGCATGTGCCCTATAATTTCTGCCCGTTAACAACTCTGATAATGCAATCTCACGCTGTTGCATGACTCGTGCTCCAAGGACATCGAAGTTCTCAAACCAATTTCTGCATACCAAGTGGACGCAGCCGAGCGTAAACCGTAATTTTTAGCCTTTGTGTTGAACAAAGTTACGAAAGTCTGTAATTCCGTTATTGTCCGAAGTATTGATCGCAACGCCATCTGGGTGATTTCGATTCGGAGAATCATGTCCAAAGCAGGGGACGTAACCCACCGAGGGGGAAAGTGTGGACTCTAACCCCACTGTTGTCCAACAAAATGCCTTTATTAGAAATTTCTAGAATCGCACACAGGGGAATAAAGAGTCAGGAAGAGAGAGAAATAATAATAATAGTGTTTATTCATTTTTTGGCCCGCACTTAGAACGAAGTATTAAAGAAACGATTTGATTGATTGAATTAAACGTTCTGAGTGCATATGGCCATTTTGTACCCTTCAATATATGCGGGGAAATGTCCCTTTATCTAAAATACTTACCTAAGTTAAAGAGGGTGTAAACAGAAGGTTTAATGTACATGGTTGTAAAGATGCCTGCACAGAACAAACACAACGAAGGGCGCCCGAGGGATTTTTTTCTCAGGGGCGGCAGCTTCATAGAAACTTTTATTATTATTATTTCTATTATTACTCCCTCATTGTTACTATATTATTTTGTTATTATTATTACTACAACTACTACTACTCATGTTTTTTTTCAAAATTGCATACATTTGTAATGTCCATATTCTGTATATCTATATGCAATTTGCATAGATTTGATTTTTTTGATTTGATTTAGTTTATTTTACTTCGCGTTTTGTGCCTCTTGGCTAATTTGCGAAGATGGGGATGAGTGATGAAATGATGAAATTGATGAATGGACATTCACGAACAACCAAGCCCGACCGGGATTCGAACCCGGGACCCTTGGCGTCGCAGCGCGATGTGCTAACCACTCAGCCACAGGGTCGGGCAATTTGCATAGAGGTAAAGGATATGAGAAATAATAATAATGATGTGAGCCTCCATTTTGTTTTGTATTTTTTAAAATTTGATTTTTATCTTTTTTGTTCAGATTCTTGTGATAACTTTAACTACAACATTTCATAAAACTACTGTTAAAATATAAATCAATTTGAGCAACTTTAAGGATATGAAAAAAAAATACAAAACAAGTCATTTTGTGGAAAAAAAAGTTTTGTGCTGGTAATATGAGCCCTAGAAAAAATAATAGAATAACTGGTTTAGAATAGTGTATGAAAAATTGAATCATACAAACAACATTTTATTCATTACAATACCATAAAAGAGTTCATAACAAAATCATTGAAAAAATCATTAAAAAACCAATGGGAAGTGTCATTAAAAATGAATCGAAAGGGTCATTAAGAAACCATTTAAAAAGTTTTATTTTGTTTCTTTGTAATGTCTATTTACAAAAGTCGCAAATGTAAATATCCTTCTCGCATCCAGCGCAGTCGTTGTGTGCCCACATTTCACAGATGAGACATTGCACCCACAGTTCTCCTCAGTTATCAGCCGAAAAGAGAATAGACAAACTGCTTCTTCATCGCCGGGATTTTCCACTCCGATTGGTGTTTCTGAAACAGATTCCCCAGAATCGATATCTGATTCAGAGGATTCCTCATCTGAATCTTGATGAAGCTTCGGTTTCCCTGCATGCTTTGTTTTAGTTTGTGTTTTTTCAGTAGGCTGTTGATCATCATCAACTGATATTCCTGTCTCGTCAACATTAAATACTCTAACTGCCGGGCGTACTCGGCTTCCAGGATATCAAAGAAATTGTCGACTGCCTCTTTGTTAAAGCCATTAGCTCTTGAAAACGATGTTGCAGCAGGTTTCAAAAGAGATAAAACATTGTTATGACGATTCATGAAGTAAGTGGTCGAACCAAGCTCTACCAGCTAACCCCTCTTCTGTGAATGGGTGATTAATTCCATTTCTTTCACACAGTTGGTAAGCTACTCTGCGAACATCTTGTCTGGTAAGACCATAGAATTTACTTTCCACGATAAGTAAATACTCGACTCGCTCTATTTCCAGCTCCTCGCCCATTATAGGTTTTCTCCCTAATTTTGTTAAAGCGGCTCTTGCGGTGGTTTGTCAACTCGAACAAGTCTTTGAAGAGTAGGTCTTGGAACAAGAAACATTTTTGATGCCTTTTTCAATCCCATATCTTTGTTTCTTACAGCCTTGATCGCCTTAACCATATCTTCAGTATTCCAGTTTTTTTCTTTTGGTCTTGTTTTTTGGACCTAGCACTTTTCGTGACATCTGAAAAGACAAAGTTGAAACCACTCCTGTAGTGTATATAATATGAGCCCCTTAAAGTTTGGGGGCTCATATACCAAGCACGATGGGGGCTCATTTTACAACCCTCGCCATATTGGAATTGGAACACGCATAACGAATCTTTGTTACTTGCAAAATTACATAGTATCTACACAAAACAATCTTTTAAACATGCTTTATCCAATGCAATAATGCACTACGATGAGTTTAAATGAATAAGTACTTCAATTAAAAGCAAAACACTTACCTTTCAAAGATTTTCAGATCGAGAAAACAAAGAGAACACGTTCACTCATAAACTATCAGCTGCAACTGAACGAGAACTCTCTAGTGGCAAAAGGCATTACTCAACTAGCAGTTCAAATCGTCGCCTCAAGGTTGAGCTCGCTCCATGAACGGATATTAGGGGGGCTCATAATATATGAATGGCTCATAATACAACCTTTACCTCTAACTGTACACTGACAAAAAGCTGTTCTTTATAGTCAGTGTAAAATAGACTGTAAGCTCAAATGTAACCCTATCTCAAATAATAATAATAATAGTTGCTGTAACTTGTCTGTAAGTCGCAGAAAACAATACTTTTTGTTATAAAATATCGTTTCAATGTCAGCATTCGAATTACATTAACTCTTTCTAGAAATCTCAGGGAAGGGCACGAAAACAGTATAGCATCTAATAACCTGCACTGACCATGTTTTAACCCGAACCATTCATTTCAATATTATTTAAGCATTTTCTAATGTTGTGTATAATACTTTCAATATTCTTAGAGGTGGAGGCAACATTCAGAATATTGTTAAATGTAGAAAATGTATGATATCAGTCCAGTCCTGTGATGTGGTTTGATTTTGGTTTGATTCGGTGTTTTAAGTCCACTTTGTGCACAGAAAGGCTAATCGGGAGTGGACCTACAGTTTAAAGTGGGATTAGAACCACAGTAGTTATGCACCCCGTTGAGGTCGATAAATCAATTGATTGGAAAAGATCGATCAAAGATCAATTGATGACCAAGCTGTGTGGGCAAGCAAGGGTGGGTGTTTTGAGTGCTGACGTCATAAAATGGGTGTTGTTTGTTTTGTTAGGAGGGATTTGATTGGTGTGACGTTATTGAATGGGTTGTGTCTATTTTGCGAGGAGTGTTTTGATTGGTTGAGGAGGAAAATCGGCGGTTGGGGGATTGATAAGGTGGTTTCCTGTTGTTAATGAGGAGGTTGGTTTTTTGGGAATGTTGATATAGGTTTCCGTTGCGGTTTCCTGTTGTTAATGAGGAGGTGACGGTTGGTTTTCTGGGAATGGTGATATGGATTTCCGTTGCGGTTGGGAATAAATGGTCGTAAATGAGTGTTGAAGTTGATAATAGTGGACGGTTGAGGCGATAAAGGAGTTGGAAAGGAAATGTGTTGGGATGTTGGAGCGATATGGAGAGATTGTGGAACATGTGTCCGGAAATGTCGGGGGTTTTGTTGAATCGGCGTGTAGAAGTTCGTGGGAACGTTGATAAGGTATGATTGTGTGCAGGATACGTTAGTGGGCTGTGGAATGGAGAGCGGGCAAAAGGAAAAAAGAGTTTCCGAGCGGCAGGATGTGAATAGAATGGAAAAAGTTGTGTTCTCGGAGGAGGTGGTGTATCATACCGTAGTATACCGGGAAAAGGGGAGGAGGACCGCCGAGGCACGTGGGCGTTGGATGCGTTGCGCGAGAGGATGCGCAGAGAATATCGGGGAATTGTTACAGAGGAGGGGTAGGTAGGTGTATATATATATAAGAAGTTTGCCGTGCTTCACTTACACATTTCGGCAGACTGTAAGCTATCAGGTAGTAATCATCTGCGACCTTGCTGACACTTGTTCCTGGACGAACTAGGTATAAAATCTGTATTCCGAGGTGAGTACTAGGGGTTTTGTATCCTGGATGCTGAGGTTTGTCGGTGGGATGATTGGAAAGTCATCCCCACCTGAACCGGTAACTGATGGTAGTTCGCTACCTACTTTTCAATGTTCACCAAAGTCGTCGATACGTTCAGCAGTAAGTACGGAAGAGAATACGGATGTGCCGAGCTGGATTAGTGAAGAAGAATTTCGTAAATCGTGGGAAGAAAGAAATGCGGCACATCATGCATACGAGAAAGTAAAAAAAAACAAAAACACCGTAAGCGAAACTGTATCGACGGTGCTGGTGACCCTTCGAGAAAAAGGAAGCAGTCTGTGTTGAAGGATCTAACGTGCAATCCTTTATATCGGTATACGGAACGTCCTCCAGGTGAGACGATGTGTCTGGCACTAAGGTAAGAAGAAAAAATATTACCTGTATTCTGTACATGTTATTTGCTTTATTCAGGAGAACGAGGACGTCCAAAATCATCGTCGTCGTCGTCATCCTCCACCAAATCCACTACAGATGGAGAAGAAGGCGGTGCCTCCTCCTCCTCCTGCTGAGGGATTTGTGGAGGAGACGGAACAGGCACAACCTCTTGACCAGGAGGCGCAGGACCAGCAACGTTGTCATGCGGAGCGGCTCCAGGGATATGAATGCCTGCCCCAGCAAGACCAGCAGCTACGACGATATCGTGCTGGAAAAGGTGCCGGGACAGGTCGCCGAGTAGACGAGCACCGGCATCAAGAGTTGCGTGGCGAACTCTGAAAAATAATAATAACAGCGATCAGAAATATGACATATTAAGTATTGAGATGTTTCTTGAACGACGAAGTCTGGAAAAAATAGCCTGTTAAAAATTATGAAATGGAAAAATATGAAAATAGATACCTGTTCCAATGCTCGTCGATCTGCTCGGCAGTTCTTCTCCTATCCAGCAGCATCTCCGCACGGAATAACTCGCCCTGCTAAAACAGTGCGCGAAAAAGTTCCGCGAACGCTTCAGCAGCAGCGATTATTCTGTTGCTCTGGTGAGCAACAAACTCGTGCTGGCGCCTGCTAATTTGTTCCTGGTTTTCGAGGTGTCGCAGCATGGTGACACGTATATCTGCGACGGCCTGTTCCATTTCAGTTCTTGTAACGTACCTTAGGTAATTTCGGATGAAATTCATCCACTGTTGCTGAAAATAAAGATATTTCGATGTAAAATTGTATAATACTGACGTGTGCATAAAATAAGTTTTTCTTTTATTTTCAGATGGCATTGTTACCTTTTGAGTTTGATTTGATGTAAAATTGTATAATACTGACGTGTGCATAAAATAACAGTTTTTCTTTTACTTTCAGATGGCATTGTTACCGTTTGAGTTTGACCTTTTGTATGCTGACCTTAAAAACGAGAATCAGAAGGGAGAAAGAAGAAATTTAAGGAATAAGAACCAGGCTAAGCAAGTGGAGAAACATATTGCGTGTTACGTAGACTTTTGCGAAGAAAACAACTTAGCGGAAGATCTGTTAAAAAATTTGGAAGAAGTTTGCAAAGACATGGAAGTGAGAATCGACAATCTGATAAAAATGTTTTCATATATAATTGGGAAAAAAAGAAAAATCTGCGGTATTCGGGGATTTCGTCGAAAATATAAAACGTGGGCAGAGTGTACCTTCCCATCTATCTCTTCGAGTGTGCTTTGAATTGATGGAGTTATTTAAAGGCGTCAGACAGCAGAAAGAAGAGGAGAAAATGGGGGATGAGGAGAAAGGAATGGAGAAGAGAATGGTGGAGCTTCTGAAAAAGAGAAAATTGAACAGCTAGAACTAACAGTACTAATACACTAACACACTGTTCAATTTTCTGCGGTTGCATTCGAAGAGTTAGATGGGAAGTTTATTGATTTGTTGCAATACCGATATTATATAATTATTCACCTGTAGAGTTTCATTATGTGTAAGAATATCTGTGTATATATTTTGTAAACTGATGATCGCCACTATTGATTTGTTGCAACACCGATATTATATAATTATTCACCTGTAGAGTTTCATTATGTGTAAGAATTTCTGTGTATATATTTTGTAAACTGATGTTCGGCACCAATAAAGGTTGCGATGTATAAATATGAACTTATTATTTGACAAAATGAAATTAATATAAGGTACTTACATCGAACCCGTTCTCCATTCTGGTTCTTCGTTCATAATTTCTAAGTGTGAAATTATCGTAGAGAAAGTAGTATAAAAGTATATAATATAAACCCGAGAAATGATGAGCCCCCTCAGGCAGATTTGGCTACACTTAAAACTAGCTCAAGATGAGCATATGAGCTTATTGCTCAAGTGTGGTACTCTGTCTAATCCAAGATTTTTGTAAAAATGCCCTCGGGAATTTCCTGTGAAATGATGAGGCCCCTCAGATTGATTTGCATACACTTACAAAAGCCACATCTGTGAGATTGTTGTCCATAAGCTTGTTAAAAATATGCCCCTCTTGATATTGTTTTTGCTACACTTAAAATTAAGCCACCCTCACCCACACCCACCCACATATACACCCACACATACCCCCCTCACACACACACACACACACATACACACACACACACACACACACATGTAATGCAAGAGCTCTTGCATCATGCTGTGCAACAAATTATTATCCAATATTATGCAACAAATTATGATGCAAGAGCTTTTGCATCATGCTGTGCAACAAATTATTATCTAATATTATGCAATAAATTATTAGGCATGTATTGTTTTCTAATTGGTTAATTATGACATAATGTGATGATGTGTTATATTCTGATTGGTTTATTGTTTCAGAAGTTTTAATCCGTGCTTAGGGTATATAAAGAGATTTTGCATTACATATCAGCCAGTATTGTGAGAGTGGCTGAGGAGTACAGATGTGTTGTTACAGTGCTTTTCATACTAAAGGCCTGTTTGGTTTAATATATAACATTTCTTATTATTCATATTAAATATATTTCTGGTATATTGAACAAAAGGGCTTATATTTTGTATAAAAAATCTGATATTTGTTACATCCAGCTTGTTTGTTGTAATCCACTCATACTTAGAGTCAGGCTTATATATGTCCCAGCCTGTTATACAAAAATCAATACATAACACAGTGTTAGGTCATTGCCTTTCTAGGACATGCATGTCTGTGCAGATATTTGTGCTAGGTCAGTGTAGATCAATATTTATTCTCTTTTTCCACTTGTAGGCTATTAGCTTTACAACCTGTCATAGTAAGCATAGAGTTTTGATTAAAACCCAAGAAATTTTATATAATAAACCGAGGATAAAAATTAATACTAATATTAATAATAATTAATAATATTAACATTAAATATATACAAGAAATATACAAAGCACACTGCTGAACCCAACTTATATTTTTTATTCAGTATAAAGTTTTGAATTGAAGCCCAGGAAATTTTATATAATAAACAACAACAAAAATGCCGAATCAAAAATATTGTAATCAATGCAATAAGAATATATCCAGCCCCAATTGGGCCAGGCACCAAAGGAATTGTGTTCTAGACAAATGCAGAACTCCCACTAAAATATGCCCTAAATGCCATAGAAAATATAGCATGGAATACTTCACTTATAAACATAAGGGTACTTGTTCTGTACAGTCATCAACATTGCCCCCACAACCATCTACATCTGGTCTGAAAAGGAAGCATGAAGCACCTGTTAATGCTAGAGCAGCAAAGCAGCCACGCTATGCATCATCTATCCATAGCAGTTTTGCTGGCCAACTTAGGGATTACCGGTTTGTATCAGAGCCAAGATGTGGTATTAAGAATTTTTTGAACAGTATAAATCCTGATGTGCAGGCAATTCTAAATGCACAAAATGGCTCTTATAAGCTGTCCCTCAAATTGTTTACACAATATAAGAAGCCAAATGGCACAAAATTTACACAGCCCCACATAACAGAAACTGTACCGGTATATTCAAATACAAATTTAGACAAAATAATAAGCAGTTTGATAGATCAATTGAATATTAAACATTCTGAATTTGCTGGAAAAGAGTCAGGATGGAGCCTATGCGGATCTCCACACAAGCTCTATGTTAATATTTCTGAATTCAGCCCATTACAAGGATCTACATATCTGCCATTACCTGCCAATATTAAAAACAAAAGAGCCGTGGTTAATATAGAAAATAATGATGAGAAATGCTTTCTGTGGTGTATTTTAGCTGCTTTGTTTCCAGTTTTAAGGCATCCTGAGAGAATAAGTTATTATAAACAACATGAACATGATTTTGATGAAGCAATGGAGGGTTTAGAATATCCCATGTCTGTTCAGAATATTGATAAATTTGAAAAAAAGGCCAGGAATATTAATGGAAAACAATTATCTATTAATGTTTTTATTTGTTCTACTGGCCGTGGCAATTGCTTGATAGCACCTCTCAGAATCAGTATATTTGATGATGATTCTGCTGTTCCGATTGATCTGCTCTTAATTGAAGGGGATGACACATATCATTACACTCTGATACATAATCTTGAAGCTTTAGTCAGAAAACAATTAGACAAATCTAAGACAATATTCAAGTTGTGCAGAAGATGTTTAACTGTATTTGATGGTAAAAAAATAATAAATGGGGTTTGTAAAGTGAATACAGAAATTGCTAAAAACAAGTTAATTGAGCATCTGAAATACTGTGGCAATCATAAACCTGTTCATATGGTGATGCCTAATCCAAGTGAAAAAGCCAATTTAAAAAAATTTGAAGCCTTGTTGGAACACCCAGCATATATAGTCTGTGATTTTGAATCAAATCTCAAACCTCTTGCATTCTGTAGCCCAGATCCTGATGAACCTTCAATTACACCATACCAGTTACATGAACCTTCTAGTTTTTATTATGTTGTTGTACAGGATGGTGTTGTTAGTAAAGAATATTTATACATGGGACCAGATGCCATCAAAGAATTTGCACATAGAATAGAAAATGAGGGCCATAACATAGCATCTAATATCTTATTAAAATCAAAACCCATGTTGCCTTTAACAGAGAAACAGAATGAGGATTTCAACAATGCAGAAAAATGCCCGGTATGTGATTGTGAATTTTCAGATATAAATATCAAGGTACATCACCATTCCCATACAGATGGTAAATTCTTAATGGCCCTGTGTAATAGCTGTAATATTAAGATCCAGAGACCAAAATTTTTCGCGATATCTTGTCACGGTGCATCCAATTATGATTTTCATCATCTGATCAGGTACGAGGGGTTTGACAAGCAGAATTTAAATATTTTAGCAGAAAATAATGAAAAATATATTGCTATTAGCAAAATAATTAAAGTTAATGGTGTTTCTATTCACTTAAGATTTCTTGATTCCTACAGAATTCTGTCTGCTAGCCTGGCTACACTGGCCACTCAATTATCTGATGATCAATTCAAAATCACATGTGCTTTGTTTCCAAATCAGGACCTGAAATTAATTAGGCGGAAGGGTGTATATCCATATGACTATGTTACAGATTTTTCTAAATTTGATGAGTGTGCTCTGCCACCACAACAAGAGTTTTACAGCAAAATCAGAGGATCTGGAATCACTGATGATGATTATCACCATGCGCAATTGATGTGGAACAATTTAAAATGCAAGTCATTTGGTGATTATCACAAGGCATATTTAAAACTTGATGTCACTCTATTAGCTGATATACTTCAGGCATTCAGAAAATCTTCCATGCAAAATTATAAGCTGGATCCAATGTATTTTTACAGTGCGCCAGGCCTAGCATGGTCTGCAATGTTTTTGAACACTAAAATGCAATTGGATCTGATCCAAGATCAGGATATGTATCTGTTTATGGAGCAATGTATAAGAGGGGGCATGGTGCAATGCTCTCAGAGATATGCCAGAGCAAATAACAAATATATTCCTGATTATGATCCAGCACTGCCATCAAATTATATACTGTATGTAGATGCCAACAGCCTCTATGGTTATGCTATGATGGATAAACTGCCATATGCAGGGCTTGAGTGGGTTGAATATTTCAATATTGAAGATCTTAAGGATTTTGATGACAGTGACTATGGCCTCTTCTTAGAGGTTGATCTGACAATTCCAGATAATTTACACAACACATTTTCTGATCTGCCCCCAATTCCTGAGGTTAAGTGTTCACCTGGCTCTAAACAAAAGAAATTGATGATGACTCTGGAGCCAAAACAGGATTATGTCTTATGTTACAAAAACCTCCAGTTCCTGATGAATCATGGTGTTCAAGTGAGCAAAGTTGGCAAAGTTTTGAGGTTCAGGCACTCAAGATGGTTGAAGCCATATATTGATACAAACACAGAGCTTCGAACATCTGCAATGAGCCAATTTGATAAGACCTTGTTTAAATTGATGGTCAATTCTGTGTATGGCAAAACAATTGAAAATGTCAGAAAACATATTGATGTTAAAATAATTACTGACCCCAGCCGGAGCAAAAAATTGATTGCAAAGCCTAATTTCAACAACAGAAGAATTTATGATGAAAATATGGCACTTTTCAACATGAAAAAAACAAAGATTAAGTTTGATCAGCCTATTTATGTAGGGGCTGTAATATTGGAATTGGCCAAATTACACATGCTGGAGCTCTATTATAATGTGTTGAAACCTTTTTATGGTGATTGTGTAAAATTGATGTACATGGACACAGATAGTTTTGTTCTTGATATTCAAACAGAAGATGTTTATCAAGATATAACACAGCCTGAATTGTTTAAATATTTTGATACCAGTGAACATTCAAAAATTCAACACCACAACAAAAAGGTGCCTGGCAAGTTAAAAGATGAGACACTTGGTGATGTTATTGTGGCATTTGCTGGGTTAAGGGCCAAGATGTACAGTTTTGAAACATGTAGTGGTGTTGTTGCCAAAAAAGCCAAGGGCATTGGCAGAGTGACTGTAGACAAAGAGCTTGAATTTGAAGATTACAAAAATTGTCTCAAATCATGTAGCACAATCAGAACATCAGAATCCAGAATTCAGAGTGTGGATCACTTGTTGACTAGCAATATTGTAAGAAAAGTGGCTCTGGACCCACATGATGATAAGAGATGTATTTTGTCGCATACATACTCTACCATGGGGTCATTGTGATTTGAAAAGTGGGAATCAATGCCCAATCACAGAGCATGATTTGAAATAAATAAACATGCCTATGAACTTATTTGGGTTCAAAAAACAGGCTATTATGGACCTGCCAACACCACAAGCCTCTTCTGATATAATATCTAAACTAAGTGCTTTGTTAATTATTCATCTGAACAGCATACTTACAGATGTTGATGATGAAACAGGTAAAACATTGTACATATTTAACAATAATTTAAATCATTACCAATTACCTGTAGGTGGTCAATTACAATTTATTACAACCCCTGAGGGTAATGTCAAGATTTCAATAGGGAAAAATATTTATAGAATTAAGCACTGAAACATGATTTCTGGCACTGTATATACTATTTCTGCTGGTGACTGCTTATATATTGAGGTCCCGGGATCCTATGACAAGCTTATACCCTTTTTTTTAGAATTAAGAATTAGATATTCAATAATAAATAACCACTAAAACAAAATACCTAATGATATATTTGGCCATACAAGGCATGAAGATCACAGTGATGAGATTCTTATGCTTGATGTCAGAGTCAAGAAATTAAGAAGTGATTTACAAGCTTTACAAACCACACTCAATGCCAGTCTTCAACTAGAAATTACAAATTTACAATCATGGACCCTCTTCTTAAAATTGATTCTGAACTCAAATTATTGCTTCAGAAATATACTGACCTGGCCACATTGGATAATTTTCAAAGTTTAGAAGGGGCTGTAGCAGCTCTTCAAGCCAAATTTAAGACCCAGGCCACCAACTCTGAGCAATTGAAACAACAATTGGAAGAGCAAATAAATAATGTCCAGGCACAGCTCCAAACAATTGTCAAAAGCATAAAATCACAAGAAGATTTTGATCTAGTAATTTCCACTCTAAAAGAACAGATTCAATCACTGGAGATACCTAATCTGGACCCTCTGAACAATGCCATAGCCGAGGTTAAAGAAAAAATTGAGACACTTGAAAATTTTATGAACAACTTGCCATCTTCTGATGCTTTGAGTGCAATAACTCGGAGTGTTGCCAACATTAAGCTGCAACTTGAAACATATGAAGATTTTGGAAAAATTCAAAGTACCATAACCCATCTTGAGGGTACAATAGCAGCAGTGCAAAGTGATTTGACAAATGTACAAGAATCTTTAGAATCCCGCCTGCCTGGGATTGTAGACACCCTTGTAAGTGTCCAGCAACAGATCACAAAACTTGAAAACCTCAACACTGGATCTGAGCTATCTCATTTTCATCACTTGATCGATGATATCCAAACAAAGCTTGAAATTTTACAACTATCAACACCCACTCAGGCAGATATAGCCCTGCTCCAAAATGCTATGCAAAATGTGGCTGATGCTTCTGAATTAAATAATATGAAATTGGCACTTGAATCTTTGCAAAATACTGTATCAAATCTGCCTACATCACAGGAACTTAAAAATATTAAGAGGGCAGTGAATCGCATATTGAAATCAGAAGATATCAAGAATATCCAGACAGAGATCAAACAACTTACTCAGACAGTGTCCACTCTACCAACCAATCAACATATTAATGAACTGCATGCCCTGTTTGAGGATATCAGAAGACAAGTCCATGATCTTACTGCTCAAAATTCAAAATTGGCAGTTGTTGAAAATTTACAGCAAATTTTAGCCAATATCAAGCAACAGCTAGGGACCATGGAATCTAATCAAGCAAATGCTCTGTCTGTTTTTGCCACCCAGCTACAAGAGATTGTGCAACAATACAAGAAACTTGTTGTGGACATAAAGATCAAGCCAGGCCATGATGATGTTGTTAGGACTATCAATGAGCACCTTGAATCTGTAACAAGTAGATTGCTTACAGCAGAAAAAGAAATAACAGGTATAATCGAGAATCCTAAACATACAGTAATCCTTGAATTGTACAGCATCCCCAACAAAGAATATGATTCACCATTTACACCAGGTGGCAAAATATATATGCTGTCCCCTGCACAATTTTATTACCAGTTTTTTGTTGGGGGCACACTGAGACCAATCAAGATCAAATATTGGCTTCAACCACAGGCACACCACTACCCAATCTTATCAATAACAAATGCTGATAACAAAGCAAAAATCACCAGTGTAGAGTTAGAGGATTTTACAGACCCCAATACATTAGAAACATCTTATGTTGAAGATGATGGCTCTCTGGAATTTAATATACAAATAGGAGACAAATTATATTTAGAAAATCCTGTAGTATCAGCTGCTGAACACCCTATAGCTGCAATATTCTTGTTTACATATTATGTCTAGACAAATTATTGTTGATGAATTACACAGACAAGCCAGACATAATTTTAAGAGATTGCCAGTAGTTACAAAAGGCATAGATGATTTATGGCAGTGCGACTTGATTGAGATGGCAAGTGGACAGCTGAAAAACTTAGACAAAATCAACAAGGGCTACAAGTATCTACTCACTGTCATAGATACATTTTCAAAATTTGACTGGGCTGTGCCACTCAAATCCAAAACTGGAAAATGTGTTACAGAAGCCTTCAGGACAATCATCAATCAGAGTAAAAGATCACCGCGCTATTTGCAAACAGATAATGGCAAAGAATTTTATAATTCTGTGTTCCAACAATTTATTAAAAGCCAGTCAATACAACATTACTCGAGTTACAGTGATCTCAAGGCCTCAATTGTAGAGAGATTCAACAAAACCCTAAAAAATCATATGTATAAACAATTTACACTTCAAGGTAATTATAAATGGGTTAATATTCTTCCAGAACTTCTACAAAAATATAACAACTCGGTCCATCCCACAATCAACATGAAACCCTCTGAAGTAACTTCATCTGATGAGCAAAAATTGATCAGTACTGTTTATTATCCTAAATATCAGCCAACAACAAGAAAAGCCAAATACAAGGTGGGTGATCAAGTAAGAATCAGCAAATATAAGCACTTATTCAAAAGAGGCTTTACAAGAAACTGGAGCACTGAATTATTTACAGTGGTTCAAGTTAAACCTGGGACCCTTAACACTTATATAATAAAAGACCACCGAGGAGAAATTCTCAAAGGCAGGTTCTATGAAGAAGAACTCAACAAAACTAAACAGCCTGACACATATCTCATAGAAAAAATCATCCGCAGAAAAGGCAACAAGTTATTTGTCAAATGGCTAGGACTTCCAGAACACAGCTGGATCGAGGCAAACAAAGTGATAATATGAACACCTGGGATGTTATAAAGAGGAATAAGAGAAATGGAATATTGCTGCCTGATAATATTAGATGTCTTATTGTTGGGCCATCGGCTTGTGGTAAAAGTACACTAATAATTGATAATTTTTTATTGGCACCCAACTGGTTAGACTGGAAAAACAGGCACTCGTATGTCTTCTCTAAGAGCTTGGAACAATTAAAATATCAGCAGCTGATGAAGCTATATGATGGACTGGATATAGCCACTTTTGAACCAGATGTTAAGCCACTCCATGAATGTCTCGATAATTCTGTTGTTGTGTTTGATGACATTATACTGGATAATCAAAACAAGGTTAGAAATTTCTTTACACAGGACCGACACAAAAATATTGATTGCTTCTACCTTGCACACATTTTCCAAAAATACCGAAGCAGCTGATCCGAGACAACAGCAATTTTATATGTGTGTTTCATCAAGATCATACCAACCTCAAACACATACATGATGAATATGTAGGTGGGGACTTGAGCTACAATGATTTTTCCAAGTTTTGCAGTAGGTGCTGGAACCAGGATAGTTATGGGTTTTTCACAATTGATATGACAAGAAAACCCAATAGTGGCAAATACAGAAATAAAATCAACAATTTTCTAGACATTGAAACATATATAAATAACCATGAAAAGGCCAATCATTGATGATCTTAAATTAAGAGATTATCTTGTAAAAAGATTTAAGGGATGGAAATCAGAGAACCGAGGAATCTATGAAAAACACAAACAAACAGAACAGCCTATTATTGATGCTATTAGTGAATTAGGTAAAAATATCAAAACTGTTACAGAGCAAAATCAAAATTTGATCACAGAGCTTGTGCCTGTAGCTACAAGGAACATATTAGATTATCCAATCACCCCACTTTCTAGTATTCATACACCTAGTCCTGTTGCTCCTAGAAGAATTGAAGCTACTCAGGATCCTATTGAATTGGGTCTTCTTGCTCAAAAATATTTAAGCACACCTAAAGACAACAAAGATGAGGTCTTTGGCTTATATGCTGACACAGAGCGTGATGGTAGCATCATACATAGAATTGGCAATTTCAGAGTAACATTTATGGGAGATGATCTAATTGTATATTCAGAATCTCATCTTGGAGAAAAAGGTGCTTTTGTTAAATATCGCGGCACACCTGGATTGTGGGAACTGATGACTACGAAAAGGCCTGGCAGCTATACAGATCAAGATTATGAGCATTACAAAGAAATATTAATAAAATCAGATGCTCTATACCAGAACAATGATCCCACACAAAAAAGAGTCAAGTATAGCAGTGGAGCAAAATACAACAACTTAATCAAGCCCATATGGACACAGATCAAGACAGGTAGTGGAATCAAACAATACAACACCCTGCCTAAAGAATT
This sequence comes from Lepisma saccharinum, assembly GCF_977018435.1. Classification (NCBI taxonomy): domain Eukaryota; kingdom Metazoa; phylum Arthropoda; class Insecta; order Zygentoma; family Lepismatidae; genus Lepisma; species Lepisma saccharinum. The sequence continues at coordinate 39,060,896 of NC_139238.1, forward strand.
TGTGTGGGTTGATGATGTCAGGAAACTTGTAGATAGGTTGTTGGTGATAGCTGGGGAGGAAAATGCTGGTAACCACAATTTTTACAATGAAAAGGTTGGAATTATGGACATGATAAGCACTAAATTGTCTAATTTTATAGTGAATGACACTAAGGGCATTGGATATCTTATAAAAATTATTGGCTAGAATGTACAATATAAAGAAAGTCTCTAATTCACTTCATACTTCTTATACTTACTTCTTATGCACTCCTAGAGAGGTATCTCGAGTTACGAGACGGGGGTCGCGTGTTAAAATTGTATATTTATTTGTAGAAGTTGTAAAATATCGTTGTTAATTACCGCGATAATTATCCATAAAGAAAAACGGGCACCATCTTCCATGTCAGAACAAATGACGTTCGAAATTCCTTGCGCCGTCTACAGCGTTGCCACACTGTTCAGAGCATTGGTCGTTGAAAGTGATAATTTAGGCGGGAGAGAAAATTATTAACGTGACATAGCCCCACGAACCATCACGGGGACGAGGTATGTTTACTAGGTTAGGTTAGGTTCCATTAGCACTCCTTTCGTTCAATTTAGCATATACGGACAACTACAGGTAAGTTTGGCAACAGTGCTTTAACGTTGATTTCAGGAAAGTATGGCGTCTCCTGTATTGATGAAACGTTGTTGGTCAGTTACGTGCTACAAAACTATAAATTTCTAATTGAAAGTGATCATTGGTTCACAAATCATTCACGGATAACCATTTCAGGTCATGTTAGGTTAGCTTCAGATATGTTAGGCAAGCATAGTTATAATATTTCGTTTGTAAAAATACGCAAATACTCCACCGCTGATTTTAGGAAAAATGGCATGTTTTGTGAAACATTGTTCGTCATTTAAGTGCTACAAAACTACAAATTCCGTATTCAAAGTGATTATTCGCCCAAAAACCATTCACGGAAGGTTCGGTTAGGTTAAGTTAGGTTAGGCAAGCATAGTTGTAACATTTCTTGTAAAACTTATAAAATTTCGTTCGTAAAATTACGGATATAAACTTCATAAAAATTTTAAAATAATATTTTTTTTTTCAAATTTCCGACTTCGCCCCCGATTTTTAACAACAGATTCGTGATTAGGAGGTCAAAATTAGTTAGTAAACCGAAAATTAAAAAAATTGGAGACTTTCTCTATATTGTAAATTCGCTCCAAATTATTAATACTCTACCACCTAAATTTTGGAATATCTCTGAGGGTCGGGGGCTGGTTAATGACATCATAAACAAGCTGCCATTTGAACTACACATACCAGGCTATCAGTATTGTGGTCCAGGCACAAAACTAAATCATAGGTTAAACAGAGGTGATCCTGGTGTTAATCCCCTAGATGCTGCTTGTAGAGACCATGACATAGCATACAACACACATTCTGATCTTGACAAGAGACATGTTGCAGACAAGAAATTAGAAGAGGCTGCATTTGGTAGATTTGTAAGCAAAGATGCTTCTTTAAGTGAGAGAATAGCAGCATTGGGGACCACCATAGCTATGAACACCAAACAAAAACTGGGGTGGGGGTTGTGAATATGTATATAATAAACCTAGGATGAAGGCCAAGGGTGTTATGTAGCAGATACCTTATGCAGGTCTTAAATCTCTTAAAACTATTGATAGTCTTTTAACCAAAAAGCAGCGCAAGAAAAAAAATTCTTGTCTTGCCAAGGGCCATGGTATGAAATTGTTACTTAGTACCCCCAATTAAAAAAATTACAGCAATCTAGAAAAAAATCACATGTGGGTGGATTTATATTTACTATCCCGGCCATCTTAGCAGCACTTGGGGCTGTTGGGAGCTTGGCTGGGGGATCAGCTGCCATAGCAAAAACAGTAATAGATGCCAAGAAAAATAAGGCAGAATTAGATGAATTGAAGCGCCATAACCTGGCCATTGAGAAACAAGGCAAAGGTGTTAAGAGAGCCATGAATAAGTTTAAAAAAAACAAGAGCCGCTTACAAACCCAAGATATTGAAGCTTTAATCAAGCCACTGGGCATCAAAAATTTTAGAGGTGTGTACATGTCTGATTCTTTGCCAGAGCAACCACTCAACAAAGAGTGTGGCATTGTTAATTTGGATAAGTACAAAAATCAGGGCACTCACTGGATTTGTTATCTTAAATATTTAAAAAATGAGGCATTTGTGTTTGATTCATTTGGAGGTGTTCCACCTGAAAATTTAGTAAAATATCTAAAATCAGCTAATCTTTATTACAATAATGCCCGTGTTCAAAACTTCAAAGATGTTAATTGTGGACATTTGTGTTTATCTGTTCTTAGATATATGTCTCAAATAAATAAACCATCAATTGAAAATTTTCAAAAAGCCCTGTGGTATCTGAAACATCATGGGGGTATTCCATCTCACCAGCCAAAATTCAATATTGAAACTCAGATTACATGATGATATAGTGTATCCCAAAACAATAGCTCTCAGAGCATTTTATGGCATGTACTTGATCCCTAATATTACACACCACAACAACACAATTGCAGTAGGGGATCAAAAAATTGTCATCACTCCAGGGCAGTATAATCTATCCACTCTAAATGCTCATTTACCCAGAGGTATAGTATTAACTCAAAATTCTGTCACTCACAGAGTAGAGATTGTATCTGCTACAGAAACAGTGGATCTGGGTACTATAGGAGAGCTGTTAGGCTTTGAGAACAACACAAAACTTGAAGCGGCCATCAAACACACTGCTATTAATATACCCAAATTCTTAGCCATAGAGACTCTGAATATTCACTGTAATGTGGCTGAGGGTATGATCACCAAATCAAATGGCATAGGCACTCACAAACAAACTGGCATCATTGCAACATTCAAACCTAATTCTGAATTTATGGAGCCAATCATCTACACTCCATCACAAACATTATATTTTCCTGTGTGCCATAATAGAATAGATTACATTGAGTTGATGGTCACTAATGAAAAAGAAGAATTAGTTGATTTTGTTGGAGCCACAACAACTGCAATCATAGAGATTAATATTTAAATAAAAATACATACAAAAAAAATGGAAAATATTGAGAGTTATGAGCTACAATCATTCCCTCCAAACAGGAGGACATTTGCAAATTTAAATCAACCCAACACAGAGATTGAGGTTGATCTTGATGTAGGGGATGGCTTTATACACCCTCACAGAGCAGATGTATACATCAAATTTGATGTTGTAAAGCTCGATGGTACAGATTATCCGGCAAATTCAAATATAAGATTGGTGGACAATTTTGTGCCGCATCTGTTCTCTGAAATTGAGATCAGAAAACATGGTGTTGTTATAAACAGAGTGGATTATCCCGGCATTACCTCCACAGCTTTGGCCACACTAAAATTATCCAAAACCGAGGCTTCTTACTACAAAATAGGTGGATTTGAGGCTGGTGATAAAATTATATCTAAAAGCCACACAGTGCTGTTCCCCATGCGCCTGTTGCCAGGATTCTTCTCAGATTACAAAGTTATTATGTGGAAGGGTGGTTTAAGAATTACATTTAGAAGAGCTGCCAATGATAATAATGCTTTGATAAGGTACAGTACATTAAACTCTACAGGCAGGCACGTATCCAGAGGGGAAGCTAAGGGGGCTCGAGCCCCCCCCGAAAGTTTTAGGTTTACACTAGATAAAAAGAGGTTTTTGATTTCTTGTGGTGTGAAATAAAATAATGTGCCAATAATTTAAGGAGATAAATAATTATCGAGGCAAGACGGAGAATGTTCCGTAACCCTGTTATTGATAATAGCACGTATCCAAGATGGGGCACAGGGGGCTAGACCCTCTACCCAGGAAATTTTTCAGTTTACGTTAGATAAAATTAGGTTTTTGGCTTATTAAATAATGTGAAAATAATGTAAGGAGAGAAATAATTATCGAGGCAAGACGGAGCATGTTTTATACCCCTGTTATAGTTAATGGCTCGAGCCCCCCCCTCCCTCAGGAAATTTTTCAAATTTACACTAGATAAAATTAGATTTTTGGCGTCTTGAATAATGTGAAGATAATAAATTTATAAATCTGAGAGAAATAATTATCGAGACAAAACGGAGAGTGTTCTATAACCCTGTTATTGTTAATAGCACGTATCCAAGCTGAGGTTGAGGTGGCTCGATCCCCCCCCCAGGATTTTTTTTTACTTTACACTAGATAAAATCAGGTTTTTGGCTTTTTGAATAATGTGACGATGATTTAAGGAGATAGCGAGGCAAGACGGAGAATGTTTTGATAATATTGCACGTACACTTTTCTTGTGCTTTCGGTGTTCTCGCAGTGCACTTGAGCACTATGTAGATACTTGTCAGCATTTGGAAGCTGCACAACAAAGGTAGCGCCACACTTAGGGCGATTCTCTGTAAGGCTGGAGGGGGTACGTTCTTGAATGAGAGAAGGAGTCAACTACTGGCGATATTAACGAATCGTTTTATCTGCGGAACGTTCTAGAATATAATGAGGATATAAATACGCGGATTCAATTTTTCGGTTGATCTGTACAAAGAATCGGTTAATGAGATTTCAGAGATAAGTGTGACAATTCATACAGTCGTTGGTGATCAGATCAGTCAGCGTCCTCTGGTTGGTTTATAAGTGATTCGAAAATGAAGACATTGACGACAGCAGAATTTCCGGGGCCTCAGTGTAGTGCTAGTTCTGTTCGAGGGCCGAAGAGATCAAAAGTCTCTCTCTAAAGTGAATATTTCAGCAGTACTGGATATTGGAGTGGTTTATTAAAACAGAAATAAGCTGCATAGAGCAACTGAAAATCAAAGTTTTGAATGATGATTTAGTTTTGCCAGAACTAAATTTCGTATATGCAGTCTGAGAATTTCATGGTATAAAAGAATACTTTTGTTTAAGCCTACTGGGTTCGAAACACATTCAAACACTTAACTACCATAAAGAGACAGCTGAAAATTTTATGAATGTCGAGAAGAGAAAGCAAGAAGATGTTGCATATGTAGACATTTTAGGCGGAAATTGCAGGCTTTACCAGGACCCAAATCAGGGCTCTACCAACTGAGCCACCTAGCCATCCTTGACTTCAACCGATTTTTCGTTAAAATGTCTACATACTACATGTCCTGTGTATATCAAATCGTAAGGTGTTGCCTGTATAGTGAACAAGCACAGAAAATATAGGAGAGAGAAGAAAACTGAGGAGCATTATCACCGGTTGAGGATATTTTTTTCTGTGGTCAACAAGAGCTACTACTTCGAGGTGACAATGACAGTGGCCTAATAAGGGAGATTTCACACCCTGTCCCCTGAGGATTTCACAAATCGAAATTAGGTTTGTGCGGCCTTTTGTGTCGCCACTGTGTGAAACGTTACTGTTGATTGGCCCATTCCAATCGACATGTATCGTGTGTCCCTTCGGTCTGAAACCTTCCTAAGTCATGAAAATCCAAGTCACAAGGATGGAAAATTAGGGTCTTGTTAAGGTTAGGTGTGAAGGCAGGCAGACGACAGCACCCAAAAGGATCATATCCAAACCTGCAGGAAGAACGCATCTTACTTCAATCTCCAATACGATGATAAAAACTTCTGGTGAGTTGATTTAAAAAAATGTCCGAGATAAAGAGAGGCGTGCCCAGGATTTTCGGAAGGGAGAGGGGAAAAACGGGGTCAAATGGGGTCATTACCTCACCAAACCTCCCTTGGGCACTACGCTGGAGATAAATGAGTAAGCATTTCATCATACTGGGAGACGAAACATTAGATGTGTTATAACACCATTAAGCCTTGTTTCCATTATTATAGATGTGTTGGGAACGGAAGGGTTTTCACTGTGCATTAATTGTTTCGTGATCCACCTGTATTCGAGAAGACTTCCTTTGTTTCGTGCCGATATATGACAAGACAGCGGAAGCTGTGACAGGCATTTTTGAACACTTGTGAGTGCTAAGGCCTGAATCTGAACAATTTGGTGGGTTTCGGCTTTTATAAGAGCTGAAAAATGGGAGGACAAGACACGTTAGTGGTGTTCAGGCTCGAATCAGAGAGAAATATTCGAGAGCTGTCTGCGTCCAGTTCGCAGCCCACAATTTGAATCTCGCGTTGTCGAGTGGATTGTCCATCCCGTGCATGTGTAACAGCTTCGTAAAAACACTCAAAGACTCCATAGATGTTTTTATGTCTGATGAGATGAAATGGACAAACACACATACTGAGATGGTTCCGGCACACAATATTAATGCATGGAAACAGAGGAGTCGAGTGGTAAAAAATGTTCCGATTTCACGTTCTGATTAAAATGACAGCCTTACAGTGGCAACGATTTAAGGGATAGTTGCTCCCCATTTTTTATTTTTTTGCCTCAACATTATGACCTCTTAATATTAAGCCTTGGCTACCAAGAGAAAGTAAACTTTCCTTGCAACGCCCTCCGCACCCCCCCCCCCCCGTTTTGGAACCCAATTGCCACTTCTGGTCTTAAACACACAATTGTGAGGTTCTTACTATACCCCTTAAAAAATGGTGTTGAGCCCCCCCCGAAAGGAATTCCTGGATACTTGCCTGTCTACAGGGGAAGCTCTGCCTAATGCCCTACCTGATGAGGGCAAATGCATTATTCAGACTATGGAGCTAAGAATCCCGGTTGTTGAATATGAAGCCAGTTATGCTCTTAAATACAAAGCAGATATAATAAAAAATCCACAAGTATTTTTACAATTTTATACATATCAATGTGTACAGAAGCCTGCCACTGGTACTTATTATGAGTTTGATGCTACAAATTCATTCTCCAGTATACAATATGACATGCCGGATTTTGTGGTGGTACTGTTTCAGACTGGAAGACACAATAATCAGGAAAAAAATTCAAGTAAATTTGATAACTGCAACATCAAGAACATATATCTTAAAAATGGCAGAAATGAGGTATTCCCCAGAGAAAATTATAATTTAGACATGTCCAAGGATGATTTCCTCAAATTATATGAAACATTTACAGCATACAAAAGGGTCACTACTGGCAATACTGACATGTATTACACACCAGATGAATTCAAAGCACAGAGACCCATGTTTGTCATCAACACTTCAAAAAGGAAACAAGTTGTGGTTAATGACAGGACAAACATTAAAATTATCTGTGAATTCCACGATACACTCCCTGATGACACTATATGTAGTGTTATTCTTATAGGGGAAAAATCATATGTTTATGATGTAAGAAATGAGAGAGTCACAGAGCAATTCTAGAAAGCCTCTGCAAAATTCATTATCTTAGTATTAGATATATGAGTTGAGGCTGGTGTCCAATTAAAATATTGAGCATATTCCAGGTAACATATTAACAAATTGGGGCAGATATAAACCTGACTCTAAATATGAGTGGATTACAACAAACAAGCAAAATGTGTCAAATATCAAACCTGTATGAGGAGCAATGCAACAACACATCTGTACTCCTCAGTCACTCTCACAATACTAACTAATATGTAATGCAAAAGCTCTTGCATCATAATTTGTTGCATAATATTGGATAATAATTTGTTGCACAGCATGATGCAAGAGCTCTTGCATTACATGTGTGTGTGTGTGTGTGTGTGTGTGAGGGGGGTATGTGTAGGTGTATATGTGGGTGGGTGTGGGTGAGGGTGGCTTAATTTTAAGTGTAGCAAAAACAACATCAAGAGGGGCATATTTTTAACAAGCTTATGGACAACAATCTACAGATGTGGCTTTTGTAAGTGTATGCAAATCAATCTGAGGGGCCTCATCATTTCACAGGAAATTCCCGAGGGCATTTTTACAAAAATCTTGGATTAGACAGAGTACCACACTTGAGCAATAAGCTCATATGCTCATCTTGAGCTAGTTTTAAGTGTAGCCAAATCTGCCTGAGGGGGCTCATCATTTCTCGGGTTTATATTATATACTTTTATACTACTAGAGAAACATATACAACTGCCGCAAACACTATCAGCAAAGATTGCAGTATCATATCGCCTTTCAAGATAGTAAGTTAATTGCTGAATCTGACTAATTGGTATATCCGGTAAATTTGGATTGCAGTATCATATCAAGTTGGTGTCAACACTTGCGAGATAACTAATTGCTGCATGTGGTTAATTGCTTGGCAGACTCTGATAGAAAAATAATGTTCTAATTAAATATACAGAGAAGTGCTGAGATAAACTGTTCTAATATAAAGTTCCTTCTTTCTGTTTCTGAATGTAATGTTATGAACCAGTGTTATAATAATATCGGTAGGAAAAGTCTACAAATATGGATGTTATTAGTTGAGGCAGGTGTCTCCCATAATAAAGATGTATTTTATAATATCGGTTATATATGTTTTATAATGGGGGTATTGATTTGGTGTTTTAAGTCCACTTTATGCACAGTAAGGCTAATTGGGACCGGACCTACAGTTTTAAAGTGGGATCCGAACTTCTATGAGCTTTCACCGGGAATATATATATATATATATATATATATATGATATATATAATTCCTTGAACTTGACCTCGACCCTTGACCTTAACCTTGACCTTTGACCTTGACCTTTGAAATTGACCTTGGCATTGACCTTGACCCCGACCTGACCTTGAAAATTTCAAATTCGAATATCTCGGCTCCTTATTGAGGTAGAGGGATAATTCAAACGCCATTTTACTCAGAAAAACATGCTCTTTCAGATGAACTGGGTTTCATCGCCCTAGGTTTCATCATCCAGCGGTTTCCTACTTTCTTTATTTCCGGTCGGAGACCTTTGATGTTGCATTCAAATGAAAGGTCTTGTCCTGCAGATTCCGAATCTGTAATTACTTTTTCTCTAGTTCAATTAGCAGCCGAGATATTTGCTTATCTACGTCATTCTTCCTTTGTCGATAGATAAGCATTTCAGACGTTCCTTCGTTAAAGAATTTATCTACATCCTGTTTCCTGTGTTTACAGATAAACATGAAAACCGTTACATAGCGATATCAACGAGGAAAACATGTGGTGAAGACGGTTAACCATTTCCGGGATAATTACATAGGGTTCATATTAGTCATAGATAAACGTCAGAGGACTGTTAGAGATTTCCGGGAAGTTTACAGATTAGACAGTAGAACCGTTAGGATCGGAGATAACTGTTGCGTCATGCTTGCGTATATAAAGAACGGCGTCACAAGACAGTCTTCGTGAAATAATCATTTTACGATCATGGACGTACAGTTATCCGCTGACGATCTGTTAGTGCTATATCGTGACGGATATTACACAACACCTGCACAATTACGGGAAGTGTTGGTGAACATTGCGCAGAAAATCATCGCGGGAGAAAGTATCTCATTGGTCGAGGAGTATGACCACTTACTACGGACAGTGACAACATCCGTACCAGATCTTTCTGGAGAAGGATGGACAGGTATTCTCGAAGAGTCCCCAGGCCCCCCGTCGACACCCGATCCTGTATCCCGAGTCATCACGGAGAAGCAGATAGCCGCCGCATCCGACACAGGAACTTCTAGAAACGCTACATCCAGATCACACCCGGAGCTTTTGCCAGGACCGTCATGGAGACCGGACCCCTTACCAGCAGCAGAACAGCCATCAAAGAATGCTTCTGTATCAAATGGGAAAGGTAAGAAAAGGAAACGTGCTTCAGTGTCTCGTGAACAGATAGGGAATATAACATTACATAACATTCAAGAACGTGAATATCCTAAATTCCGTTCCAAGGGACGACGTGTTGAATTCAGTTTCTCACACCCACCAGAAAATGTCGATCCTCACACTTGGATTCGCGAAGGTGTTGAAAATCTTCTCATCTACGTTAAAAAAGAACCCAAGGATGAAGACAAAATAGGTTTAACTTTGTCTAACATATCTGACCCAACTGTGAAAGATATTTATATCGGGTGGCATAGATGTGATCAGTTGCATAGTGATATGGTGTGGAACATTATGTACAAAATATTGCAAAGTGCGAAAAATGGTATAATTTCGAGCAGTGGGTGGCACAAGCTCGTTGATTAACTCTTTGTTTTGCTTGGTGACATCTTTGATTTCTTTACCAAGTCCACTGATGGCATCGATGATAGGTTGGTCCTGACGCTTTTTCTCTTCGTAAATTCCACGATTATTACGATTCTCGGATTTCCAACCCTTAAACCATTTTGCCAGGTAGCTACACAGCTTCAGGTTGTCGTCTGCAAGTTTGCGTTTCATTTTTTTTTTTGTATGTAGTTATTTATAATATGTCAAGACGTTTCTTGTAACGTTGCAACGTTTAGAAAATTATTAATTTTGTTTCTGTATTTTCCGTTATTGGGTTTCCTCGTCATGTCTATTGTGACAAATCCGAAATCATCTTGGTTCCAGCATGAAGAGAAAAATTTGGAAAACTGATTGTAGTTTATGTTCCCACCTACATAATCATCGTAAGCATGTTTTAAATTGGTGTAGTCTTGACGAAACAAACAAATGAAATTAGCCCTGCTTCCCAATATTGCTTAAGGGGGTTTGGTTAGCATGCAATAGATCAGTATGCTAGAAAATACAGAGGAGGAGGAGAGGGATGTAACAAAAGCATCAACACTGCACCACCACTATTACCAATTAACATATATTAGATCGTAGTCATTTGTCACCAACACTTCATCTTACTGCATACTTATAATCTTAGAAGGTTACAAAATATTTCAGCATAGATCGCTGTCAACTCCTATTTGTAGGTTAGCCTCGCCTGTGAAATATCATATTGCAAAATTAAAAACAAAAGGTTTGTAAAGCGACTAGTCAGTGTTGCCAACTCCTATTTGTAGGTTAGCTTCGCCTGTAAAATATAATATGGTGAAATTTTCTTGGGGTGGGTTGGCAACACTGCGAGCCCACTGAGCCTAAAAAGAGGTAGGTGAAGCGGTAAAGCTATACTACTCTTCCAGATCCGAAAACATTGAACTTCTCATCGTCGCCCTGGACCATCTCATCGACAGAAGAAGAAGAAAAAGAAAGTGACCGTCCGTGTTTCCAGGAAAACTACACCTTTTCTGAGAACACCTAACGCTTACAAACTGGTTCCTCTGAGAAAAAGCCGTAGACAGAGAGATCAGTCATGGGAGTCCCTAAGTTGAAATACAATAAAATTCTCACCAAAATGTATTACGATGCTTACCATGCTTCATTCTCATCTGTAGATCGTCTGTGGAAAGCTGTACGGGATAAAAATATATCCCGCGATACGGTGAAAAAATGGCTGATGCATCAGGAAACATACACTCTCCACAAACCTGCGAGAAAAAGGTTCCGTCGAAATCGTTACAATGTATGGAACATAGACATGCTTTGGGAAGCTGATCTCAACGACATGACCTCAATACGAAAACATAACGACTGATACACATATCTTCTGACAGTGATCGACGTATTTTCAAAATATGCCTTTGCGTTACCGCTAAGAAATAAAACAAGCAATTCGGTAACCGAAGCTTTCAAAATTATTTTCGAAGAAAACAGACGGAAACCTGTTACACTACAGACCGACCAAGGAACGGAATTTACAAATTCTACATTCCAGAAATTTTTAAAAAATGAACATGTACAATTCTCGACAGCAACAAATTATCCTGTGAAAGCAAGTGTAGTGGAACGTTTCAACAGAACATTAAAAGAACGGATGTGGAAATATTTCACGTCAAAACAAACGAGACGTTATGTAGATATTTTACCGCATCTTCTCGAAGGTTACAATACAGCGATCCACAGTTCCATAGGAATGGCCCTTCGAGATGTCAACGAAACAAACGTTTACATTGTGTGGAAACGTCTCAACAAACCTGACAAACATGTTTCACAACCGTCTTCAGATCTTAATGTTGGTGATATTGTACGAATTTCTGTCGTCAAAGGACATTTTGAGAAAGGATACAAACAACCGTAGTCTCGAGAACTTTTCAAAATCCATTCCCTTGTTCAGCGAACACCTGTACCTGTATACATATTAGACGACTTAAATGAAGAACCAGTAAAAGGTACATTTTACAAACATGAACTGCAGAAAGTTTATTCGGATCCTGACGAAGAGTATAAAATTGATAAAATTTTGAACACCCGGGGAAAAGGAAAAAAATTGGAATACCTGGTTCGTTGGCTCGGATATCCGCCTAGTTTCGATTCATGGATCAAGGCATCTTCCGTAAAACAGTTATCGGGAAAATAATTTCCAAAACATATTTATATCAAAATATAAAGGTACTGCGATCCAGTGAGTCCTCTGTGTTCGGCGAGAATGGATGATAATTTCTACGTTTACCTCCTATCATCTGCATCGGAGGAATATTTTCCAGACAACACACTCACCCATTTCACCGTAAAACTTGCTAAACGGATCGATCTGTCTCCAGAATTGTGGGAAGTCGGATTGGCAGAACTACATTATTCAACTCTATACGACAATGTTTTGGAAACTGATTCTGGAATGTTAACTTTTCCTGTTCGGACATATGCAAGTGCTGAGGACCTCATCTCTACCATCACCGAATCTCTCCCCGACGACCTAGAAATAAGGAGATCCGTTCTCGAGAAATTCTGGCACTTTTTGACAGAACCGCGATGGGGAACATTTGGATCTACTACCTGTACGGATAACACACTCTATATTAACGATCAACCATTTTATTTTCCTGCAACAACATATACGATAGAGGATCTGATTTATTTCCTGAAAACAGACCGTGCTAATGTAGCTGTTCCTACTCATCTCAGGTTTTTCTTCAAAGAGGCCGTGTACAAACATCTATCCGTGGTAGGGGTTCCGAAGCCTGAACCTGACGATGCTCCAACAAATACCGTTACACCCTGTAATGATGCGATCATTACTGGATCCTTTTTATGTTATAAATTGTGTATGTCTATGTCTATGTCCTGTACGTTTGAGTTCTTGGCCGTTGGGGAGCGGTAAGTTTCCAGTAACGGTTTAGGTCATTAGCGGGGCCTATAAAAGGAAGGGAAGGGAGCAGTCGGCCTCAGATGTTTGGCGGAGTACAGAAATGTAAGAGGTATCTTTTTCTCTGAGGGGAGCGGCTGGGCGAGCTTTCTTTCCTTACTATGTGAACCGACGGCGGGGATGTTAACTTTCTTTCTTTTAATACACACACTAGCTCTTTTCACATTATTCCAATAGTTTATTTCATGTGGGAAACCGGGTACACAACACACATACCTTCAGCCACCTTTTTTGGTACTGAGGGTTATATTTTTTTTTTACTCGTGGAGCCAGTGGCTACGCGAGTCTACACACACTCTTCGAGAAGGGGGTACAGGGTACACCGGAATGTAATTTTGTGAATAACGGCCAAGAATTAACTTCTGTAAATATAATATGAATAAACCTATATATATCTAAAAGGAAATGGGCGTTAAGTTGTAATTTGAAGAGGTACGTGTCTATTGCCTAAACTAGCATCCACAGAACTTCAGGTACTGCAAGTTTTGAACCTCGGAACAAGGATTCAAAAATGTATGGTTGTGTATATTGTGTATGTTGCTGAGAATCAGCTTAAAAGCACAAAGTATACCGTTACATACTGGGGGCTCGTCCGGGATATTTTCTTGTGAAAAGTACTGAAGGCATTAGTTATTGTGAAGTGGAAAGAAAATAATAGAAGACAAAATGGCAATTCAAATAGACAGAGAGCTCATTAGCTAGGCAATGCGAACTTGGAAGGAAGGCCTGAGGAAGATATTGTGGGGGAACTTGAGAGACTTTCTCTAAATGTTACACAAGGAACTTCGATAAGGACCGGCGAGGAAAAAATGAGCAAAATCTTGGAAAAAAGCAACATTAACATTCCGATCTTTAAGGGAAACGTCGGCGATATAAGTCCACACGATTATTTGTATGAATTACGCAGTTATCAGGAAATCATGGAAATTGGGGATACTTTTCTCTTAGATAGAATCTTGCCGCTTTCGTTGAAGGAAATCGCTGCAGATTGGTTCAGATTTTCGAGACCATTCGGCACTTTTAGGGAATTTGAGAAGGCGTTCTTGGAAGAATTCTTTAGTGTCGATTACGACTCGGAAATAGCAAGGATCATTCAGAACAATTACCAGTCACCAGACCAGTCTCTTCTTGCATTTATTCGACACACCAGGAAGCTTTTTGCAATGAGGGAGAAACGGGGGACAGAAGACGAGGTCATTCAGCACGTTTTGAAATTTTCTCATCCTAAATTCAGAACGCACCTGTACGATAGAACCTTTGAAACCTTGAAAGATCTGGAGATTCGCTCTATGGACATTCAAAAGAGATTGTATTCAGAAGCCCTGTACTATTGTCCAGAACTGAGGGACAACAGTTCGCCGCATCTGTCTGCCATGCCGACTTCAGCGAGTGGCACAAGGCAATCAGCAGCCGCGGGGACAATGAACACTTTCGGCCGCGTGGGAACAGAAGTATCAATGAGTGCCATAAATCCGGGTCTTTTCAACCGCTTGAGCCTTTCCGGGAATATTGGAACCCCGTCGAGAGCAGAAGAACCGGCGAGGAGAAGAGGGTATGATGGTCAGCAGAAGGGCGCCACCTGTGCCGTCTCTAAAGATACCGTTAGACCAGAACAGATAACTCCGGTTCTTGCACACGTAGAAGGAAAGCAAAACAGGGGGAGGAATAGGGAAATACGTAACTGCAGAAATTTCACTTCTGGCGACAAAAAACCGTTAGTCACCTGTAAGGTTCAGGGAAAGGACTTCACGCTATATTTGGATTCTGGTGCGTCTGTGAGCACCGTGTCTGTTGAGATCGCAAGAGAACTGGAAAAACAAGGAAATAAGATTAACAATAAACGTATTAATATTTCTTTGACAGTAGGCTCTGTACAATCATGTGGGGAAATGTATCTTATTGTACATTTGAATGGGATGAAATTTAAGCATAAATTCGTCGTTCTGCGCAATTGTTTCACGGGATTTATCGCAGGTCGTGGGTTCATAAGGAAGGCCGGCATATCGCTACATTTGAAGCAGGGAGGCTACAGTTTTGAGAACAGTAACGTCATTCATTTATTTTCTGCGGAGAAGAGGGAAGTGGGAAAGAGGCTTCCGTTCTCGCAGCAGGGGAGGACGTCGACTGTGGAAGCTGGAGCTGGGCTAACCGCGACGATGACTGCGACGATGGAAAGAAATGAAACTGTTACTGAAGCAACCGCGACGATGGGAAATTGCAAACCACACCCCGAAACTGAGGACATGATTGACCGTGTCGAATGTTCGACTGACACTGTGCAGAAATCAGTTGCAGATTTCAGCGCTTTGTGTACTGCAGAAAGTGCGAAGCAAATGAGGAAGAAACAGAGGGAAAATTTGCTTCGGAGCACAAAACTGCCCATGGTTCGTCTCTCTGGAAGTAAAGATATGGAAGATTCTTCATTGTTGCCATTCTCTGCCACTGAGGGAAATGAAGAATACAATTCTGAGGAGCCACGTAGGCTTCTGGACACAGCCTCCCTCATTTCCGAGCAAATGAAAGACACGTTTCTTGCTGACGTAGCGAGGGCTACAAGGAATGAGGAGGTGGAAGGAACGAAGAAGTACAAGGAAAAGGTGAAGACCCAGGCCAAATCTTCGTATTTCGACAACGAGGGAATTCTTAGGAGAAATTTGCCTACGGAAAAGTACAAAGAGAAGGGAAAAGGGAAAATATGGGCACCTACTTCTCTACGTTCGCAAATTCTCGTGTCGTTGCATGATAATGCATTCGTTTGTCATCCTGGGAGATTGAAAACGTTAGCGAAGGTTAGGGAACAATACACTTGGATAGGCCTAACTAAAGATGTTATCCAGTATTGTAAGTCGTGCCAGCCATGCTGCGTATTAAAAGATGACAGGAATAAGCAAGATTTCATGTCAAGTAAGGAGGAAACGAAATTCAGGATGGAAGACGCCAAGAAGAAAGCTTGTGATAGGAAACGCCGCAAATGCACGTTTCAGGTGGGGGATAAAGCTTGGCTTAAGGAACATCCTATCTCTGGTAAGGCCCGCAGAGTAACCAGTAAATTCTCGGGGAAGTCCTCTGGATCACACGCAATTGTGGAGCAAACTTCGGCAAATACTTTCAAAATGAAACACAGCGGGGACGGAAGAATATTGAGAGCCAACAGTGACCAGTTGAAGCCTTATTCTTCGCCACCTGACTTTGCAAGGAAAGTAGCCGAACCCAATTCAGCAGAGAGAGCGCACGTAACTTCGGCAGGAGGAGCAAGACGAAGATATATCCCGGATGCGTTACAAGCTGAGAAACAGATTCTAGTCTAATTTCAAAGGGGGATTTTTTGTAAATATTGTACATAGGGACTTATCTATCTTTTCTTTATTCTATCTTTCACTTATTTTCTCTACCTCATACCTCATACAGTACTCATACAAAAGTGTCGTTCCGCAGTCAATTTCATCGCGAAAGTAACGCAAAGTTAGTGCGCATTCTTTTACCGCGTAATTTCGTCGAGAAGTCGCAGTTCGGTGGCGAGTGAACGCAGTTCTAGCGCCGAGCATAGCAGTGACATCTTCGGATGTAGAGCCACTTCGATCCATTCATGTGGAAACCGGTAGAAGCGGTGTCTTCCGATCTCGGCAGGAGCGCAGACCAGTGGCGTTGCCGGGACTCGAACCAGCAGCCTTGATGACTTGGATGGATTTCCAGGAGACTGTCTCTCATTGGTCCAGGAGGAAGGATGGAAGAGATGCTGAGCGGGTAAGAATCGACGTGTGTTAACCAGCTCCAGTGCTGAGGGAAGATCACGGATCTCGAAGTACACTTGTGGACAAAATTAGAGTGAACATTGACTGTCAGTGTCGTGTTATCTAATGAAAGTGTGTTTGTAGTGAACAGAAACTGCGGACAAGTGTTTTGTGTATATTATTATTATTTTTTTGTAGGTTACAGAACTTTGATATCTCTCTCTTCAGGAAGGGGGGACTATGTAATGATGCGATCATTACTGGATCCTTTTTATGTTATAAATTGTGTATGTCTATGTCTATGTCCTGTACGTTTGAGTTCTTGGCCGTTGGGGAGCGGTAAGTTTCCAGTAACGGTTTAGGTCATTAGCGGGGCCTATAAAAGGAAGGGAAGGGAGCAGTCGGCCTCAGATGTTTGGCGGAGTACAGAAATGTAAGAGGTATCTTTTTCTCTGAGGGGAGCGGCTGGGCGAGCTTTCTTTCCTTACTATGTGAACCGACGGCGGGGATGTTAACTTTCTTTCTTTTAATACACACACTAGCTCTTTTCACATTATTCCAATAGTTTATTTCATGTGGGAAACCGGGTACACAACACACATACCTTCAGCCACCTTTTTTGGTACTGAGGGTTATATTTTTTTTTTACTCGTGGAGCCAGTGGCTACGCGAGTCTACACACACTCTTCGAGAAGGGGGTACAGGGTACACCGGAATGTAATTTTGTGAATAACGGCCAAGAATTAACTTCTGTAAATATAATATGAATAAACCTATATATATCTAAAAGGAAATGGGCGTTAAGTTGTAATTTGAAGAGGTACGTGTCTATTGCCTAAACTAGCATCCACAGAACTTCAGGTACTGCAAGTTTTGAACCTCGGGACAAGGATTCAAAAATGTATGGTTGTGTATATTGTGTATGTTGCTGAGAATCAGCTTAAAAGCACAAAGTATACCGTTACAACCCATAGACGAAACTGATGACTATTCTAAATTTCGATATGACATATTGAAATCTATTTATTCTACGCACGCAATGTCCAATAGCGTTGTGGATAAAAACCCATATATATTCATTTACTCCGATCTGGTGAAACAACAATTGGTCGGGGGAGAAATGGTACGTCTCTTGCGTCTTACCCGAAAACAGTGTTCGGACACAAATACATCTTGCACAGTACCCGTAGCCCATCATACGTTCGACCCAATTCATTACGTTCCTCTGGATAAAGCCTCTTTCGAAACAATATAAATTGCGTTGTACGATAGAAAAGGAAATCTCCTACCTTTGAGAACTGGGTCCGTACCCACAATCGCTGTTTTACACTTTCGTAGGAAAGCAAAGTCCTTTTAAAAAACAGTAGACCACTATTTCTCTCAGTCTTTGTCGAAAAGCGAATGAATCACCATGAATTCGCAGACCGAATATTATAGTAACCAAATCCGTGGAGGAATTGGACCCATCTACCGTTCAACTAGAAATCAAAAAGGGAGAGGATTGGGGTCACTTTTCGCAGGACTGTTTAGAATGGTGAAACCTCTACTCTGGAGCGGTGCAAAGACGATCGGCAGAGAAGCTTTAAAAACAGGCGCTCAACATTATCACCGACATTGCAACAACCCAACAAACTCCGAAAACTATTGTTCGTCAACGGGTACGTGAAGCGGGTCAAAATCTTTAAAGTAAAGCACAACGGAAAATCGACTCTCTGGTAGGTTCCGGTATAAGAACAAAACCTGCAACAAGAATTGCTCAGTTGATGTTAAAACGTTCAGCCACCCGTATTAGAACATCTACGATCCGTAAAAAACGAGCATCCAAAAGACGAAGGAAAACATCCGCAAAATCTAGGAGAGCACGTAAAAGAAAAATCAAACAGAAGGTCGCAGGAAAAGATATTTTTGGATAATGATGGAAGATAACATGTGCATGATCTCGCAGTTCGACCTCTTCCGGAAAAAAACTATTCAGCAAAATGTGGAAAAAACGTACACAGCCACCTACAAACCTATCGCTTCCATCGATAATCAGAATATAATTCAGTTTGTCATGCCGGGGGCAGGAACTGATTTTCTCGATCTTTCATCTGCCTATCTCCGTCTGCAAACGCAAATGGTTAAACAGGATGGAAGTCCCATGAGTGCTTCCGAAACCGAAAATGCCCTCACAAAAAACTGCGGGGTCGTGAATTATCTTCTCCATTCACTTTTTTCCCAATGTACAGCGACTCTCAACGGCATTGCTGTAACAGCCGCCGATAACAATTACGCATATAAAGCGATCTTCGAAGCAGTTATCAATTACGGAAGCGATGCCGCAAACACACATCTCACGAATGCCCTGTGGTATTTGGACACACCTGAATATCAAGATAAAATCACTGCCGAAAACACAGGTTTCACCACCAGGATAGAATTTTTCCAGTATGTTCCGACGACCGGAAATCCTACGGAAGTGACAGCCGTGGTCGATCTTATGGGAAAACTTCACATAGATTTCTTCCACCAGTCTAAATACCTGATCAACGGTGTTGAAGTACGCATCGATCTAGCTAGATCACGTGACACTTTTTACATCTGGGGAGACCAAACAACACCTACAGTCAGAATAAAAATTTTAAAGGCTGTTGTCGAAATAAATCACATCATTCCTACTCCTACCACCAGTTTGGCCATAGACAGAGCACTCACTTACGCTCCTGCTCATTATCCGTTCACCAGAAGCGTCATTAAAGCTTATTCTTACGTCGCCGGAACGCAGCAAATTTCGATCGATAATGCTTTTCAAGGTCCTTTTCCGAATGTTGTTCTTTTTGCTATGGTATCCACCGCCAGCTTTCTCGGAGACGATAAGAAAAATCCGTTCCACTTTAGAAGTTATAACCTATCTTCTTTCCATCTTGTGAAAAATGGAGAACTCGTACCTTCCGAACCTTTACGGATCACCACAGGAGGAAACAGTGGATTGATAACACGTGCCTATCAAACTCTATTTTCCGGTACAGGCATTCATCACGCCAATTACGGACACCAGATCACACGAAAAATGTTCGAGAATGGATTATTTTTCCTGATTTACGACATAACGCTAGACTCTTCAGACATTCCCTTACAGGGGGTATTGGCCACAACATGCGGTCATTACTGTTGCGTGTATGCTTATTACAAAGCACGTCACGTTACAACCAAGGATTTCATCCAGACATTTTCACCAGGTATCAGTAAAGATGGATATATCCTGCACCGTTTTCGTCAGATCTTTAAATGTTTACACATTCCAAGTTTCCCAAAGGGAAACAAGCGTGTTGTTCCATCCACACGATCCAGGCTCGTGTCATGAAGAAATCTATTTAAAATGTGTGCTGCCGTATCATTCTCATAGTGCCATCAAGACAGTTCTAGTGAACACACCATGGAACCTACTGCGGGTTCTATAATGGAAAAACACGACAAACCTGTGACGCGTATGACCCATCAGGATGATGTTTCCAAACGTAAACCTCGCAAATGTGTGCAACCCGTTAAATTAGAAACCGTTACTATCAAGAACGAGACGGCTGACGAGGGAATGGATGTGACTACGGACTGTGATTTCATAAAAAGACGTAGGGTAATTGGTTTTTCCACAGACAAAATCGAGTGTCCTAAACTACATGACGTAGATGCATGTTTAGATCTCTATCTTGCAAACACATATTTTCTGAACAAGGAAAAAAACAAGTACGTAGCCATAGGATTCGAAAAGGAATCCCCTTTCAATTTAGTGTGGGAGTTTTCGCAACAGGGGAGATCACCCGTACGCATCGATTCTAAACAGATTAGAGAACTGTGTGCTTTAAAATCTGACTTACTGAATTACGTCGACACTGGTCGACGATTCAATTATTTGGTTACTGGAAATATCACCGTTAGTGGTGTAACTTTTTTCGGAAAACATTGCATCTCGATGTATCAACATCATTCACCGGATGCTTTTATTTTCACAGCCTCTGAACTACATTTATTTTTGTGTAATCTTTTTAGACCTCTGCAAAAATTAATGAACGAACGTTATCATAAATTACAACCCGAAATGGAGGCTTTTGTATATTGTATAAAAAAGAATATGGTTTCAGAAAGAAAAGAAGTACCCGATGTAGTGAACTATTTTTATGTACTTTGGTACAACGAACTGATGATTGAAATATATCTTGAGAACAATCTTGGACACACATTGGCATTGTAAATAAAATCTGTTATATATTTGCTGTTGTAAACTACCCATTTTATTTCATATTGTAAATAAATCATTGTTACTTTTATGTATTGTGTAAAATTACGTATCAATCCATAGGATTGTATGTTTATTTTATTAAGTCTCTCTGAACGCTTCATGTTGACCAGGGCATTCACTTGGTTTTCTCAGCTGTCTCAAGCCTCTTAGGCATGTTTACAATGCATTGTGTTGTGCCATGCAAACCTCCTGAGCATTCAGGAAATAGGTAACACTTCTGGGTTTGGTGTCAGCGGTTTGCATGGTAGCAATTATAATAAACACGATTCGGCGATTCGGCATCGAGGAAGAGCTCGATGGCCAGGGAATATAGAGGTGAGACAAGCTGGGAAGTGACTGGACTTTGGGAATTGAGTTGGTAGAGAGAGGAGGTCAGCAAGACAGGAGGTCGATAGAGGAAGCACGCTCTGGTCAACAAATAGGAGAGAAGCTCACAGAGGACTTCGTTATTTCATTCAGCTAAGAGACTTCAGTTAGACAGGTAATTATCCTACACCCAGCCATGATACAGGTTCAACGGTTCACAAAATCCAACGAGTTGCCATTGTCTTTTCAGTAGTTTAATTCCTTTGTGTAATTTGTACCTTTCGCATGCCAAGCAATAACTCGTCATGTCAATGACGAGTGGTCTCATCAAGAGGATGAATGATGAGTAGTTTACATCACCCCATCAATTAACTGGTTCAGATCCCTTCATTCTATAGAATGACACGATTACCATTATCAATGTCCATATGTAAATATATTTCACATTGTAATCGAATCATTTTTATATATTGTTAACCTATATCTACAATTATAAATAAAACATTTGTAAATGTTCAAAAAATCTTTTATTTCTCGTACTTATTACAATAGAAACTGTACATCTTCCAGACATTTTCAACTGCACACTTTTTTTTTACGTTTTCACATTTACTATGTTCTCTGCATTTTCCTGTAGTGTTTTTCACACTATCCAATTTTGGACATTCAAGTTCTTCGATGTTGCGCACAGATATTTTACCCATACGTTTTCCTCGAAGTAATTTTTCCAACCATTTTATTTTCTCCATACCTTCGATCCCCGGCCGGTTCAAATCCGGGAACTTTTCTAACGTCGGAAGCGGCCCCGGCGCCCACCCAGCGTCAAATAACATGGGTACCTGGGGGAAACCCTGGGGGGTAAAGACGGTCAGGGGCGTGATGCTGATCACATCACCCCCACTCACGACCGGATCAAGAAAGTGTGGGGCGTTACCCCCACACCCCTATACGCCTTCATGTCGTGGGGCTATGCACAGGGGAGCACTTTACCTTTTTACCTTTACCTTTGACGTACAGTGGTGGAAAAAAGTTCTTCCCCATAAGACTTTAATGGCAGTAAATAATGCCGGAAGGGTAGGCAACACACATTGCACCATTAGGTGATCGGGTGATTCTGTCTGTCTCAAGAGCAACTCGCCTTTCATGCAAAAGCCAACAGGCACAGGAAATGTAGGAAAGTCACGTGACTTGTCGGGTGGAATGTTGTTCGTCAGAAAATCGCCTTTTCTCAAGACAGGTCGCAGAACCGACAAGAGCTACACGTTATATCTCCGAAAATGTTTCCCCTAAAAACGTTGAACGAGACGCTAAAACAATTCTTGCCTTAATTACTGGATGTGCCGCAGTAGCACAGTCGTTAGGGCGTTTTATTACCATGCTAGAGATCTGGGTTCGATCCCCGACGGGGGATAATCGGGATTTTGTCCACCTGTTCAAGCTGCTTCGGTGCCCACCCAGCGTCGTATAAAGTGGGTGCCTGGAGGAAATTCTGGGGAAGGGGGGGTAAGGCGGCCAGGAGCGTGGTGCTGATCACATCATTCCCACCTTCGGCCTGATAAAGAAAGCGTTGAGCCCCAACTCCACTAACTCCACACCCCCTACACGCCTTCATGGCTTGGTGCAAAGCACAAGGTAGGACTTTGCTTATTAATTTACTATACATCCCGATTTTGTCGGAACAAAACTTCCCAATCTCTACGTGGGCTTTCTTCCAAGTTCCGTAGGGATGTGAATAGGCTCCAATATTTCTTGACACAATTCATACATGTTATATTTCCTTATAAGAACAACAGCCGATATATTTTGTGTGCGTGTGTGTAGGGGGGGGGGTTATAATCCAAACATGTGAGGTGATCCTTTTCCCACTACTCACTCCATTCTCAGAAATAAATATCAATTCCACCCACTGAATATGCAGCACTTTCTACATCTTAGCATGCAAATATCTACATAGTAGCAAAGTAATGTGTGGAAAGAGAAAAATTAACGATTTGTAACGGCACTCTGGAAATTTTTTAGTTTATTTTTTTTCAATTTGAACTGACATTCATAACATTCATTAACAATCCCAATATTGACAAAAGAATAGCTTAGTCGTTCTGCTACTTTCAATTCTTCATTATCGTAGTCACCGTAACTCTCTCTCTCTCTCTCTCTCTCTCTCTCTCTCTCTCTCTCTCATCCTTCCCGATGGCGCTGTAGTAGAGGAGTCGCCTTCTAATCAAGGAGTCCCCGGTTCGATACCCGGTGGAGACACAGTGGTTAGGATCCCACTTTAAACTGTAGATGCAGTCTCGATTAGCCTCTGGGTGCATAAAGTGGACTTAAAATACCAAATGAAAATAAAAATCAAATTCACCGTAACTCTAAGCCAGAGGATCCATTTTTGAAACCTGTTGAGGTTTAGATGTAGCATTGCATTCGTATCATTACCCATCATCTTCATCGTCGCGATTATCGCAAGAGGTAAAAATGCGACACAAAATAACCCAAACAGAAGCTTGGAATCAATCTGAATATTGGTTACGTTGGATACGTGGTAGAATTGTTTTAAATATCACTTCCTGTGATGTAATAGGGTTTTTTATTAGAGACCATTTGTATAATACATATCGTTGTTGCGAACAATAAGTAGTTTCATGTTGACCACACTCTTCGTTGTTTAGAAATCGTAAGGAAGAAGGATCTCTAAATTTCCGCTTTCACATGACAATGAAACTTTAAAATAAGTTCAGTGTAGGTCACAAAAGAGATTTACATATTGTTATGATATCTTTTAAACACCACGAAATCTAATTCCAATAGAATACGATACTACTCCTTACGTTCCTGTAAATGTTCACCATTAGTCTGGCGAAAAAAAGTAACGAAGATTTCCGTGTTTCCTTCAGGAAAGATAAGGCGTCTGCTTGTAGGAAGCAAGCACTAACTGCTTCGCTCAGTGACCTTCACTGCCAGAGTGACTCACAGCTGGCCTTCCCTCGTTCCAGTGTGCGTATAAAACAGGTATTTTATTTCGTTCGTTCCAATCCACAGTTATATCAAGCTAACATTCTAATATTTTCGTAAAATATATAGTAAACAAGTTGTATACATTATGGTCTTCCAGTGTGTTGTTGCCTCCTGCTATTTACACGCGGGAGATGGGGGTGTTGTAAACATTTCTGAACCCAAAGGTCGAGCACGAAGAAAAAGTTGTGTAAGCTTTGGAGGTAATAACAAGGTAATAGAAGTTGAAGGAAATACTGGAATGAATTATATCAGAAATTGAGTAAAAACTGTTCTCATCACGCATAGGGCTATCAGATCGCTCTTCAGCGGAGAGTAAGACAAATTGTCTCAAAATGTTGGACACGAACGTATTTACTAGGACATCTTAGCATATAACAAGAGTATGACATCTTCAGCTCAAAAATTAATGTTGAAGTGAACGGTTGAGTTCAAAATTCCTCAACTGCTAATTAATAGCACGGCTGTATGTGATTTCAACTTGTGTATGTAAGACAGAACGTTTTTCGTCGATGTGGGGCCAGGAAGAGAAAACAATCCATGAATTCGGGAAGGAAAAAAAAACACAATTTCGTAAACAAAGTCTGGAAGTTCTTGTTTATTAATATGTAAAAAAACTACTATACACTGGGAAAAAAACAGAATTGTGTGCCTTATTTCTCCAATAAGGAGAATAATTACTTGTTACTTCGAACAAATTACCGACACTCATATCGATAAAACTTCACAAAGTAAGCATTTTTACACATATATCCGGACTTTTCCGGATCTAGAAAATCGTGAAGTAATTTCTGAGCTTTTCCGAACATCCAGTAGCAACCATGCACACTCTTTGATTTAAGCATACTTCTCCAAGGAACCACGTTATCTTAGATTCCCCTCAGTTTTTCTGTTTCTCCATCTAATTTGAAGTTACGAGATGCCCAAAATACGTATAAGGCATTTGAGATTACTTTCAAATTCCTTCCGGAGGCCAGACACAACTATAAAATGTAGGACACGTCCGGAAATAAGAATGATTCTTATAAGTCTTTTTATTTTCTTATTTAGCGTCGTTTTTCTTTCACCTCTTGCTAATCGCGACGACGAGGATGAGTGATATGATGAAATTGATGAAGGGGCACTCACAAAGAACACCCATACGTACGACGGGATTCGAACCCAGGACATCAGACATCGTAGCGCACTGTGCTAACTACTCTGTCACGGGCGGAATTCTTATAGCCCTAATCGTTCCTCAAGCATTTTTCCTATCTTTAACTACACACGAAACATAAAGAACAATCTAAATAAACAGGTGCCAGTTCACACTCTAACCGTAAAAAAAACATATGCACGTGAAAATGCAAAATAATATTTATTTTTAGGTAGTTGTGATTTATTATTGTATATTAAAGAAATATATTAGTGATAAAATTACGGAAGTAGAGGAACATCTCCAATGAAAAACTCATGTCTTATGGATATTTGTATTTCTTGCCGAACAAGGTTCCGAGTTCGAGTTCCGACCAAAATGGGTTCATTGTGTATGTTCATTCTTGTCTTTAATGTAATCATAAATCGTCGTCATGAATAATTTAACTTCAGAGGAAGAAAACTGAGGTAATTACTAATAAAAACAATAACAAAACAAATTTGATCTTAAAGCCCTGGCTTTGCGCTACATCTTCCATCACGGGGATCATATGCGTGCGCCCAGGGGGCCAGGGGGAGGGCAAATGCCTCCCTAATCATGGACGTCTGCAGATTTTTTCCACGAAGAGACAAGCAAGGTATTTTTCCATGGGCATATTACCCCGATAATAGGGTTGCATTATCGCATTCCTGCATCCTCATTATAATAATTAATGTAAATTATTATGACTGAAATCAAATTATACATGTGAAAACGTACTTTTTGGTTGACATTCGTTTTCTAAGGGGAAGATGTGGCAATCCTTGCCTCCCTTTCAGACATCTATGCCCCTATATTATTATATTTTCACCTAGAAATTTAGGATAGATGAATCCTATCGCCTATACTCTTAAAGGAAATTAAGTATTTTCAAGCCGATGAAAGTTCAAAGCAATTACGGGGGAAGGGGGTGCAGTGGCGAAACCACAGCCCCCCACAACCTTGAACGGAAATCAATTTTAGGGGCAAACATGGAAGTAAAGGAAAGCAAGAGTAGCAGAATCTAAGAGTAGCAGGACAAAAGGATACTCAAGATGGATTTTGTTTTCACGTCTTTCTTGCATTATTTCTTCCAGACTGCCAAAAGCACCTGCGCGGGGGGGGGGGGGAGGGACAGAGCTGCAATTGCCCCCTTGATTTCAAATTTTATACAAATATAAATACCTTTTGTAAAATGTTCTTGCTCGCTTCGCTCGCAATGTCTGCTTTTCTTGCAGTCTAGTCAAGTTCAGAGCCGTAGCTAGGGGTCGACGGGAGTTAACCCTGGACGCCAAACGATCTAAATGAAAAAAATTGTAAAAAGAGAATAATATGGCGCTCCATGAATTTTTTTCCCCATATTAAATCGACATTGTTTTCATTTTGCAAAAATTTGGATCTGAAAATTTATTGGTCGCTTCGCTCGCAATTTGTTTTCTGTAATGCATTTTATATTACCGAGGAGAGAAGTACTGCTGCTAAAAGGTTTTCTCTTAAGTGCATGAACAATTGTTTGGAGGAAAAGGAACGCGCAGATTTGAGAGACAATTTATATGATTTTTACTGTTGGTATATAAGTATATACTATGTGTGTGTGTGTGTGTGTGTGTGTGTGTGTGTGTGTGTGTGTGTGTGTGTGTGTGTGTTGTATATATATATGTATGTATTTATATGTGTGTGTGGGGCGGGGGGAGGAGTGTATATATAAACACCCCCATCAATGCAATAAAATTTAAACAAGTGAGATGAAATTACGTTATTCTTTTCCGGCCTGAACTATCATTAAGGCTATCCCCCCTAATCAGACGGTCTGCGCACGCCTATGACGGGGACTGACACTTTACGTAGGTGTTGACACGCTTCGTACAATTTGATGATATCGCGATTACGTAATGGATGTGCAGCCACTTAACTGAACCCTCCAAAATTCACATTTTATTACTAAATTCTAAATTAGCATAATATCATATACTTTACCTATTCATACCTTTGGTGCACTTTGTGGATTGTGCATTAATCAACATCAGGTTAATCGCGGCAGGCAAAGTGGAGGGAAAATGACAATGAAACACAACGAGGCCCTTGGTTCCCAATTAATGAAACTTTGTCTACAAGCAACTGAGTCGCTGCGTGAAATCGCTGAAAATGTCATTTATTAATTTATTAATTTTGCTTATTTTATATTGCTTTTCTAGCACTTGGCGTCAACAAAGGCGATGAGGATGATTAATGAAGTTATGAAATGGATGATAGGACATGATGATCCATGTCTTACACAAAATTCTAAGTTGGGACTAATGAATATCGATTCGTCTTATCATTTGTCAAGTAGTTACTTTTAACTCCAATCTTTTTCAAGGACTTCTGGGTTGACAGCATGTGTGTTGCGCGATGATGATTCGACGAAAACCACCATTTCAGTGAACTTTCTTGACAATGACTCTAATATCAATAAAGAGAACATTTTCTTACGAATAGCTGTTGTTAAGAAACCAATTCCTGAAACTTTTTCTGGTAGTCTCACGGCACACAGTTGTCGTTTGTTATGGCTGGGCCTGGGGGTATGACTCACCCTCCTGTCAATACTCAATCATTCCCGAGAATCCAGGTCCGCCAGGCAAACCCAAGCGACAATTTTGTTATTTGGGTTGCATAGACAACAGGCTTTATGATGTTACGATATCGTAGGTCTCGTGGCCCAAGAACTACTTTCCATGACTGTACACTTCCTGATTCACAAGCATAAAATATAAAACGTCTCCTAATTTCTCATACGGTAACCACCCATCTCCCCAGTTCAGAACGTGTTTGTCGGTACGGAGCCAGTAATTCACCCGGCGATACTTTTCACTCAACAAGTGCAAACCATATGGAGATTTCACTAAACAGTCAAATGCGCTGTCGAAAGGAAATTTTAAAATCCCCACTTCTTTCCACACAAATTCTCCTCCTGCTCCGCGAAGACCTTAAACGTCCAAAAAACAAGCTTCCATTTTGATCAACAGGTGAAAACAGTTAAAGTATCTTCAATGCTGCCCCGGCATACGGCACACTTGTCCAATTGGGAAGCACAGAATCCGCAGGAAACAAAATGTCGACACGGAAGAATTACAACACTGCATGGATTCTCAAAACAAATTTTGCACACTGTCACGGAATCCACACTAGGTTTATCGGATGTTTTCTCAGTAGTCTCTATACTGTCACAATACTTGCAGCTCTTGGAGTTACCATGTAACGCCGCAACACTCTGTATGAAAGGACACTGGGGTATCAACATGTAATGTCCTAGAATCGGACAATCTTTGGATGTCCAATCGCAAAGTCCGTACGAACAATGAGAAAACAATACCCTGTCGCTAAAGCCTGAATAGTAAAATCCTGCAGTCACTAATTCTTCCGGAGTCTGACATAATCCTATAGGCCACTTTCTGTATGTTCTGTATCACGAATTCACTGATAGGGAATCGATAACATACGGCTCGGTGCGAGTGTAGCAATCGTGGTGAGTAAACACTCTCATACGAGGTAAAAACGAATTAAATCGGTTTCTGTAGGTGACAGTGTCCTTGGCATCGGGTATGAAGGTTCAGCCAGAATATTCTCAAAATCAGATACTGTAGGTGACGTGGTCCTTGGTATTCGGCGATAAAGGTTCAGCCAGAATATCCTCAGGATCGTCGGGGAACAACCGTCTGCGAACACCGAAACCTTCGGGAGGAACCACAGGGAAATAAGGATGGCCTTCTAAGTTACTTAACAATGGACGATCACAGCCAGAACACCACAAGGAATTTCTGTCTGCCAACAAAGAAAGCTACTCTTTCACTCTCTTCTTCAAAGCTTCGCCCAACTCTTCCTTCCTGCGACGTAGTTCGCACATACAGCCGTGACTCGGAAATCCTGTTCTCTCGTCACCTCTTCTCTTCCTCTCTTCTATCTCCTTCAAAGTCTCGCAGCGACGGTGAATTCTATTTCCTAATCCGTTGACCAGGTAACATCCACACCAGGGAGATTCAGGTATCCCTACATACATAAACGGGAAATAACTCAGCAACTGATGCAGGACCGTTTGATCGCTGTCCAGATCGCCGCAAGACCGAACAAGTTTCCAGAACTCCTCGTAGCTGACCTCGTAGAAATTCACACCATTATCAGACAGTCGTGTACCGCTTACATCCATCCTCGCATGATACTATTATCCTCTATCCTTTCTATTTATACCTTTTCCCCCCCTACGTCATCATTTCCGGTAAACAAACTTCAAACTACAAGGCTACGCCCAAAACATGTTCGGGCATGTTCACACAGAAAACCGTTACACCACCCAGAAACGCCCCCCCAAAAAACCGTCATTCAACTCCCGACCGGAAACACTTATCAATCTCCTCATTAAC
Source organism: Lepisma saccharinum (assembly GCF_977018435.1). Lineage (NCBI taxonomy): Eukaryota > Metazoa > Arthropoda > Insecta > Zygentoma > Lepismatidae > Lepisma > Lepisma saccharinum. The sequence continues at coordinate 39,090,760 of NC_139238.1, forward strand.
AACAGGAAACCCATATCATTATGCCCCGCCCCCTTTTTTCCCAACAACCAATCAAAATTCTCAAAACCCCCACCCTTGCTTGCCCACACAGCTTGGTCATCAATTGATCTTTGATAGATCTTTTCCAATCAATTGATTTATCGACCTCAACGGGGATGCATAACTACTACCACTATGTGCCTCCACCGACGGTAATTGTGATAGTATCTCGAAGGCACTGGTTCAGTCCATAAATTTCATTAAAGGCTTAAAGGAAAGGAAGCTAATATCTACTTAAAGGAAAGGAAGCTAATATCTATTGAAATAAGTTTCAGTTCGTAATCATTTCTTTCTTGGCAGCTAGATAGTATAAATTACAAACAGTTTCTTTACCGTATTGCTTTAAACCAATTGGCTTACAAAATTAGGCTCGTGTCAAGTGGCACATAGGAGATTGTTGATTTGATTTCATTATTATGGGTGCGACTTAAACCACGGTTGAATAAGAAATAAATGATAAACAATTATACAGCGTACATACATACATACATACATTATATATATATATATATATCGGAAAAGCGAGGTTCCTCAAAGCGCGAGGCTCTGAGCCGTGGCATGCGATGTACCCAGTGATGTGCGTCTACGCGTAAACAACGATTGTCTACATTCTACGTGTAGGCAATGTAGACTATGTAATCTACGTAATCAACGTAGACAACATGGCGCTCGGCGTTCTCCGTGCAAGGCACGCGCATCGTTCTGGAAGCAGCAACAAGCAACAGCAGGTGGACATAGAGAGCGTGAGTATTCCACTATCCAGAAATAAGTGTTTTAACCGTTTTAAGAACTTATTTACGTTCAACCAATTCAATAGGTATTTATTGAACTGCAAGATGAACTTGTCGCGACATACCAAAAATTAAAAAAATGCGATGTCCGTAGAATGACAAGATTTGTTTAACTTCTATTTCCACCATTTCACACGTGGAAAAGTCTGCTTTAAAGACACATGCACTTTCCTATACAGTAATAAGGCAAAAAGAATTTAACCTTCGCTTTTGTCAGTGTAAAAAATAATGTCAGTTTTCACTATGGCTGCCATTTGTTTTTCTTCTGGTAGTCCCTTTTCCACTCGTTAGTAAAAATTTGATAACTTTGATTTCGTCGGATGGTTATAAGTTGGTTATAGGTCCAGACCATCGACATGTTTAAAGAAAAAAATACTTTTCTTTCAAAGACCACTGGGATTTCTTTCTTCCCTGTTGTTTGCATTGTCTACAGTAGACTATGTAAACTATAAGTCAATGTAATCTTCATGTAGATTACGCGTAGGCGTAAACTTATAGTCTACTGCACATCACTGGTATGTACCCCACTAACGACGACCCTGAGAATGCCATAACGAACTTTACAAGCTTCACGAGAGAATTTCAGGAATGGCCAATTGCTATAACTCGTTTAACGCGTTAAACTCGTTAGACTTTCGGAACGCACCCTCTATAGGCTACTTTATCCAATCTAAGTGAGACCTAACCACTGTTCAATGTCCCTCTACTGGCATTCCTTGATTACGAGCCAGCGTTGACCACTGCGCAATCGGAGACACCTGCCTGGCTCACTCAAGACTTCCATTTCAGGGCAATACCTGAAAAACGTGTTACGTCCGCCCTGGATCGTACTTGGTTCGATGGGTCTATTGAGCCTCGGCTTCACACTCAGTATCGCTTCGGGGCTTGAGTCTCCTCGGCTCAAGGTTCGGGTTATTCCGGTTTCTTCAATCCTCGATGTAAGGTCCCTCGTAATTCTAGGTCAAAGGTTCTCAATGTACTTATAGATCTTGACCAAGATTCTATAAGCAATCGACAATCCTTTTTCCCACTAGGTTCTGTCGATATTCAGTTAAGTACCCAACTTCCTTTTCTCTTTTCAGCCTCTGACCAGAGAACTGAAAATTAATCCGTGACCACAGAATAAGAAAAGGTGTTCCCTGACCAGGGACACAAACGTTGACTACTAACAGTCTATCGACCGATCCCGAATTCTGGTATATCCTACGACAATCACAATCCTCTCAATTATATCTCCTGACCAGGAGCATAGAACCGAGAGAACATAAGCCTTCTGACCAGAAGAGCTAAGTAATTGTCCTAAAGATAATCCAGAATAAACAAATTCCTAGTAGCGACGTGGAAGTAAGCGCAGAAATACGGGTGTGAAAAGAAAAGACGGTAATACGAGTTCCGTATTTATCTGGAGTTCGAATACAAAAGGCCACGGGCCACCGAGCTTTGTTGCTTATATAGGATCTCTCGGTGCCGTGAAGGATTTACCAACTTTTATCTTTACCTCAATTTTACATTACAATAAAATACATATTAATAAAATATCAAAGAGGAACATAATTAGCTACATGCAGAAATTACTATTTTTAACCTTCTGTGAATATTAAATATGCAATATAATTTTCATTGTTACACTCAGCATTTAATTTGACTAGGGAGTATGGCTTCTTCCAACTCCCCTCTATCCCTGCAACGGCCACGCGAAAAGACAACAAAGAAAAGAAAGAAAGTTTACAACGTTAAAATGTTAAGCAATTTTTTTTTTTAAATACAGGTTTTGTCTTGCGCGGGCATAACTTTCGTTTACCTTAACGTAACTAAATTCTGATTACACCGTCTTGCAGTAAAAGAATCAGGGATTAATATGATATTAGTTAAATTATTGTCCGCCAAGGGACACGACAGATATAGCGTGGGGAAGACAGCCTAATCTTTCGTCTTTTCCCCGGTTTCAACGTTTACATAATGTTGAGTCTGCCTGGCTTCTACACAATACCGATTGCTTTCTCGCATTGTTGTCACCGATAATGAAATTCCAGCTCAGCTTGCTGGCAGAAACAAACTCTTTGAACTTATATTTAACATCAGGATGTATAGTCTAAATACGAGGTGTGTTCCACTTTTCTTGGTAATTAACCATTAACACACAAACATTTTAAGTACCAAACAAAGAAAAATATTAAGTTTATATACACATTTGTAACGTGGAACTGCTACACGTTACAATTGCCCCGCTTCCTACGAGAAAATTTGAACAATTTTCTCTTTCACAGAAAAATTGTGAAAATTTTCAAAACTTCACTTAATGTTCATAACAATTCACTGGCAACTCTTGAGGTTCCACACTAGTCACAAGAAATCTGACTTTCTAAGAGTATTTCTCTCCGTCGTTCCTGGGAACAGGTGAACTTCTTTAGGTTCTGGTAGTTAACACGATCTACAGGCTCCTTTGTAGACGGCTGCAGGAGAAGTGCGGAGTTGTCCCTCATCTGGGTGGCGATGTATGGTCCGACGTACACCTCGAAGAGTTTGGAGATGGTTTGGAGACGACTGGAGCTCAGCTTACGGTTCTTCACTAGAACCAGATCTCCTTCCTTCAGGATCAAGGCCTGTCCTTGATTCTTCACTCTTCTCCTCTTCTGTTGGACCTTTTCTCTCCCTTGAGCTTGATATAATTTAAAAGCCCAAGTCGTCTTCTCATCCTGTGGTACAGGCCAATAAAACCTTTCATGAGGTTCCTCCGGAATGGCTCTATTGAAGAAAGGTTCAGAAGGAGCATATCCCGTAACAGAGGAAACTGAATTGTTCAGTAACCAAACCACATCATTGATGAAATTGGCCCAACGAGTATGCTCTCTGTAGCAAAACAGCCGCAAAAGACGGACGACTTCTTGGTTAATTATCTCTACCACATTACTGCTGGGATGATAGGCTGTGGTGCAGACATGAGTAATGCCCTTCCTTTTCATGTATTCGCTCCAGGTTGTCGAAGTAAACTGGGTACCTCGGTCTGAGAGGATGACTTTTACTCGAGGGTAGTGAGCAAAATACGTCTTCTCCAATAAGTTCACGATCTCCTGAGATGTAGCTCTCCTCAGAGGATAGGCCGAAACGAATTTTGTGCCAATTTCAACGGCAGTAAAAATGTAGGAGAACCCATGGGAAGTTGGTAGCTGACCTATAATATCAATAGACAGCATCTCATGAGGATCCTTGGGTGAAATGTGAAGCTTCTCTCTCAGGATTCCTATCTTATCCATTTTTGTCTTGGCACACATCTCACAGTCCTTAACATACCGAATAACATCTCCGGATAGTTTGGGCCAAAAATATCTATATTTTATTTTAGCTTTGGTTTTTGTAATGCCAAAGTGTCCTAGGTTATCGTGATTTTCTCTAAGTATCTGGGAAACAAATATTGCCGGCACACAAAGCTTCCAAATAATGGATTCACCCTGAACTCTTCTGAATAATAAACCTCCATGTACACAATAATTCTTCCTAGTTCTACCTTGAGTAATGGTATCAGTCTCTTCTGGAGCTTCCAAGATCTTCAAGATGCTTTGACAAAACAAGTCCTCCCTCTGAGCTTCAATCCACTTCTCCAGTTCCTCAGTCTCTTCCCGTTCTTGCCAAAGATAGTTCACCTTAAAAAGTGTCTTCGGAATCTCTCCTTCTGGTGAATCGGACACAGGATACCGGGAAAGAGTGTCAGCTATCTCATTATCCTTTCCTCTGACGTAAATAATCTGGAATTGGTAAGCCTGTAGTTTCAAAGCCCATCTAGTTAACCTGCTATTAAGATCCTGAGAGTTTTTTAACCAGACGAGTCCCTTGTGGTCTGAGTATATTTTAAATTATTGGCCTTTTAGATAAACTGAAAATTTCTCCACACCAAAAATGATACTCAGACACTCCAGTTCATGGATGGAATAATGTCTCTCATTGTTCCTCAGTTTTCGACTTGCATATTGGATAACATTTACAATTTTCTCGCCACCCTCTGGTTCTTGGAACAATATGCAGCCTAACCCTTTAGCAGAGGCGTCGCACTGTAGACAAAAGCTTAAATTAAAGTCTGGCTGAGACAAGGCACCAGTAGTAACTAACGTAATCTTAATTTTCTGGAACGCCTGTTCTTCCTCTTCACCCCAGCTCCACTTAACATCCTTCCTTAGGAGGTGACTTAAGGGTTCTACATCCTGTGCTAATCCAGGGTAAAATTTTCTTCTCCAATTAGCAAGACCTAAGAACTTCCGGAGATCCTTCCTACAAGTCGGTCGAGGAAATCTCAAAATGGCTTCATTTCCAGCGGGGTCAGGTTTTACTTCCTCTCCTGATACTATATGCCCTAAGTAGATAGTAAATATGCCTTTGAGGCCAACTCTGATTTCTTGACCAAACGACTACAAAAAGTTGAAAAACTCACTTTCTCTCCCCGTTCCGCGCCTCATTTATTGCGCTGACGATGTTTCACGGGCGCAAAAAGGCAGTGATGAGTGAAAGATGAGCTCTCATCCTCTCATCCTTCTCATCCCTCTCATTCTTCTTATTCTCCTCTCATCCTCTTTTTATCCTCTTCTCATTCTCTCATCTTCCTCTCATCCTCTCATCCTCTTATTTTCTCATCCTCTTATTTTTTGAAAGATGAGTGTACCTTATCGTAATTTTCCAAGTCTGGGACCAAATGTTTATATATTGTGACCTTCGTAAACCTCTCCTCTCATCCTCTCATTCTCTCATCCTCTCATTTTTTGAAAGATGAGTGCACCTTATCGTAATTTTCCAAGTCCGGGACCAAATGTTTATATATTGTGACCTTCGTAAACCTCTCCTCTCATCCTCTCATCTTCTTATTCTCCTCTCATCCTCTCATCCTCTCATCCTCTCATCCTCTCTATTTTTAGAATATTGTCGTCAATATTAGAGATGAAGTTGGAGTGCTGGAATCAACGGGACCAAATGTTTATATATATCGTGATCTTCGTAAACCTCTCCTCTCATCTTCTCATCCTCTTATTCTCTCATCCTCTTATTTTTTGAAAGATGAGTGCACCTTATCGTAATTTTCCAAGTCCGGGACCCAAATGTTTATATATATCGTGACCTTCGTAAACCTCTCTCTCGGGGGAGGGAACGATGTACCCACACACACACACACGCGCGCGCGTATGCCTCTTATTATTTCCGTATTGTAACACAAACAAACAAACAAAATAATAATTGTTGTTTTTTAGGATACCTGGCCCCTATAACCTCGCCAGGGGTGCGTGGTAACGGCGAAATCATCACGAGTTTAGATTTGTACTGCGAATGTTGTCAAAAATTTAATCAATGTTGTTTATTCTCGATGCTAGAATCTTACATAGATTATTCTCTAAAAACGAAAATCGATAATCCTATGCCAAGCCCCCAAGGCATTCAGGCAATTTCTAATGTTCGCGTGGATAGCGACGCTCGGGTAGAATTTTTCCTGTCCCTGTGGAGAAATTGTGTTTCGTCGCCCAATGTAACATTTTCATCACGGACCAAACTATCCACAGCAACCCCTCCCCGAACCCATTCATCTTGCATCCTCTTTCGCCCGAAGAGATTCTATTTTTTTCAGCTTTCCCACGGTTCTGAATGAAGAATCCATCACATCCCCGATAACAATAGAATCAGAGGGGGATGTGGCGGAAGCAAACACAGCAGCATCTTCCGCTTTTTGAGTTTTATACTGGGAATCGTTTGTTTCACACACCACACCCTGACGGGGCGTGGAATAGAGGCCGAGGGGAAATGATCGACAATACATACATGGGTGGAACTATCAACGTCCCGTTTATTGTTATTTGTCCCCCACAGGATATTGTGCGCATCACAAAATCTTTTGTTGAAAAAAATATAACATGAGTAAATCAGTCAACAAGGGTTTTTATTTGCTAGGACATTGACTATAGCGCTCATTGTGTTTTCACCAAAGAGAGTCGCGTGGAGTAGGAAGGAGAGAAGGAGAAAAAAGGAGAGGAGTTCCTATATAACCTACCAGTTTTTTTGTACGTCATTATCATAGTGAACGTCAATCGTGGCAGTTCAGTATTTTTTAATTTGTTTGTCTGGCAGTATACATATATATCATCGTGGAAGTTTTAGTGAGCTACAAGTTTTATTTTGAAGTCTCTCTATATCTCTTGAAAGGTGAACGTCAATCGTGGCAGTTCAGTATTCTTAATTGTTTATCTGGCAGTATACATATATATCATCGTGGAAGTTTTAGTGAGCTACAAGTTTTTATTTTGAAGTCTCTCTCTCTATCTCTGTTGAAAGGTAAGTTTTTATTTTTTCATGATATATTAATATTTTTGTTTTGCGTCTGACACACACATATTCAAAGGAGTCATAAAAAATTGACACACACTTACATGTCGTATATTTTTAACCTCCTACAACAGTGCACACACACATACATACATACATACTGTTCGCGTCTAATATATATATGTGGAAGGAAAAAATGTCTAACATTTTTTTCAATTTTTTTCCTTCTGTTTCAGTGCGCTTTCCACTACCACCACCACAACCCCCCCCCAAAAAAAATTCTCTGTATATATATATATATAAATAACAGAGGGGAAAAATGGAATCGCAACCAGGTCCCTCCGGTCTTTGCGGGAAAGTGGCATGTCGCAACTGTGAGAAGTTGATTTCTAAACCTAACATTGCTAGGCATTTGAAAAAATGTCGTCTACCGGATCATGATGTCGTAGTCCCGCCGGCAAAGAAATCTCGCATTGATGCGCATGAAGGCGGTGCTTTGAATAAAAGTGCACGCATCATGACGTATAAATCTGGAAGTGAAAAGTGTGACTCGAGCATCTTCCTCAACAATGTGAAATCTCAGGTAGTCGATAAATTACGTGATTGCCTCCTCAATGTTGCAATTAAAATTCATCTCGTCTTGACCCTGCTGTATGAGAAAGTTGTCTCGTCCGAGTCAAGCACTTTCAGCTTTTACGTAGGGTGTGAGGGCTTACACGATGACAATAACGAGGATCTTGACGAGATAGTGACACGGCTATTTGAGCACTTGACACAAAAACAAGAAGAGTTTGAAGGTAGAGGAAGTGGATGGAGTCTTTGCGGTCGCAGCCACATGTTAGAACTTCGAGTCTGCAATTTCAAACCATTACGCAGCGCTCAAAAAAAAACAAAAAAACAAAAAAAAGCAAAATGCAGTGTTGAACATACAAAGTAATGATCAGAAGAGTTTCCTATGGTCTGTCATCGCCGCATTACACCCAGCTAATAATCATCCCCAACGTCTGTCCAATTACAGAGGATATGAGGGGAGATACGAGAATATGATGAGAGGAATTTCCTATCCTGTGCCCCTGAATAAGATCAATCAATTTTTAAAAAACTATAGAGAGGAAAAAGGAGAAGATATCGATATTTCTGTGTTTGGGGTTGACGATTCCGACAATATTCGTGTGTTAAGACCTGCTAGAAGCCAGAATAATGTAATTCGACTCTTGCTTGTAGATGGCCGTTACAGTTTGATACGGAATTTCTCACGATTAGTAGGAAGACAGATCACCAAGGATCACGATAAGATCGAAATTTGCGATCGATGTTTAAGAATTTTTCGCGAGGGAAAGAAGATGAAAGAACAGCACAAGTGTTTTGGCTCCGTGAATGCAGAACCCGAAGATGTCATTCCGGAACCCGGAACCAAGATGAAATTTCAGAAACACCAGGCTCTTCTCCACCATCCCGTCGTCCTTTATGCCGATTTTGAAAGCTTCCAAGTTCCCATGACGTCTTGCGACCCTGATCCCTCTACCTCAAGCACGATCCAAATTTTTCACCACGACCCTTGCAGTTTCTCCATCTACGGAGAAAAATTGAATGATGTCATCTTGTATTGCGGACCCGATGCGGCAAAACATTTTGTTAAGAAGATAGCGGAATGCGCGAGAGAACTTGCACCCAGCCTGAAAGGCTCTTACGTTTCTCCACCTGCTCTCACGACGGAACAACAACGGGGACATGACGCGGCGACAAGATGCGCGGAGTGTAACCAGGCTTTCACCGCCGAAAATTACAAGGTCGTCCACCATGACCACCAGAATGGATTATTTCTGAGCACCATCTGTAATTCGTGCAATCTCAAGATTAAGGAGTCGCATTTCGTTGCCGTGTTTCTGCACTACACGGAAAAATACGACACGCATCTCTTCGTTAAAGAGCTCTACAACATAACTTCTCGAATCAGCATCATCCCGAGAACGAGCGAGAAGTATATTGTGGTGAGAGTGTGGATCCCTCTCGAAGAAGGAGGAAGCGTGGAAGTGCGAATCCTGTACTCTTACAATTTCCTGTCCTCCAGCCTGGCCACCCTTGCATCTCAACTTGGCGACGAAGATCTTGTGGCCACCAAGCAAATGTGTTTTTCGGGGAGAGATGAGAATTTGAATCTGTTGCGTCGCAAGGGTGTCTACCCCTACGAGTACGTCAACAATTTCGACAAATTTGACGAGACGGAACTTCCACCCCGGGAGGCATTTTATTCTTATCTCACGGAGGACGTCTGTTCCGAAGAGGACTACGAACACGCTCGTAGTGTGTGGACGGCATTCAATTGCCAAACTTTTCGCGATTATCACGATCTTTATCTGAAATTGGACGTGACACTTCTGATGGATATTTTCGAATCGTTTCGTAAGAGATGCATCACGATATACAAGTTGGATCCTGCGTATTTCTTCACCACGCCGGGATTGACTTGGGAATCGATGATGAAATACACCAACGTGGAACTGGGCCTCATCGCAGAGAAGGAACAGTATGCTTTCATGGAGAGTGCGATACGCGGTGGCATCGTCCAATGTCCCCGACGCCATGCTCAGGCAAACAATCCTCATACGCCTGGTTACGATGCATCGAAGCCCAACACCTATATTGTCTACTGGGATGTCAACAACCTGTACGGCCACTCCATGTCCCAGTGTCTTCCCATCAGCGACTACGCGTGGATGACCGAAGAGGAACTCTCCTGCGAGGATTTTCTCAACTGGAGCGAAGATAACGAATGGGGCTGTTTCTTGGAAGTGGATCTCGATTATCCCGAAACACTTCACAAGAAACATCATGGATTGGCCCTGGCCCCCTCCAAAAAGAAGCCACCTGGAGGATCGGAGCCAAAACTCATACTAAGCATGGAGAACAAGCGGAATTACGTTCTGCACTACCGACTCCTCCAATTTTACATAAGTCACGGCTTGCAGTTGAAGAAAGTTCATAGAGGATTGAAGTTCCGACAGAGCAAGTGGCTGGAACCCTACATAACCGAGAACACGCGCCGCAGAGCGCAATCGACATCGCCTGCAGACAAGGATCTGTACAAACTGTTCAATAACGCCATCTACGGCAAGACGATGGAGAACGTGCGTAATTACATCGACGCAACGTTGGTCACGGACGAAAAGAAATTTGAAAAGATCGTCGCGTCCCCCTACTTCAAAAACTTCACCATTTTCGACGAGAATCTAGTATTCGTCGAGAGGAACAAGAAGCAAGTGATGCTCAACAAGCCGATTGCCATAGGTGCCACTGTCCTTGAACTATCAAAATTGCACATGTACCAATCGTACTACGATCAGTTTCAACCTTTTTATGGAGATAACATCCAAATATGTTACATTGACACGGATAGCTTCATTTTTCTAATCCAAACACCAAGCCTCGAACATGATCTGACTAAGATGAAGCATCTGTTTGATTTTAGCAACTTACCATCAGGCCATCACTTACATTCGGCAGAAAACAAAATGACGATTGGAAAATACAAAGATGAAGTTGGCGGGGAGTACATCAGCGAATTTGCGGGGCTTCGTGCCAAAATGTACTGTGTAAAGATTGCAGAAGAAAAAGAGATCAAGAAAGCGAAGGGGGTGGGAAAAATAAGTACCAGCAAATTTAGCATGCAAGACTACAAGGAATGTCTTTTTCATGGTAAAAGGCAACTCAGCACCGATTATCGCATTGCAAGTAAATTGCATGATTTGTACACGACGCGCGTAAGCAAGGTCGCATTGGATGCAACGGACAACAAGTTACGTGTTCTCGATTGTCAAATCCACACGAGAGAGTGGGGCCACTACAATGGAAGCGATAAATGTGACGTGTGTTAACCGTAACCCCATAGCCATGAAATCCGTTGTGTTTTTTTGCCATTCTTCAAAACATACGGGGGAAAAGAGGGGCCCTCGGGCGATGAAAAGTTGCAAGCTGTTATTATGTTGTTAAGCCCGCTTCAAACCGAGGCTCATTAAATTCAACTCTTACTTTTCATCGCCCGAGGGCTCCTCTTTTCCTCCGTCTGTTTTTTTGAAGAATGGCAAAGGCACAACGTGTTAAATAACTAACAAGGACAATGAATCTCTTTGGTTTCCGCAAACAAAGCAACATGGACACTGCATCACCAAATTTCAATAACCTCTTACCTTCCGTGTTATCTAAACTCAATGGTCTACTAATTGTACATCTTAATAGTATATGGACGAAAATAAATGACGATGTGGGCAAGATGTTTTATGTTTTTAATAACAATTTACATTTCTATGAAATTCCGATCGACGGGAAACTTCAAATCACCGTGAATCCGGAGAACACAGGCGAAATCAAAATTTCTACCGGCAAGAACATTTTTCGAATGAAGCACGACAAGGTACTTTCTAACATGTCGTACGATGTGTCTGCAGGAGATTATCTTTAAGTGGAACTCCTAGGAGATTACGACAAACTTATTCCTCTCTTCGTAGAATTACGAATCGTCTATCCTATTATAAATAACCGTTAACCAAAAATGCCTAACGACATTTTCGGCAACACCAAGCGTGTAGACCATGCAGAAGAGATTCTCATGCTGGACGTTCGAGTTAAGAAGTTGAGGACCGATTTAATCGCTTTGCAGGAGACCTTAAACAAAAGTTTAGAGTCTGAGATCGCTACGCTCCAAACGCAATGTCTCGATCCCATTCTGAAAATCGATTCCGAACTGAAAACACTGATAAAAAATTATGTTGACGTACCTTCTTACGACAACATTCAAAATATACAGTTGAGCATGGATTCGCTTCAAAATGATTTGGCCAAATTACAGCAATTTCAATCGAAAAATGAAGATTTGGAAAAATTGAAACTCGAAATCGAAGAGCGAACTTCCGCAATAGAAAAGAATTTCTCTGAACTTCAAACCGTCGTGAATGATATTGATATAGAACGCTTGCAGGTCGTTGTTTCTAAATTACAAGAAGAATTCACCGGCACGTTGGAAGAAATCAAATCCAAGTTGCAGACTTTGGAAGATACAATGACGAACCTACCATCGTCGGACGAACTGCAGGTCATCGGTAAAAGCGTCGCGAACATAAAAATTCAATTGGAGGCTTATCAAGATTTCGAACACATTCAAACCACCATCGCTACGCTTCAGGCGTCTCTGGAGTTGATCAACGAAGAAATTAAAAATATTCACGCTGAAGCAAGTGTGTTGACGAGTATTCAGGACACGTTAAGCACGGTTCAGCAGAAGATCCAATATTTGGAAAATTTGAACGTCGAATCCAATCTTACTCATTTTCATCACGTACTGGACAACATACAGGGTGACTTGGAATCGTTACGAACGAGCGTGCCTTCGAGCGAAGATTTGGAAAAATTGAAAACGGCGGTGACGGCACTATCCGATTCGAGTGACATCAAAAGTTCGTTGAGCGATCTCGAGAGTAGGGTGGCCAATCTCCCCACCTCCAAAGAATTACATGCTTTGAAAAGGAACATATCACGTATGCTGAAACGATTGGAAACGGAAACGGCGAACGTGGAACAGATTCGAGACGAACTTGCTTCGCTGGTGTCGACGCTGCCCACTTCGCAGAGCGTCGCCGATCTTCACATGCAGTTTACAGAGATGCGAATCATCGTGAACGATCTTACCGAGAAGAGCTCGAAATTGAATCAAATCGAGAACCTTCAGAACATTGTGGTCAACATCAGAGATCAAGTTGGAGTGCTGGAATCAACGCAGGAATCGACGCTGGCCTCTTTCGGTGCCAAGTTGCAAGAACTCAACGAAAGCTACAAGCAGTTGAACGTGGAAGTGAAAATCAAACCGTCATTTTCTACCGTAACGGATACCATAGTCGAGCATTTGGTGCCCGTACAAAACACACTGGGTCAGCTTCACAGCAACCTCGTTAGCGTCGATACTAAATTCGCTAAACTGCATTCTCTGCAAGCCATCGAAATCAACAGCGTACCCAATCAACAGAGAATCTCCACGTTCGTCGAAGGTAACAAACTGTACATGCTACATCCTTATCATCCGTACTACAAGTTTCTCCTCGATGGCACGATTCAGGTAAACGAATTTTCGTACTGGTCTCACGGCAGAAAAGCTAGCGTTCCCACCATGACTTTGATATCGAATCGTGGTGTCCAGAAAGCAGGAAACATTCCTCTGGCGCGTTGGAACGAAACGCGCAACATATATGAAATACACGAAGACGAAGATCTTACTGTTTTCGACGTGAGTGCCGGCGATAAGCTGATCATTCAAAACACGAGCGAAGTGCCACCCTCTTTGAATCCCATCACGCTGGTGCTTCTTTTGAAACGTAATCTCTAAAAATAATAAAAAATGTCTAGGCAAGCCATCGTCCAAGAATTGCATAAACCTGCACGCCGCAACTACGAACGTTTGGCTGTGGTAACCAAGGGAATCGACGACCTCTGGGAAAGCGACCTCGTCGAAATGAGTAGCGGCAAGTTAAAAAACGTGCATAAATTGAACAAGGGCAACAAGTACCTCCTCACCGTCATAGACGCATTTTCGAAATTCGCATGGGCTCTACCTTTGAAGGCGAAAACAGGAACGTGCGTCACGGAAGCATTCAAGACAATTTTTCGCGAAAGCGGCGGCAGACGACCTCGGTTTCTGCACACGGACAAAGGGAAGGAATTTTACAATGCCGTATTCCAAAAGTTTATTCGGAAACACAACGTTCAACATTACTCGACCTTCAGTGACGTCAAGGCCAGCATCGTGGAAAGATTCAATCGCACTCTGAAATCGCGCATGTGGTCACGCTTCACGCTTCAGGGAAGCTACAAGTGGGTCACTATTCTTCCGGAACTTGTTAACGACTATAATCACACACGGCACGCAACGATAGGCATGAAGCCAGCTGACGTTACCAAGTCTGACGAGCAACGTTTAATTTCTAGCGTTTACTGTCCAAAGTACACGCCCACGACAAAAAAAGCTAAATACAAAATTGGAGAACAGGTGAGGGTTAGTAAATTGAAGCGAACGTTTGACAGGGGTTTCACACGAAACTGGAGCACTGAACTTTTTACCGTGGTTCGAGTTCTACCCGGGAACCGTCACACGTATATAATAAAAGACAGTGGCGGTGAAATTTTATTGGGGCGCTTCTACGAGGAGGAACTCTCTAAAACTAAATACCCCGACACGTACCTTATCGAAAAATTTTGCGCAAGAGAGGCAACAAACTTTTGGTGAAATGGCTGGGACTTCCGGAAACAAGTTGGATCGATTCAAACGAAGTGATTCTATGAGTACGTGGAACGTGGTGAAGCGTCTACCTGATTCGGAAAGTGGAACGAAGAAAAAAAACGGCGAGTTGCTTCCCGACAGCATCCGCTGTCTGATCGTAGGTCCTTCGGGGTGTGGGAAAACGACACTGCTCGTGGACAATTTTCTCCTCGCACCGAATTGGTTAGATTGGAAGAACAGGCACCTGTACGTGTTCTCGAAAAGTTTGGAGCAATCCAAATACCAGCAACTGATGAAACTGTACGATGGTCTGGACATTGCAACGTTCGCCTCGGAAATAAAACCACTCGACGATTGTCGTGAAAATTCAGTCGTTGTGTTCGACGACGCCATCCTGGAAAATCAAAATGAAATTCGCAACTTTTTCACGCAAGGTCGTCACAAAGGAATGGATTGCTTCTACCTAGCTCAAACGTTTTCCAAAATTCCAAAACAGTTAGTACGCGACAACGCTAATTTCATATGTTTGTTTCGTCAAGATCACACCAACCTCAAGCATGCGTACGATGACTACGTAGGCGGAGACATGAACTACAATCAATTTTCGGAAGGCTGCTGCTCTACTTGCTGGAACAGTGACGATTTCGGATTCGCTACGATCGACATGACGAGGAAACCCAACGACGGAAAATACAGAAACAAAATCAACGACTTTCTAAACGTTGCAACGTTGTGAGAAACGACGTATATAAATAACGTCATGACGAAACGAAAAATCGAAGACGAAAATCTCAAGCTTCGCGATTACCTCGCGAAACGCTTCAAAGGTTGGAAATCCGAAAATCGCGGATTCTACGAAGAGAAGAAACGTCAGGATCAACCTGTGATCGATGCCATCAGCGGTCTAGGTAAAGAAATTAAAAGTGTCACGGAACAAAATAAAAATTTGATCAACGAACTCGTACCGCTCGCAGCTAAAAGTTACGCTGTACCCACGCCTATTTCAAGCATTCCTTCGACGCCGTTCGAACTGAAGGATGCACCGGCACGACGTCGAGCCATAGGCAGCACGTCTTCGGATAAAATCGAGTTGGGACCTTTGGCACGAGACTACCTGAGCACGGGGAAATTCGACAAGGATGAAGTGTTCGGATTGTATCCCAGCATGGAAACCAGCGAAGGCGGCGGTGTGGTGTGGAAGATTGGGAAATCGAAGGTGACCTTCGAAGGCAACGACATTAAAGTCAATTTAGGCGACAAGGATAGTTGGAACAGGTATCCGGGTACGGTGGGACTGTGGGAACTCGTTGCCAAAAAGCAGCCGAAAGATTACACCGACGAAGATTACCAGAGTTACAAGGAAATTCTGATCATGACGGATGCCTTGTACCAAAACAACGACGCCTCGCAGAATAGGGTGAAATCGAGCAGCGGCGAGAAGTACAGGAATCTCATCAAACCGATTTGGAACCAGGTCAAAACAGGCAGCGGGGTCAAACGCTACAACACGTTACCCAAAGAATTCGTTTGGGTGGACGACGTGAGGAAGCTCGTGGACCGATTGTTGGTGATAGCCGGCGAAGAGAATGCAGGTAATCGTAATTTCTACAACGAGAAGGTTGGCATCGTGGACATGATCAGCACGAAACTTTCCAACTTCATCGTGAACGACGACAAGGGCATAGGTTACCTCATCAAAATCATCAACACGCTGCCTCCGAAATTTTGGAACGTGGCCGAAGGAAAGGGACTCGTAAACGACATCATCAACAAGTTACCTTTCGAGATGCATCTACCTGGCTACCAGTACTGCGGACCGGGTACCAAACTCGAGAAAAGATTGGAGAGAGGAGACAAGGGTGTGAATCCGTTGGACGCGGCATGCAAAGATCACGACATCGCTTACAACACCACGCAGACGGATCTGGATGCACGTCACGAAGCAGACAGAAAGTTAGAGCACGCAGCTTTCCAAAGGTTCGTGAGCAGAGACGCATCGCTGGGTGAACGGGTCGCCGCACTGGGTACCACCATCGCCATGAACACGAAACAAGCACACGGCAACAAACATTCCTAAATTTTTGGCCATAGAGACTCTGAACGTACACTGCAACGTGGCGGAAGGTATGATCACGAAATCCTCGGACGGATTAGGAAGTCACAAGCAGACGGGAATCATAGCCACTTTCAAACCAAGTTCCGAATTCATGGAACCGATCATCTACACGCCCTCTTCGCCGATCTATTTTCCAGTATGTCGCAACCGCATAGACGACATAGAGTTGGTGGTGACGAACGAGAAAGGAGACGTGGTGGATTTCGCAGGTGCAACAACTACTGCCATCGTGGAGATCAACGTATAATAAATAACCATACATGTAAAATGGAGCAAATCGAAAGTTACGAATTGCAATCTTTCCCTCCCAACCGTCGCACGTTTGCCAATCTGAACGAAGCGAACAGGGAGATCGAATACGACGTGGACGTAGGCGACGGGTTTATTCATCCTCACAGAGCGGACCTCTACCTTCAATTCGACGTGGTGAAGAAAGAAAGCGGAGACGCGTTTCCTGCAGCAGCAAACTTGATACTCGTGGACAACTTCGTGCCTCACCTGTTCTCGCAGGTGGAGGTGAGGAAACACAACACCGTCATCGACAGAATAGATTATCCAGGCATCACGTCGACGGCAGTGGGAACTTTGAAATTATCCAAAACGGACGCAGCGTACTACCAGGCCGGGGGATTCGAAGCCGGGACCAAAATATCGACGAGAAGTCACACAGTGCTCTTTCCCATGCGTCTGCTTCCAGGATTCTTCTCCGATTACAAGGAGATCATGTGGAAGGGAGGACTGAGAGTCACGTTTCGAAGAGCGGCCAACGACAACGACGCACTGATGCGATACGCTACTTTAGGTCCGGACGGCACCACGCCGATAGCCAACACTTTACCCGAAGCAGCGAAATGCGTCATCCGAAGCATGGAATTGAGAATGCCGGTGGTGGAATACGAAACAAACTACGCCCTCAAGTACAAAGCGGAGATCTTGAAAAGTCCCCAGGTGCCGATTCACTTTCACGGTTACCAGTGCGTGCAAAAGATGGCGTCCGGAAGTCACATGGAATTCGACGTGACGACGCAGTTCAACAACATACAGTTCGACATGCCAGATTTCGTCGTAGTGCTCTTTCAGACCGGGAGGGACAAAAATCAGGAAAAAGATTCCAGCAAATTCGACGACTGCAAGATCAAGAACGTTTATCTCAAGAACGGCAGGAACGAAGTGTTCCCGCGCGCGAATTACAACCTCGACATGACCAAAAACGATTACCTCAAACTTTACGAAGCGTTTTCGGCTTACAAACGCGTGACCGAGGGAAGTGTGGACATGTACTACACGCCCAGCGAGTTCAAAGCACGGAGACCCATGACCGTCATCAACACATCTAAGAGAAAAAGGGTTGTGGTCAACGATCGAACCAACATCAAGGTCGTCTGCGAGTTCCACGATGCCTTGCCCGAGGATACCCTATGCAGTGTCATCCTGATTGCAGAGAAGTCCTTCGCCTACGACGTGAAGAATGAGAGGGTCACAGAGCAGTTTTAACAAGTTTTTAACATCTATTTTCTTGCACAATAAGAAATTTTTAGTACTAGCACAATCAGTTATAATGGCACAATACGAATTTCACTAGTTCAGATCAGTTACAATGTCAATTTCATTAGTTATCAGTTACAATATCTTTTTCATCACTATAGCACGAGACAATCAGAAAATTTGCACAAAAAAATTTGTTGTTGTTTTTACACAAGAAAATTAACAATAAAATTCTTTCTTTTTTATCGTTTCAGATGCTGTCGAAACATCAAAAACACATACACACACACTAGAAAAAAAAGCATGCAACTTTATTTGTAACACACACACATACATTCTCCATCTTCATCAAGAAAATATTAATAATAAACATAATTATTTTTATCTATATCTCACAATAAAACTCTATATCCAAAAATATCACAACATCAAAATAACACTAGAGTCGTTAGTACATGTTGCATGCATTACGGAGGTCCTCTGTAGAGTTTCATGGAAGTTTGAGAGAAAAAAAAAAAAAAACACGTGAAACTCTATAGAGGTGCGGTAATCTATAACCGCAGCCGTTAGAAAACCTTTTACTTTTTTTGGTTGGGCACCACGCACCCTGGCGAGGTTATAGGGGCCAGGTATCCTAAAAAACAACAATTATTATTTTGTTTGTTTGTTTGTGTTACAATACGGAAATAATAAGAGGCATACGCGCGCGCGCGTGTGTGTGTGTGGGTACATCGTTCCCTCCCCCGAGAGAGAGGTTTACGAAGGTCACGATATATATAAACATTTGGGTCCCGGACTTGGAAAATTACGATAAGGTGCACTCATCTTTCAAAAAATAAGAGGATGAGAGAATAAGAGGATGAGAAGATGAGAGGAGAGGTTTACGAAGATCACGATATATATAAACATTTGGTCCCGTTGATTCCAGCACTCCAACTTCATCTCTAATATTGACGACAATATTCTAAAAATAGAGAGGATGAGAGGATGAGAGGATGAGAGGATGAGAGGAGAATAAGAAGATGAGAGGATGAGAGGAGAGGTTTACGAAGGTCACAATATATAAACATTTGGTCCCGGACTTGGAAAATTACGATAAGGTGCACTCATCTTTCAAAAAATGAGAGGATGAGAGAATGAGAGGATGAGAGGAGAGGTTTACGAAGGTCACAATATATAAACATTTGGTCCCAGACTTGGAAAATTACGATAAGGTACACTCATCTTTCAAAAAATAAGAGGATGAGAAAATAAGAGGATGAGAGGATGAGAGGAAGATGAGAGAATGAGAAGAGGATAAAAAGAGGATGAGAGGAGAATAAGAAGAATGAGAGGGATGAGAAGGATGAGAGGATGAGAGCTCATCTTTCACTCATCACTGCCTTTTTGCGCCCGTGAAACATCGTCAGCGCAATAAATGAGGCGCGGAACGGGGAGAGAAAGTGAGTTTTTCAACTTTTTGTAGTCGTTTGGTCAAGAAATCAGAGTTGGCCTCAAAGGCATATTTACTATCTACTGCCCTAAAAAGCGAATCTCCTTTTTGACAAATTCACATTTCCTTAATTTAATGGTCATTCCACATTCTCTCAATCGTTCTATGACCAATTGTAAATGCTGTAAATGCTCTAGAAGCGTCTTGGAGTGAACAAGTAAATCATCCAGATACACGGTCAGATACTCCTCACTCTCTGGACCAAAATATTTGTGCATAACTGAGACAAAAGTGCTGACCGCATTCGAAAGTCCAAAAGGCATCCGAGTAAATTCATATAAGCGACCTCGATAAGAAAAAGCGGTGTAGTTTCTGTGGCTAGGGTGTATTTTTACCTGAAGGTAGCCAGACGCGAGATCCAAGCTGGAAAAATACCTGGATCCTCGGAAACGTTGCAAAGACTCATGGATGGGTTCGACGGAACTTCTTGGAACTATCATTTTGTTGTTGAGCTGGCAAAAATCAATGCACGGGCGTATTTGTCCTTGAGGTTTATCCACTACAATTAAAGGATTCAAATAGGCAGAATTCGAAGGTTGAATGACTCCCCATTCCTTCCATAGATTTAGTTCCTTTTCTAAAGCTTCACGCTTGGCAACAGGGATCGGATAAGGCTTCCTAAACACTGGCTCTAAATCCTTCAACCATATCTCACACTGAACGTCTCTAGCACAGCCAGGTCTTTCTGAAAATACATGGTGATATTTCATAAGCAAATGGAACAAACTATCCTGTTCACTCTTGGACAAGAACTAATCTTTCTTCAACCTTTTCCCTAATTTTATCTTCACTGGCACTCCACTTATCCAACACAGCGACGTTTACTCTGGCTTCCTTGCCTCCGTCGTAATCTATATTAACAGTGAGCGGGGTGCAGCTACTTTGCAGTGTCAACTCGTTCTCCAACAAACAGATATTGGCTCCATAGGGCTTAAGAAACGGCATGCCCAGTAGAACATCAACACCTAACTTCTTTATCACAAATACTTCAGTGTTCAATTCTTGGTCTTTAAATTTAATGCTAATATTCCTTCTCCCACAAATCCTTATCCGATTCGAACCGGTTACTCCAACTATTCGAATTTCTGGATCCTTCTGTAGTTTCATTCCCCTGTACTTCTCAAGTAGTTCCATCCAAATGTCGAAATTTAACAACGAAGCCTCGCTCCCAGTGTCGAGTAAGCAAACGACAGGAATGTCTGCAACTTGAGCTTTAACTTTGGGCGTACTATGGAAAGTAGTTAATTCAACAGACCTCTTAATCCCTTCTTCCACAGCTTTCTCTTCTACTTTGGTTAAGGAGTAGCTGTAATGGATTTCGTAAGCCCTGTTAAAAGTTTCGCCATTGGATATTAATCGTTCCTTACTACTTCCTTGCCCAAGCGGAACGGAACTTAAGCAAGATTCCCATTTAAACCTTGGTTAGTGGGAACCACTGGAGCGCTCCAATAGAACTGACGAGTCTGATCAACAGCTTGTTGTTGCTCAAAGGTCCTCGGTAACTCTGATTCATATGTCTGAGATCCTGAAGTCACGAATTGCCGGTTAGGAGAATTGTAGACTCTTCTTCGAGGAGGAGATGCAGAGTTTCTTCTTCTCTCGACGTAACCTCCTTCTGGTGCTCTCGTCTCGGGATCAGATCTTGGTTCTTGTCTATTAGGCCGACTTCTACACCACGTCCTTCCTCTAAACTCCCTAGATTGACGGTAACCATTATTACCTGTCCTTGGTTCCTCATGGTTACGGACGTTGTTGTTAATATTTCTCCCCGCAGGTCCGTGGTTTTCTCGGACGACTTGTCTCACTGCTGTATTTCTCTGCATTGGTTGCTGATTTCTAAACCTTCCATTATTACTGTTCCCAGCTTCATTTCTCTTGAACCAATCTGCTCTCCAGCTTTCGGCCTCCTCATTCACTTCATATCTTTTCAGGAACGCTGCTAACTCTTCCATTGTCTTCGGTGGGTTAACGAGGCAAAGTTGTCTGACTTTATAAGACATCTGTTTAATTATCAAATTCAAGACCTCACTTTCTATGAGTACTGGAGAAAGATTCTTAAACCCAGCATAGATTCCCCACGCATACTCTTCCATGGTTTGATTGGAGCCTTTAGTGTACTTTCTATTTCTCAAGACGTCCAATTGTCTTTGTTTTGCTTCCTCTGAAGCAAATGTAGCAGTAAACTTTTTACAAAATCCATTGTAGTCCTTAAACTCTTCGTAATGGGCCTGGAACCAATGCTCGGCTTGTCCGGTAAACAATATGGATAGTAACTGGAGACGATATTTCTCTGGAACTTGCATAAGCTCAAAGTTAACATTTAGTTCCTTCAGGTACTTCTGTGCACTTTGAGCTTCAATGTTACCACTGAACTTAGGGAGTTGATTTAAGTCAGATATTCGAGGTAATTTGACATATCGGCCTCCGATTTTTTTTTATCTAATTCCGAATCTGAAGATGGAGTTGAGTTCCTTCCAGGTTTCCGCCTCTTCCGACGAATCCTTCCCGGTGGTCTTTCGTCCTCCGAAGATGAATCACAAGAAGGTCTCTTCCGATTTTTTTCTGTCTTCGAGGTTTTTCCAAACCTTCCAGCATCAGAGTTTCCAATGGAGGTCACAACTTTACTGTGATTAATTCTTTCTTCCATACCTCGAACAATTTGATCTTCCACTGTGGGCCTATCATTATTCTTCCTTGAGATCTTTCTCAGAGGTCCACGTGCACCCTCACACTCAAAATAATCTGACGTCTCTCCAGCTGACTGATGGTTATCAAAGCCATAAGGTGACCTAACAGCGGTTTCCTGTTGAGTTGAATCTACGCGAAGTCCTTGAAGCCTGTCTCTCAGGGAGCTTATGTTTTGTTCCACGTTTAATTTCAGCTGACTTAACTCGGTGGCCACACAAGTGTTATTCTTTGCAATGTTATCCACTTCTTCACGAACGCTGGTTATATTGTGGGTTACTTCTTCACGGAAGCTGGAAATACTAGTATTTATCTCTTCACAGAAAGAAGAAACCTTACTCTCTCCTTGACGTAGTTCTTCACCAAAATTCTCTAACCTCTCGAAGCATTCAGCAACCTTAGAACTTACTTCCTCATTTTTCCCTAGATAAGCAGTCATCTGTTCCTTAATCTCGGTTACACTCACTCCCAGAGTTTCCATGGAACGAGTAATTCCTTCCCTTTCACGCTCTCGCTCAACTGTAAGCGTTGTGTGGAGTACCTCCCACTTCTTATTATTTTGGGACAGTTCCTTGCTTAGAGTTTCGTGCAGCTGTTTCCACCGTTCTTCATTTTCCGATTTATCAGCATGTCGCTTCCTTTCTTCTTCTGCTTTCTCTTCTTGTCGTTTTCTTTCTTCTTCTGCTTTCTCCTCTTGACGTTTTCTTTCTTCTTCTGCTTTCTCTTCTTGTCGTTTTCTTTCTTCTTCTGCTTTCTCTTCTTGACGTTTTCTTTCATCTTCTGCTTTCTCTTCTTGCCGCCTCCTTTCTTCTGCTGCTTTCTCTTCTTGTCGTCTTCTTTCTTCTTCTGCTTTCTCTTCTCTTAACATACTCCAGAAGTGTTGCCACCTGTTCTCTTCAGCAATTGTTTTTAGCTTTCTCTTCCGCCTTCCGAGCTTTCACCTCTGCAGCTTTTTCTTTTTTCTTTTCCTTTCTTCCATTTCCGACCAAACTGTCAACCAAGGAGGAAGTTCAATAGCAGGTTCCTTGTTCTCATCTTCATAGCCCTGGCAACCTTTATACCGGACGGCATCTAAATTTTGCACTTCCACGGATTCAGCCTCAAATTCACAAACGAAATGCTTCCACTGGCTGCAGGAAATGCACCTAAATGCCACCTTTTCTTCATCTTGATCGGAGCAACAATCAAATTGCAAAATTCCGTGTTCCTCTACAATCGTCGGCAATGAATTGCGTTTAGATTTTCTTGTTGCCATCTCGATGTTTCGTAACTTCAAAAGAACCACCGGATATATATACTTCGAGCCCCAAATGTTGCAGAGCCACTTGTTACGTCCGCCCTGGATCGTACTTCGTTCGATGGGTCTATTGAGCCTCGGCTTCACACTCAGTATCGCTTCGGGGCTTGAGTCTCCTCGGCTCAAGGTTCGGGTTATTCCGGTTTCTTCAATCCTCGATGTAAGGTCCCTCGTAATTCTAGGTCAAAGGTTCTCAATGTACTTATAGATCTTGACCAAGATTCTATAAGCAATCGACAATCCTTTTTCCCACTAGGTTCTGTCGATATTCAGTTAAGTACCCAACTTCCTTTTCTCTTTTCAGCCTCTGACCAGAGAACTGAAAATTAATCCGTGACCACAGAATAAGAAAAGGTGTTCCCTGACCAGGGACACAAACGTTGACTACTAACAGTCTATCGACCGATCCCGAATTCTGGTATATCCTACGACAATCACAATCCTCTCAATTATATCTCCTGACCAGGAGCATAGAACCGAGAGAACATAAGCCTTCTGACCAGAAGAGCTAAGTAATTGTCCTAAAGATAATCCAGAATAAACAAATTCCTAGTAGCGACGTGGAAGTAAGCGCAGAAGTACGGGTGTGAAAAGAAAAGGCGATAATACGAGTTCCGTATTTATCTGGAGTTCGAATACAAAAGGCCACGGGCCACCGAGCTTTGTTGCTTATATAGGATCTCTCGGTGCCGTGAAGGATTTACCAACTTTTATCTTTACCTCAATTTTACATTACAATAAAATACATATTAATAAAATATCAATGAGGAACATAATTAGCTACATGCAGAAATTACTATTTTTAACCTTCTGTGAATATTAAATATGCAATATAATTTTCATTGTTACACTCAGCATTTAATTTGACTAGGGAGTATGGCTTCTTCCAACTCCCCTCTCTCCCTGCAACGGCCACGCGAAAAGACAACAAAGAAAAGAAAGAAAGTTTACAACGTTAAAATGTTAAGCAATTTTTTTTTTAAATACAGGTTTTGTCTTGCGCGGGCATAACTTTCGTTTACCTTAACGTAACTAAATTCTGATTACACCGTCTTGCAGTAAAAGAATCAGGGATTAATATGATATTAGTTAAATTATTGTCCGCCAAGGGACACGACAGATATAGCGTGGGGAAGACAGCCTAATCTTTCGTCTTTTCCCCGGTTTCAACGTTTACATAATGTTGAGTCTGCCTGGCTTCTACACAATACCGATTGCTTTCTCGCATTGTTGTCACCGATAATGAAATTCCAGCTCAGCTTGCTGGCAGAAACAAACTCTTTGAACTTATATTTAACATCAGGATGTATAGTCTAAATACGAGGTGTGTTCCACTTTTCTTGGTAATTAACCATTAACACACAAACATTTTAAGTACCAAACAAAGAAAAATATTAAGTTTATATACACATTTGTAACGTGGAACTGCTACACGTTACAAACGATGGCCTTCATAGCTTTGTTATTCGAGTTGCAAAGCAATTAAAACGTCACAGTAAGGACGTTTTCTCTAAATGTGACCTCACTTAATCTTTATCAAACATTGCGTCTTATGTGTGAAAAAGTTTCAGGTTGTTACCTGTCGAGAACACACAGGAAACAGTAATTATAAAGTCTGATGTTCGCCAATTTTTCGTACGCGTCATCGAGGAAAACAGAAGAAAAGGTTGTAAAAGATCCAGGAATTTTAAATAAATTCAATTCCCGTCCGGGAGAGAAAACCAGCAAGCGTAAATGGGTTCTCGATCGTAAAGAACCATTTTATGTGTAGAGTATATCAATTCGGTCCAGAATCCTTTTTTCCGGATGAATTTAAATTCGGTCCAAGTTCCGTTTTGAAGTGAAACAATGAAAAGGTTCCATTCTTGTTGCGGAACCCAATAGAACCCATTAGCTGTGTCTTTTAGCAATCCTGGTCCCAAGATTGTAGTCACGTTGCTAGTCTCTAAACTGAAACTCGCAACATGCTTGAATATGCTTCTTTAAATATTGATGGCAATAGTTCCTTATTAGCATTCATTCGTAATTGTAAGTTGTTCTAACTAATTTATTTCTTGAAGTCATTTTTCTGTCCCGTTCAGTAAATCGCTAGTACTGAGTATTGCCTATTTGTCTATTTGTAAAACATACACATTAATGTTTTAAATTAGTTTCGTGTTATTTCGAGTATGATAACGAAAGTTTATAGTGCATACACACCCTAGCGTACGCTATTTTTGTGTTCGGAGGAGTCTATGTTCTAAGGTGAGGGGATACACAATAAAGCATTTCGTAATTCCTATTTATAACCTTCGTTATGAAAGCTTCTCAAAGTCAGACATTGTAGCCTGATCAAGTGTCATTTTAAGTAAGGTTTTCATTTTCAACTCGGATCTTCCCCGATCCTTTAATGCTTTCATTTGAAAATTTTGATTTTTTTCAAAATTTCGGAGGGGCTGTAACCTCATCAGCTTACCCCCTTGTGTACGCCAGTGCCTAAACATGTCTATTTTGAGGTTTCATGCCTCTTAATAATAATTTTAATTTTCATTGTTTTTATTTCAATGTTAGGAATGATATGAACTACTAAATTAACCCTTAAACAGAAACATAGGTCTTTACTTCATAATTAGAAACATCCGGTCTGAGAGACCTTATTTTTTAATATTTGTTATTACATTTTTTAAAGTTCTGAGAGACCTTATTTTTTAATATTTGTTGTTACATTTTTTAAAGTTCTGAGAGACCTTATTTTTTAATATTTGTTATTACATTTTTAAAGTTCTGAGAGACCTTATTTTTTAATATTTGTTATTACATTTTTTAAAGTTCTTTTATACAATAAAAGAGCAAAATTATGATTAATAACTCAAATTTATTGAAAACTAAAATTACATGGGAACAAAACTAAGAAAATGTATTATGTAAATCACTTCCAATTTTTACTCATTTGATCATACCTTCCTTGGCATTGAATACGTAATGCGAAACACCCGGTCTGTTAGACCTGCACGTTCTCAAACAATAATAAGTGTCTCGTAACAAACAGTCACAAACTGAGCAGTAACATGTACAGAATGTAGGCAAACGGTTGATAATAAGGTACTGTGGAGGAGGGAGACGCAGCTCGATCAGTGTTGCCACACTGTAGAATTACAAAACACTAAAGGTCTCACAGACCGATGTTTCTGTTTAAGGGTTTAGTTAGATAACTTAGAACTGAGATTTGTTATTGCAGATATCAAGCATGGTGGAGACTGTGTCCGAACTCCCCCCTCCCCATTCCCCTCCATTACACGTGTCAATTTCGTATTGATTACCGAGTGGGGATAAACTTCTCGTTACAAGAACTCGGTTAAACACCCAGCCGAGCGAGTTTGCACTCAGTTCCTTCCCTTTGATTGGTTCCTTTTTCTGTCGAGACCATGTCGATTCCTGGACTGGTAGTTGCTATAAATTGGTTATACATTTTTTACTCGCAGAGCGATTTCGACTTAAATAATTTAGTCAGATACAGAGAAAGAAGACGGGACAGAAAGAAAACGCACAGAGAAAGCGCGAGGAAAGAAAATGAAAGATAGAGAGATACAGGGTAGAAAAAGAGAGAGAGACAGTGGGCTGGGAGTAGGTAAAAGAGAAGAAGCGGAACGGAGATAAAGAAACAGAGGATAAATAGAGAAAGAAGCAATAACAGGGATAAAGAAAGGTATAGAGAGGGGAGAGAGAGAAACAGAAAGATGTACTAAAAGAGGAAGAGAGATAAACAGAAACGGATAGTAAGAAATCGAGATAAAATGAAGAAAATGCAGAAGACATTGCGGGAAACATAGAACCAAAAAAAAGAGAGCAGGGATGTCACCAAAGGGGGCAGGGGTCAACAACGATGTCAGAAGAGTGGGTGGACGTACAATAGTTAGCTCATCGCGCAATGAGGCCAGAGGGTGACGGGTTCGAATCCCGGCCTGGGCATAGATATTTGTGAGTGTCAATTCATCAATCTCATCATATCTTCACTCATCCCCATCTTTGCAAATTAACCAAAAGTGGCACAAAATGTGAAGTAAAAATAAAGCAATCAACCTTCTCTCCCCCCAGTTCGGCAGGAAAATAAACATTAACCCCAAATACCTGTCCGGTGGCCACTACGCCACTGATGAGAATTAAAAAAATACCAAAGATGGGTTTTGACTTATATAACAAAGTGAAAAAAAGCTTTGCTTGTTTCAAATTTCCTACCATGTGGTTATCGTGTTAAAATCAAGCAAAAATGATGCAAATCAAGTCTTCACTTTCCTTGGCATACTTTCATAGATGCCCACTTAAAGCTGATTGGTATTTGACTTAGTTTCATGATTTCTTTATTTTTAACACCGGACCCCCTAAATTTCATTTCGCGCCCTCTCAGCACGTCTTGGGGATTTATCCTGGCGCCGCCGCTGGATATGGCTTTGTAAATATCTAGAAAAATATGTACAATATATATCCAATGTTACCTATCATAAACTTAGTAGCAACTGTGTCCCTCACAAGAAAAAATCTACATCCGACACAACAACAATGAAGTAATAATTATATATTGTTGACGCAAACGCCTGTTTCTATGTAACTACAATCAAAATTTATCTCTCAATGCGTGGAGCTGTGAGTATCTAAAACAATTTACACATTAAAATTTTTTTGTAGATTTTGACCGTAGTTATCAATAGGGTAAGGATTTTAAGGTGCACAATTAAGGTCGGCAAGGGCGAAAAAAGGTTCTGAAAATGTTTTCAAAAAGGTGCTGATAATATGTCTTTATTCACGTCTAAACGAGTTGCATTAACATTCTTTATTCCACACTGTATCAAATAACATAACTACATGAAGTAATTAGGAACTAAATGTGGCATATACTGGGGTTCAAGCAACTTGTTATACATATCAACATTTCGACGTTTTCGAATGAAAGTCTCTGACGATTTGAGCTCAGGATGTCCTTATACGTGAAGAAAATACATTATATTGGGAACTATTGGGGCTGCAATGATCATATTATACCATTTTATAGCTTTCGTTTTCCTCTACAAAATGAGACTAGGGGATTTTATGTGTCAAGAGTGAAAATCATTTTCTTCTGTCCAATTTTTTAACAGAGCATGGAAGGAAATGAAGAAAAAAGGTGCTAAAGCATCAAAGAAAGGTACTGCTAATATCACAAAAAAGTGCAACAAAGCGTGTTCATTTTAATTGATTACAATCTCAAAATATATGTATGAAAACCGCTTTAATTTTGAAAAGATGCTGCACCTTAAAATTCATTCCCTAGTTATTATTGAATTGTTTTTTTTTTTTTCAGATTAGCGATATTCTTCAACTATGCTTAATACAAAACATGTGGTTCAACTTATAGTAGCCGTGCTCTTATCTCAGCTGTAATTAATGATTAGAAATCACAAATGTTCTTGGTCTCTAACTCTGTATTCGAATTAAAATTTTGCATGGCGGGAGGGGGTGTGGGTGTAAGGAAATCGGCCTTTTTGAAGCAGAGAATGCACATCTGTTTCCCAAACAAGCACCCTCTCACTGGTTCTACAGAATCTTTATTCATCCATTCTTGCATTTTGAAAGACAGCCTAGAACTTGAGTTATAGTATAAGAAAGCAATCTGAGTTCATGGAACTAATATTTGAATATTTACTCTTGCTCAATTGTGTGAACTTCTGAAAACAGTCCATCAACGAAACGAGAAGCCTTTATTGTCAATAATAAGAAACACGTTTTAAAAAGTTGTTAAGTGTTTCTCGATAGAAAGTTAAGAATGGTACATAATGTCAGTGTTGTACCCATGATGTCTTAAAGTATGAAAAATTGTTTGCTTCGCCTAAAGTTTACATTTGGGAAATATTTGTTGCACAATGTGACCGGGATAAGATCAAACATGCCAGGGATACTTTATGTCTATGGGGGGGGGGGGGTATTTGGAATCCGTCTCTAATTTGCAACCAGGTCGTATGTAATGCTGTCATTCAAGTTAAAACAAGAAAGGGGAGTTGGATGGAAAATGCAAAATGCAAATAACTCATTCGATAAATAAGACGAACGCCACTGAACCCTACCTTCCAACAAATGCATTTAGAGATGGTTCCTCAACCTTAGATAAAAGTTTAAGTATATAAAGCGGGAACCTCATCGAACCAAAGCTTCCAAAAAAAGCATTTAAAGAAGTTTCCTCAACTTCAGATGAAAGTTTTAGTTAATATAAAGCGGGAACCTCACTGAACCATATCTTCCAAAGAATGCATTTAAAGAAGTTCCCTCAACTTCAGATAAAAGTTTTAGTTAATATAAAGCGGGAACCTCACTGAACCATATCTTCCAAAGAATGCATTTAAAGAAGTTTCCTCAACTTCAGATAAAAGTTTTAGTTAATATAAAGCGGGAACGCCACTGAACCATATCTTCCAAAAAATGCATTTAAGGAAGCTTCATCAATCTTAGACATATGTTTAAGTTATTAACAGTGTGCGAATTAACGGGATGATGCCTGGGATTCACCCCCACAAAAATGTTTGTCTGCGGCAGAGGAAAAAACAACCATCCCTGCCAGAGTTGTTATCATCCCGTCCAAGGAAAATGTATTTGAAAGCATATACGTAGTATACCATTTCTTAACTAACAAATGCTACTGAAAAATCATCCGGGAAAACTGTTAACAATTGTATCCTGCTTCGCGTCTGTGGTTTTCTGTCCAATGCCAAATAAAGTACAAAAGCCTACCGCTATGGCAAGAAAAGTATATTTCATCAGCTTCTTTCGTTGGAGGTAGAGTCCGCGTGCATTCGGAACATCTCCAGCTGCCTGCGCGAGTCTAGCCAGCGAGCCTACGAGCAATGTACAGCGTGAGCAATAGAGTTAGCTATAGGCGCAGAGTAGAGATGACGTCAGCGGTTCACTTCTTGATTGGAGGCGTCGGGAGTTATGACTTGCTCCCAAGGTGCAAGCGCAGAACGGCCAGAGCTGTTCCGGAAATAATGTCACTCTGCGTAGATCAGATTTATCACCGCACGCCGTCATTGAGTTGAACGCGCAATATATATTTGGTCAGGTCTTCTCGGTGTATTGGTTTGGTTTTTCTTAGAAAGTAAATATACGTACTGTTTCTAAATTACGTCTAAATGTTATCATAGGATTTAATGTCCTAGGCCATCGTTTCTCAACCTATGGGGCGCGACCCAGTGCTGGATCCCAAGGGGGCGTTTGGTGGGTCGCGAAGTCGGGCCCGAACATTTATATACTGTGCCTTAAAAAGCAATTAAATTTAAATTAGTAAGATAAATTGTTTAAACTATTATAATTCAATCCGTGTAAACTCTACGTTTCTGTTACTCGCGCTCTAAAATTACCATTGGTTTTTACAGGCATATCTCTGATGTTTAACTCAAGGGAATGGGGTATCTGTCGTTTTCATTTCGGTCGTAGCAAAAGTTCTTAATTATCTGTGTGCCACATGTATGTCCACGTAAGGTTTCGCTTGATATTTCCGACCGCCTGTGTGTGTGCGGTTACCGAGAGGTGTCAACTGTCATCATATCACATTGTTATTGAGACTGCTCGGATTACAAAGCTAACTGCTTATGGACAAATGAATTTTGGCGATTTTAGGAGTTCAGTAGATTTTTTTTCACAGTTGGTCTTTTCAATTAATACATATTTCCTTTTCTAGAAGGAAGCATGTGTAATTTGTATAAGCAAGCGTAAGTGAGGGCTTCTTAAAGTATTTGATGTTAGCAAAAATATGATTATAAACTGGGCGCACATACCTACAAGTAATTCTGCCGACACCCATGCTTATGGGTCCCGGACTGAAAAAAAGTTGAGAACCACCGTCCTAGGTACATATAACTTTTCATACCAAGTAAACCTCACCCCGCGGAAAGGAAATCACAAGGTAAAAAGCTTAATTCGCACACTGGTTATTAATTTAGAGCGGGGGTCTGAGCAATCCCACTCTTCCAAAAAATCCCTTTCACGAGCCGCGAATAAACGGGCCTTTTGGGAACTCGGGGGAATTGAACGTCAATTTTTTTTATTTTTTTTTTTTTGTCCTCGTTTTCCATTTAGAAGGGTACACCTTCTCTTTGGTAAGTGAATTGTTTTCATAAATGTTTTCCCTTCCAAGGTGATGGTCTAAGTGTTTTCAGTAATGAAGTGGTACATATTTACTTATTCTGAGGGTAGTTCACTTAGATCTTATTTATTCAGTAGTGGGAATATTACTTCAGTTAGGAAAGTAATAATTTGCTATGGTGCGGCATGTGTTGGATATATCACGTGCCGTAGTTCCGGAGGATGATGGATATTATACAGCTGGTAGTCAGGATGCTGTGGATCTATCAGGAAGGTGTACATGGTTAAGAGATGCTGTAATGGTGTGCAGTGGTATGTGGGAGGGCAGTCGTGTAGAGCATCTTCGTACATTGTGCTAAGAAGTTGTGGATGGTGCGAGTTCATTCGACCAGTTATATATTTGTGACGGATGGCTTCGATGTGGGTTGTGATTTCGGGAAAGGTTATTCGCTCGTACAGTAGTCGTGTAGGACTTGGTAGGACTACTCTGAAGGCCAAACGAAGAGCATGTCTTTCCATAACTTGTAGTTTGTGATAGAATGAGTCTGGGGCTGATATCCATGCAGTGTGGCCGTAAATAATTGCTGGTCGAAGGAAAGCCTTGTAGGTATGTAGGACAACCTGCGAGTTGAGTCCCCAGGATGTTCCAATTAGCCGTTTGAGCAAGCTCAGACGATTTGTAGCTTTTTGGACGATGTTGAGCAATTGAGGTTTCCAGGTTAGCTTGGAGTCAAATATGACTCCCAGGTATTTTGCAGTGGTGGCAGGCAGAATTGGAGTTCCCCGTATTTTGATGTTTAATAATGTTGGGTTCCTTTGGATCTTCGAGCGACAGCCTGTCTGTAGAAACACCAATGCTTGTGTTTTGAGAGCATTAATTGTGAGACGCCATGTGTCACACCATCTTTGGAAGGAGTTTATAGCTGGTTGGAGAGTTTTGTTTATGGCTTGGATGGTTGAACAACAGGCGAGAAATGCGGTGTCGTCAGCAAATTGGTAGATAGAAACTTGTGGGGGTTTTGGCATATCGGCAACGTATAGTATGTAGAGTAATGGTGATAAAGCAGCACCCTGTGGAACGCCAGAGTAAGGGAAAATGGGGTATGACATTGCTCCATTTACAGTGACATAAGCGACCCTATTTGTTAGGAAGCTGTGTACTAATCTGACATAGGAAAGCGGTAGGTGGAATTTATTGAGCTTGTAGATGAGCCCAGTATGCCATACTTTGTCAAATGCTTTCTCCAGGTCGAATAGTACTAGACAGGATGGTTTGGATGTGTTGAAGTGATTTGTGATGCGAGTCGTTAGTTTTAGTAAATTGTCAAGGACACTGTGTTGAGGTCTAAAGCCTGCTTGGTGCGACGGAAGTAAACTGTGTGCTTGTAAGTGCATGTGTATGCGTCGAACAATGATGCGTTCGAATATTTTGCTAAATGTTGATGTGAGCTGAATAGGTCGATAGTTTGTTGGGTTGGTACTATCTTTGTTTGGCTTTGGGAACATTAGAACCTTCGAAATCTTCCAGTCTGTCGGGTAGTGTCCTGTGCGGAGGATAAAATTGTAGATAATGGCCAGAAAGGACAGCAATGCAAGCGGGGCCTGTTTAATCAATACGTATGTGATATTGTCCAATCCGGGAGCAGTGTTTCTCTTCCTACGCACAGTATTGATAATATCATCTGTTGTGATAGGAACAGTTAGAGCATTTGTAGGATCAATAGTGTGCGTATTACTGGGTTGCAGTTGCCTGTTATTGGGGTTGGTGACTCTGTCAATTTTGGTCTGGAGGCGGAGATTTGGAGCTAGTTGTGGTGTTGGAGTGAAAGTGTATTGCAAGACATTTGCGAAGGCATAAGCTTTTTCAGTGTCGGTGTTTAGGGCTGCGTCCTTGATTGTTATTGGATAAGGAGTACTACTGGATTGTCCAGTGAGCACCTTGAAACGTTTCCAGTATTTGGTGGGATGGCTTTCATCACTCAATTGGTTGCACGTTTCAATCCATCGACGTTGTTTATAAGCTTTTATATAGTTTTGTACTGTACGCAGCCATTGACGGTGTAAGTTAAGGGATTGAGGATTTCTGGTCTGGAGGTAGTCCCTGTATGCTCGTCGTGATGCTGTGATTAGGTGAAGATATTGCGGAGGTAGCTTTGGTTTGTAACTATTCAGAGTGGTCGTAGGTATGTTAGTGGTTGCCGCACTGGTAATCTGAGCAGTAAGATGTTCCACCGCCGTATCGAGTTCCTCTGAATTGTTTGGTGGTGAATGCGGGTGAGAAAAAGCATTCTGTAGCTTTTCACTATATGCCTCCCAGTTCGCTTTGTTGTAACACCAGATTTTTCGAGGTTGTATTGTACTGCTCGTATTGCGGTTTCCAAGATTTAAGGTAATTTTCACTGGGTCATGGTCACTGCCGATGGAATCCAGCACAGATATGTTCAAGCAGGCACTTAGAGATGTTGATGTTATAACAACGTCAGGGGTAGTGTTACTTATGGGACGTGTGGCTCTGGGCAGTACATGGAATTCTGCTGTAGTGTTTTGGTCCAGAAATTGTAAAAAGTTTGTTTTGTCTTGCATGCTACGACTATGATAATTGATGTCCGCTGCTATGATATAATGTTTGCTAAGGGTTTGGATATGTTGAAAGAATTGGTATGGAATAGTCTCCCCTGGTCTTACATAGATGGTAGCAAAAGTAACGACCCGGGATGGAAAATAGATGGTACTAGCAGTATGTTCTGGCAAGTGGAAGTTTGGTGGGAAGGTAACTGTTCGATATGGTAATTTTCCATCTACTCCAATTGCTGTGCCGCCGTTTACTCTTAAGCCCGGCGGACCATCGTGGCGTAAGATGTTGTATGGTGGAATATGACAGATCATTTTTGGAGCAAGATAGGTTTCGTTTAGCGCAAAGCAGTGAACAGATTCTTCCAAAAGCAGGTGTTGCAATAAAGCTTTTCGTTTAGAAACGGATCGGATATTTAAAAATAGAAAATTATACATATTCCGTACTGCCATATTCAAAACCTTAAACCGCAGTTTCCAAGTGGGATATGTGGAAATGCACATGAGGACCAGAGTATGTTGCATGGAGTTGCAAGTTGAAAATTGTTTTTGCAGATGCTGTTACTTGGGTTAATATGTGCGTTCTTAAAAATGGGTGCACATTTTGGAGAGTCAGGGTGAAGAAACGTATTAGATCTTCCACTGTTACTGGATGTCGTAGTGAATTGTCAGGTTCTTTAGCAGTGTCATTGGTGCGCAGGGGAACTGTTAGATCAGGGTGTTCAGGTATTGCATCTGGCTTGGCTTTGCATTTGTAACTGTATGTAGGATGGTTTTCCGTACATGTGACACATTTTGGTGCAGCAGTTTGGTTTTGACATTCTCTGGTTGAATGGGGTCCTGAACAGTATCCGCATTTATCTCGGTTTGGACATGCAGCAGTAGTGTGCTTGTTATACTGTTGGCATTTTTCGCACCGCAATGGAAGAGGTTGTTGAGAACGGGATGGTTCAACTTTGTACCTGCGTCTGTATATGTATGCTCCACTGTGTAGTAGGGTGTCTACAGCATTTTGTGAGTCTGTTAGGACCCGCACCATGTATGTGGGTCCGTTGTTATTGCGAATGCGGATACATTTGCGGATTTGTACACCTTCGCATTCCAGTTCCTCAAAAATCTCTTCGTCTGTTAGACTAGGTTCTACACCCCTGATGACAACTGATAGTAGTGGGGATTTATGTGGTGGTGGTGGTTGTTTTTGAATGGAAGCATTTAGTGTTTGGATGTTTGCTTTGGCTCCATAGATTTCAAAAGAAGCTTTGTTTCTAATTAGTTTTGCAAAGTCTGGATCTGGTGATTTCAATATGATGCCATTACGGGTGAACAGTATTTGTGCAATTTGTGCCCTTGGTACATACTTAGATGTTTGTTGGAACACATGTTTTGCTGTATTGAATTTGGTGTCGTAATTGGTGAGCAGGAAGTTGTATAAGCTGTTATCCTGTTGTTTGGATTTTAGTTGGGTTGCATGAGCTGTATTTCCTGTATCTCGTTTAATTGGTGATCTAGATCGTTGACGTTGAGGTAGAGGTAATCCTTCATAGGAATTGCGACGTCGGTGTTTTGTGGAATAGCTGGACGTTTGCATTGGATCATTGGTACTTCGTGAATCGAGCATCGTCTCGGAGTTTGGACCGTCCGTCCGTTTAGTACCTCCGGTGAAGGTTTTCACCCCTTCTCGCTGTCGTAGCAGCGTTGCAGGAAGACCATGATGCATATCAGAAGACCACAACCGTGAGTTGTTTATATGATCCAATAGAACAAACGCAAATCCTATGCGAAAAGAGGCACAAACTCAAACCAACTGACAACTCAATCCAGGGAAGCGGATCCAAATTCCAAACTAATTGTAGAGCCCAAGACAAAAGAAGAGGAAGGATGAAGGTAGTAAGGGAAAACAGTTTCAAAAAATAGTGCAAGTCGTATGTCTGCTCCACTCAACGTGTTCAACCAAAAAGGTTCCTCGCTAACACCTAACCACCGTATAGGCACAATTGGTACCGTTTGTCCGTTCCAGACTTACGGCTTCCACCTGGAATAATTGGCCAATGATGCGTGACACAAGAGAGACCGACTTACGATTACCTATACCTTGATGTTGAACGGGATTTTTTTTTTTTTTTTTTTTTTTTTGTCCTCGTTTTCCATTTAGAAGGGTACACCTTCTCTTTGGTAAGTGAATTGTTTTCATAAATGTTTTCCCTTCCAAGGTGATGGTCTAAGTGTTTTCAGTAATGAAGTGGTACATATTTACTTATTCTGAGGGTAGTTCACTTAGATCTTATTTATTCAGTAGTGGGAATATTACTTCAGTTAGGAAAGTAATAATTTGCTATGGTGCGGCATGTGTTGGATATATCACGTGCCGTAGTTCCGGAGGATGATGGATATTATACAGCTGGTAGTCAGGATGCTGTGGATCTATCAGGAAGGTGTACATGGTTAAGAGATGCTGTAATGGTGTGCAGTGGTATGTGGGAGGGCAGTCGTGTAGAGCATCTTCGTACATTGTGCTAAGAAGTTGTGGATGGTGCGAGTTCATTCGACCAGTTATATATTTGTGACGGATGGCTTCGATGTGGGTTGTGATTTCGGGAAAGGTTATTCGCTC
Source organism: Lepisma saccharinum (assembly GCF_977018435.1). NCBI lineage: Eukaryota > Metazoa > Arthropoda > Insecta > Zygentoma > Lepismatidae > Lepisma > Lepisma saccharinum. Next base: position 39,127,490 of record NC_139238.1, read on the forward strand.
GTACAGTAGTCGTGTAGGACTTGGTAGGACTACTCTGAAGGCCAAACGAAGAGCATGTCTTTCCATAACTTGTAGTTTGTGATAGAATGAGTCTGGGGCTGATATCCATGCAGTGTGGCCGTAAATAATTGCTGGTCGAAGGAAAGCCTTGTAGGTATGTAGGACAACCTGCGAGTTGAGTCCCCAGGATGTTCCAATTAGCCGTTTGAGCAAACTCAGACGATTTGTAGCTTTTTGGACGATGTTGAGCAATTGAGGTTTCCAGGTTAGCTTGGAGTCAAATATGACTCCCAGGTATTTTGCAGTGGTGGCAGGCAGAATTGGAGTTCCCCGTATTTTGATGTTTAATAATGTTGGGTTCCTTTGGATCTTCGAGCGACAGCCTGTCTGTAGAAACACCAATGCTTGTGTTTTGAGAGCATTAATTGTGAGACGCCATGTGTCACACCATCTTTGGAAGGAGTTTATAGCTGGTTGGAGAGTTTTGTTTATGGCTTGGATGGTTGAACAACAGGCGAGAAATGCGGTGTCGTCAGCAAATTGGTAGATAGAAACTTGTGGGGGTTTTGGCATATCGGCAACGTATAGTATGTAGAGTAATGGTGATAAAGCAGCACCCTGTGGAACGCCAGAGTAAGGAAATGGGGTATGACATTGCTCCATTTACAGTAACATATGCGACCCTATTTGTTAGGAAACTGTGTACTAATCTGACATAGGAAAGCGGTAGGTGGAATTTATGGAGCTTGTAGATGAGCCCAGTATGCCATACTTTGTCAAATGCTTTCTCCAGGTCGAATAGTACTAGACAGGATGGTTTGGATGTGTTGAAGTGATTTGTGATGCGAGTCGTTAGTTTTAGTAAATTGTCAAGGACACTGTGTTGAGGTCTAAAGCCTGCTTGGTGCGACGGAAGTAAACTGTGTGCTTGTAAGTGCATGTGTATGCGTCGAACAATGATGCGTTCGAATATTTTGCTAAATGTTGATGTGAGCTGAATAGGTCGATAGTTTGTTGGGTTGGTACTATCTTTGTTTGGCTTTGGGAACATTAGAACCTTCGAAATCTTCCAGTCTGTCGGGTAGTGTCCTGTGCGGAGGATAAAATTGTAGATAATGGCCAGAAAGGACAGCAATGCAAGCGGGGCCTGTTTAATCAATACGTATGTGATATTGTCCAATCCGGGAGCAGTGTTTCTCTTCCTACGCACAGTATTGATAATATCATCTGTTGTGATAGGAACAGTTAGAGCATTTGTAGGATCAATAGTGTGCGTATTACTGGGTTGCAGTTGCCTGTTATTGGGGTTGGTGACTCTGTCAATTTTGGTCTGGAGGCGGAGATTTGGAGCTAGTTGTGGTGTTGGAGTGAAAGTGTATTGCAAGACATTTGCGAAGGCATAAGCTTTTTCAGTGTCGGTGTTTAGGGCTGCGTCCTTGATTGTTATTGGATAAGGAGTACTACTGGATTGTCCAGTGAGCACCTTGAAACGTTTCCAGTATTTGGTGGGATGGCTTTCATCACTCAATTGGTTGCACGTTTCAATCCATCGACGTTGTTTATAAGCTTTTATATAGTTTTGTACTGTACGCAGCCATTGACGGTGTAAGTTAAGGGATTGAGGATTTCTGGTCTGGAGGTAGTCCCTGTATGCTCGTCGTGATGCTGTGATTAGGTGAAGATATTGCGGAGGTAGCTTTGGTTTGTAACTATTCAGAGTGGTCGTAGGTATGTTAGTGGTTGCCGCACTGGTAATCTGAGCAGTAAGATGTTCCACCGCCGTATCGATTGAACTTCAAAAAGACGCTCCTCTTATTAAGAATTTTCTGAGAAATGTTCACGTGGGAGATTTGATCTTTTTAGTAATTTTTTTTTTTGCTGACTTAAAAATTGAATATTTAAGTAACCTTGTTTCAGATAATGTATATATTCTTCAAACTGTGCTGAATTACTTTCATTTTTATTTAACAGTAATTGTGTTTTTACGTTTTTAATATATGCATATTGTTCTTTTAATGTGCTGCCATCTCTGTAGTAATGTGTAAATTAATTTCTCAGATTTTTCGTGGAATAGGAAAGGATGGGTGGGGGAGACATTATTAGCTATTAGTCGATAAGGAATTATGTCATGTTTGTTCATGCTAGTTTCCGAGAAACACAATTTTAAGTTTCAATTTCATGAAATCCATTAAATAGGGTCTCTGGAGCAATAAATAAGTCAGCAAAGAAAAGAAAAGAGAGCTAGCTAATGTTTTTTTCGCTGAGAGTTAAGAAGATATAGTTTGTTTGAAGTAAAATTGCCATGTTCTAACTAATAAATGCTGGGTGGATAAAATCAAAATGAAAAAAGACGTTGCTGAAATTGAGGACTAAAAGTGGTAAACGTTGAAAGTGCCAAAAGCAAAAGTGTTGGGAAACCACATCGTTCCTCACATCATCCCGTAAGAACGTTCACACTAGTGACCTCTTTACACGCCTTTTGAACTACTTAGAGGGCTACCAGCCACATTTCACCTTTACCACATTATAGAGCATGGCACATTTCACAGTTTAACGTGGAAAAAAGTGTTTGAATTATTGTGGCACTTACAGCGTTTACCAATTTTAGTCTTCAATTCACACGAGCACAAACCAGTCACCATAACTTTTAGAACTTTGACCCAAAGCATTTGAAATTTGTTTCTAACTCTCACAATGCATTTTCCTATTGCACACATGTACACAATGTGATATTTGAAGGGGGTGAGGGGGAATTCTTCCTCTGGTTTTTGCATCCGCCTTCTGGTTGCTAATTCATGGCACTTAGTTGAGGTGGGCGCAATGAATAGAAGTTATATAATATCCCGACGGTCAGAGTGTTACTGGAACTTCTTCCTCTGGACGAGCCGCGAGGGAATAGAACTTTAAAGTTTCTTCAGCGAAAGAACAATCTTCAAAATTTTATTTTTGTCTTTTCCTTCGAGAACCAATCACTTGTGTCCAGTTGTCGTGGTGAGGGGACGTTCTCGTGGTATTCTGCGTTGCCAAATTTTTCGTTTCGAATCGTTTTCGAAACAGGTGGCACCCTCAACATGACCAAGCACGGCGAAGCCTGAGCAAGCGAATGGGTCTCCGATTCCCTGCCTCTCCCTGAAATGCGAGCGAAGGGTGCATGTTGACAGCACAAAGTGTCGTGTACGACTGGACAGGCAACGCCGCTTTCCCCCCTTGAAACTCCCACAACTGGAGGCGAAAAGTCTGGGTTTCCTGAAGTTTTTTATTTGGCCGGTCGGGGTTTAGTTGGTTCTCCGGCGCAAGGCCGTACGGTACAAAGGGCCTTGCGTTCCTCTCCAACTGAAAAAAAGAGGCCCCCACAGATGGTAGCCACGTTGACGCCGTTGTGGGGCTTTCCACCAAGAGCTATCTGTACCACTTTTACAGTATTTTCAGTTCAGGGGAAGCAAATGCATCTGCAACATACCAGAGCACCTACTGGCCAGCACTGCCTTCCAAAGAGGGGTAGCGGAAACTTGAAGACACCCCTCTGGCTCCTCATCTTTCATCATATACGTATAAGGTAAGCAGGGTAAGATACCATACTTAAGGGATTCCTCTGGTGTAATCGGAACACGAAGGAACATGGAGATACAACAAAATATAACCTATACCCTGTTCCTGTAATCTGTGGAGCAAGGCCGCCCGTACCGGAAGAGAAGGGGAGAAAGCGAGTTTAGGGAGCATAGCAGTGCACGCTGCTGCAACTGGCTGGTAGTTGCACTCACTTCCCCTCCACAAGTTGGCCTCACGAGGCACTACTTACGCAGACTTGTTTTCGTTCGATTGGTCAAGAAATTCCTGGGACAGAGTATACACAAGACGTTGTTGGTACGTACGTAATTAAGAAAAATAATGTCACAGTAGAAGCAACAAAACTGGCATCTTCCTCCCCCAACATACATGCCTTCTGGTATCTGCCGCCACGAAGGTATTAATCATACCTAAAGAATAAGGCTAATTAGCGAGCTCATATTTGGCAACTTCTATGACGATTGACAATTAAACACTAATATTGTGCTTGGACAACATGTTAAACTAAGTATGAAAATGAAAGGTAACTGAAATAGCATAGTACGGCCCTTGTACATTCGTGTAACGTTTAAACATTAAAAAATGTATAATACATCATTGTTTATTTGGGAATTTTCATGTGTTTGATGACGTCATGATAACAGTTGAATGTGTTCTCCTGTATGTCGTTCACTTAAGATTATTACAAGTATGGTTCACGGATGGAGGTATGTTGGCAATAATTTTTCTTGTTATACAAAGGGGGGATTGAGTGAAAAAATGGCGTATTGGTTCAATAAGCAAGATTATTCGCTAGATTGAATCGAATGTTATGTGGATTTAATTGAAGGACTTGTGTAGTAAGATTAAGTAGTGTTTAGATTATTATCTATTGTGATAGAAAAGGACAAAAGTTGATTGATAATAATCAAATCTATTACAATTTAAGACGTTCAATATCCCTTTGGATTGTATTAGAGATGTGCTTTAACTGTCTCGTTTATTTATCATAATGGATCAAAAGGGAAGCAATATTGTTGAGGACGGACATAGTGCTATATGCAATAATACTATAACCAGTGATAATATTGATATAATATCATCTGATTCAAAACATGAAGAAAATGATGTAAATGATGTCATGGACATTTCACACAAAGTAAATGGGCCGAATAAAAGAAAGAACAATACAATACAAAATGAAATGGGTAACAAAAGTTCTAGGATGGAACACACTACCAATCATGAAGAAAAAATATACCAGTATGACATAGGTGCCAACGAACCCTATTTAGTGATAATAGAAAGTAGAAACCAACAGTTAGGAAATTTGCATCCAGTTAAAGTTGGATATATGTTGATGGATAATAATGTGAAAGTAAAGTATGTAGATCAAAGTGGACGAAATAGAGTTCGAGCATTATTCAACACGTCACAAGAAGCTAATAACTTTGTGAAAAATAAAGTGTTATTAGACAAGTTAGGAGTAAATGCCAGAATTCCTAAATCTTTAGTGGAGAAGGAAGGCCTTGTGTTTGGAATACCCACAGAATTTGAAATGCAGTATTTGGAAAGCAGTATAGAAAGCCCAGTGCTAGTGACTAAGATGGAAAGAATGAAGAAGAAAATATGGCGGAATGATGGGTCATTTAAGCTTGAACCTACTCAAGTCTTATGTGTAACTTTTAAGGGGACAGTTTTACCACAATACATAGCAGTTGGAAAACAAATAGTTGAGGTAGTGCCACGTGTGAAACCAGTGTTGCAATGTAATAGATGTTTCAGATTTGCTCACACAGGTCAACAGTGCAAGGGTAAAAAATTGTGTTATAAATGTGGCCAAGATTATCACGAAGGAAACTGCGAAATGAGTGAAACATGTATAAATTGCAAAGGAGATCATAATGCTTGCAACAAAATGTGCTCAAAATATCAGGATGAAAAGCAAATTCAAATTATTATGGCCGAGAAAAACATCTCATACTATGAAGCAAAAGGTATTGTGACGGGAAATAATTCAAAAAATATATCATGTGAACAAAAAATTAAATTATTTAGGGATCAATTTCAACATGAAACTGTTCGAAGAAGCGGATTGGAATTCCCTCCCATCAAAAAGAGTTATGTGAATGAGAAGAATGCACCAACAAGTGATAGTTGCAAGGAGGGCAGAGAGAGTTATTGTGCGAGTTTTGTAACTCAAATGGCGGAACAAAAGAAAATAGCAAAACAGAATAGTGGTCAAAAAATGAGAGTACAATACAGCAAAGTTGTTACATCACCTCCAAAGAAGATTATGAAAACGGCTACAAGACGTATTGTACAACTCCCACGGGAAAACAAAAAGGATGTGAACGTGGATTCTTCATCCTCATCAGACACAGAAAAAGAACAAATAAAATACAAATATCCAGTATATTTGAGAGATTCCCCTTATAGTAAGCAAGAACAAGATATGGACAATATAAATTGCAGAAGATATTCGGATCGTAAATCAGTTTCTTGTAGACAAAAGGAAATATATCAGTCATTGTTGGACCTTTTACCAGACATGATTGAATCAGTTCGTGATTTAAATGATTCCAGGAAGAAACAGAAGATTTTAATTTCAATGCAACAAATTATAGGAAAGATAATTGCAATATTATCAGAAAGTTAAACTTGTAGAAGAGGATCAATAGGTATGTCTTTTATAGTGCAATGGAATATTAATTCATTTACAGCTAGGAGATTAGAAGTATTACAAATTATAGATGAGCATCATCCAGGTATATTGAGTTTGTCCGAATTTCGTGGTAGACAGCATCAATATTATCAAATACCTCATTACGAGTTAATATCTAATTTACATACTAAAGATACAAGAGGTGTAGGTTTATATATACATGAAAGTATAAAATTTAAAAGAGTAACATTACCAGAATCATTAGGGTTGATAAAATTATTTAATGTAGAATTAATAGCAGTGAAAATTAAGATGAACACATTAGAGTGTACAATAGTTTCAATTTATATTCCATCGAGTTATAAATCTCAACATATTAAAGTCACACACTTTAATGAATTATTATATTATGTCCATGACAATGTCATTATCACAGGTGATATGAATGCTCATCATGAAGCATGGGGTTGTAATTATAGAGATGCATTAGGATGTAGTATTTTGGACTGGATTAGTGATCGATCATTACATTTCATGAACGATGGGTCAGCTACTCATTATCCATGGAATGGTAAATCACCAACAGCCATAGATTTAACTATTGTGTCAAATAATATAATAAATAAATTGTTTTGGGAAGTAGATTTTGTGAATAGGGGTAGTGATCATTTGCCAATTTTCATTACACTGTTAAATGATGCACACTCAGTACCTAAAATATATTCATTACCAATTAGAAGGTGGCAGGTTAAAAACATCGATTGGGAATTATATTCTATAATTTTGGACTCTTATATCTCAATGGAAGATATTAAACAGGAACAAAACATAACGTGTCAACGTTATTTACAATTAATAACATATGCAATGGATATTGTAGCTAAACGGAAGAAAATTAATAATAAAAACAACTTTCCTACTATAAGTTGGTGGAATGATGAGTGTCAAGATGCAAAAGAAGAAAGAATAAGATTGTCTGAAATATTTGCTGAACAACCTTTGCCAAATAATTGGATAAATTTAAAACAAGTAATTGCTAAAGCAAAACGTATCTTTAATAAAGCAAAAAGGCAAGCATGGGAAGAATTCTGTGAATCATTATCACCATCTGTTAAAACAAACACAATTTGGAAAAAAATAAGTTTTCTTAAAAAAGGACATAAAATTAGAGTTTCACCTATAACAACAATTTGTCAAGAACATTTTGAAAAAAAGTTTACACCTAGTTATGTAAGAAATAAAATACCCGAGATTATAAATAATATAAGTTCCAGTGATGAAATTTATTCAAAAATAACATTGCAAGAATTAAGAGAAACTCTAAGTAATATAAAATCAACTGCTCCAGGATACGACGGAATAACGTATGAAATGATAGGACATCAATCGGACAATGCATTAAAAGTACTTGTAAATATTTATAATAATATTCTGAGAAGTGGAAATGTGCCACAAAACTGGAAAACACATCTGATACTACCTATACTTAAATCAACTAAAGATCCGAAAGAAGCTGAATCATATCGACCTATTACGTTGGCTCCTACAATTGAGAAGATATTTGAAAGATTATTATTAAAAAGATTAGAGTGGTATTTTGAGAAAGAACAATATTTTTATCCCTATCAGTTCGGTTTTAGGCTAAACAAGGGTTGTATTGATGCATTATCAACATTAACATTGCATGTTCAAAATGCAATGTATAAGAAACAATATACATTTGCTCACTTTATAGATATACAAGGTGCATATGATAGCGTTGATCCTCATATATTAATTGATATGTTAAATCAGACAAATACTCCGAAAATAATTATGAAGATAATATGGAACTTGATGATAAATAGGAAAATATTATTTTGGTTTCAGGACACACTTAGTGGGCCCCGTACCACTTCACAAGGATTACCTCAGGGAAGTCCACTGAGTCCATTATTATTTAATATATATATGAGAGGAATATTTCAATTTCATAATTCTACAATTAAAATAATTCAGTATGCAGACGACTTGTGTATATTAGGATCATTTTGTAATCCATATGAAGGTATTCAGAAAATAGAAAATAATTTTTATAAAGTGAAATGTTGGCTGGAGAGAATGAACTTTATCATATCACAGAACAAGTCAGCAGCTGTATGTTTTAATAACAAAAGTGAACATAAATATCCAAATACGTTGACACAAATTGCTGGTATTCCATTTCAAAATAAAATAAAATATTTAGGAATTAATTTTGATAGAAAATTAATGTGGATGGATCATATAAGGTATTTACAAGCTAAAGGTGAAAAAATTTTCAACATGCTTAAAATTTTAGGAAATACTAATTGGGGTGCTCACCCAAGAATAATGCTTTTATTTTACAAAAACTTTTTTAGGCCTAAGCTCGAATACGGATGCAGTATATATGGAAATGCTACAGAAAGAATTCTATCTAAGATAGATAGTTTAGAAAGAAAAGTCTTGAGGAGATCATTGGGTCTCATGAATTCAGCTCCCAATGTAGGAGTTTATTTAGAATCCATAGAAAAACCTTTTAAGTATAGATGCAAATGGATTACAAATAAATTCGTTTTCAAGTGCTGGGAAACACAAGAACATCCAGTAAATAAACTTATGCAAGACCAATGGATTTTATATCAAGAGAACAAAATAAAGGGACAATATTCAACTTTCCTACAATGTAAAATAGAATTTCAAGATTTATTTTCTACAATAATAACGCATAGCAAACATCCAATTTATGAAATTTCATATGATCAAATACCGGTAAGGAATATTTCATTAACAAGTTATGAAAATATTCAATTATATTTACAAAATTGGGAGAATTATAGATTCATATACACAGATGCATCAAAAAATAAAGAAGAAGTAGGATGTGCTTTTATTGACTCTTCAAATGGAAATATTAAAAAGTTTAGACTACCTGGAGAGTGTTCTATTTTCTCGGCAGAAGCATATGGAATATATCGTGCATTGATGTACATTAATAATATTCCAGATAAAAGGATATTAATATTAACAGATGCTAAAAGTGTTTTGTACAGTGTGCAATCTTCATATAAAAAGTTATATAAGGCATCAGCATTGGTACTTTACATAATAAGATTGTATGTTAAGTTAACTACAGAGGGAAGGACAATTCATTTTGCATATATACCAGCACATTCAGGGTTTCATTATAATGAACTGGCAGATAAAAATGCTAAAGAAGCAAGACTTATGGATCACAGAACGAATATATTATTATCATATACAGATATGTTACCAAGAGTTAAAAACAAAATTCAACAAGATTGCGAGATATGGGTCAAACAAAAATTTACATATATGGGTCATTCATATAAAAATGTACTAAATTTAAACAATAAGACTCCGTGGTTTTATACATTTAATATACCCAGAAAGTTTTTAGTTTTAATACTAAGATTGAGATCAGGTCACATACGTTTAAATCACCATTTATATAAAATTAATTTAGTAAATTCACCTATGTGCAAGTGCAATCTAGATCAGGAAGATGCTCATCATGTTATATTTCAATGTCCACTTTATACCACTCAAAGGGAGATGTTATTCAAGAATCTAATAAAGAAAGGAATACCTCTTCCAACTTCTTTATCCTGTTTAATATCGTCACCAGATGTAACAATTGTATTTATCATTTGTAGATTTTTTCATGATATTAATATAGACATATGAAAATTGTAAATATTCATAATGTGTAACTTGATATAGTCACCAGATATAACAATTGTATTTATTATCAATTTTAAATTTGTATGATAATGATGTAGATAAATTATGTATAAGAAAACTGTATATATTCAAAATTTGTAATTTGTGTAACAGTGTCATGCATGACATATTTTTAGGACACTTGGTGTAGAGCTGGTATAACAGCTAAAACCAATAAAGTATGAATGAATGAATGTTATACAAAGGTTTATTAATGATGACATAACCACAGATCATAACGTTAGAGTGATTTTAATATTTTGTCATATTTTTGTGGGTAACAGTTCCAATTGTTTCGTGATTTTTTTCAAATTTGAATAGCAGAAAGACTAATAATCGTAAAATTTTTGGCAATCTTTATTTATGTTTGAAAAAAAACTTAAAAATTACCTTACGCAAGCATTCCCGCTCCCCATAGACAAGGCATTCTCCGTTGATAGAAGCGACAGCAAGTATCGTAGAATAGTGGGATTGAATATAGAAGTAATTTGGAACTTTTCTGAAACTAATCAGCACAGATTTCATTTCGAAAAAGTCCAATTTATGGTTAAAATAAGATCTTAGAGGTAGTGTGGAAGAAAATGGCGAATTTGTGCAACAGGAATTTGAGCTTGTGTTCGGCTACAAGGTTTTTCGGATCGTGATTGTGTTATCCGGTTTTTATTTCGTAGTTATTACGTGTTTGGCTATAAAATACCTCTTGTGAGGAATTCGAAGTGAAAATTAATTTGGATTTATTAACTTAGTGTGTGTATTTGTGTAAATAAGAGTATATATAGTAGTGGTAACGATAAACTGACTCACCTGAACGCTATTAATCAATGTAATGGGGGAAGAAGCAACCGTATGTGCTGCTGATACCCTATTAGCATTAAGCGGTGGTGAATCTCCCGTCTTTCTTCATACTAACATATCAAGAGTGAATGATGAGGATGCTATCATGAAAGGGGTGGAAGAAAAATAAGAACATCGTGCACAAAATAGATCGGCGGATTCAGAATCATCTGCCCAACCAGATAGAATTATCCGATCGATCGAGAAAGTTCTACATCACGACAGTACACATTTGACAATGCACAATCAGGTCCATATATAGTACTGTTAGAGGGAACAGGAAAAAATATAGGAAAACTGTCCGGTGGCAGTTTAGGGAATAAATTTCGAAAGGCAGGACTAGACATAGAATTGATCGAACAGTGTGGTAAAAATAGAGTCCGTGTGAGTTTTCCAAATGCAAAAGCTGCAAATGCTTTCACACAAAATGAAATGTATCATAAGGATTTACAGGTTCGAGCTAGAATTCCTCAAGCTGTTGTACAACGAGATGGTCTCATTTTCGGAGTTGGCATAGATATCAGTGTACAAGATATTATGGATGGAGTGCAATCGGCGATCCCAGTCATCAGTGCGAGGTGTATGCAGAAGAAAGTGTGGAATAATACGGGTTCTTTCGATCTGAGAGACACAAAATTAATATGCCTAACCTTTCAGGGTAATGTCTTACCAGAAAGAATACTAGTAAACAGTGAAATTTTCGAGGTCCGGCCTAGAACGAGGTCTGTCTTACAATGTCAAAACTGTTTCCGTTATGCGCATCAAAGTAAGAACTGCCGTTCAAAAGCAATCTGCGTCAACTGTGAAAAAGAAAAACATGGAGATTCCTGCACAGAAGTTCCTACTTGTGTCATATGTCGAGGTAATTATAGAGCCACATCCCCAGATTGCCCTCAACGACAAATAGAACAGCAAATACAGACGCGGATGGCGGAGGAAAACTTATCTTATTTTGAAGCTAAGGCAAAAATATTGGGGACATATAAACCACCTCTAACCAGAAGAGACATTTTGGCACCTCCATTAACTGCTAAACAATTTCCACCGCTCCCCTCTCAAGCTGAGGTCATCAAATGTACAATGGCACGTCCATTAATATCTGTGACAACTAGAGAGTCAATAACTCCTAAAATAGTTACATTCTCGCAACCCTCAATGAGAAAACAGAAAAAAATACACGAGTGTGAGCAAAGATGGGCTGCACTCACGTAGAAGTAATACATGGACACGAGAAACTCCAAAACCACCTAAAGAGCTATTTTATGAATCTTCATCACTTGACAGTTTATCCGAAGACGAGGAGAATACGCCATCATCCCCCATTTGGACGAAATGCGCAACCCCAGTTTGGATCCAATCACATTGAGCAACATCCACATGAGCATAGATCATCAAATAGACAGATCATTTGAAATCCTCCGGCGGAAAATCTTCAGGCACTGCATAAATCGTTAATGCAAACTTTGCCAGAGCTGTGGTCGGCACTAATAAATATATCAGAACTTAGAAGACAGCAACCACTACTTAAACATATTCATGAGCTAACAGGAAATCTCTTGACTGTTTTACAAAACTTAATTTCATAAATCCAGGAATCAAAGTGGAAAAAATAATAGTATATTGTAGGGAATGGAATTTTTAATTCAGTGGAATATAAATAGTTTTTCCGCACGTAAAATCGAATTAAATAAGCTAATTGAGGAATCCCATCCTTTAATTCTATGTTTACAAGACACTAAAGGAAAGCAATACGAGAATTACAATCTAAAATATTATAATACTATAGGTCCGCCATTTCAACACAATGAAAGAGGTGTGAGCATACATATTCATGAGAGTGTGGCCCACCAAACTCTTTTTTTATACCCCAAAATTAATATAGTAAACAGATTTGATGTAGAAATCATAGCAGTGAACATAAAAATAAAAATAAATTGTTTCAGTATTATTAATTTTTACATACCTTCGAATTCGTTATCTCAAAAAATACAACTACAAGATTTTCAAGGTATTCTGGACAATATTCCAGGCCCTTATATTTGTTTAGGAGATTTTAACGGGCATCATCCAATGTGGGACAATTCACGATCAGATCATTTAGGCCAGATTTTAGTGGACTGGATAGAACATAATAATTTTATCATACTTAATGATGGTTCCATAACACATATTCCGCGATCAGGAAATAATCCTTCTGTGATAGATCTAACCATAGTGTCTGATGAAATTTTCCCCCAACTTACCTGGTTTGTGGATGAGGATATGCGTGGAAGTGATCACTTACCCATACATGTTCAAGGAAGATTTATGTATAATGTACAGATCCCGCGAAATGCACCTCTCCTTAGACTCTGGAAAACTAACCTTATTGATTGGTATTCCACAACAATTGACTCCTTGATATTATCAGAAAATTTATGATCTAATACTGATATCTCGTATTCTCAATTTATACAACTAATTACAAAAACTCTGGATATCATAGGTATACGTTCAAAAGGGCAAGATACACATAGATTCCCACAATTATATTGGTGGACACCAGAATGCGAGACTGCTAAACAGAATCGAAAACGTGATGAGAAAACATTTGCTAGCAGACCCACAATTACCCACAAAATTGCCTGGAAGAGAAGTCAGGCTCTTGCTAAAAAGCTTTCAAAAAAGCCAAAAAAATAGCCTGGATAAATTATTGTAACTCTCTAGGAAATGCTGAACCTATAAAACTCGTCTGGAAAAAATTTAATTCCTTAAGACACCCGAAACTAAGCAGGAAACAGACAATTGATGTAACCTGGCAAAATGAATTTCTCTCCATGATTGCGCCTCCTTCAGTAAATATAGAATATCAACCTCCTCTGGTTCCACAACAATTTTTTACAAGAGAGTTTCCAGCTGTGACTGTCATAGAATTACATAATATACTACATAGAGTTAAAAATTCAGCACCAGGAATGGATGGAATTCCATACCAAGCTATAAAGAGCTTACCTAAAAGGGCATTTGATATTTTAGTCGCTATATACAATAAAACATATACCGGGGATAGTATACCTTCGGAATGGAAAACACATGTAGTAATTCCTATATTAAAGTCGAATAAACCACCATCAAATGCCCGTTCCTACAGACCAATAGTTCTAATTTCAGTATTGGAAAAATTATTCGAATGTACGCTACAAAAACGTCTTATGTGGACTTTAGAAAAACAACGATTCTTTCCCCCTACGCAAATTGGTTTCAGATTACAACATAGTAGTCAAGATGCCATTGCAATTCTCAACGCTGTAATTCAAAATAACATTGTTATGAATTCCTATTGTTATAGTTTATTTATCGATGTGGAAAAAGCCTATGATGCTGTACCACTGATGCAACTTTGTCAATTACTAGAAAGAATAGATATATCTCCTATGATTCCCAGATTAATTTGGAATTTATATGCTGATCGAAATTTTTTTGTCTGGTTTCAAAATTCTATCCAGGGGCCTAGATTCACAACTACAGGAATTCCACAAGGAGCTCCACTCAGTCCTATACTATTTAATATATATACACACAGTCTCTACACTATGAACAATTGGAGGATTTTGAACTTATTCAGTATGCAGATGATTTCTGTTTTTACATAATTACTCCACAAGCAACACAGGGATTAATAGACATGACACGTTTAATACATAAACTTCAAGCATGGTTTTATGAAGTAGGTTTATCTTTCAACCTTAATATATCTCAAGTTATGATTTTTAATTCCCGTAGCCAAAATGTATTTCCTAATAATATTAATCATATTTCTGACATCCCAGTGGTATCTAAATGTAAATATTTAGGAATTTATTTCGATCGTAAAAATAATTGGAAACTGCATATAGATTATTTAATAAATAGAGGGAAATCTGTCCTAAACATTCTTCGTGGATTGGCAACTACTAAGTGGCGTAGTCAACCCACAATTATGTTACTATTTTACAAAAACTGCTTTCGCTCCTTATTTGAGTATGCGTCTTTCAGTTACGGTGGTGCGTCCTCAAAACTGTTACAAAAAATTGATGTACTACAACGCAAAGCATTACGAATTTGCTCTGGACTGATGAACTCTAGTCCAAACGTAAGTGTTTATATGGAAAATAGAGAGGTGGCTGTATCTCATCGGCGCAAACAATTAACAAATAAATTTCTTTTTCAAACCTGGGAGAATCATAATCACCCATTTAATTTGCTATTTCAAACACAAAAACAGTGGGCAATTATGAATGTTATAGATCCGATCAACCCGAAATTTTATTTTCTTCATTGTTATTGTATGGATCCTGACGCGTACCAAAATTCTTTCACATATCATTCATCTCCAGTATATAAATTAGATTTGCCTCTTTATGCTCAGGCTAACGTCCAATTTTTAGATCATGGTCAGCACGCTCGGTATAGAGAAATATGGCCAGATTTAATTTTCATTTATACTGATGGCTCCAAAAAATTTCAGGATGTTGGTTGTGCGTTTTATATTCCTGAAATGAATCAACACGAAATATTTAGGTTACCAGCAGACACTACAATTTTTACAGCAGAATGCTATGCTATTTACCGTGCATTAACTTATTCCATACAAAATAACTATAAAAAATACTCATTCTAACAGATGCGTTAAGTGACTTACAGGCACTAACATCATCATATCCCCAACTATGCCGTCAATCTATTTTCATTATATTGATTATAGAATTAACTCAACAAGCACAATCCAAAAATATTACTGTTCAGTTTACATATGTCAAGGCACATCACATTAACCAGAGTAATATTATGGCAGATATGTACGCTAAGAAAGAAAGGGATTTACCTCAAATATCTTTCATCAGACTCCCTTATACAGATCTATTACCTAGAGTTAAAATTAAAATAAAAAATCACTGGAAAATTTGGTACAAGGAACAATTGACGATGGTAGGTCATACATATAGATGGCTGGCGGAATTTGATGCAAGTCAACCATAGTTCTACAGATGTCCTCTTCCAAGACAGGTTATAGTTTTTATTAATAAATTGCAAACTGGTCACGTACGTACACCAGCACATTTAGCCAAAATAGGTATTATACATCAACAAAATTGTACATGTGGTAAAGATAATCCAGATGTCCAACATTTATTTTTGGAATGTGATCAATTTTCTCACCAACGAAATATATTATATAAAAATCTGATAAGATTAAAAATTCCATTCTCTATATCTTTACTTTCTCTTTTATCTGATTTATCAATACCAATTATTTGGATTTTATATGGATACGCTCGAAAATGTCAAATCGAAATATAAACAGAACATAGAATGTAAAAGTGTAAAAATGAAGATTGATTAGTGTCATCTGTTGTGTATTGTAAGCAGTGGCGTAGCGTTATAGTACGCCCGTACGCCCGGCGTTCCCAGATTTAAAATTTCAAAAATGCTTAAATGCTGTGATTATAAAGTAAAACGTGACTAATTTCATATAAGTTTGACCTTCATGGCATTATAATGGCTATTTTTCGCGATCCGCTTGCAACGCTCCACTCTCAACACTCGTTCTAGCATCTCTTTTCAATGCCTTTCCCGGCCGGACGCCGAGCAGGTTCGGCGTACAGGACTCCTATATTCCTTGCTGCCTTCATGGAGGGAAAGCTTCCATTTCTACAGCACGCGCGTAAATGGGCTCTCTTACGCCAGCGTACGAGAGGCCTACCGTGATTGGTTCATGTGACCCTTCCTGCCTTCTGAAGCAGACGACAGCGGCAGAATTCCTACCCGGTTCTTCGCTCATGCAACTCGTGCTATGTGATGCTACAATACGCAATATTGACTGACGTAACTTTACCAGTCTCAAATATACTGCTTCTTAATGGCCACTGCATTGTATAATTTATCGCACGAACAGCGATGTGTATTAGAAACTAAAAGATCAACACAGTTTTTGTCAAATAAGTCCTCGTGATAGAAATTCAGCCTGTGGCTGCTCTACCACTTAACCCGCAAAACTATTATTTTTTATTGTATTTTTTTTCGTTATTATCTAACTACTTAATATTGTGTGAATGGAAATGTTTAGCATTCATTTGAAAACTCTTAACATCGAATGGTCTCTGGAGAAAATTATTTTAAAATGTTTATCAGCATTCTCAAGATGTAATAAACAGTGGTCTGAATTACTAATCGGCACTGTTACGTCAGTAGAATGTACGATATTTGGATCATCCACTCTGCTATTCACAGTGCGCCAAGACGACAGAGGTCCCTGGTTCGAATCCCGGCGTGAGCACGGGTGTTCTTTGTCAGTGTCCCTTCATCAATATCATCACTCATATTCATATTCGCAATTAACCAAAAGTGGTAGAAAAGCGAAGTAAAATAAACCAAATCAAGCAGTAGTTGGATCGCCCACAACAATGACGTCTACTGTTGTGCAGAGGCGCTTGTGATTCAGGTAGGTTTTTAATGACTTGCGTCATGCAGAAAGATATAAAAAAAGGTATAAAACACCAGAGTTCAAAACATTTGTGGCATAGTGAGGCATCTAATTTCTAGCTAAAACATGCAATGATGATGTTTTATTGAAAACCCAGCTTACTTCAGGCAAATAATACCTGTGGCGACTAATACCATAAGTAAATTATTAAGCAAGAAAGGGCCGACTCTTCCTTCGGACTTGGCGTTCCCACCCGAAATGTCCATGCTACGCCACTGATTGCAAGGAAAAGTTGTGTAACTGAAATCCCATACCACAGATTACTGATGTCCCATAGTACAAATACAGGAATGTTGGCCAAAGTCGACAGTGTTTTGTCTGACAGGGTCAGCAGCAGCAGAAGAAGAATCTTAGAGGGACCTTGCACAAAATTCTCCATATCGCATGCTTGACGCATTGCAAAGACAACCACCTAACCTAACAAGGAAGCATTATTGAAGAAAATCTTCGAACATTTTGGCAGCAAGAATTATGTAGAAGTATATGGAAGTGAAAAACCAGTGTCAAGGAAATACGCAGTAAGTAATCGCTAAAACTCTGCAGTATGTGTTAAGAGACGGAAATCGAAATCGAACCATGTAAAAAATGGATACTTAACATGATGAAATCGCAATGAAACAAAATAAACTTGGGCCTTTGTCTGCTTTATATTGGAATAATTTTGATATGTTTGTTTGAAATATAATATTATTTGATACGGAAGGAGTAAGAAATTAAAAGAGGATTTGAAAAGGCCCTCAGCAGAAGAAGATGGAGAATATTTTGTTGTATTCATATCAGGGTGGATAAAATTCATGATTTTTATTTAAAAATTATTTTTGATGATTTTTTTTATTTTAATCGGACGTGTTAAATTGAAATCGATTTTTTGATTTTTTTAAAAATACCCCTAACATTGCTTGTATATTTTTTGGAATCATACATATAGATATGCTCTTTTATAGATATTTCTCGAGGAAACGACCCTGTAAAATATTTGCATAGTTTGATTAAAGCAAAAAAAAATGTAAATATACATTTTTCTGTTTCTGATACTGCATACATGAACCTACTATAAAAATGTTTGTTGAGTGTGTTAATAAAATTATAATAATTTCAGTAAGGGCCTCCCCCATGGCGGAGTGGTAGCGTCATTGCCTTGTAATCAAGGGGTCTCGGGTTCGATACCCGGTGGAGGCACAAGTGGTTCGGATCCCACTTTAAACTGTAGGTCCAGTCCCGATTAGCCTTACTGTGCATAAAGTGGACTTAAAACACCAACTCAAACCAAACCAATAATTTCAGTAACTTTTCTTCCAGTGAAAATAAAATATTCTGGATGTGCTACATATATAATTGTAACTTAAAATATCTTTATAGTCTTTGTAGCTGAATTTTGGTATTTTTTTAAAATAATAGTTTGCAAAAGATCAGCTGCCATATTTATGAATTTAATGAATGATAATTACACTACTTACGATTTAACATGATTAGTATTTTGTATATTATTCTACACGAAAGGTTTGCTATTTTTGCCTATAAAAATATAGAATTTTAAATCAAGAGATATTTAAGTGTATTTACACAGATTACATATTGCATTTCCTTTCATCTGAGCTTCACCCCATCAGTAGCCTACATATATTTTGTTTCCTTAATTTTCCTTTCTTAGAAACTAATAAACACTATTAAATGATTACGAGATTAATGTACTTTAATCGAAAGTGATTCTATCTACAAAATCTTTATGTACGAGCGTTGATGCAGTCGGCAGGGTGCCTGACTACCACACGGGAGACCGAGTTCGATTCCCGGTGTGAGTGATCTAAGGAATTTTTCAGGCCTTGTCCCCACATAATGCGGATCCGGGGCTCACCCAGCCTCAAGTCAAAGTGTACTTATGGTCAACCCTGTGGGGGTAAAGAGCGTGGTGCTGATCACATCACCTCCCAAATTGCTGAAATCGAGAATGTGTTCCAAAATGCGGCTTCATGGAATGGTGCTATATGCACGGGGAACTTTACCTTTTTTAACCCTTGAGAAGCTTCTGCGTAGGTCGATTGGTGTTCTGATTCTTCCGGCGTTAGGGAGTATCCACAAAATGTACTATAATAATGTTTTATAAAGCAAATTATCATACTATATAAACCTTTACGAGCAGGCCTCATCTCCAGAAAGCTAACAACTCGGGGCAAGCCCCGGCACCTAACGACCTGTTGGATGAGATGAGTCAAGGGAAGGATACTATAAACCTTTTCCTGCTCTCCCAAAAATAGGCAATAGTTAGGCTGGATAGTTCGATGAACTAACCGATCTCCAACTATGCACTCGATCTAAAGCAAATTATCATTTATAAAATTGTTTCTTGCAAATTAATACGTGGACCTCGAATTGAATAATTTGCGATTTACACCAGATATTTCTTTAGAAACTTAACTTGTAACTATTTTTTTAAAAGCAAGTTATCATTTATAATGTACGTAATAATACGTAATACGATGTCCACGTATTAATTTGCAAGAAAATGAGACACTTTCTTCATTACTTGAAGAGTAAAATCCTTTTTAATTACTGCCCAAGATAGCTATTGGATGTTGCAAGTTATTTCCCTTTTAATCAAGTGGCTTCACAAAACTTTCTCGCCATCGATACGCAACAAATTCAGAGCTTTGTGATTTAAATATTCCCATTAAGGAAAGGTGAACGAAGAAAGCTTTTATGCTGCATTCTGCAGGGTACTACAGTACTGCTGTTTCGAAGGCATGAGCGCCCCCATGATCATTCCACGAGGCAGAGGCTGGGAGGGGAGGGGGGACAAGATATTCCCCCCCCAAAGCACTGCTGAGTTTGAAGTTATCTTGTTCCTGCGATGATCTTTACCAGCGTTCATTGATTGATTGATTGATTTGGTTTATTTTACTTCGCTTTTCTGCCACTTTTGGCTAATCGCGAAGATGAGGATGAGTAATATGATGAAAGTACCATACTAAAGGTCCCGGGTTCGATCCCCGGCCGGTTCAAATCCGGGAACTTTTCTAACGTTGGAAGCGTCCCCGGCGCCCACCCAGCGTCGAATAACATGGGTACCTTGGGGAAACCCTGGGGGGTAAAGGCGGTCAGGGGCGTGATGCTGATCACATCACCCCCACTCACGACCGGATCAAGAAAGTGTGGGGCGTTACCCCCACACCCCCTATACGCCTTCATGGCGTGGTGCTATGAAAGAAAATAATTAATAATAAATCCTAGCACAATTTAGAAGCATTTAGCATATTCGAAGTTTAAGCAGCACCTTTTATAATCGTCAATCCAACGACGACAGGGAAATATTGTTAATGTTATTTTATTACTTGTATTTTCGTCTGTTTTTGTAGCTTCACATTTAAATGTTTCATGGTTCAAAATGAAGAGCAAGGGCCCCTTGCCCTACCTTGAGCATGGGCCTGCAGCTAAGATTCTAAATGCAATGGATAGTACGTACAAGCAATACGTGTGAATGTAATCGAACGCATTTTTCAAACCTTCCTCGGTTTACCATAACATATTCCTACACTCCGCAAAAGCCACGAGTCGCCACTGATTCGAACCTGGGACCCCAGGCCTTGTAGCGCACTATGCTAAACATTCCGTCAAGGAGGTCGGTTTTACCAGTCTTCAATCTTACTTGCAATTAACAACACTTCATAATAATTAACACAAATTACTGTATAAATTATTGTGCAATATATTAAGGCTGACATCTATGTTCAAAAGGGACAACGGCCACCATTGACCCCTCCGCACGTCCTAGTTCGAAAATATTTGGGGGATTTTAACCCCCAACAGCCCCTTCGGTACTTCCATGCCATCGTCCATTGCGATACTTTAGCAGGGAGCACCAAGTGCCTTGCCCACCAAAGTCAGTGTCTTTGTATAGGAATGTTGTCTCGTAGTTGTTCATTAGAAATTAAGAGCCCGTATCAGCGTCACTCGAAAAAAGCACCGGACAGATGTCAAATTTTCTTCCTAGTCTTACCAATATTGATTCCATTTCCCCCTTCGAACGCAAATCGGGGGACCTATTGAGACTTTACTGGTGGGAGGGTTGCTCTGTCAAAAGAAACAGAAGACAAGGTTCCCTGTCCGCTACTCACCTCCCACCCCCACCCCGCCTGGAAGGTCAGACTCTGACCATAACAGAGCTTTCTTTTGAGCCCGCACGTGTATAACTCCGAGAGGGTTTCTGTGACAAGACAACACTTTTTCCGAGTGTCTGAAAGAAGAAAAACACACATTGACGAAAATCGCAATACAACTTACATGTAGGCTAATAGAGCCAAGGACTATTTAGGGGAGGCGGGGTGTCCAGGGAGTCCGAATCTTCCACGAGAGACTTACGAAGTACTAAAATTAAATTATGTAAATATGCTGATCACCCCCACACCCCCTATACGCCTTCATGGCGTGGTGCTATGCACAGGGGAGCACTTTACTTTACTTTAGATAGCCAGCAGAGTATCTGCAAATTGTTTTGGCAAGTTTGGAGACTTGTGATTTAACAATCACTTAGTACGTATTAAACAATCAATGTCCGTTGTTGATCCATGCAGATCTGCAGCTGCTACCTCCAACCACGATTTTACGTAGAACACGTTGTAATAATCTTGCGATCTTATAAAAGCAGGAAATCTACTTGAACATTGCAATGGCCTTGCCCTAAGGGAAGTTTTATAATGGAAAATATTACGTAAGATAGCTTCTAGTTCTTTTATTTTCGATTGAAAGGAGTGTAACGCACTATAAAAATCTGGCGGCTATAGGGAGCTTAGATCTGTTGTGGGGGTTTCATCCCCCCCTAACCTCTTTGTAGCGCCGTCCCTGGCTCTATGTATTTTGTCCAATGAGTACAAGCTAGCAACATTGTGATTTTCAACAAGTTTGTAGATAATTCTGCAGCTGTTCATAAAAACAGACGTATTTCATTAGTTTCTTGCTGTGGTTCATTTTCCATTTTCAGCAAAAAAAGTATTCACACTCTTTGCATACGCTGCGTAAATAAGGGGGTGAGGGAGAAGTTGCTTAGTAGTCTCACTTAGAAATTTAGTGCAGAGGAATCTAATAACCGTTCTTAAACAACATTATGCTTTTATAGAAATAAAAGTAAATACTATTTTCAAACCGACGAAAGGTCCATGTAACTACGTAGGGGAAGGGTAGTGTATTACTTTCTATGTAATTGGACTCTCCCACTAGCAAATTTCTTATTAACACCTCCACATATTTTATTCTTTAGTTGTATTATCTGTATGTGTCTGCAGAATAAATTGTCCATATATTGCACATGAATAAATTATGTGTAGTTGTTTTGAATTTGCGGTACTAATCCACGTTTATACGTAAATTAGTCTTTGAACGACAGAGATGGAAAATAAAGCGCCAGCAGAGAAGAATGGTGACACTGAAGCTGAAATTCATCTAATAAAGTGATTTTAGGTGCGTCGGGACACACGCGACCGTGTTTCGTGCCCATCAATGTAATAAAAACAGTTAGATGGAATGAGGGTTTTATTTCGTAAGCTAAATTTTATCAAGGCCCTTGCTCCCCATATTCGGAGGATCTGAGCACGCCTAAAATTCCTTAGGCCTATACAGAAATAGTGCTACATTACATAGTGTTATTTGTCGTATAACCAGAAAGTTGATTGATTGATTGATTTGCTTCCTTTTTCTTCGCTTTTTGTGCTACTTTTGGCCAATTTGCGAAGATCGGGACGAGTGATGAATTGATGAAATTGATGAATGGACACTCACAGTCGTCCGCCCCCAAGCCGCAAGTAGTATTGATCCCCGCCAACGTCAATCGCTATTTAATATTCGCAATTCATTTGCACGGGTGTTAATTAATTTGCACGGGTTTTAATTAATTCGCATGTACTTAGAATTCATTTGCATGTACTTAGAGTACTTTACATTTATGTATTTGCATGTTTATAACTTTTTATGAATATATAATTATTTATTTTATGAAAAATATGTATATAAAAGGTAATTAGAGGTACTAAACGGTATGCATATGGTTTTATATTCATTACTGCAAAGTATGTAATGTATAAAATGATAATATTAATGTTTATAATATTGAAAATAAGTTTTCTATGGTTTGTGAACCGCTATGAATGGTGGTAATGGCTGTAGGTACAGGTCCAATTACGATTGGAGACGGTCCCGGTATTCGAACCCGAGATATGTAATGTTATTAATTAGTACTATGCAATAATGTATGTTATTATGGTATGAAACACGATGGTCTCAGACGCTAGACAGAATACTGTCTCCGAATCTGAGCTCCGCGCTGAGGGTAGACGAGAAAGGAATTTGGGGAGTGTGCGTTCAAGGTCAAATGACGTCACAACGTCAGAACAAACAAAGAACCCGATTGACCAATCAGAACCGGTTTTTTCAAGGTTAACCAGTACGCAAGAACAGGGGAAAGCTATGCAATACTGTAGGGCAGGGGAGGGATTGAACCAGACAACAAAGGATGTCTGGAAATGCACAGCAAGGGTCAAATCTCTGAAGCTATGCGTCGCTTGTAGAACCGGTTTCCGCCGCCAATTAATATTCCGCTCAGGTTTGCCTCCAAGGCACAGGACGCTTTAGCGCAGGGTTTTTTTATCTGTACTATGAAGAAGGGAGACCTATTAGGGACGGGGCCTACAGTTTTCACCATTTGCTTTTATCACGGGGTAACGAACCTAGGACCCTTTGATTATTGATTTAGGTAGTAAATGTATGTTACTGTGTGCTATTTAACTTAATTTTGAGTTTATTTTTTACCAAACTTTGACTTTATGTCAAACATTTTCACAGCTTATCCTTATTTTTACAAAAATAACACTATTTGTACTATTCAGGCAACATTTTTTATTAAATTTTGGACTCGCAAAGATATTTTTACAACTTTTTAACTTATTATTTTACAATTTTATGTTAATTTTTTACCAAAATAACACTATTTGTACTATTCAGGCAACACTTTTATTAAATTTTGGACTCAAAGACATTTTTTCAACGTTTAACTTATTATTTTACAACTTTAAGTTAATTTTTTACCAAAATAACACTATTTGTACTAATCAGCAACATTTTTTATTAAATTTTGGACTCAAAGACATTTTTTCAACTTTTAACTTATTATTTTACAACTTTAAGTTAATTTTTTACCAAAATAACACTATTTGTACTATTCAAGCAACATTTTTTATTAAATTTTGGACTCACAAAGACATTTTTTTTCTACGTTTAACTTATTATTTTACAACTTTATATTAATTTTTTATCAAAATAACACTATTTGTACTAATCAGGCAACATTTTTTATTAAATTTTGGACTCACAAAGACATTTTTTCAACTTTTAACTTATTATTTTACAACTTTATGTTAATTTTTACCAAAATAACACTATTTGTACTATTCAGGCAACATTTTTTATTAAATTTTGTATTTACAAAGAGATTTTTTCAACTTTTAATTTATTATTTACAAGTTTATGCCTATTTTTTACTCAAATAACACAATTCTATCTGTTCAGGAAAGACTTTTAGTTACATTTTCGACACACAAAGTGTGTGTTCTCAACTTTTAACTTATTATGTCACAAGTTTAGGCTTATTATTACCAAAATAACACAATTCAATCTGTTCAGGAAAGACTTTTAGTTATATTTTCGACACACAGAGTGTGTGATCTCAATTTCTATCTGTTTATTTCACAAGTTTAGGCTTATTATTACCAAAATAATACAATTCAATCTGTTCAGGAAAGACTTTTAGTCGCATTTTCGACACACAAAGTGTGTGTTCTCAACTTCTATCTGTTTAGTTCACAAGTTTAGGCTTATTATTACTCAAATAACACAATTCTATCTGTTCAGGAAAGATTTTTAGTTACATTTTCGACACACAAAGTGTGTGTTCTCAACTTTTATTTGTTTATTTTACAAGTTTAGCCTAATATTTACTCAAATGTCACTATTTATATTATTCAGGCACCATTTTTATTACATTTTGGACTCTCAAAGACACACACACACACACACACACACACACACACACAGAGAGAGAGAGAGAAAGAGAGAGAGAGAGAGAGAGAGAGATTTTTCCAAGTTTACAGGATTATTCTCTAGTTTACTCAAATAACACAATTTAAATGTGTTTTGAATTATATTTTGGATGCAAAAGTATGTTTTGACAAGTTCTACCCTTTTATTTTACAAGTTTAGGCTTATTATTACTCAAATAACACAATTTAATCCACTCAGGAAGGATTTGTTATTATATTTTGGATGCACAAAGAGAGGTTTTCAACTTTTTTATTGATTTTTTGCAGGGTATGTATTAATTTTTATTTATTTTGTTTTGTATCATATATACATTTACAAATTTTTAACTTAGAGTTTAGTATTTATTTAATTTTTTCAAAAACACTAAAAAAAAGTACTTTTAGCTAAAATGTAAGCCACAGAATATATTATTATTATTATTATTATTATTAGGGTTTACTGATTTCCACTATGCTATTTTTGGTTCTGTATTTCTATATGTATTTATTTAGGGCAGGTTACGCCTGCCACGTAGGAAAGTTTGTTTATTTTAGAGTTTGCTGAGTATTTTGTTACTGCTATACTAGGTAAAAGTTTTCTAAATATACCAGATAGAGCTCTATATACTTTTGTTTTTGCTATTTTGGAGATGATGCGATCAGCAGCACTCTCCATCTGCTTTTTATTTTATGTACCCAATATTATTTTGAGGCTTAGTGAATTCTAGAGCCTATTTATGCAGGAGAGAGGAGAGAAGACTTGAAAATTTTGATCTCAGATAACCCACATCTATTTGTCAGAGTATTTTAAAGGATATTTTATACTTATTATGTGCCACTAGAATATCAAAGCTTGCTTATTTTTTATGTCTGTAACGCTGTTATTGTATTTCTAGCTAAGGCTTACTGGATAAAGTACACGAAATGTTTATCATTTCGACTATTTACCTTTATACGAGGCCAAATTTTTAGTGTAACGAAAATTATTGTGTGTCTATAAAGACTGAAATTCCTTTACCGATGGGTCCATAACTGGACGCTTACCAACATTGTTCCTTTTTTTTTTAAAAAAAAATATATAACCATTTATCAATATATTGACAATTCACAGGACAAGACGAAGTTCACAGACGACTGACTATATGGATCATAGGTCCACTTGCTAAACTTTTTTACTATTCTAGAAGAATAATTTAGCTTTATAGCCTTTTTTTCAAGGTATTTTGGAAGGATTACTGGTTTTTGGGTGCATCAACATTTGGGTTATTTCCATTTGGTTTATTATACGAGGCTACAATCACTATTTGAACACTGAAATCCTCTGATTGAAACTAAAAGCTTAGATTGTAACTAGAGACTTAGTATGTATATCGACAATTTATAGGACAACACGAACCTTACAAAGGATTATAGGTGACGTAGGACCACACGCCAGAGCTTTGTTAATCTGCAAGAAACATTTACAGCTAATATTACGAGGAAATGAGGTTGATTTTTGCTGTTTCACAAGAATGCTATCTTTTATACACCCAATATTTGCTTTTTCAAGTAACTACTTGTACCAGAAGCACTTACAGGCCAACTCTAACTAGACTTCGACTTATTCTATATCAGGTGCTAAATTTATAAAGAACTATGATTGTGTATGTTTCTGAGGAAGTACGCAAAAGCAGATTACCCGATTAAAGTATCTGAAAAACAGATTTTTCTATGCAAGTATATTTTTATTGACTGGATTATTTAACAGATCAAACAGGAAGACTGCAAAATTCATTAAATGTAGTTCTATAGTATAGGTGGTTTCAGAGATATAAAAAGAACAAATATAAGATTTCGCTTTTTTTGCTTCTGAGGCTAATCGCGACGCTAAGGGTAAATGGCGAGGAAATGTAACGGAGGAGAAACAGTCCCAAAAGTTATGGGCTGCATGTAAGTTAATACCACAGAGATATTACAGTAGGTGTAGGTTCTACCACCAGAACTTTTCTATTATAATAATACTGGTTATGCTGTAGCCTACTGTTAGCTAAAGATGCTGATATTTGAGAAATTTAAAAGCTTATTTGCAAAATTTTAGATAAATAATAATCTGTTAGACTGTAAACATATTTTATATCCATTCTGCAAAAGATCCGATGACAAAATTTAAAAATTGTAATCGCCCAGACAGGGACTCGAACCCTGGACAGATAGGTTAAATGCCTAATGCTATACCAACTAAGCTATCTGGGCACAAGGTATTTTTTCTTGAAAAGTTAGTTATGTTAAGAAATATATTGAAACATTTGAGAACACTTTTGGTCTGGTTCGACAGAGAAGGAGACAACATTTCCAAATTTTTACAGACTGGGTGTATTTTTCCACTATAGAGGCCTTCACTATATGTAATTCGAAACGCTAAAGTTCAGCTAGCTTCCAAAATCCAAAATTGAGGTAAAGATTGTGTTTGGCGAGATTAACAAGTTACAATTATATCCAGTTACGGCCAAATAAAGCTAAAACTCTCAGATTTACTGTACTAGCCAAGTTTTAGTAACATTTTCCTTCACTATAGTACTAATACCAAAGAAATAGGTATATTTTATTTATAATTTGACAAAATGTACTAGTATTTAATTCACAAAGTTAGGTAAAAAAACAGTATTTTAAAAAAATATTGTTGCTGCCTTCAAATTTTATGTTATTTAGCCACTAACAACTGGTTTACACTGTTTGACATCCTTTAAATAGCAAAAGAAGGAATTATTTGTTTAGTATTTTTACTACTTTATATTTATTTAAGAAAACAATTGTACAGTTTAACTTAATTTTTAACAAATTGTTACTAATTTATATATCAAAGTTATGTTATTTAGAGTGTTTGAAGGCGTATAAAGTTAATATTTGTACTTATCAGTGCAACTAACAATTATATTTTACACACAAAAGATAATGTTTACAGTTAAATCACTTGAATCAGAGAATAATATTTTACAGTAATTGATTCATTCAGCACTAGTCACTACTTTTATGCATCAGAAAGTTTTCTTAATTTTCTATTATGCATGCTATTTTGTGCTATTCTTAAAATGTATTTCTAAGGCAAACTGGTTTAATTTTCTGCTTATAATGGAAAGTTGACATAGTTTTCGCACAATGCTTTGTACATTTGTTATATTCACTACTTACAATTCAAATATTATGCTTATTTAATGTATAACTAACTAACTCTCTAGCCTTCTTAAACCCGAAGGTTCATGGCTGCAGCAACACATGCCTCTCATCTGTTCCTGTCCTAAGCAAGATCTATATACTCCTTTCCATCCCTACCAATTTCCTTTAGGTCCATCTCTACATTATCCCTACATTTTGTTTTGGTCTTCCTATTGGTCTTTTACCATCAGGTTTCCCAACAAGAATCCTGTATATTTTTTTTCCTCTCCCATTTGTACCACATGATCTACACATCTAAGTCTTCTTGATTTAATTATTCTAATAATATCTGGACATGAATACAAATTATGTACTTCTAAATTATGTAATCTTCTCCACTCATCTGCCTCCTCATCTGTTTTAGGCCCAAATATTTTCCTAAGGATCTTATTTTCAAATACTCTCAATTTATGTTCCTAGCTTATACTGTAGTTATTATATCTTTTTCTATCAGCTTATTTTGAAATTAATATTATTAGGTATAGTCTTTGATTTATAACTATATTGCTTTTTTTATCAATTTATCTAAGAGTACACACAGACAAACACATGTGTACACACTTTTATGTACAGTGTCTCTCAAAAGTTTTAGGACAACGACATTTTAAACTAGGCAACCCAATTTACACAAGCCGTTGGTGGGTTGCGTGCAGAGTTAGGCTCAATTTTAGGGTTGCCACATGCACAATAGATATTTATAAAATACGCGAAAGAAATATAAACAATTATTATTGTATAAAATTATTAAAAATATCACTATTATATCGCAAACGACAAAATTCTTTCTGAAAGAAAAAAAATAGGTTTTCTAGTATTTCATCGCTGATGAGTCTACAGTAAGGAAAAGAGGTGAGAGGAAACGAAGGAGAGGAGAAAGAGAAAGCGAAAGGAGAAGAGGAAAAGTAGAGGAGAGAAGAAAGAGAGGATAGACGAGGAGAGGAGATGTAGTGAGGAGAATGGAAAAAGATTCGAGGAGAGATGAGGAAAAAAGAACAAAGAAGAGAAAAGAGGAGGAAAACGAGAGGAGAGGAGAGGAGAGGAGGAGAGGAGAAGAGGGAAGTGGAGAGTAGAGTAAAGGAGAGAAAAAGAAAAGAACGAAAAAAGAGAGTGCAGTGGAGTCGGAAATCTAAGACAGGAAAGGAGATAAGAGGAGTGGAGAAGAGTGGGATGGAGATAAGATGCGAGAAAAGTAGGGAAGGCGATATGAGATAAAAGCAGAACAGAAAGAGGGGAGAGAAGAAGGAGAAGGAACTGGAGAGAAGAGGTAGTTGCAGAAAATATCGTCTGAGCGTCAAGAATGGATGCATTGGTCAAATTATCGACATGAAACATTCAATAACATTTTGATATGTATTGGAGAATATATTAGATCGGTGCGAAATGCCTTTTGGCTGAGTTCAGAGCAAATTAAAATCTTCCATGTAAGATCTTTGATTTTACCTGCGATTACACCACTAAAAAAATGAACGTAATTTTTAATATTTATAAGAATTATACTCTACTTCTCGCTTCGTTGAAATTGAGATTTTGTAATTCAATATTTCCCCTCCCCCCATCGTTAATTCCAAACTGAATCATTCCGTTTCACACAGCGTGGACAATGAACACAATGGGATATGTCTAAAACTTACGAAAATTTTCTGCCACCGGAAGGGTTCGAACCTACGACCATCAAACTGACAAACCTGAACGGTAGCCACTACCCTACAAGCTTTCGTTCATTAAACCAGGTAGAAGAACCGCTACACCACGCCTTTACCTTCGAATGAAACAACAATTGTTTTTTAATTATTCTGTCCCTCCAATATTGTAAATGTCGTTTGGTATACTTGTAATTGAACTTTTACTTTAATTTTGATTTGCTTTCTTGTAGTATAACCGATATCTTCGAGAAATAATTTTCGAAGTGATTAAAAACGAGAATATTGGTAGTTGTGAAAATGCGAGTTATTTCTTCTAACTTATTATTGTGATTAGACATTATTAATGGAAAATATCTAGAGGCTTGAACATTACAGGACGATGTTCTTTTCCAGTGATACAGGGATTGAAAGTAACGCACTGTCCTGACTAAATCGGTGAATCGGACGTCTGGTAACCTTGCATCAATGATTATTAAACTAAAACCACCCAATATTGCAGCTTGAAGACTTTTGCGCAAGAAACAGATTCATTTATAAAAAAGCAAGATTGAAATTTTTACTCATTTAAAAAATCGACGATGTTATTTTCGTATTTATGTATTTATAGGTTCACATTTAAATATTTTAGGGTTCGAGGGGGAATCATGGCCCACATAGCCCCTCCCCTGGGTACTGACCGTACGTAGACAATGGAAGAGAAATTTTGGAGAACCTTTCTATTAAATTTAGTATTTACATTCACCTTATGCTCAGATAGGTTAAACCGTTTATTGACAATCGTGAACTTTTCGTTTAATAGATACTATTTGGTTTTAGACGACGGGAGAACGAATTTCCTTTCTTGCTCTTTTGAGAGAATATATACTTCTACAATAGCAATCGCGTTCGGAAACCGTGAAAAAAATGACTTGGTTTTCAAAGGCAGACAAGCTTGGTAGTCTAGATTGCTCGCGATCAAAGTGACTCACTCACGCTATTCAAGGCCGCTTCTTATCGCAAAAGTGCTTCGATGAACAGTGTCTGCACCCAGCACGTTACAAGTGACCAGAGTCGAATTTTAAAGAGAATCTGAAGAATGGTAGATTTCATCAGAGGCGGCTGGGTAGGCACCAGCTCAACATGCAATAGTTTCAGTGATAATTCCTGACAAACAAAAGACCGTATTGAATAATTATTGGGATAGTAATACGTGTATCCGCTCCTTTTTAACAATGTAAGCTCGAAGACAATCTGTATTCCATTTATTTATATTGGCAACTTGGTCAACCGGAGGTTATTTTATCGCCTTCGATGATCGAATTGTCTGATCGATTATTTTTTGTTTACCCAGGAACATGCCCCATAGGAGATTTCCGAGACCGGGTTACGCTACTCACTCGTAGCTCCCCAATTTCTTCACGATGGTGGGTTTCTACCGGTCCCATACACAGGCCGAGAACCTAGAGAGTGAGCATAGGCGGACTCGAATCCATGTCGTCCTGCAGTCCGAGTCCAAAGCACAGCTCCTTTGACCGCACGGTCACGGAGGAGGACTTTTCTTATCTTACCTTTGGCTAATCGCGACGATGAGGATGAATTATGAATAGAAAAATAAAGAAGGTCACGCACAAAGTAGACGATCTTCAACCTCTTGGGATGACGAGTTCAAGCCCTAAATATGAGGATTTCAACCTTAGACGACCTCAATTTCAAAATTATAAACAAAATGCCTACTTACTCTAAACTTCTCATCAAGGCCAAAATAGTTTGTAACTGTGAAACTACCCCTGAATACAAATTGACATTTTTTTTCCATGTGAGTAAAAATTCAATGTGTGGCATACAGACATAGATGATACCTTTTGAGAAACAATTAACTGTACCCTGTCCCAGCATCTCTGGATCAAAGACGCGCATAGCGGAAGAGAAGTGGGGAGAGGGGATCGAGTGGACAGAGCGAATCAGTGCACGCTGCTGGGAAGGCTGGTAACTGCAGTGGTTTTCCTCCCTCCACGCAATCCCATTCCTCTCACGTGTTCATCGCTGCTCAGATACTTTTTTTCGTTCAAGTGGGACAGAGTGTAGTTCGCATACATGTAGCAAGTAAAGAAACTTATCCCAGAATGAAAATTCCACGTAGTTTTAAAACGTTTGTTTAAGCAATGAATGACTGGAAACGGATCACACATAATTCCCTTGCCAAAATCTAATGGTCGAAAATTAATTTCAAGACATTTCATATCTATTCACCATATT
Source organism: Lepisma saccharinum (assembly GCF_977018435.1). NCBI lineage: Eukaryota > Metazoa > Arthropoda > Insecta > Zygentoma > Lepismatidae > Lepisma > Lepisma saccharinum. Next base: position 39,159,911 of record NC_139238.1, read on the forward strand.
CCAAGTTATAAGGAACTATTTCGTAGATGTTCATGAAACCGTTATAAAATTACAAATAAAATATATTCACAAACTTAGATATACTAATACGAAGAAAGAAATTCAGAGTTAAATTTCAAATGCATGTGTATAAAGTAATTCTAGAAGTACAGAGCTATATCTGAGTATTTAACTTCTTTTTTGCAGATAACGTTACAATATTGAGGCGACAGAATAATTAGGAACTGTAGCTCCAAGAAAACAAAGGGCGTAGTGTATTGGTTAGAGTTCTTGAAAGCATTGCGGTCCCACGTTCGATCCTCCATACTAGATGTTCCTTAAAAAAGAATCCCTTCCATTAAACAAGAGCATGGTAACATTATTTTTAATAGCAGTGTGAAGTAGCTACATTGTTCTGCATATGAAATTTATAAAAGAAAATAAACAAATAAATGAATTGACACACGTTCAACGGGATATTTATATATATAAGATCGTGAATTATGATACTCTAACGATAATTGTGTACTGCTTCAAAGACATTGACAAATATTAATGAAATATCTATGTATATGTGTGTCAATTCAAAAGGTAAAGGTAAAAGGTAAAGTGTTCCCCTGTGCATAGCACCACGCCATGAAGGCGTATAGGGAGTGTGGGGGTAACGCCCCACACTTTCTTGATCCGGTCGTGAGTGGGGGTGATGTGATCAGCATCACGCCCCTAACCGCCTTTACCCCCCAGGGTTTCCCCCAGGTACCCATGTTATTCGACGCTGGGTGGGCGCCGGGGCCAATTCAGGACATGCTAATTTTACCCCTTTTCCCACTTGAGTTCAATGCAAGGATACCTCCGAAAATATCGAATGCAAAGTTCTCACCATGTGCAATTCTCCATTAAATGTTTTCGCCGAGTCTTACTACTTTCGTTTTCTTTGTTACAAACAATACTTGTTTGCACGTTACATGCAGGAGAGTTATCTACATTTCACATTGGTCAGCTCCTTTTACGTTGCTTAAGGAGCGAAAGCTTGTAGGGTAGTGGCTACCGTTCAGGATTGTCAATCTGATGGTCGTAGGTTCAAACCCTTCCGGTGGCAGAAAATTTTCGTAAGTTTTAGACATATCCCATTGTGTTCAGTGTCCACGCTGTGTGAAACGGAATGAATCAGTTTGGAATTAACGATGGGGGGAGGGGAAATATTGAATTACAAAATCTCAATTTCAACGAACCGAGAAGTAGAGAATAATTCTTATAAATATTAAAAATTACGTTCATTTTTTTAGTGGTGTAATCGCAGGTAAAATCAAAGATCTTACATGGAAGATTTTAATTTGCTCTGAACTCAGCCAAAAGGCATTTCGCACCGATCTAATATATTCTCCAATACATATCAAAATGTTATTGAATGTTTCATGTCGATAATTTGACCAATGCATCCATTCTTGACGCTCAGACGATATTTTCTGCAACTACCTCTTCTCTCCAGTTCCTTCTCCTTCTTCTCTCCCCTCTTTCTGTTCTGCTTTTATCTCATATCGCCTTCCCTACTTTTCTCGCATCTTATCTCCATCCCACTCTTCTCCACTCCTCTTATCTCCTTTCCTGTCTTAGGTTTCCGACTCCACTGCACTCTCTTTTTTCGTTCTTCTCTTTTTCTCTCCTTTACTCTACTCTCCACTTCCCTCTTCTCCTCTCCTCCTCTCCTCTCCTCTCCTCTCGTTTTCCTCCTCTTTTCTCTTCTTTGTTCTTTTTTCCTCATCTCTCCTCGAATCTTTTTCCATTCTCCTCACTACATCTCCTCTCCTCGTCTATCCTCTCTTTCTTCTCTCCTCTACTTTTCCTCTTCTCCTTTCGCTTTCTCTTTCTCCTCTCCTTCGTTTCCTCTCACCTCTTTTCCTTACTGTAGACTCATCAGCGATGAAATACTAGAAAACCTATTTTTTTTCTTTCAGAAAGAATTTTGTCGTTTGCGATATAATAGTGATATTTTTAATAATTTTATACAATAATAATTGTTTATATTTCTTTCGCGTATTTTATAAATATCTATTGTGCATGTGGCAACCCTGAAATTGAGCCTAACTCTGCACGCAACCCACCAACGGCTTGTGTAAATTGGGTTGCCTAGTTTAAAATGTCGTTGTCCTAAAACTTTTGAGAGACACTGTACATAGATATGCCTTTTTTAAATATTTTAGTATGAAGATTGCACTTTAGCTATTCAAGCAAGGGTAGGAAAGGTAGGATTTCTGAGAATTTGTTGCAGGATTTTGTTGTCCAAGTATAGATGAGAACTGAGCTGAGAGACTGTTTTGAACCTTTTCATGAGAGTTTGCATGTGAACTGTATTCAAATTGACCACTATTGACTGTGCATGCTTCTAAGTTTTGCTGTTATTTTACATCAAGTCTGTGAGACTGCAGACAGTTTTCCCTTTTCAAGTAGTTTTTATTGATTGTATTTGTATATGTTTTGGGGACTTAGCAGTTTTATGTTATGAGGCAGTTTGTTGTAGAATATTTTTACCTGATTGCTTTGAGATATTGAGTGTCTGCTGTTTTACTTGTAATTATTTTCCTTCTTGTGTTTTGTATTTGACTATATTTTGTCCAAGTTCGTAGTATTTAGAATAATTGTTATTGACTTGTAGATGTAGGGAGTAATAATCCTTTGCAAGATGCCCTATACTTGTCTGAACATTATTCTTAGTGTTCACTTTTGAAGCCTTAGTATTCTGGTAGTATTATTAATGTAGAGGTAAATTAGGCTGAAATGTAGGCATTTTTCTGATAAATTAGACTCACTTAGTTGTTTCAGCAGGTAGAAGTTGCATGATGGTTTACTGCTGATGATGTTAATTTGCTCTTCTTATGTACTACGTATGATGTAGCTTATTTGAGTAATTGGAAATATACTACTGAAAAAAAGATTGCTTGTCTATCTTATTCCTATGTTGTTGAGTTTGTCCATAAGCAAGCCATGTTTTTACTCTATCCTATGCCTTGGAAGAATCTAGATATATTGTGTTTGCAGTTTTATGTTTCTCTAAGGTTTCAGCTATGTAGTTTTTAAACTGTGCTATGGGTGTGACTATTGATTTCTCTTTCTGGATGCCATGTTGGTTTCTGTGTATTCCTCTTGCTGCTTGAATTTTTAATATTCTTTTACATAAAAAAATTCAAAGTACATTGTTAAAGTCAAAGTGTGTTAAAATTCAATTTTTCAAAGTTAAAGTTTTAAAAATACAATTTTCTAAAATTAAAAGTTATAATAGTATATTTTTGTTAGTAGAGGTTTTTATACTAGGGCAAATTATTTTGTTGTTAAAGTAAAATTTGTTAGATAATGTAAAATTAAAGTAATTAAAAATCAAGTTTTCAAAGTTAAAGTTTTAAAAATACAATTTTCTAAAATTAAAAGTTATAATAGTACATTTTTGTTAGTAGAAGATTTTATACTAGAGTAAATTCTTTTGTTGTTAAAGTAAAATATGTTAGTTAATGTAAAATTAAAGTAATTAAAATTAAAATAATAACAAATGCTGAACAAATAAACAAATAAAGATCTAAGAAAAAGCAAACAACCTAAGTCAAATTCAAGCAGCAAGAGGAATACACAGAAACCAACATGGCATCCAGAAAGAGAAATCAATAGTCACACCCATAGCACAGTTTAAAAACTACATAGCTGAAACCTTAGAGAAACATAAAACTGCAAACACAATATATCTAGATTTTTCCAAGGCATAGGATAGAGTAAAAACATGGCTTGCTTATGGACAAACTCAACAACATAGGAATAAGATAGACAAGCAATCTTTTTTTCAGTAGTATATTTCCAATTACTCAAATAAGCTACATCATACGTAGTACATAAGAAGAGCAAATTAACATCATCAGCAGTAAACCATCATGCAACTTCTACCTGCTGAAACAACTAAGTGAGTCTAATTTATCAGAAAAATGCCTACATTTCAGCCTAATTTACCTCTACATTAATAATACTACCAGAATACTAAGGCTTCAAAAGTGAACACTAAGAATAATGTTCAGACAAGTATAGGGCATCTTGCAAAGGATTATTACACCCTACATCTACAAGTCAATAACAATTATTCTAAATACTACGAACTTGGACAAAATATAGTCAAATACAAAACACAAGAAGGAAAATAATTACAAGTAAAACAGCAGACACTCAATATCTCAAAGCAATCAGGTAAAAATATTCTACAACAAACTGCCTCATAACATAAAACTGCTAAGTCCCCAAAACATATACAAATACAATCAATAAAAACTACTTGAAAAGGGAAAACTGTCTGCAGTCTCACAGACTTGATGTAAAATAACAGCAAAACTTAGAAGCATGCACAGTCAATAGTGGTCAATTTGAATACAGTTCACATGCAAACTCTCATGAAAAGGTTCAAAACAGTCTCTCAGCTCAGTTCTCATCTATACTTGGACAACAAAATCCTGCAACAAATTCTCAGAAATCCTACCTTTCCTACCCTTGCTTGAATAGCTAAAGTGCAATCTTCATACTAAAATATTTAAAAAAGGCATATCTATGTACATAAAAGTGTGTACACATGTGTTTGTCTGTGTGTACTCTTAGATAAATTGATAAAAAAAAGCAATATAGTTATAAATCAAAGACTATACCTAATAATATTAATTTCAAAATAAGCTGATAGAAAAAGATATAATAACTACAGTATAAGCTAGGAACATAAATTGAGAGTATTTGAAAATAAGATCCTTAGGAAAATATTTGGGCCTAAAACAGATGAGGAGGCAGATGAGTGGAGAAGATTACATAATTTAGAAGTACATAATTTGTATTCATGTCCAGATATTATTAGAATAATTAAATCAAGAAGACTTAGATGTGTAGATCATGTGGTACAAATGGGAGAGGAAAAAAAATATACAGGATTCTTGTTGGGAAACCTGATGGTAAAAGACCAATAGGAAGACCAAAACAAAATGTAGGGATAATGTAGAGATGGACCTAAAGGAAATTGGTAGGGATGGAAAGGAGTATATAGATCTTGCTTAGGACAGGAACAGATGAGAGGCATGTGTTGCTGCAGCCATGAACCTTCGGGTTTAAGAAGGCTAGAGAGTTAGTTAGTTATACATTAAATAAGCATAATATTTGAATTGTAAGTAGTGAATATAACAAATGTACAAAGCATTGTGCGAAAACTATGTCAACTTTCCATTATAAGCAGAAAATTAAACCAGTTTGCCTTAGAAATACATTTTAAGAATAGCACAAAATAGCATGCATAATAGAAAATTAAGAAAACTTTCTGATGCATAAAAGTAGTGACTAGTGCTGAATGAATCAATTACTGTAAAATATTATTCTCTGATTCAAGTGATTTAACTGTAAACATTATCTTTTGTGTGTAAAATATAATTGTTAGTTGCACTGATAAGTACAAATATTAACTTTATACGCCTTCAAACACTCTAAATAACATAACTTTGATATATAAATTAGTAACAATTTGTTAAAAATTAAGTTAAACTGTACAATTGTTTTCTTAAATAAATATAAAGTAGTAAAAATACTAAACAAATAATTCCTTCTTTTGCTATTTAAAGGATGTCAAACAGTGTAAACCAGTTGTTAGTGGCTAAATAACATAAAATTTGAAGGCAGCAACAATATTTTTTTAAAATACTGTTTTTTTACCTAACTTTGTGAATTAAATACTAGTACATTTTGTCAAATTATAAATAAAATATACCTATTTCTTTGGTATTAGTACTATAGTGAAGGAAAATGTTACTAAAACTTGGCTAGTACAGTAAATCTGAGAGTTTTAGCTTTATTTGGCCGTAACTGGATATAATTGTAACTTGTTAATCTCGCCAAACACAATCTTTACCTCAATTTTGGATTTTGGAAGCTAGCTGAACTTTAGCGTTTCGAATTACATATAGTGAAGGCCTCTATAGTGGAAAAATACACCCAGTCTGTAAAAATTTGGAAATGTTGTCTCCTTCTCTGTCGAACCAGACCAAAAGTGTTCTCAAATGTTTCAATATATTTCTTAACATAACTAACTTTTCAAGAAAAAAATACCTTGTGCCCAGATAGCTTAGTTGGTATAGCATTAGGCATTTAACCTATCTGTCCAGGGTTCGAGTCCCTGTCTGGGCGATTACAATTTTTAAATTTTGTCATCGGATCTTTTGCAGAATGGATATAAAATATGTTTACAGTCTAACAGATTATTATTTATCTAAAATTTTGCAAATAAGCTTTTAAATTTCTCAAATATCAGCATCTTTAGCTAACAGTAGGCTACAGCATAACCAGTATTATTATAATAGAAAAGTTCTGGTGGTAGAACCTACACCTACTGTAATATCTCTGTGGTATTAACTTACATGCAGCCCATAACTTTTGGGACTGTTTCTCCTCCGTTACATTTCCTCGCCATTTACCCTTAGCGTCGCGATTAGCCTCAGAAGCAAAAAAAGCGAAATCTTATATTTGTTCTTTTTATATCTCTGAAACCACCTATACTATAGAACTACATTTAATGAATTTTGCAGTCTTCCTGTTTGATCTGTTAAATAATCCAGTCAATAAAAATATACTTGCATAGAAAAATCTGTTTTTCAGATACTTTAATCGGGTAATCTGCTTTTGCGTACTTCCTCAGAAACATACACAATCATAGTTCTTTATAAATTTAGCACCTGATATAGAATAAGTCGAAGTCTAGTTAGAGTTGGCCTGTAAGTGCTTCTGGTACAAGTAGTTACTTGAAAAAGCAAATATTGGGTGTATAAAAGATAGCATTCTTGTGAAACAGCAAAAATCAACCTCATTTCCTCGTAATATTAGCTGTAAATGTTTCTTGCAGATTAACAAAGCTCTGGCGTGTGGTCCTACGTCACCTATAATCCTTTGTAAGGTTCGTGTTGTCCTATAAATTGTCGATATACATACTAAGTCTCTAGTTACAATCTAAGCTTTTAGTTTCAATCAGAGGATTTCAGTGTTCAAATAGTGATTGTAGCCTCGTATAATAAACCAAATGGAAATAACCCAAATGTTGATGCACCCAAAAACCAGTAATCCTTCCAAAATACCTTGAAAAAAAGGCTATAAAGCTAAATTATTCTTCTAGAATAGTAAAAAAGTTTAGCAAGTGGACCTATGATCCATATAGTCAGTCGTCTGTGAACTTCGTCTTGTCCTGTGAATTGTCAATATATTGATAAATGGTTATATATTTTTTTTTTAAAAAAAAAGGAACAATGTTGGTAAGCGTCCAGTTATGGACCCATCGGTAAAGGAATTTCAGTCTTTATAGACACACAATAATTTTCGTTACACTAAAAATTTGGCCTCGTATAAAGGTAAATAGTCGAAATGATAAACATTTCGTGTACTTTATCCAGTAAGCCTTAGCTAGAAATACAATAACAGCGTTACAGACATAAAAAATAAGCAAGCTTTGATATTCTAGTGGCACATAATAAGTATAAAATATCCTTTAAAATACTCTGACAAATAGATGTGGGTTATCTGAGATCAAAATTTTCAAGTCTTCTCTCCTCTCTCCTGCATAAATAGGCTCTAGAATTCACTAAGCCTCAAAATAATATTGGGTACATAAAATAAAAAGCAGATGGAGAGTGCTGCTGATCGCATCATCTCCAAAATAGCAAAAACAAAAGTATATAGAGCTCTATCTGGTATATTTAGAAAACTTTTACCTAGTATAGCAGTAACAAAATACTCAGCAAACTCTAAAATAAACAAACTTTCCTACGTGGCAGGCGTAACCTGCCCTAAATAAATACATATAGAAATACAGAACCAAAAATAGCATAGTGGAAATCAGTAAACCCTAATAATAATAATAATAATAATAATATATTCTGTGGCTTACATTTTAGCTAAAAGTACTTTTTTTTAGTGTTTTTGAAAAAATTAAATAAATACTAAACTCTAAGTTAAAAATTTGTAAATGTATATATGATACAAAACAAAATAAATAAAAATTAATACATACCCTGCAAAAAATCAATAAAAAAGTTGAAAACCTCTCTTTGTGCATCCAAAATATAATAACAAATCCTTCCTGAGTGGATTAAATTGTGTTATTTGAGTAATAATAAGCCTAAACTTGTAAAATAAAAGGGTAGAACTTGTCAAAACATACTTTTGCATCCAAAATATAATTCAAAACACATTTAAATTGTGTTATTTGAGTAAACTAGAGAATAATCCTGTAAACTTGGAAAAATCTCTCTCTCTCTCTCTCTCTCTTTCTCTCTCTCTCTCTGTGTGTGTGTGTGTGTGTGTGTGTGTGTGTGTGTCTTTGAGAGTCCAAAATGTAATAAAAATGGTGCCTGAATAATATAAATAGTGACATTTGAGTAAATATTAGGCTAAACTTGTAAAATAAACAAATAAAAGTTGAGAACACACACTTTGTGTGTCGAAAATGTAACTAAAAATCTTTCCTGAACAGATAGAATTGTGTTATTTGAGTAATAATAAGCCTAAACTTGTGAACTAAACAGATAGAAGTTGAGAACACACACTTTGTGTGTCGAAAATGCGACTAAAAGTCTTTCCTGAACAGATTGAATTGTATTATTTTGGTAATAATAAGCCTAAACTTGTGAAATAAACAGATAGAAATTGAGATCACACACTCTGTGTGTCGAAAATATAACTAAAAGTCTTTCCTGAACAGATTGAATTGTGTTATTTTGGTAATAATAAGCCTAAACTTGTGACATAATAAATTAAAAGTTGAGAACACACACTTTGTGTGTCGAAAATGTAACTAAAAGTCTTTCCTGAACAGATAGAATTGTGTTATTTGAGTAAAAAATAGGCATAAACTTGTAAATAATAAATTAAAAGTTGAAAAAATCTCTTTGTAAATACAAAATTTAATAAAAAATGTTGCCTGAATAGTACAAATAGTGTTATTTTGGTAAAAATTAACATAAAGTTGTAAAATAATAAGTTAAAAGTTGAAAAAATGTCTTTGTGAGTCCAAAATTTAATAAAAAATGTTGCCTGATTAGTACAAATAGTGTTATTTTGGTAAAAAATTAATTTAAAGTTGTAAAATAATAAGTTAAACGTAGAAAAAAATGTCTTTGTGAGTCCAAAATTTAATAAAAAATGTTGCTTGAATAGTACAAATAGTGTTATTTTGGTAAAAAATTAACTTAAAGTTGTAAAATAATAAGTTAAAAGTTGAAAAAATGTCTTTGAGTCCAAAATTTAATAAAAAATGTTGCTGATTAGTACAAATAGTGTTATTTTGGTAAAAAATTAACATAAAATTGTAAAATAATAAGTTAAAAAGTTGTAAAAATATCTTTGCGAGTCCAAAATTTAATAAAAAATGTTGCCTGAATAGTACAAATAGTGTTATTTTTGTAAAAATAAGGATAAGCTGTGAAAATGTTTGACATAAAGTCAAAGTTTGGTAAAAAATAAACTCAAAATTAAGTTAAATAGCACACAGTAACATACATTTACTACCTAAATCAATAATCAAAGGGTCCTAGGTTCGTTACCCCGTGATAAAAGCAAATGGTGAAAACTGTAGGCCCCGTCCCTAATAGGTCTCCCTTCTTCATAGTACAGATAAAAAAACCCTGCGCTAAAGCGTCCTGTGCCTTGGAGGCAAACCTGAGCGGAATATTAATTGGCGGCGGAAACCGGTTCTACAAGCGACGCATAGCTTCAGAGATTTGACCCTTGCTGTGCATTTCCAGACATCCTTTGTTGTCTGGTTCAATCCCTCCCCTGCCCTACAGTATTGCATAGCTTTCCCCTGTTCTTGCGTACTGGTTAACCTTGAAAAAACCGGTTCTGATTGGTCAATCGGGTTCTTTGTTTGTTCTGACGTTGTGACGTCATTTGACCTTGAACGCACACTCCCCAAATTCCTTTCTCGTCTACCCTCAGCGCGGAGCTCAGATTCGGAGACAGTATTCTGTCTAGCGTCTGAGACCATCGTGTTTCATACCATAATAACATACATTATTGCATAGTACTAATTAATAACATTACATATCTCGGGTTCGAATACCGGGACCGTCTCCAATCGTAATTGGACCTGTACCTACAGCCATTACCACCATTCATAGCGGTTCACAAACCATAGAAAACTTATTTTCAATATTATAAACATTAATATTATCATTTTATACATTACATACTTTGCAGTAATGAATATAAAACCATATGCATACCGTTTAGTACCTCTAATTACCTTTTATATACATATTTTTCATAAAATAAATAATTATATATTCATAAAAAGTTATAAACATGCAAATACATAAATGTAAAGTACTCTAAGTACATGCAAATGAATTCTAAGTACATGCGAATTAATTAAAACCCGTGCAAATTAATTAACACCCGTGCAAATGAATTGCGAATATTAAATAGCGATTGACGTTGGCGGGGATCAATACTACTGCCGCAATTCGAACCCAGGAGCCCTGGCGTCGTAGCGCGATGTTCTAACCACTCCCCCACGGTGGCCGGACCCAGAAAGTTGAAAGTGAATGCAATTCTTATTGTGTGTTTTGTATGGTCATTATCAATAGTAAGTCTGGCATATTATTCCACTAAATAATGTCTTTGGAAAAGAAAAAACAACATAATTAATGTATTTTATTTTACATAATACCTATGCCTAAAAGTACTTTTGTATATGATGACACAGAACTATCTTATGTTGCGATTTATCCTTGGTTTTGATTGATTGATTGATTTGGTGTTTTAAGTCCACTTTATGCACAGTAAGGCTAATCGGGGCTGGACCTACAGTTTAAAGTGGAATCCGAACCACTTGTGCCTCCACCGGGTATCGAACCCGGGACCCCTTGATTACAAGGCAGCGACGCTACCACTGCGCCATCGGGGAGGCCCGATTTATCCTTGGGTCTGACTGTAATATATATACATGTAATTGGTGAAAAAATAACGCAGTAAAGTATTAAGTAAATATATTTTATCCCCCTACTTACAAATCATGAAAAGAGTCAAATCGAAATTAAATTGAACGGACGTTCAAAATTTTTAAAAATAGCACTATTTCCATAACAGATCGTCAAGTATTTTTTTACCATTGACCCTCAGAAATATCTGACAATGAACGTTCATTGAACTTATTTATGATCGACAGCTAAAAAGTCATTCATTTGCGTGACTGGTTGATAATCCACCACCAGATAGAATTTACACAATATTTACCTAAAAACTTTGGGTATAGTCACCTTCCCCCTAAAAAATACCCCTTGGTAAATGGACTATCGTGTTCTCACAAAAAAAAAGTTATAATTTGGCACAATTTTTCTTTCCCGGGCAAACCTTTTGTAAAGGTGTACTTCAGTCTGTGCAATCAGCCCTTCCCATTTGTGAACAATATACTGGGGAAATCCACCGTCCTTCACTGTTGCCATTGCACTACAAACCCATCGTGATTTAATATTAGGATATGGCGAAGTGAAGAACCGTTTACAAGCATCGCCCAAACCATTGATTCTCCCCCAAAACCTTTCCCTGCCTTCTTTTTTCTTTTCCTAGCTCTCAGCATGCGGTTTTCTTGCCACTTGAGGAAGGGAAAGCCGATTGTGAAAGAAAGAAAAAGGGACAGCCGAGGAGTGAGGAGGGGGGTTCAATAGGAGCGCCAGCGGTACAGAGGGGGAAACGGCTAGCGCGACCAGCTTAGAAAAGTCAAAGTTATTATTTACATACATTGCTCTGTACGTCGAAAAGGTACAGACATTCTAAAGAAAATTCTGTAAGATCAGTTTCATTTCTTTGCTGTAGAAGAACAGTTGAAGCTTTCTTGTGCTTTAAAATGTTGATTTAAGTTATTACATACAATTTGCGAGCAAGTGAATTTTACAAAATTGAGATAAGGAAAACTACGTAATAAATAATGTATTTAAAAAAAGGCTTCGCGACATAACAAATTTCATATTTGATCTTTAACTCAGTAAAATTTAAATGCGACACACTTGACTGTTCGAGCTCAGAACGTCGACGCAAGAACCTATATTTTAGGTATCATCACCAGCGGTGATACGGGCTCTTAAGAGTGGGCTGGAGGTTGAAACTACTTAGTTTCCTGGCCCGATGCGATACAGAGACACCTATCGACATATCAGGGGACTAGGAATTCTCTTCCGCTGTCCTAAAGCAGAGGCCAGAGAACCTTCCTCCCTTCACCACCCCCTCCCATCCTCCGTGACTCCCGCAGTGAGGTTTCCAGGAAAAGGGCACCCACCTGTTTCTTTTCATTATGGTTTTGGAGGCTAAAATTTATCCACTGGCAAAGCAATTCGCATTTCACTGCTTGCTGGCTGACTCTTGCATGGAGCGAGAAGAGTGGCAGGCTCCCGAGACAGAACCTTCATCACTGAAGTTTTGATTGAATAAATTTGGTTGATTACAGTGGCTACTATAATTATGTTGAATTTTCTTGTTGAGGTTGGAGTTATCAATTGAGAGTAAAGAAGGAGGTAGAGAATATCAGTTGAAAGAAAGTATATTTTTTGAAGGGGGTGTTTTTTTATACAAAATGGATATATAATAATAAGGTAAAAATTAGTAACAATTATTATTTCAACTATTAACGAATAGAGTCCCTTTAATAATTAGAGAAGGGCAGGAGCGAAACTACCTGGAATTTAAAAAGAGGAAACGTGGACATGTGTAATAACATATGGAAAAATTTAAAAGGAGAAAGACGAACAAAAGAATGTAACAAAATGTACAGTAGTAACAAAGATGTCAAGAAACAATAGTTTAATATTGAACTTACACTTTGATGAAGTAGCTTTCTTTGTTATGATCTGAATTACGTCCCTTTGCACAGTTCTCATCGTTGGAGTTCACAGCAGCTTTAATCATCCAAGGTTGATTGATTTTGTTTATTTTACTTCGCCTTTCTGCCACTCTTGGCTGATGATGATGTGATGAAATTGATGAAGAGACGCTCACAAAGGACACGTATGCCCAGACCGGATTCGAACCCGGGACCACTGGCGTCGTAGCGAAATGAGATAACCACTCCGCCACGGGGGCCGGCAAGGGTGGGGACAAACTATCAGTGGTGACGTGAATCCCCTGTGAAAACATATGACCAGTTGCATTTAACAAGTTCCTGCATCACATTAGTTGATCTCTCCTATTGTGATTTTTCCCAATGTTAATTGATTGCTTCCCAAGTGAAATTTCAGTCCAACTAATTATAGTATGATCTTCAAGATCAGCACTATACGTGTTACAAGGTACTCTTAAAAAATTCCCAGTGAATTGGTCAAAATAAAGTGACAGAATTTCGAGGAGAGGCCGAGCCTCTGTGGACCCACACACGGCTACGCCAATATACGTAAGTAAACCCGTGGTGCTACAACCCCTGAGGGCTAGGGCCCACCTACCGACTGCCGGCCTCACTTCCAGTCCAACACTCAACCCCTAATCTTTGTTGTAGGTTTCCGTGACTCATTCATAACTTCCCAATTTCCTCACAATGGTGGGTGGCCACCGGTCTCATAGACAGGCCGAAATCTCAGGAGAAAAGTTGTTACTCTTCCCTCAGGAGACTCGAGCCTGCGTGCGTCCCGTAGACGGAGCCTAAAGCATGATGCATTGGACCATACAGTCACGATGCAGCACAGCAGGCCCGTAGCCAGAATTTTATTTCGGGAGGAAGGCTCATCCCTTATCAGCAGCTGCCATCTAAGGGCGAAAAAGTGGGGAATAGAACCCCTGAAGATGAATTTCTCAGTATATTACAAGTTATTGTACAAGATGTTTAATGTAAGTAAAATTAATCACCGCTATACCCTATTTTAATTACATATTTGTAGGATTTCGGAACGGTCTTCAGCCTCACCCCCCCCCCCCCCCGGTCACGTGCCTTCGGGTGAAAAATGTACAAAAGTGTTGATCCCTTATTCTGATTGGCGTTTTAAGAATATAATTCCCTTCAGAGCATCTCTAAGACATGGTCTTTTAAAAATCAGTTCTAGAGGAGAAACCTTGTCCAATTCACGTTTTCAACTTGTTTCCTTGTGTAGTTTTTAAAGAAGGGAAAGTTATCACAATTGGTAATCTGGTGAGAACAAGATCGCCGTCGAATATGTAATTGAAACCAAAATTTTAATGTACGTACCACGATGTTTTTACTGACTGAAAAGTTTTTGTTTCCTAATTTTGATTGAGCAGAGGGGATCTCACTGCACCAGCCGCCACCAACCCTATGCTAATCGTTTGAGTATATTGAGTTTGAGTTTCTGTTACTTTATATACAGATAGACTAATCGGGACTGGATCTACACAGTGACGTGCACTGAGGAGTAGCTAGTCTAGCAGAGATAGATTAATCAATCTCTCATCTATAATTATTTTCAAATCACAATATTTATTGTCTTGTTAAAGCCACAGTTCATATGCAACACTTTCTTTCTCACGCCCTTCTCGTCCCTCGGTGTGATCCGCGGCCAAAACTGGCCTAGCTCGATCTTCTTCCGCCATACCAGTTCCAGGTAGAAACGGTCTCCCGAAGGAAAATGGAAGATTCCTGCCTCTACCTCCCTTGTCCCCTCGCCCCCGCAGCAATGGTTGAAAGCCCGTGCTTTCAGGTCCACCAGTCTATCTCCTATAGGACAGATAGGGGATTGGTTTCCCTTGATTCTTTGTAAATCCTCTAAAGAACTCAAGGGAAAATTTTCTGCAGTACTTACGTATGTTCTCTGTATTTACAGAACCTTACGGGATGTAGTTTTATTATTTATGAAATGGGAACGTATTATGTGCAGACAATAATGTTATGCTTTCTTTCTTTATTTTTTTTTTTCAAATATGGAATACATAATGATTAAATTACAAATATTTGCCCAGGCTCTCTCTCGCTCTCGTTTTAGTAGTGTTTTTTTTTAAATATACTAATCGTTTAGCCTCCAACGGATGTATTTATTTGGGCAAGAGAACGCACGTTCATATTGTTGTTGGTTTGGTTTATTTTACTTCGCTTTCCTGCCACATGTGGTTATCGCGAAAATGAGGATGAGTGATGATATGATGAAATTGATGAAGGGACCTCGAACAATCCAGGCCGGGATTCGAACCTGTGATGAGCGCGCATTTTTGTTCCTGTTTGAAATGAAAAATGTATCTCAGAACTCAAGAAGCCAAATTAATATTATTGAAGAAACTACAAAAAGTGTGTTTTGTTATCTGTTTTGTTTCTGTGCATAAAGTGGACTTAAAACACCAAATCAACCAACCGTGGGAGAGTGGTTATCACAGCGCGCTACAACACCAGGAGTTCCGGGTTCGAACCCCGACCTGGGCATGGGTGTTCTTTGTGTTTGTCCCTTCATTAATTTATCGTATCATCTTCGCAATTAACCAAATATGAGAAAAAAAGCGGCGCTAAGTAACAAAAATCAAGTCAAATCATTGATTGATTGCTTGATTTGGTTTATTTTACTTCGCTTTACCGCCACTTTTGGCTAATCGCGAAGCTGATGCAATATAATTGATGAAGAGACACACTCAAAGAATACGCATGGTCAACCCTAGATTCGAACCTAGGATCTCTGGCTTAGTAGTCAAATCAAATCTTTTTTATTTTCGAATGGGGGTGGAGGTTACATGTACTTTTTTTTAGAACTTATTTATCATCTTGCAATCTTTTCCTGTTATTGACGTTCTATTTTTAGGAATACTGTGTTCTAAAGGGGGGAGGGGTATGAACCACACCAACCCGACTCCCTTGAGCACGCCTCTGATTGCTACCCCAAGTGTCGACGTCACCGCACCTCACTGGATCAACATTTATAGTGGGGTTGAACTAACTATTAGGCGTCCACTGGATACCAAACTCGGGACATTTCAAATTACAAGGGTCACCTTTACCATTATGAGTAGTGTAATTGATACTATTATAAACTCGAGAAAGTATGAACCCCCCTCAGGCAGATTTGGCTACACTTAAAACTTGCTCAACATGCCCATATGAGCTTTTTGCTCAAGTGTGGAACCCCGTCTAATCCAAGATTTTGTAAAAATGCCCTCAGGAATTTCCTGTGAAAGTATGACCCCCCTCAGATTGATTTGCCTACACTTATAAAAGGCACTTCTGTGAGATTGTTGTCCATAAGCTTGTCAAAAATATGCCCCTCTTGATATTGTTTTGGATACACTTAAAACTAAGCCAAAAAGCCACCCACACCCACCCACACCCACCCACACACACACACACACATACACACATATTTACTTCCGGTTTAAGTTCAATTGGGCACCAGGCTCAACTTGTGCAATATGCAGAGGCCCTCTAGAATTGCTCTGTGACTCTCTCATTTCTTACATCATAAACATATGATTTTTCACCTATAAGAATAACACTACATATGGTGTCATCAGGAAGTGTATCATGGAATTCACAGATAATTTTAATGTTTGTCCTGTCATTAACCACAACTTGTTTCCTTTTTGAAGTGTTGATGACAAACATGGGTCTCTGTGCTTTGAATTCATCTGGTGTGTAATACATGTCAGTATTGCCAGTAGTGACCCTTTTGTATGCTGTAAATGTTTCATATAATTTGAGGAAATCATCCTTGGACATGTCTAAATTATAATTTTCTCTAGGAAATACCTCATTTCTGCCATTTTAAGATATATGTTCTTGATGTTGCAGTTATCAAATCTACTTGAATTTTTTTCCTGATTATTGTGTCTTCCAGTCTGAAACAAAACCACCACAAAATCCGGCATGTCATATTGTATACTGGAGAATGAATTTGTAGCATCAAACTCATAATAAGTACCAGCGGCAGGCTTCTGTACACATTGATATGTATAAAATTGTAAAGGAATCTGTGGATTTTTTATTATATCTGCTTTGTATTTAAGAGCATAACTGGCTTCATATTCAACAACCGGGATTCTTAGCTCCATAGTCTGAATAATGCATTTGCCTTCATCAGGTAAAGTATTGGGCAGAGCTTCCCCTGTAGAGTTTAATGTACTGTACCTCATCAAAGCATTATTATCATTGGCAGCTCTTCTAAATGTGATTCTTAAACCATCCTTCCACATAATATCTTTGTAATCTGAGAAGAATCCTGGCAACAGGCGCATGGGGAACAGCACTGTGTGGCTCTTAGATAATATTTTATCACCAGCCTCAAATCCACCTATTTTGTAGTAAGAAGCCTCGGTTTTGGATAATTTTAGTGTGGCCAAAGCTGTGGAGGTAATGCCGGGATAATCCACTCTGTTTATAACAACACCATGCTTTCTGATCTCAATTTCAGAGAACAGATGCGGCACAAAATTATCTACCAATCTTATATTTGAATTTGCCGGATAATCTGTTCCATCGAGCTTTACAACATCAAATTTGATGTATAGATCTGCTCTGTGGGGGTGTATAAAGCCATCCCCTACATCAAGATCAACCTCAATCTCTGTGTTGGGTTGATTTAAATTTGCAAATGTCCTCCTGTTTGGGGGGAATGATTGTAGCTCATAACTCTCAATATTTTCCATTTTTTTGTATGTATTTTTATTTAAATATTAATCTCTATGATTGCAGTTGTTGTGGCTCCAGCAAAATCAACTAATTCTTCTTTTTCATTAGTGACCATCAATTCAATGTTATCTATTCTATTATGGCACACAGGAAAATATAATGTTGGGGATGGAGTGTAGATGATTGGCTCCATAAATTCAGAATTAGGTTTAAATGTAGCAATGATGCCAGTTTGTTTGTGAGTGCCTATGCCATTTGATTTGGTGATCATACCCTCAGCCACATTACAGTGAATATTCAGAGTCTCTATGGCTAAGAATTTAGGTATATTAAAAGCAGTGTGTTTGATGGCTGGTTCAAGTTTTGTGTTGTTCTCAAATCCTAACAGCTCTCCTATAGTACCCAGATCCACTGTTTCTGTAGCAGACACAATCTCTACTCTGTGAGTGACAGAATTTTGAGTTAATACTATACCTCTGGGTAATTGAGCACTTAGAGTGGACAGATTATATTGCCCTGGAGTGATGACAATTTTTTGATCCCCTACTGCAATTTTGTTGTTGTGGTGTGTAATATTAGGGATCAAGTACATGCCATAAAATGCTCTGAGAGCTATTGTTTTGGGATACACTATATCATCATGTAATCTAAGTTTCAATATTGAATTTTGGCTGGTGAGATGGAATACCCCCATGATATTTCAGATACCACAGGGCTTTTTGAAAATTTTCAATTGATGGTTTATTTATTTGAGACATATATCTAAGAACAGATAAACACAAATGTCCACAATTAACATCTTTGAAATTTTGAACACGGGCATTATTGTAATAAAGATTAGCTGATTTTAGATATTTTATTAAATTTTCAGGTGGAACACCTCCAAATGAATCAAACACAAATGCCTCATTGTTTAAATATTTAAGATAACAAATCCAGTGAGTGCCCTGATTTTTGTACTTATCCAAATTAACAATGCCACACTCTTTGTTGAGTGGTTGTTCTGGTAAAGAATCAGACATGTACACACCACTAAAATTTTTGATGCCCAGTGGCTTGATTAAAGCTTCAATATCTTGGTTTGTAAGTGGCTCTTGTTTTTTTTTAACTTATTCATGGCTCTCTTAACACCTTTGCCTTGTTTCTGCATGGCCAGGTTATGGCGCTTCAATTCATCTAATTCTGCCTTATTTTTCTTGGCATCTATTACTGTTTTTGCTATGGCAGCTGATCCCCCAGCCAAGCTCCCAACAGCCCCAAGTGCTGCTAAGATGGCCGGGATAGTAAATATGAAACCCCCCACATGTGATTTTTTTCTAGATTGTTGTAATTTTTTTAATTGGGGGGTACTAAGCAACAATTTCATACCATGGCCCTTGGCAATACAAGAGCTTTTATTCTTGCGCTGCTTTTTGGTTAAAAGACTATCAATAGTTTTAAGAGATTTAAGACCTGCATAAGGTATTTGATACATTACACCCTTGGCCTTCATTGTAGGTTTATTATATACATATTCACAGCCCGCACCCCAGTTTTTGTTTGGTGTTCATAGCTATGGTGGTTCCCAATGCTGCTATTCTCTCACTTAAAGAAGCATCTTTGCTTACAAATCTACCAAATGCAGCCTCTTCTAATTTCTTGTCTGCAACATGTCTCTTTCAAGATCAGAATGTGTGTTGTATGCTATGTCATGGTCTCTACAAGCAGCATCTAGGAGATTAACACCAGGATCACCTCTGTTTAATCTATGCTCCAATTTTGTGCCTGGACCACAATACTGATAGCCTGGAATATGTAGTTCAAATGGCAGCTTGTTTATAATGTCATTAACCAACCCCCGACCCTCAGAAATATTCCAAAATTTAGGTGGTAGAGTATTAATAATTTTTATAAGATATCCAATCCCCTTAGTGTCATTCACTATAAAATTAGACAATTTTGTGCTTATCATGTCCATAATTCCAACCTTTTCATTGTAAAAATTGTGGTTGCCAGCATTTTCCTCCCCAGCTATCACCAATAACCTATCTACAAGTTTCCTGACATCATCAACCCACACAAATTCTTTAGGCAGGGTGTTGTATTGTTTGATTCCACTACCTGTCTTAATTTGTGACTATATGGGCTTGATTAAATTGTTGTATTTTGCTCCACTGCTAGACTTGACTCTTTTTTGTGTGGGATCATTGTTATGGTATAGAGCATCTGATTTTATTAATATTTCTTTGTAGTGCTCATCATCTTGATCTGCATAGTTGCCAGGCCTTTTCCTAGTCATCAGTTCCCACAATCCAGGTGTGCCGGGATATTTAACAAAACCACCTTTTTCTCCAAGATGAGATTCTGAATATACAATTATATCATCTCCCATAAATGTTACTCTGAAATTGCCAATTCTATGTATGATGCTACCATCACGTTCTGTGTCAGCATAT
This sequence comes from Lepisma saccharinum, assembly GCF_977018435.1. Classification (NCBI taxonomy): domain Eukaryota; kingdom Metazoa; phylum Arthropoda; class Insecta; order Zygentoma; family Lepismatidae; genus Lepisma; species Lepisma saccharinum. The sequence goes on from NC_139238.1 coordinate 39,179,906, forward strand.
AAGCCAAAGACCTCATCTTTGTTGTCTTTAGGTGTGCTTAAATATTTTTGAGCAAGAAGACCCAATTCAATAGGATCCAGAGTAGCTTCAATTCTTCTAGGAGCAACAGGACTAGGTGTATGAATACTAGAAAGTGGGGTGATTGGATAATCTAATATGTTCCTAGCAGCTACAGGTACAAGCTCTGTGATCAAATTTTGATTTTGCTCTGTAACAGTTTTGATATTTTTACCTAATTCACTAATAGCATCAATAATAGGCTGTTCTGTTTGTTTGTGTTGTTCATAAATTCCTCGGTTCTGTGATTTCCATCCCTTAAATCTTTTTACAAGATAATCTCTTAATTTAAGATCATCAATGATTGGCCTTTTCATGGTTATTTATATATGTTTCAATGTCTAGAAAATTGTTGATTTTATTTCTGTATTTGCCAGTATTGGGTGTTCTTGTCATATCAATTGTGACAAACCCATAACTGTCCTGGTTCCAGCACCTACTGCAAAACTTGGAAAAATCATTGTAGCTCAAGTCCCCACCTACATATTCATCATGTATGTGTTTGAGGTTGGTATGATCTTGATGAAACACACATATAAAATTGCTGTTGTCCCGGATCAGCTGCTTGGGTATTTTTGAAAAAGTCTGTGCCAGGTAGAAACAATCAATGTTTTTGTGTCGGCCCTGTGTAAAGAAATTTCTAACATTGTTTTGATTATCCAGTATAATGTCATCAAACACAACAACAGAATTATCGAGACATTCATGGAGTGGCTTAACATCTGGTTCAAAAGTGGCAATATCCAATCCATCATATAGCTTCATCAGCTGCTGATATTTTAATTGTTCCAAGCTCTTAGAGAAAACATACAAGTGCCTGTTTTTCCAATCTAACCAGTTGGGTGCCAATAAAAAATTATCAATCATTAGTGTAGTTTTACCACAAGCCGATGGCCCAACAATAAGACATCTAATATTATCAGGCAGCAACTTGCCATTTCTCTTAATTTGCTGTTCAGGTTCTGGCAGCCTCTTTATAACATCCCAGGTGCTCATATTATCACTTTGTCTGCATCGATCCAGCTGTGTTCTGGAAGTCCTAGCCATTTGACAAATAACTTGTTGCCTTTTCTGCGGATGATTTTTTCTATGAGATATGTGTCAGGCTGTTTAGTTTTGCTGAGTTCTTCTTCATAGAATCTTTGAGAATTTCTCCTCGGTGATCTTTTATTATATATGTGTTAAGGGTCCCAGGTTTAACTTGAACCACTGTAAATAATTCAGTGCTCCAGTTTCTTGTAAAGCCTCTTTTGAATAAGTGCTTATATTTGCTGATTCTTACTTGATCACCCACCCTGTATTTGGCTTTTCTTGTTGTTGGCTGGTATCTAGGATAATAAACAGTCCTGATCAATTTTTGCTCATCAGATGAAGTTACTTCAGAGGGTTTCATGTTGATTGTGGAATGGACCGAGTTGTTATATTTATGTAGAAGTTCTGGAAGAATATTAAGCCATTTATAATTACCTTGAAGTGTAAATTGTTTATACATAAGATTTTTTAGGGTTTTGTTGAATCTCTCTACAATTGAGGCCTTGAGATCACTGTAACTCGAATAATGTTGTATTGACTGGCTTTTAATAAATTGTTGGAACACAGAATTATAAAATTCTTTGCCATTATCTTTTTGCAAATAGCGCGGTGATCTTCCACTCTGATTGATGATTGTCCTGAAGTCTTCTGTAACACATTTTCCAGTTTTGGATTTGAGTTGCACAGCCCAGGCAAATTTTGAAAATGTGTCTATGACAGTGAGTAGATACTTGTAGCCCTTGTTGATTTTGTCTAAGTTTTTCAGCTGTCCACTTGCCATCTCAATCAAGTCGCTCTGCCATAAATCATCTATGCCTTTTGTAACTACTGGCAGTCTCTTATAATTATGTCTGGCTTGTCTGTGTAATTCATCAACAATAATTTGTCTAGACATAATATGAAAACAAGAATATTGCAACTATGGGGTGTTCAGCAGCTGATACTACAGGATTTTCAAAATAAAATTTGTCTCCTATTTGTATATGAAATTCCAGAGAGCCTTCATCTTCAGCATAAGATGTTTCTAATGTATTGGGATCTGTAAAATCCTCTAACTCTACACTGGTGATTTTTGGTTTGTTGTCAGCATTTGTTATTGATAAGGTGGGGTAGTGGTGTGCCTGTGGTTGTAGCAAATATTTGATCTTGATTGGTCTCAGTGTGCCCCCAACAAAAAACTGGTAATAAAATTGTGCAGGGGACAGCATATATATTTTGCCACCTGGTGTAAATGGTGAATCATATTCTTTGTTGGGGATGCTGTACAATTCAAGAATTACTGTATGTTTTGCATTCTCAATTATGCCGGTTATTTCTTTTTCTGCTGTAAGCAATCTGCTTGTTACAGATTCAAGGTGCTCATTGATGGTCCTAACAACATCATCATGGCCTGGCTTGATTTTTATGTCCACAACAAGTTTCTTGTATTGTTGCACAATCTCTTGAAGCTGGGTGGCAAAAACAGACAGAGCATTTGCTTGATTGGATTCCATGGTCCCTAGCTGTTGCTTGATATTAGCTACAATTTGTTGCAAATTTTCAATAACTGCCAATTTTGAATTTTGAGCAGTAAGATCATGGACCTGTCTTCTGATATCCTCAAACAGGGCATGCAGTTAATTAATATGTTGATCAGTTGGTAGAGTGGCCACTGTCTGAGTAAGTTGTTTGATCTCTGTCTGGATATTCTTGATAGCTTCTGATTTCAATATGCGATTCACTGCTCTCTTAATATTTTTAAGTTCCTGTGATGTAGGGAGATTTGATACAGTATTCTGCAAAGATTTAAGTGCCAATTTCACATTATTTAATTCAGAAGCATCAGCCACATTTTGCATAGCATTTTGGAGCAGGGCTATATCTGCCTGAGTGGGTGTTGATTGTTGTAAAATTTCAAGTTTTGTTTGGATATCATCGATCAAGTGATGAAAATGTGATAGCTCAGATTCAGTGTTGAGGTTTTCAAGCTTTGTGATCTGTTCCTGGACACTGACAAGTGTGTCTACAATACCAGCAGGCGAGATTCTAGAGATTCTTGTACATTTGTCAAATCACTTTGCACTGCTGCTATTGTACCCTCAAGATGGGTTATGGTACTTTGAATTTTTCCAAAATCTTCATATGTTTCAAGTTGCAGCTTAATGTTGGCAACACTCCGAGTTATTGCACTCAAAGCATCAGAAGATGGCAAGTTGTTCATAAAATTTTCAAGTGTCTCAATTTTTTCTTTAACCTCGGCTATGGCATTGTTCAAGGGGTCCAGATTAGGTATCTGGAGTGATTGAATCTGTTCCTTTAGAGTGGAAATCACTAGATCAAAATCTTCTTGTGATTTTATGCTTTTGACAATTGTTTGGAGCTGTGCCTGGACATTATTTATCTGCTCTTCCAATTGCTGTTTCAATTGCTCAGAGTTGGTGGCCTGGGTCTTAAATTTGGCTTGAAGAGCTGCAACAGCCTCTTCTAAACTTTGAAAATTATCCAATTTTGCCAGGTCAGTATATTTCTGAAGCAATAATTTGAGTTCTGAATCAATTTTAAGAAGAGGGTCCATGCATTGTGTTTGCAAATTTGTAATTTCTAGTTGAAGACTGGCATTGAGTGTGGTTTGTAAAGCTTGTAAATCACTTCTTAATTTCTTGACTCTGACATCAAGCATCAGAATCTCATCACTGTGATCTTCATGTCTTGTGTGGCCAAATATATCATTAGGCATTTTGTTTTAGTGGTTATTTATTATTGAATATCTAATTCTTAATTCTATAAAAAAAGGTATAAGCTTGTCATAGGATCCAGGGACCTCAATAAATAAGCACCCACCAGCAGAAACAGTATATACAGTGCCAGAAACCATGTTTGAGTGCTTAATTCTATAAATATTTCTCCCTACTGAAACTTTGACATCACCCTCAGGGGTTGTAATAAATTGTAATTGACCACCTACAGGTAATTTGTAATGATTTAAATTATTGTTAAATATGTACAATGTTTTACCTGTTTCATCATCAACATCTGTAAGTATGCTGTTCAGATGAATAATTAACAAAGCACTTAGTTTAGATATCATATCAGAAGAGGGTTGTGGTGTTGGCAGGTCCATAATAGCCTGTTTTTTGAACCCAAATAAGTTCATAGGCATGTTTATTTATTTCAAATCATGCTCTGTAATTGGGCATTGATTACCACTTTTCAAATCACAATGACCCCATGGTAGAGTATGTATGCCACATGAAAAAATGCATCTCTTATCATCATGTGGGTCCAGAGCCACTTTTCTTACAACATTTGTAGTCAACAAGTGATCCACACTCTGAATTCTGGATTCTGATGTTCTGATTGTGCTACATGATTTGAGGCAATTTTTGTAATCTTCAAATTCAAGCTCTTTGTCTACAGTCACTCTGCCAATGCCCTTGGCCTTTTTGGCAACAGCGCCACTACATGTTTCAAAACTGTACATCTTGGCCCTTAACCCAGCAAATGCCACAATAACATCACCAAGTGTCTCATCTTTTAACTTGCCAGGCACTTTTTTGTTGTGGTGTTTAATTTTTGAATGTTCAGTGGTATCAAAATATTTAAACAATTCAGGCTGTGCTATATCTTGATAAACATCTTCTGTTTGAATATCAAGAACAAAACTATCTGTGTCCATGTACATCAGTTTTACACGATCCTTATAAAAAGGCTTCAACACATTATAAAACAATTTTAACATGTGTAATTTGGCCAATTCCAATATCACAGCCCCTACATAAATAGGCTTATCAAACTTAATCTTTGTTTTTTTCATGTTGAAAAGTGCCATATTCTCATCATAAATTCTTCTGTAATTGAAGTTGGGCTTTCCAATCAATTTTTTGCTCCGGCTGGGGTCAGTAATTATTTTAACATCAATATGTTTTCTGACATTTTCAATTGTTTTGCCATACACTGAATTGACCATCAATTTAAACAAGGTCTTATCAAATTGGCTCAATGCAGATGTTCGAAGCTCTGTGTTTGTATCAATATATGGTTTCAACCATCTTGAGTGCCTGAACCTCAAAACTTTTCCAACTTTGGTCACTTGAACACCATGATTCATCAGGAACTGGCGGTTTTTGTAATATATGACATAATCCTGTTTCGGCTCTAGAGTCATCATCAATTTCTTCTGTTTAGAGCCAGGTGAACACTCAACCTCAGGAATTGGGGGCAGATCAGAAAATGTGTTATGTAAATTATCAGGAATTGTCAGATCAACCTCTAAGAACAGGCCATAGTTACTGTCATCAAAATCCTTAAGATCTTCAATATTGAAATCTTCAACCCACTCAAGCCCTGCATATGGCAGTTTTTTCATCATGGCATAACCATAGAGGCTGTTGGCATCTACATACAGTATATAATTTGATGGCAGTGCTGGATCATAATCAGGAATATATTTGTTATTTGCTCTGGCATATCTCTGAGAACATTGCACCATGCCTCCTCTTATACATTGTTCCATAAACAGATACATATCTTGATCCTGGATCAGATCCAATTGCATTTTAGTGTTTAAAAACATTGCAGACGATGCTAGGCCCGGAGCACTGTAAAAATATAATGGATCCAGCTTATAATTTTCCATGGAAGATTTTCTGAATGCCTGAAGTATATCAGCTAAGAGGGTCACATCAAGTTTTAAATATGCCTTGTGATAATCACCAAATGTCTGGCATTTTAAATTGTTTCACATCAATTGGGCATGGTGATAATCTTCATCAGTGATTCCAGATCCTCTGATTTTGCTGTAAAACTCTTGTTGTGGTGGCAGAGAACACTCATCAAATTTAGAAAAATCTGTAACATAATCATATGGATATACACCCTTCCGCCTAATTAATTTCAGCTCCTGATTTGGAAACAAAGCACATGTGATTTTGAATTGATCATCAGATAATTGACTGGCCAGTGTGGCCAGGCTAGCCGATAAAATTCTGTATGAATCAAGAAATCTTAAGTGAATAGGAACACCATTAACTTTAATTATTTTGCTAATGGCAATATATTTTTCATTATTTTCAGCTAAAATATTTAAATTCTGCTTGTCAAACCCCTCGTGTCTGATCAGATGATGAAAATCATAATTGGATGCACCATGGCAAAATATGGGGACAAATTTTGGTCTCTGGATCTTAATATTACAGCTATTACACAGGGCCATTAAGAATTTACCATCTGTATGAGAATGGTGTTTCACCTTGATATTTGTATCTGAAAATTCAGAATCACATACCGGGCATTTTTCTGCATTGTTGAAATCTTCAATCTGTTTCTCTGTTAAAGGCAACATGGGTTTTGATTTTAATAAGATATTTGATGCTATGTCATGGCACTCATTTTCTATTCTATGTGCAAATTCTTTGATGGCATCTGCTCCCATGTATAAATATTCTTTACTAACAACCCCATCCTGTACAACCACATAATAAAAACTAGAAGGTTCATGTAGCTGGTATGATGTAATTGAAGATTCATCAGGATCTGGGCTGCAGAATGCAAGGGGTTTGAGGTTTGATTCAAAATCACAGACTATATATGCTGGGTGTTCCAACAAGGCTTCAAACTTTTTGAATTTGGCATTTTCATTTGGGTTAGGCATAAGCAAATGAACAGGTTTATGGTTGCCACAGTATTTCAGATGCTCAATTAACTTGTTTTTAGCAATTTCTGCATTTTTTTCACGAACCCCATTTACCATTTTTTGACCATCAAATACAGACAAACATCTTCTGCACAACTTGAATATTTTATGAGTTTTGTCTAGTTGTGTTCTCACTAAAGCTTCAAGATTATGTATCAGAGTATAATGGCGTGTATCATCCTCTTCAATTAAGAGCAGATCAATCGGAACAGCAGAATCATCATCAAATGTACTGATTCTGAGAGGATCTATCAAGCAATTGCCACGGCCAGTAGAACAAATAAATACATTAATAGATAATTGTTTACCATTAATATCCCTGGCCTTTTTTTCAAATTTATCAATATTCTGAACAGACATTGGATATTCTAAACCCTCCATTGCCTCATCAAAATCATTTTCATGTTGTTTATAATAAGTTATTCTCTCAGGATTCCTTGAAACTGGATACAAAGCAGCTAAAATACACCACAAAAAGCATTTCTGGTCGGTATTTTCTATGTTAACCACGGCTCTTTTGTTTTTAATATTGGCAGGTAATGGCAGATATGTAGATCCTTGTAATGGGCTGAATTCAGAAATATTAACATAGAGCCTGTGTGGAGATCCGCATAGGCTCCATCCAGACTCTTTTGCTGCAAATTCAGAGTGTTTAATATTCAATTGATCTATCAAACTGTTTATTATTTTGTCTGAATTTGTATTTGAATATACAGGTACAGTTTCTGTTATGTGGGGCTGTGTAAATTTTGTGCCATTTGGCTTCTTATATTGTTTAAACAATTTGAGGGACAGCTTATAAGAGCCATTTTGTGCATTTAGAATTGCCTGCACATCAGGATTTATACTGTTCAAAAAATTCTTAATACCACATTTTTGCTCTGATACAAAACGGTGATCTCTAAGTTGGCCGTTAAAACTGCTATGGATGGGTTCATAGCGTGGCTGCTTTGCTGGTTCAGCATTAACAGGTGTTTCATGCTTCCTTTTCAAACCAGATGTAGATGGTTTTGGGGGCAATGTTGATGACTGTGCAGAACAAGTACCTTTATGTTTATATGTGAAATATTCCAGATTATATTTTCTATGGCATTTAGGGCAAATTTTTGTGGGAGTTCTGCATTTGTCTGGATTACAATTCCTTTGATGCTTAGCCCAATTGGGGCTGGATATATTCTTTTTGCATTGATTACAATATTTTTGATTTGGCATTTTTGTTGTTGTTTATTATATAAGATTTCCTGGGGTCCAAATCAAAATTCTATGCTTAATAAAAAATATCAGTTGGGTTCAGCAGTGTGCTTTGTATATTTTGTGTGTGTGTGTGTGTATGTGTGTATGTGTGTTAATATTTTTGGCTTTGGTATTTATATAAAATTTCTTGGGGTTCAAATCAAAACTCTATACTTAATAAACCTATGACAGGTTGTCAAAAATTCTGTCTATTAAATCAAATAGATTTATAATTCAATTTATACAAATCTGCAATATTTTTGTGTTTAAAAATATGAGCAGCACTGCAACAACACACCCTTACTCTTCAACAACTCTCACAATACTGGCTGATATGCAATGCAAAATCTCTTTATATAGCCTAAGCACAGACCGCATTGAAAACATCTGAAACAATAAGCCAATCAGAATATAACACATCATCACATTATGTCATAACCAACCAATCAGAAAACAACACATGTCTAATAATTTATTGCATAATATTGGGTAATAATTTGTTGCAAAACATGATGCAATATAAATAAACCAGAAATAGGCCACAAGTGGACCGGAAGTGGGCAGAAATGGCCAGAAATGGCCGGAAATAGACCGGAAGTGGACAGAAATGGCCGGAAATAGACCGGAAGTGGACCGGAAGTGGACAGGAAGTGGGCAGAAATGGCTGGAAATAGACCGGAAGTGGACCGGAAGTGGGCAGAAATGGCCAGAAATGGCCGGAAATAGACCGGAAGTGTACCGGAAGTGGGCAGAAATGGCTGGAAATGGCCGGAAATAGACCGGAAGTGAACCGGAAGTGGGCAGAAATGGCTGGAAATGGCCGGAAATAGACCGGAAGTGGGCAGAAATGGCTGGAAATGGCCGGAAATAGACCGGAAGTGGACCGGAAGTGGGCAGAAATGGCTGGAAATGGCCGGAAATAGACCGGAAGTGGACCGGAAGTAAATGTGTGTGTGTGTGTGTGTGTGTTAATACGTTTGGCCTAGTTTTAAGTGTAGCCAAAAAAATATCAAGAGGGCATATTTTTAACAAATTTATGGACAACAATCTCACAGAAGTGCCTTTTATAAGTGTAGGCAAATCAATCTGAGGGGGGTCATACTTTCACAGGAAATTCCTGAGGGCATTTTTACAAAAATCTTGGATTAGACGGGGTTCCACACTTGAGCAAAAAGCTCATATGGGCATGTTGAGCAAGTTTTAAGTGTAGCCAAATCTGCCTGAGGGGGGTTCATACTTTCTCGAGTTTATAATAGTATCAATTACACTACTATTATGCTATAGGGGATGCAAAATATATCTGAAACTAAGAAAAAAAAATTCAATGGAATGTAGAACGTAGCAGGCATCCTTCACACTGAAGGGGAAGAAGCCAGGAAATTCTCCCTCCCCTTTCCTAACCTGTAAATCTCTAATTTGATTCTCAGCGAAGGCAAGAATATTTTATATCACTTTTGTTATTGTTAATAATGAATTCGAAGTAATAATTTGTCTTTAAATCTCAAGTTAGCAAGTCAGCCAAAATTATGTTTTTATACTAAATTTTACATTAATTGAAGATTTGCAACCTTTTCGTTGGTTGGTTGATTTAGTGTTTTAAGTCCACTTTATGAACAGTAAGGCTAATCGGGACTGGACCTACAGTTTAAAGTTGAATCCGAACCACTAGGTGCCTCCACTGGGTATCGAACCCGGGACCCCTTGATTACACGGCGACGTCGCTACCACTGCGCCATCTGGGAGGCCAGTGTAAACATTTTCGTGATCGTTCCACTCCAAAAACAGATGTTTCTGTAAGAGCCACATCAAGTTCATGCTTGGAAGTAGTGATGTTCTATGACACACACACACATACACACACATATACATACACACACACATGTATATGTAAGCAACGACAATATTATTATAACTTGGAGAGGATATGATTTACGAGCGGAACAAGCATGGGAATTTAACGAAATTTCCTTGCGAATCATCAATTATGTATGCATGTGTGTATAAGTTAAGTTAAAATAAGTACGGTTACATTAAATTAATTAAAGTAGTATTAATTGACATTCAAATTAATTAATACATTTTTATTATATGAATAGGTAAAAAGGCGGTATAACGATAGTGATATAACATCATGTATTCATTATCTAGCTTACGTGTAGTTAAGGTCGGCAAAATTTGTAATAAAAACAAATAAAGGAACTGTCCTGGCAAGGAAATTAATGTGAAGTAGATAAAGAATTGAATATTTATTGAATATCAAAAAAGGATGGTAGATTCAATTGAAGAAAAGTAAAATTCCTGGTAATATTTTATGCATATTATTATACGTAGTAATAAATCTTCTTTGGTACTATCGTTCAAAGTCCTATGATCCCAATATAATCCTTGCCTTGCCTTCGATTAAGTTCTGCGGAAATAAGTAACCATTTATTAAATAAGTATATTTTCATTATTTAATTGTAGTTATTATATTATTTAGTTATTTTCATTGTTTTGAACTTAATAAGTCTTTCAAAATACGTCCTTGGCGGTAGGGTTCGATATAAAGTGTCGCTGATTCCAATTCACGGTAAATATGCTCTGCTTCTCTACACCTAAACATCCGGCAAACAGATGGTCTTCTTGCTTTCTTGGTTTCTTGCCTGGGAAAGCGGAAATAATTCAAGCAGTGACAGCTAAGAGACCTTTGCCGACGAGGGGACGAAACCCAGCTGTGCAGAGGATTCAAACACCCGCGCGAACTAGCCCTCCCCGTCAGCCTGGGGAAATTTTGCAACAGAGGCATCTAGTGGTCAAGTGACGAACCGCTTGCGATTTTAGAACATGCTGGCGGCCGTATCTTTCACCGTTGATAATACATGAGTTTTTTAAACAATCATTTTTGGCTGTGCAAGTGTCTTTTGAAAGAAAAGTCCATTCTAGATTGGTCATAAAAGAACTGAGCATTACGTTAGTAAGCATCATAATGGCCATTTTCGTTTGTGCCACCCGCAAATCGCAAAATCATTCTGTGCTTATTTACGT